>NC_086198.1:88890018-89490018 GCF_035770615.1 Melospiza melodia melodia | reverse complement strand
GCACTTTCCATGGCACTGTCTTCACCTGGTCCATCACTCTGTTAAAATTATTTCTATTTGAATATGTCAGGATTCCACTTCCAGTCATAAATATTCCTTTCTCCACAAGATTAAAGACTACTTTGCTAACCACAATTTTCTCCCTGTGAAAGTACTTACACACCTTAATCAAATTAGTCACCTCTCCATCATCTTCTTTTTTTTTTTTCTTTTATAAACTTTCTTTTACAGGCAGATTGAATGTGAAAGTCTCAGTGCAAGGCGCGTTCTCCAGATCTCCAGTAGTTTTTCTTACACATTTTTTTTTGGACTGCCTTCTGATCCTTCCCCAAATTCCTTTTTAAAGCTGACAGCAGCCAACTGGCTGGTGTGCTCATCTCAGTCCCACGAGTGTCTCTCATTGAAGCAGAAGATGTTTCTCCTCTCCTAATTCCAGCTCCCTCCTGGTTTGCTCCAGGGTCTCTGTCGATGGCTTTGCTGCAGCTCCTCGGTGAATTTCTGCTGCTCTGCTTGCTTGCCAAGACCCCTTAACCCCATTTCCTGACACTGGCTGCATTCTTTAACTCTCCATGGGAGCCTTTGAAACTGTCTGTGTAAAATCCTTCCTGTCCCTGTCATGGCCAGTTACAGATTTACTCACAGGAAAAGCTCATGTTGAGCCACGTGGGGTTTCCTACATTCCTGTGCACATTCCTCCTCAGCCAGCGTTTTAAGTGCATTAAAATGGCCTAATAATTTTTAAACAAACTAATTCCCAGTATTTTCTTAATATCTTCCTTGGTAATTTTTCCTAATCATATTCATGAAATACAAATAAATCTTCTTTTAATTTTAAAACTGTGAGAGGAAGGTGAGAACATATTGAGGGCTGGAGAACAGATTATTACTTTCTTCTCCTCCCCCACCAAAGAGCCAAATGTCATTGCTGAGATCCCTTGTGGTCCTAACATGCTCTACAATTCTTTATTCCTGGGACTTTCCTTAATGCCTTTAGTTTTCTGAGCAAACTATTTGAATTTTACAGCTTCTCATTTGTGCTAATTACCATCTTCCCAGTTCTGTTCTTCCTCTATTGTCCTTTTATTTGTAATTGTTGCCTTCGTTTTACCACGGGGGCCAAGATGGGATTTCAGGTCAGGCTGTCCTTTCACTTGATCTGCAAATAGTGGTTTTACATGAAGATGTGCTTTGTGTCAGAGCTCTGTTGTGCTGGAGATGGCACAAAGACAGAATGACAAATCAGTCCTTGCAACAGTGCAAGAGCTAATTATAAAGCAGGAGAGAACAGTGGCCACGGGCAGATGGGGCTGCGCAAGAAAACACTCAATTATCCCCAACTGCATGAGGAATGTCTCATCCAGGCAGATCTGAGCCCTGTCCTGTCCCTCCTGAAGGGACAGCAGCCCTGTGGTGGCACCAAATCTCTCCAGCCACCATTCCCCCAGCATGGACAGCTCACAGCCAGAGCAAGAGGGGCACTTTGATTCCCAAAGATGACTTTTTGGGAAGCAAATTGGAATTAACATGTTCCAGGAAGCTCCCTGTCCTTCTCTGAGAGAAAAAGACCTTCCAAGGATGGAACTAATCCAAGAGAAAAATAACTTGGGACAATTTTGCTGTCACATTGCTATTGCCAAGGAAACCAGGTTGATCCAGCCACCACAGAAAGAGAAGAGAATAAAACAAAAAGGCTACAAAAATGGAACAATTTGATGTTTCCAGCTGGTGGCACTATGGCAGATACAAATGGTCCAGGACTGGGCCAGAAAATTACACTCCTTACAAGGGCCTGGAGGGACAGAGCACAGGGAATGGCTCCCAATGCCAGGGGCAGGGATGGATGGGATATTGGGAATTGTTCCCTGTGAGGGCCCTGGCACAGGGTGCCCACCCTGGATCCCTGGCAGTGCCCAAGGCCAGGCTGGACATTGAAGTTGGAGCATCTGGGACAGTAGGAGGTGTCCCTGCCATGGCAGAGGGAACAAGACAGTTGTTCTTCCTTTTAAGATCCTTTCCAGCCCAAATCATTCAATAACTCTGGCAATCTGCTCACAGTACTTGAGGTTTCTTCTGGCTTCATGAGGAAGTTACAGAAAACAGAGAAATCCTCCTGATTTGCACACAGGCTGTCCCAGAGCTGCTTCTGGAGCAGTGCAAATGCCATTGAGCTGAGGCTGTCAGAGCTTTGTGCCCCCTTGGTCACTGGAGGCAGCTGCAGGCATTTCTGCAAGGTAGAAAAATGGATTGATGGATCAATTAATTGATCCATGAGTGATTGACAGCCTGGGAGCACAGTAGAGACAAAAACCTTCAGTCACCAGCCTAAACAGTAATTGTGGAAAAATTAAGGTTCATTTGTGAGCATTTTCCTTTCAGTGCTCCTGTCTCAGGACCGCAGAGGTGTCGCACAAACAAACACACACACGCAGATCCAGTGTGACTGTCAAAAAGCCAGATTAGGAACAGGGAAAATGGGCACACAGTGTTCAGTCATAAAACCACTGGAAAAGATGCTCAACAATGAAGTGGAATTAAATGAAATTCTAGCCACTCAGAATGCATTATCCCTGCAGCATGTCCATGAAATCGCTCGCTGAATTGCAGAGTAATTTGCTCTTAGCCTGTGAAGCCTTTCTGGGCTCTTTTCTCCCTTTTATTCTCCCCTTCCCCAATTCTTTTTTTTTTTTTTTTTTTTTTCTTGTTAGCAATCATTTGGGAGCTCGTTCCTCACTCATTTTGCTCCCAAAGGAAATATTCTGCGAGGGAACAATAGTGATGTGTCATGATGACGTTCCGGGTCACTCACTCAGGCAGTAATGTGCTCGCTCCCAATTGCTCTGCCTGTGTGCACTAAGCTGCTGCTGGAAGGGCTTTCATGTCCTTTAACTCTTTGCAGGATCCTGCCTCATCCTGCTGCACCCACAAGCCTGCCTTTGTGGAGGAGCAAACTGCTGGGGCTGACCTGGCAGCAGCCCATGTGAAGTGCTTTTCTCAATAATCAGCAGCTCTGATGAGGATGAAGGGACAATATAGCTCTGGAGAGGCTTGTGCTGGTGCAGAAGTTAAAAATTACTTGACCCAACAGTGATGGACAAATTCATCGCCCTAAAGAGCTCCTGTGCTGTAAATCCCTGTTGTGATGAGCTCCATCATTAGCTGGACAAAGTGTACAGCTGATTGTGTTTGATGAGTGCTGGTGAGGGGCTGGAAAGGATTTCATCAGGGATGTTCTCCCTGTGCCTGGCAGTGCCCAAGCCAGGGTGGACACTGGGGCTGGAGCAGCCTGGGACATGGGAGGTGTCCCTGCCATGGCAGGGGTGGCACTGGGTGGGTTTAAGGTCCCTTTAACCCAAACTATTCCAGGATTCAGTGATTCCATGTGGATGCTTGTAGGAACGTCGCGAGGTAGGACGGTCGGGACGGACGGAGACAAGAAATCTCTGCAGCCAGGTTGTGGAACTTGGGGTTTATTGCAAAGGACCTGGGTGCAGGGCCCTGCTTGGAGCTGCCAGCCACAGCTGAGAGAGGAGAGGGGTAGAGAGGATGAGAGGGTAAGAGAGTAAAAGGGTAAGAGAGTAAGAGGAGCAAGATCTAAGAGAGTGAGGTTCCCATTCCAATACAATAAATCATCTTTTCTGTTGAATATTCTGATTCTCACTAACCAGTCTAGTACAATATACAAATCCTACAGCATTTCCATACAGCCTGTAAGAATCACTACATTACCACACCGTGTTACATTTTAAACCCTAAAAACTCCTCTTTGGACCCCTTCTGCCAAGCTGTAGGGTCTGCTCTGACCCTTGGGCCTGCCTGCAAGCGGAGGGTGTTATTCCATCAAAAGGGGGTCACCTTCAGCTGGCCACACCATTGTTTTCCAGTTGTTCAGTAACTGAGGTATCTCAGAGCTTGCTTTCATTTCCATCTCGCCTATAGTTTCCATATTCTCAAAATCTTTTGCCAGACAATCATATTGATAAGGCTTTCCTGTTCCATCTTCCCCAACAGATGCTGATGTAGCTCCCAGGGAAGGTGGGGTCCCTGCTCTGCAGTTTGGGATCTGGCTGTGGAGTTCAGGCCCAAGCCCAGCAGCATCCCCTGTTCTGGGCCTGCTCTCCTGAGGACATTTAGCTCAGGCAGCTGTGCTGCCTCTGCTCCTCCCTCTGTCTGGCTGCACATCCTTCTCTTGGACAGCAGCTTTTGATAATTTGATAATTTCAACCAAAGGGAGCATCTTCAATATATTAAACTGTGAATGCATTAAACTCATTTGGACGTAATGAAAACACACAGCTGGGCAGCAGAAAGCCTTTTCATTACTGAAGCCCATGGGTTCATCCTCTGTGTGATCAGGGAAAGGCTGAGGGAGCTGGGGTTGCTCAGCTGGAGAGGAGCCCCAGCTGAGAGGGGCCCTCAGCCAAGGCTGTCCCTGAATGTCCCTGGATGTCCTTGTGTCTCCCTGGCTGTCCCTCAGTGTCCCTGTGTGTCCCTGAGTGTCCCTGTTTGTCCCTGGGTGCTTCTGGGTATCCCTGGATATCCCTGTATGTCCCTATGTGTCCCTGTCTGTCCTTGGATGTCCTTGGGTGTTCCTGTCTATCTCTGGGCGTCTTTGTGTGTCCATGGATGCCCCTGTGCATCCCTGGATGTCCCTATGTGTCCCTGTTTGTCCTTGAGTGTCCTTGGGTGTCCCAGGGTCTCTCTGCATGTCCCCATATGTCCCCATGTATCCCTGGCAGTCCCTGGGTGTCCCTGAGTGTCTCTGAGTGCCCCTTGGTGACATGGGCAGGGCCCCAAAGCCCAGGAGCTGCCCCTGCCCAGGAGGCAGAGCTGCTGCCCTGGGCAGTGCCACCCCTGAGCAGAGCCCAGGGAGGCTCTGGGGTCCCCTCCCTGGGGACATGGCAGAGCCACAGGGACACACGGCTGTGCCCTGGGGCCATTGCAGAGCCACAGGGACACACGGCTGTGCCCTGGGGACATTGCAGAGCCACAGGGACACCCAGCTGTGCCCTGGGGCCATTGCAGAGCCACAGGGACACACGGCTGTGCCCTGGGGACATGGCAGAGCCACAGGGACACCCGGCTGTGCCCTGGGGACATGGCAGAGCCACAGGGACACACGGCTGTGCCCTGGGGACATGGCAGAGCCACAGGGACACCCGGCTGTGCCCTGGGCTCTGAGCTGGCCCTGGGGGAGCAGGGAGGTGGCACCAGGTGACAGCTGTGTCCCTCCAGCCTGGGCCAGCCTGGGCTCTGTGACTGATCTCCAAATCCCCATTAGGCAGCAGAAGATGCCCGAGCTCCCCGAGCTGCCCTGTTCCAGCCAGAATCGCTGATTGCCACAATGAACAGCCCTGAGACACAGACCCATCCTGCTCACACCTCCTGGTGCCTCTCCTGGCCCTGCAGAAGGGCTTGAGGAGCTGCTGGAGCTCAGCGCAGGAGCTGCTGCCTGTGGGTGGGTGATGACACACAGGAGCCTCCAGCCCTGCCTGCTCTGCTTTGGGGCTTTCTCATTGAAAAAGAGGAGACAATCTGTTCATTTCTGTTCATTTCACAGATACTCAACAGCTCTTCAGAAACAATACAGGTGTGCTCAGAAATAAATCTGCTTTGTTTACTGTGTAATTAAGTCAGAAAAAAAAGAAGGCAGCATTGGAAAGTTTTTCTGTCTAATTTTTTTTCTTTTGGAAACCACTTTTCAATCCCATCAAAGGAAATCCAAGACATTCAGCAATGCTGACAACAAAACCAGAGTTTGATCAAAAATAAGACAAACGAGTAGAGCCTCTAAGTTTGGAGGGCAAGACTTGAAAGTAATTTTTTCACTTATTCTATCTGTATGGCTAAATTTGCAGTGCTCCTGGAGCCTTTAGTCCTGCAAGGACTCACGGATGTGTTTAACTCTCAGCACCACGAGCACCTGCACGTCACGGGCTCCAATCTGCTCTCTCATGCTGGGAACTCAATAACTGGATCTGGACACCAAAAATTAAGTTAAAAAATAAATAGTCTGGATGCTATTCATCTGCCATACCACAAGGCTTCCACCGGCCCCATGTCCTTGTGTCTCTTTTCAATGACATCTCTGCTCCAGCATCTCTGCACACATCTGTGGTGTCAGTCCCACTGAATGTGCTGTATTTGCTCAGAAAAACCTCCCCAGAGCCCAGAACTGATCCAGCAGCTGCCAGGAACAGTGAGTGCACCCACAGAGCATCCCCTGGCACCACAGCAGGGCTCCTCTGAGTCCCTCTGAACTGCCCTGGGACCATCACTGGCTCAGTGACAGGGGCTGGTGTGAGCTGCTGGGGGCCTTGCCAAGATCCCAGCCCAATCTCCCCTTTCCCAGTGGGAGCCATTCCCTGGCTCCTGTCCCTGCAGGCCTTGTCCCCAGTCCCTCTGCAGCTCTCCTGGAGCCCCTGCAGGCCCTGCCAGGGGCTCTGAGCTCTGCCTGGAGCCTTCCCTTCTCCAGGGGAACATTCCCAGCCCTGCCAGCCTGGCTCCAGAGCAGAGGGGCTCCAGCCCTGCAGCAGCTCCGGGGCCTCCTCTGGGCTCTCTGCAGCAGCTCCACGTCCTCCTGCTGTTGGCCCCAGGGCTGGGGCAGCTCTGCAGGTGGGCTCTCACCTGAGGGAGGGGCACAGGGACACAATTCCCACCTTGCCTTTGGCACCAGCCAGGGCTGAGCAGGGGCTCTGGGCAGGTCCTGCTCTCCCCCACCTCCTCTCTGAGCCAGTGCAATGATGAGCTGAACACCAAAGGCTGCTGAGATCTGAGTGTTCTGTCCCTAGAAGTGTGAACAAGTGGCCTGGGCATTCCTGTCCCCCCCAGACAGATGTGCTGCCTCCTCCCGAGCCCAGAGCTGGGCTGTGAGCCAGGCAGAGCCTCCTCTCCCTCTGCCCAGCTGCCCCAGGCTGTGCTGCACCCAGCTCAGCCCCTGCTGCCCTCCCTCTGCACAGCCCTGCTCCTCTCACTGCAGATTTAAGGAAGAAATAATAGCAGTAGGTCATTATGACGTTTTAGTGCGTGCTTTACAGGGCACCATGACTCACTGATTCGGGGAAGAACTTTGCAGCTTGCTACGAAATTGCCTGTTTCAATCAATCCTGCGGGTGGCTTCTCTGGGAATTTTATGAGGTGTAACATATATGTGTGTGTGAGTGCATATATTTATATTTTTATATAGATATGTATGTATGTATAGGGGGAACAGTATTTATTTTTGTTTCTGGGAGAAGCAGTTAAATGCAGGAATGGAAATTCAGGAATGAAAAGCAGGAAGGTTCAAGGTGCTAAAGCAGCAGAGCACTCTGCCAGGGCAGGAGGAAAGAGCTGCCAGGAGCAGCCCTGCAGGGACTCCCCAGGCAGGGTCCTTGTCCCTGTTTGTGTCTCTGTGAGCTGGGGGCAGTCCCCATCTCCTCTGCCTCCCAACTCTCAGACCAGTGATTCCTGAACCTCGTCAGCCTTCATGTCATGGATGACTGGGCCATAAATCAACCTGCTGCTGCTGCTGCACAGGAGCACATTTCCTCTGCATTGTTTTCCTTTTGGCTTCTGCCCAGGGGTGTCTGAGGTCCCTGGGGACGCAGAGAGCTCGGGCAGGGCTGGTGCAGGGAGCTGGGCCAGCCCTGGGCACGTGGAGGCAGACAGTGGGAAAACGAAAATCCCACAGTCCCAACTCCACCTTCTCCTGAAGGAAAAACATCGGCCCTGGAGGCAGCATTCTGAAACAAATCTCCAGAAATACAAGGTATTAGATAAAACCAGGGCTCGTGGGTGCTGCTCTCTGTATCTTGTAGTCAGAAGGGCCATTTAAATCATCTGGGACTTGCTGAGGACTAAGAAACACAGGGGTCATAGAATAATAGAAACACAGAGTATGCTGAGTCGGGAGGGACCCACAGGGATCATCCCAGCCCCTGTCCCTGCCCAGATCCCCCAAAATCCCACCCTGTGCATCCCTGGCAGCGCTGGCCAAAGGTCCCTGGAGCTCTGGCTGCCTTGGGGCTGTGCCCATTCCCTGGGGAGCCTGGGCAGTGCCAGCACCCTCTGGGGAAGAACCTTTCCCTGATCTCAGCCTGATCCTCCCTGGCCCAGCTCCAGCCATTCCCTGTCCTGGAGGTGGGAGCTGCCCCCATTGAGCTCTGCCCTCAGTCTCCTCTGCCCTCAGCCACCCGTCACTTGGGTCCTCTCTGGACCTTCCATTCTGATCCTCCTCCAGACTCTGGATGAACGCACAGAGCCGCTGGGTCTCTCCTGGCGCCCCTGTGCCAGGGCCATGGCTGGCTGTCCCAGACTGTGCCAGCTGCCCCAGGTAACAGTGCTGCACAGGTGTGGAGAACACTGAGACTGCATTTCCTGAGACATGGGCTGTGGGAAACTGGGCCTGCTGAACAGGAATGCTAAACCACCAGGGCTACCCTGTGCAATAGAATCAGAGAATCCTGCAATGGATTGGATTGGTTTGGATTGGATTGGATTGGATTGGATTGGATTGGACTGGATTGGATTGGATTGGACTGGGTTGGATTGGATTGGATTGGATTGGATTGGATTGGATTGGATTGGATTGGATTGGATTGGATTGGATTGGATTGGATTGGGCTGGGTTGGATCGGATTGGTTTGGATTGGATTGGATTGGATTGGTTGGGTTGGATTGGTTTGGATTGGATTGGGTTGGGTTGGGTTGGGTTGGGTTGGATTGGGTTGGGTTGGGTTGGATTGGGTTGGGTTGGGCTGGGTTGGGTTGGATTGGATTGGGCTGGGTTGGATTGGATTGGTTGGATTGGTTGGATTGGATTGGACTGGGTTGGATTGGATTGGATTGGATTGGACTGGGTTGGGTTGGATTGGGTTGGGTTGGGCTGGGTTGGATTGGATTGGGCTGGGTTGGATTGGATTGGTTTGGATTGGATTGGATTGGTTGGATTGGATTGGTTTGGATTGGGTTGGGTTGGGTTGGGTTGGGTTGGGTTGGGTTGGGTTGGATTGGGTTGGGTTGGATTGGGTTGGGTTGGGCTGGGTTGGGTTGGATTGGATTGGGCTGGGTTGGATTGGATTGGTTGGATTGGTTGGATTGGATTGGATTGGGTTGGGTTGGGTTGGGTTGGGTTGGACTGGATTGGGTTGGGTTGGATTGGATTGCATTGGATTGCACTGGATTGGATTGTATTGCATTGCATTGGAGGGACCTTTAAAAGCCATCTGTCCAGCCCCCTGCCATGGCCACGGGCACCTTCCACCAGCCCAGGGTGCTCAGAGCCCAGCCTGACCTTGGATGTTGGCAGGGATGGGGCAGCCACAGCTTCTCTAAGCACCCTGTGCCAGTGGTTTTGCATCCCTGTAATAAAAATCTCCTTCCTCTGACCTACTCTAACTGCAGCCTCTTCCCTTTGATGCCTCTCCTGGCTGTGGGCTGCAGAAGGTGTCCCACTGCTGCAGAAGGTGGCCCATGGCTGCAGAAGGTGGCCCATTGATGCTGAAGGAATGGCTCACAGGGCTCCCAGAGCCAGGGGTGCAGGGCAGGGCAGCTCTGGGGACATGTCCCTGGGGGCTGAGGCTGGCAGGGGCTGTGCACAGCCAGCTGGGGCTCTGCCACCCCTCAGAGCTGGCTGGGGACACTGGGCTGGGGACAGCAGGGAGCCCCAGAGCAGCCTGGCCTTGCTGGAGTCATTCCTTTCTGTGGGAACACTGATCCTTGTTTCCTTATCTGTCACACGCAGCTCACACTGCATTTCCCCTTATATTTCCTATTTGAAAGTGCCAGAAGAAGCAGGATTTCATTACTCCCCTCCCACAGAGGCCAACGACTCAGCACAGGTAGAAATGGCATCTTAATTTCTCTTTTACTGAGCAGGTTGATACCTGCTAGAGCCAAGGGATGGCATTTCACCAAGAACAGGCTGCAAAACTCCACTGAAATGATAAGCACAATGAGTGGACAATCACAATTCTTTCCCTGATGATATTTGAAAATGAGAAATTATGACATCCTATTTCAGTGGAACTGGGGGTTGGGACTGACTTAAAAATAGAAAGAAAAAAAAAAGTCCCCCTTTCCAGGAAGAGCACTTAACTCCATGCAAGCAAAGTGGATAAAAGCAGCTCGGTAACAACCCCAATTGCACCGAGATTGTCTCCTGCATTCCTGCACATCTTTGCCTTTTTGACATTTAACTTTAATTTATAGCAATTTAGCTGCTCTTAGAGCCTGCACTGTGCGTTTGGGAAAGCAAAGTGATCTGTTCAATGTTTGTCTGAAATTCAAATCAGGCACAAAGCACCTTTGTCTTTCCCTCAGAAAAAAGAGCCTCCTCACCCCCCCATCTGAACATGCTGATTTTGGCATAAAGAGGCAAATTATTCTTCTATTATAAATTCATTAATGCTAAGAGGATAAGTACAAATTAGCTTGGTCAAGAGTTATGAAATTAGATGCCCATAGTGAGATTCATAAACCGAATCCCGGAATGGTTTGGGGCAGGAGGGATCTCAGAGATCCTCCAGTGCCACCCCTGCCATGGCAGGGACACCTCCCACTATCCCAGGGTGTCCCAGTGTCCAACCTGGCCTTGGGCACTGCCAGGGCTCCAGGGGCAGCCACAGCTGCTCTGGGCACCTGTGCCAGGGCCTCACACCCTCCTGGGGAAAATTCCTGCCCCATGTCCAATGGAAATCTCCCCTCCTTCAGTTGGACTCCATTCCCCCTTTCCTGGCACTCCTGCTCCTCATGAACACCTTGTGCATCTTCTTCTGATCCACATGCCCAGGATAGCAGGGAGAACTACTGCCACAGCCCTGGGACAGCAGAGATCTACTGCCACACTGCTGGGATAGCAGAGAAATCTACTGCCACAGCCCTGGGATAACAAGAGGATCCCGTGCCACACTCCTGGGATAACAAGAGGATCCTGTGCCTGGATAACAGCAGGATCCTGTGCCCTTTACTGGGATAACAGGAGGATCCTGTGCCACAGTCCTGGGATAAAAGCAGGATCCTGTGCCCTTTACTGGGATAACAGGAGGATGCTGTGCTGGGATAACAGGAGGATGCTGTGCTGGGGTAACAGGAGGATGCTGTGCTGGGATAACAGGAGGATGCTGTGCCACAGCTCTGGGATTACAGAAGGATCCTGTGCCACACTCCAGGGATAACAGGAGGATCCTGTGCCATGCTCCTGGGATAACAGGAGTATCCTGTGCTGGGATAACAGGAGGATGCTGTGCCACAGCTCTGGGATTACAGGAGGATGCTGTGCCCATTACTGGGATTACAGAAGGATCCTGGCCACAATCCAGGGATTACAGGAGGATCCTGTGCCACGCTCCTGGGATAACAGGAGTATCCTGTGCTGGGACAACAGGAGGATGCTGTGCCACAGCCCTGGCAGTACAGGAGGATGCCGTGCCACAACTCTGGGATAACAGCAGGATGCTGTGCCACGGCTCTGGGATTACAGGAGGTTCCCGTGCCACACTCCTGGGATTACAGGAGGATGCTGTGCCCTGTGCCTGGCAGCACTGCACGCCCTCAAGAACCTGAGGAGTTCCTCGGGGCTGCTGTGGGAGGAAGATGGAGCTGGAAGGAGCCTCCTGTGTCACCCAATTTTTTTTTAAGTTTTTCTAAGAGGTGACATTGTCATCCTCCAATCCCCTGTCACTTTTGGAAATCTATAAATGTTGGAGTCAGAAATTAAATTGCCCTCTTTTTTACCTTGGAGATTCCAGTGTTCACACCATTTTATTTCATGTCCTAGAGTGACACTCCTGTCCAAGGAGCCTGGGGGAGAGGGCTCTGCTCTGAGCCCCACCCAGAATGACCCCCCACTCCAACACCCTGCCCTGGTCATCCTGGAACAGCAACAGTGACAGGACACGGTTCTTGCTCCAGAGCATGCTTTTGTTTGTGATGGAAATGAAACATCTGAAAGCTAAATACATTCTCTCATCTGTGGAGATCAGAAAATTGCTGATTTCTGCTGAGCTGAGGAGCCAGATCAGATCCCCGAGAGCCCAGGAGCTGCAGCTGGACAGCAGGAGCACGAGTGGGGAGAAGGAGCAGGACAAAAGTGGCAGCAGTGAAGGATTTAGTGTGCTACTGCTCAGAGTCACAGCTCTCTATAGGTGTAGAAATTAAAAATTGTTGGCTACTGAGATTTTTCTGTGCTGTTCATGAACAATAATTCATCACCTGATATTCATTTTAGCAACACTAAAGTAGTGATAAATGTCTGGGAAATAATTGAATCCAACTTTTTTTTTGTCTCTTTCTGCTCCTCAGTTCCCTGGGAGTGACCTGTGATTTTCCCAGGGTTGCTGATTATTCATAATTATTCAGTGATGACCTTGTGAATGTTCTTGGCCTTTCTGTTACTTTCAGGGGTCTGAGAGCAGCGACAGAGCTGAGGATTGGGGCCTCCAGGAGAGGTAAGTGGGACAGTGCACTGCAGCTGACTCCAGTGCCATCCCTGGTGCCTCTGGGCTGCCAGCTCCTTCCTTCCCATGCCCTGCTTGGGCAGCACAGAGGAGTTTCTGGTGCCTGCAGGAGCTCCTGTGCTCACCTCACTGCAGGACAGGGGCAGAGATCCTCAGCCAGTAGTGCAGAGAGGGGACATCATAAAGGTCATGCTTTGAGTCAGAAGAGAAACTTAAAATTGGGGTTCTGGGGCAATTCCAAAATTGGAGTCAAAGTTCCCAGGATCTGTGCACAGCTCAGTGTGAGCTGTTCCTCCTGGTGTGGGAGCAGTGCCTGGGATCCCACAGCCATGCTCATACAGAGCCTCTTTTAGCCTCCCAAATCCAAGCAGAGGCCAGCCCTGGGCCAGCCTGGTGCTGGCTGAGGCAGCCACTGTGCAGCTTTGCACTCTGCAGCCAGGAGCACCCCAGAAAATGCACACCCAGAAACAGTCACTGACACTTCTGAACAGGCTTGCTCCAGTAGCTGCTGATGGAAAGGCCCTTCTCAGCTTTCTCAACTCTTACTGCAACGCCTTTGGTGGTGCAAAAATCCATCCCCAGGAGATCAACCCTCACCCTTCCCAGTGACTCCCTTCTCTTGAGGCAATGTGAGCACAGGGTGAGAATTTGCCATGTATCTCCTGCTTTTACAGCACAGCCTCGTGGTTTTTTGTTGTCTTATATACTACAACAGCTCTATTATCATTATGGTGCAATGTTGTCTTATATAGCAAGAGTTCTTGTTGTCTTATATATTACAACACTTCTATTGCCATTATGGTGCAAACATTCCATGTCCTCAGAGTTTCATACCTCATCAATATTTCTCATAGGCAGCTCCTCTGAGCACTGACTGTTCCTGGTCCTTACAGCAGCCATCTAACTCCTCTAACCTCTCTGACTCCTGATCCCACCAATCCACTCTTTTATGCCACTTGTTCTTATTGGCTGCAGGTGTGACCTGTTCAGATCAGGCCTGTTCCTAATCTTTAGTAATTGGTTCAGCTGAAACTCATTGGGGGATAAGATTACATTCTACATTACCTTCATTTATCCATGCTGTGTCCTCCTACAGTTTTTGTGATGGGCAAGTCGTCACAGAGTCATGGATGGACTTGGGCTGGAAGGGACCTTAAATCCCTCCTAGTGTCACCCTGCCATGGCAGGGACACCTCCCACTGTCCCAGGCTGCTCCAGCCCCAGTGTCCAACCTGGCCTTGGGCACTGCCAGGGCTCCAGGGGCAGCCACAGCTGCTCTGGGCACCTGAGCCAGGGCCTGCCCACCCTCACAGTCCTGGCTTTCCAAAGGCCCAAATAAACTGGAGATGGTGGCACTTGGCATTTGTCAGGCCATTTGTCACTAACACATGGCTTCCCCCCATGTGTGCCACTGCTCTGCTTGCTCATTGCCATGGCAGCTCCTCGCTGCCTCAAAGGCCATAATGTGGATATTAAGGACAGCAGAGTCTCCTCTTCTGCATAATATTCCTCTTCCCCAGTAATTCCTGCTGGGAGAATTATTCTTCCATAGCACAGACATGACAGCACTGAGCCCATAAAGTGGGAGTTGAGCTGCAGCATATCTCAGATAACTCCTATCTCCCTGCAAACCTGCACTGATAAGGTATTTACCAGTGGCTTTGCAGAGCCCTTGCAGCCTTACCTCTCCGTGCACTGAGCCATCACTTTCCCCCTCCATTAGGGAGATTTTTAACAGCAGTGACTGAGCTGTGGGGTCAGCGTGTGAGGATGGAGCCCAGGCTGAGGAGCAGCCCTGACACAGCACAAGTGAGCACAAGTGAACACAAATGAGCACAAGTGAACACAAGTGAGCACATGGGACCATCTGTGAGGATGGAGCCCAGGCTGAGGAGTAGCCCTGACACAGCACAAGTGAGCACAAATGAGCCTGTGGGGTCAGTGTGAAGATAGAGCCCACGCTGAGGTGCAGCCCTGACAGCACAAGTGAGCACAAATGAACACAAATGAGTGCAAATGAGCACAACTGAACACAAGTGAGCACGTGGGGTCAGTGTGTAAGGATGGAGCCCAGGCTGAAGTGCAGCCCTAACAGCACAAGTGAGCACAAACGAGCACAAGTGAGCATGTGGGACCAGTGTGTGAGGATGGAGCCCAGGCTGAGGAGCAGCCCTGACACAGCACAAATGAGCACATGGGGTCAGGAGCAGCCCTAGCACAGCACAAGTGAGTCTGTGCTGACTCAGGCACTCCTCCATGCTCATCACCCCTGTTTGGGCACGTGTGTGTGCAGAGGAAAGCAGGTGCTAGCTTTACTTTGATAGAACTAGCTGATTCCAAACAACCTTCATCTTCCTCTGCCCCTTTGCCTCATGGGACACACTGGCAGCCATCCTTTTTATTTCTTGAATGGATTCTTTTTATAAAATGTCCATTTTTGTGACATGTCCCAGTCTGGCATCACTGCAGAGCATTAACTGAGCTCTGTCCTTCAATGTCACTCTTCCTGTGCTGCCAGAGCAGCTGTGGCTGCCCCTGGATCCCTGGCAGTGCCCAAGGCCAGGCTGGACACTGGGGCTGGAGCAGCCTGGACAGTGGGAGGTGTCCCTGCCATGGCAGGGTGGCACTGGGTGGGATTTAAGGTCCCTCCCAACCCATTCCATGATTCCCTGATTCTGTGAAACCCATTCCTGCTCAGCTGGGTTTCCTTTCCCTTTCTCTCCTCAGCTGTTGCCACAATAAGTGCTCAGAACAGTGCTGGGCAGGCTGAGGGGAGGCAGGGCAAGTGTGACCCAGCCCCTCACAGCCCCTGCCCCACTCCCTACCAGGGACCAGGAGGATCAGGAGGGTGAAAGCTGGAGAACTGGTGAGCAAGATAAAGGCAGTTCAACAGGGAAAGCAAAGACCACACGCACAGGAAGAGAAAACCAAGGAATTCAGTCCCCCCTTCCCAATGGCAGCTGATCAGCACCTCCAGGAGATCAGGGCCCTTCCCATGGGGACCTGGGGGACAAACCCCATCACTCCTAATGCTCCCCCTCCTACTTCTTCCTCCGCTCTAATTGGTGGCAATGATGTCCCAAGGTCTGGAATATCCCCTGGGTCAGTCAGGGTCCCCTGTCCTGGCCCTGTCCCCTCCCTCGGGTGGCTCCCAGGGCAGGAAAGGCCTCAGCTCTGGGGCAGCTCAGCAAGAACACAAACCCCAGTGTGCAAAACCCAAACACAGCCCCACAGCAGCCCTGGGGAGAAAGCACCTCCACCCCAGCAGAGCCAGCACACAGGGCTCCATCCCACTGAGCAGCTCTGAACCCCACCCTGCCTTCCTTCCCTCCCCAAATGCCTTTCCCTGGTGCAGCCAAGGGTCCCTGACTGCTCACAGCAGCAGGCTCAGGCACCAGGGACAGGCAGGGACATCCTTGGGCCATGTGGAGAGGTGGGGACACCAAATGCTCTGTGCCTTTGGCCTGGGTTACCACAACCAAGTCTTACAGAAGAGTCAAAAATGTTTTAACTCTGCAAGGTCCAAGAGCCTGGCTACCCACACACCCCAACAAGGTAAGAAATAGTAAAATCCATTTATTTTTAAAGCCTCCCTTAGATTGTTCGATTGTCCCAGTGTGGATATGAGTTACTGGTGCCTGAGGAAAACTACATGACACCTCATCTAACAAATTAAATGTTTCCATGCAATTAAAATGAAGCACTCAGCCTTAGTGTAATAAACTGGAGGCTATTAGTATTCCTAGTGCTGCTGCCTTCATTGTGCTTTACAGTGCCATAAATACAGGCTCAGCATGATGGCTCAGCAGGCACTGGGCATGGAGAAAAATATCTTGTAATATTTGTTATTAAAACATTAAAAAGTCCTTTACTTGAGCACACACATTTTTAAAACGTCTCTGACTTGGAGCCTCTGCTTTTAATCTCTCTGTGTGCCCCGTGCATCCATCCTGGATCCCTGCTGGATGGAGTGCAGGGAGAGCTGAGGCACTGCTGCTCACTCAATTCTGGGGAAAAACTGCTCAGGAGAGGCAGCTGGATGAGGGGAGCAGGGAAAGGTGGAAATGGGGAATGGAGGGGGACAGGGAACGGTGGGGAATGGGGAATGGAGGGGAGCAGGTAAGGTGGGGAATGGGGAATGGAGGGGACAGGGCAAGGTGGGAATGGGGAATGGAGGGGACAGAGCAAGGTGGGGAATGGAGGGGAGCAGGGTAAGGTGGGGAATGGGGAATGGAGGGGACAGGGCAAGGTGGGGAATGGAGAATGGAGGGGACAGGAAAAGGTGGGGAATGGAGGGGACAAGGCAAGGTGGGGAATGGAGGGGACAGGGCAAGGTGGGAATGGAGAATGGAGGGGAGCAGGGTAAGGTGGGAATGGGGAATGGAGGGGACAGGGCAAGGTGGGGAATGGGGAATGGAGAGGGACAGAGCAAGGTGGGAATGGAGGGGAGCAGGGTAAGGTGGGAATGGGGAATGGAGGGGACAGGGCAAGGTGGGAATGGAGGGGGAGCAGCAGGACTTCCCTCAGGGCTGGAAAAGGAGCAGGAGTGTCCCAGGGACTCCAGCAGGGGTTACCCAAAGGAGCTGGATCCCCATTTCTCCCTTCCCCAGCACCCTGGCACACTCCTTTGAGGATGTGCCCTGCTCTGAAGGCAGGACCCATTCATGCTGTCAGACATTCCTGTGAGGCTGTGCCCTGCTCTGCAGCCCAGGGCTCATCCCTGCTGTCCCTCACACCCCTCCTGTCCCCAGGGCTGTTCTGTGCCCCTGCAAGGCTCAGGGATGCTGAACCCCAGTTTCATTTCACACCCCAGTTTCCCTCCATTGCTGCCTGGCCGAGCAACACCAATTTGAATTTATCCTGAGAGCAGGGCTGTAAGGGTTTTAATAAAATCCAAACAGAAACTCTTTATCCACTAATAGTTTCAGCTAAAAATAGGCAACAAATTTCTCTGCTGAGATTTACTCTTTATGTACTTGGGCATATGCTTGTGGGTTTGAGCTGGTCTCCCTTTCTTTATCCACTGTTTGGGAATTTATTTTGCTCAATACTTGTTCCATTAGTTGCAGTTACAATTGCCAGAATCACTCTTCTTTTTCAGTGACTGCTTTTTTTTTTTTTTCTTTTTTCTTTCTTTTTTTTTTTTTTTTGACATTTGCTATTTTATTCTTGCTTTAGAGTTCCTTTCCTTCTCTTTACTTCTGGAAGGAGGTGCCACTCGTGCAGTCACCCTGAATCCCTGATCTTGGCTGGATTGCACATCCCTGGGTACAGGATGCCATCATTCTTCCCACAACTGATGGAAAAGCAGGAGCATCTTCTAAAGCAGCTGAGCTGGCCAAAGCAGAGGCAGAGAGCAGTGAGTTCCTTCCCTCAGCAGCAGATCCTTCCCAGCACTTTCCCTTTCTCTTTAGAAAGGGACCATGACTTACTCCAGGCTACTCCATAAATTCTGCAATTTCCAGTTTACAAATTCATTAGTGGATTTTCAGCCTCCCCTGCAGCACAGCACTGGGGGGTTGATTTGTGCTGTGTCTGTTCACAGTCTCTGGGAATCCCCTCTTGCCTCTTTATCAATAACCAACCTGCTTTTCCAGGCAGGTTTGCAATTTGTCTTTGCTGTCATGGATGGGTTTCACACAAGGGGTTTTATGTCTCAGCTATTTCCCCATCACTGTGACCATGTTCACAGGGGTCTTAGAATGAGGGAAGAGATGAGGATCTGACTCCATGTTTCAGAAGGCTTGATTTATTATTTTATGATATGTATTACATTAAAACTATACTAAAAGAATAGAAGAAAAGGTTTCATCAGAAGGCTAAGCTAAGAGTAGAATAGGAAAGAATGACAACAAAGGCTCTGTCTCAGACTCTCTGTCCGAGTCAGCTGGGCTGTGATTGGCCATTAATTACAAACATGCAACATGAGACCAATCACAGATGCACCTGTTGCATTCCACAGCAGCAGATAACCATTGTTTACATTTTGTTCCTGAGGCCTCTCAGCTTCTCAGGAGGAAAAATCCTAAGGAAAGGATTTTCCATAAAAGATGTCTGCAACACATCACCTCTGCAATCATTCCCCCCTCCTGTTGAGGTCCCAGGATCAGAGGAGGAGATGCAGTTTGGAAATATCCTGTGTGTGCCAGGGGAGGGATGAGCAGGCTCAAGAGCTGCCCCTGCCGGGCTCCTGCATCCCCAGGGACTCTCTGAACCTCCAGGTTATTCCTTAAACAAATCCCAGGAGCTCTGAGTTCTGCTGGGAGCAGCACTGTGCCAGTCACACCTGGGGCTGTGGGGGTCACCACGGGACAGCTCTCAGCACAACAGCACCAAAGGTGCTGGAGCTCCCCCAGCGCCCCTAAACCTCACAGCCCATCACAGCGCGGCCATCTGGAGCCAGGGGCTGCAAACAGAGCACAGGGATGGATGGACACTTCCATTCCAGTTCATAAATCTGGGACTGCTCAGGGAAACTGAGAGGCACCGGAGGTCACAGCACTCGTGTGCCGGCAGTAAAAATAATGGCAATGCACAAACCAGGACATTTTCACCCACACCTCTGACGTTCTTCCCCAGGACGTGAAATGACACATTGACAGGAGGAGAAAACAAAACAGAACGATCTTAAATGCTGGAGGGATGCAATCCAGTCCTGTGAGTCTGACAAGACACACAAAGCGTGTCTTGTCTAATCTAAGGGATTCTCACTTATCTTTGGCACTCCTGAGGTTTCCTTGTTGCTCCATGGGACATGGGGCATCCATCTGCACCTCTCCCCTCGGACCGCAGGCTCTCCGCTCAGTGCCCCATCAGGAGAGTCTGGTATTTATTTACTTATTTTGGTATTTATTTATTTATTGCTTGAATAAAGCTTCCATCCTGAGAAAACGCCCTGCTGGAGTCGCATCCCTCACACTCATTTCTGCATTTCCGCATTTCCAAGTGGAAGAAGAAAGAAACCTGGAGTTTCCTCGAGTGCCCGCCCCTCCTGCTCACGGTGCGGTGCGGGCCCCGGAGCCGCCCAATTAGCGCTAATTAACAACTACGGCAGCAGAACCAGCCCCATCCGTGCTCGGGAGAGGGGAACTGCAGTGCCAGGAGGGGAGGGAGGGCACAGGGATGGGCACAGAGATGGATGGCACAGGGATGAGTGTGGGCACAGGGATGGATGGCACAGGGATGGGTGTGGGCACAGGGCAGTGACAGGGACAGATACGGGCACAGGGATGGATGGCACAGGGAGGTCAGAGGGACAGATGTGGGCACAGGCAGGTGACAGGGACAGGGACCAGGCCCCACCACAGCTCCATCCTGCTCATTGCCTGCCAGGGCCCGTTAATTGTTAATGACCCTTCCTCCCATCTGCCATCAGAGCCACAGCTTCTGCAGGGCTCCTTTGGCACAGCTGGGCACTGGCATTGTCAATTCTGCCACCCAAACCTCCAGCACCAGAGCTGTCACACCTGTGTGCCTGATGTTGGATCCTCCCAGTGCTCCCAGCATGGATCCTACATCCAGGATCATACAGCCAGAGCTCCCACCTGCCAGGGGTGACAAATGTCCCTCAGGGCTGCTGGGAGAGGGTGAGGAGAGCAAGCAAGAGGCCAAGGAGCTGATCAGAAACCTGCAGAGGTGGCACACTCCCCTGTGGGCACATCCTCTAGCATCCCACAGCAGGAGGAGCTGGCAAGAGCTGGAACTGTGCATTTCTGGCCTGATACCTCAGCATCCCCTTTTCCTCTCCGTGGCTTTCTACCCCTGGATCCATGAGATCACAGGGAATGGCACAGGGGGAGCTATGTGGCTGAGCCTAGATAACATGAGCACATTTCCTAGCTGGGGTGGGATCAGAGCTCCAGTCCCTCCAGGGCCTCCTGATGAAGAAAACACCAGCTCTTGCATCTGCTGGCTTCTTTATTTTTGGCTCAAGGGTCAATTAGAATTCTCAGAAGGTTCCTTACTGTCCCTGAGACAGAGTTCAGATGTTTCTCCAAAGCTTTATTTTGTACTAGTTACCCGAGCAGTCACCATTTACTGACAAAAGCTTCATGAGATGTGGAACAGGAAGGTGAAGGGAAAATTGAAGGGCAGATGAGACAAAACACCAGAAAAGGAGAAAGAAAAAGAAGGCAGAGAAGGCAGACAGGAGCAAGGAGGGGATGAGAAGATGGGCAAAGCAGAGATCAGACTTGGGATCCCACAGCACTGGAGGATGGCAGGGATCAGAGAACCAGAAAACCAGAATCATCCAGGCTAGAATGAGAGAGAACCAGAATCATCCAGGCTGGAAACCCCTGAGATCAATTCCAACCCTAACTCCAGTGCCACGGGGTAAGCCCTGTCTCCAGCATTTCATCCTGGTGTTGTTTGGACACTTCTAGGGACAGGGGTTCCCCACCTCTGCTATGGGCAGACTATCCCAATGCTGGAGCTCACGGGGCTTTTCCAGCCCTGATGATTCTGTAATTCTGGTGGTGCAGGGGCAGGTTCCCTTGGGATGAGCCCATGAGACATGGCTGGTGGGGATTTAATCCCTAAACCTGGAATAAGAGCTGTCCAGGCCAGCAGCTCCTCTGAGTGAGAGCTGTTCTGAAGCAGCAGCCTGTGAGTGAGCCTTTAACTGTCCCAAACCCTGCTGAACTTACCCCAAAGCTGCTGCTTGTTCCTGCTCTGAGGCTGGGTCTGCAGTGCCAGTGCCTGCTTTGAGAATGACCCAGGGAGGCTGGGGCAGCTCTAATACAGAGCTTTATTTATTTAATAAAGGCTGCTGCTTTATTAAAGCACAAATTGCTGCTGCCACAGTGGCTCTGGAGGCAGCACCGTTCTCACCTGGGCACAGGTGTGTCAGGACCTCTAGCTGCTCAGAGTGACCCCGAGATAGATTGGAAAGTCTCTTTCCCCAGCCCAGCGCTTGAAGAAGGAGTCAGGGCTCCTCATTTCTCGTTCTCAAGATTATTTATTATTCCTTATATATAAAAAATTTTCTCCTGCCCTGCCGAGGTCCATTCAGCAAGACAATCCAAGGCACTCTGCCTGCCCTTAGGGTGGTGTTATCTTTTTATACTAAAAACTACATGTACAATATTTACCATAACTTCTCAATACCTATCACCTATGTTAGACAGTGAGCTTCTACTCTAAACCAATCTGTAAGTGCCACCATCACAGCAGGAAATGGAGGCCAAGAAGAAGAAGGACAAAGGCTGGACACACCCAGATCCCTCCATCTTGCCCCCTGAACCCCCATACCAGAAACCCCAAAATCGACTTTTCCACCACGTGATAACTTCACTATTATTCTACCTAAACTGTTGTCACTTGCTGATTTTCATATACGGTTGGTACTTTGCTCCACGGGTCATAATCAAACCCACAGGTGTTCTGGGCTCTGTGCCAGGGTCTCTGAGCCCCCTGGCAGGGTCCTGGCCATGCTGGACTGCCAGAGGGATATGCTGGGTTCCCACACAGGTGCTCCAGGGCTGTCTGTATTTACCAGATCAGCCCACGATGGCAGATTGCAGTGAGGGCACAGCCTGGGGACAGCTGCTGCAGAGCTGTCTGTATTTACTGGGATGGCAGATTGCAGTGAGGGCACGGCATGCTGGTCACACAGGCAGGGCTGGCTGCCCAAATCCCTGTCCTGCAGCCCTGCTGGGACACAGCAGCTGCTGGGGAGTGCAGAAGCCATGGCAGGAGTGGGGCAGCACAGCAGCCATCCTGATGAGCCTGCTCTGCAGCCCTGTCTTCCTGAAACCCATCCTGCACTCAGGAACTGTCCCTGCATTGTCCTAACGCTGCTCTGTGTTGAGGGACGCTGGGTCCAGGTAATTGGGAGGATTTAAAGCGCAATGCTGTTGGAAATGCTCAGGAAGGAATTTTCCCCTGGAAAATTCCCCTGGGTGTCCAGGCTGGACACCCCCAAGTTCCTCCATCTTGTGCCCATAACCCCCATACCAAAAATCCTAAAATCTACATTTTCACCCTGTGATCATTTTGTTATTACACCATACAAACTTGTGTGACTTTCAGGTCCTCATACAAAGCTGGTAACTCGCTCCAGGGGTCACAATCAAATCCCCAGGTGTTCTGGGCTGTGTGCCAGGGTCTCTGAGCCCCCGGCGGGGTCCTGGCAGCTCTGGACACCTGGAGGGATGTGCTGAGTTCCGACACCCTGCCCTGATCCCAGCCTGGTGCAACTCAGGACTAGGATGGGGCTTTGGGAGCCATCCCAGCCTGAGACCCACCACAATGGGACTGGCAGGAGTTTCACCCTTCAGCTCCCAGTGACTGCACCAGGGCTGGGGAGGAAGACAAGAGGGAAAGTTCATTAAGGGAAAGTTCATTAAGGGTGTGACTGTGTTCACAGGGGTTCTTGGATGAGGGAAGAGACGAGGATCTGACTCCATGTTTCAGAAGGCTGATTTATTAATTTATGATATATATTACATTAAAACTATACTAAAAGAATAGAAGAAAGAATTTCATCAGAAGGCTAGCTAAGAACAGAATAGGAAGGAAGGATAACAAAGGTTTGTGGCTCGGCTCTCTGTCTGAACCAGCTGACTGTGATTGGCCATTAATTAGAAACAGCCACATGAGACCAATCACAGATGCACCTGTTGCATTCCACAGCAGCAGATAACCATTGTTTACATTTTGTTCCTGAGGCCTCTCAGCTTCTCAGGAGGAAAAATCCTAAGGAAAGGATTTTCCATAAAATATGTCTGCTACAAATCAAAAGTTCATTGAGGGAAAGTTCATTAAGTTCAGTCCGGTGCAACTCAGGACTAGGTTGGGCTCTGGGGCCCATCCCAGCCTGGCACCCACCACAATGGGACTGGCAGGAGTTTCCCCCTTCAGCTCCCAGTGACTGCACCAGGGCTGGGGAGGAAGACAAGAGGGAAAGTTCATTAATGAGGATTCAAAAGCAGGAAGTTCCACCTTCTGAAAAAACTCCCTGGTGTTGGCATTTTGGTCTCCTCTTGAATGAAGTGCAGCAAATCAATGCATTGAAGAACATTTGGATTGAAGAAGGTAAGTTATCTTGAGGGTGGTGGGATTTAGCTCAGGCAGCACCAGGGAATGTCAGCTGTCCCTTGAGCTTCTGTGCAGGTGAAAAGAGCAGCACATAAAGCAAACCTGGGAACAAACACTTCCAAGAGAGGCTGGCAGACCCAGAGGGGAGTGCCAGTGCAAAATGAGAGTGCTTCTTTGGATTATTCTCCACTGAAATTTCTGTTAAAATCAATTTTCTCATCAATTTTCCTCAGTTCTGAATCACTGTGATTCCCAATGAGATGTGAAAGCTGCTCTTGGCCATTTGGGGTCACTGAATACAGAAGATCTGTGCAGTTGGAAAGCATCACAATTTGAAAATTCACACAGTCAATGTTTTTGCATGGTAATTTCACTAAAGTGGTCCAATATCACAAACAATCCACACAGAATAAATATCAAAATGTTTGCAATACCACATGAGAAAACCTGACCAGTTTTGCAGTGCTCCAAGCCCATTTCCACTTGGATAAACCAGAGCAGACAAGCCTTTGTTCCTTTGACTTCACACTTGGTTTTTTTAAGGAAAATCTCTTTCATAAAGGACTGAAGATGCAAAATTTTCACTGGAAAAAACAATCTATACTTATATTAATCCACAAAGTAAATACATCAGTGTCACAGACATCTTTTCATGAAAAACCCTTTCCTTAGGATTTTTCCTCCTGAGAAGCTGAGAGGCCTCAGGAACAAAATGTAAACAATGATTATCTGCTGCTGTGGAATGCAACAGGTGCATCTGTGATTGGTCTCATGTGCTTGTTTCTAATTAATGGCCAATCACAGTCAGCTGGCTCAGACTCTCTGTCCAAGACTTAAGCTTTTGTTACAATTCCTTCCTATTCCATTCTTAGCTAGCCTTTTGATGAAATCCTTTCTTCTATTCTTCTAGTATAGTTTTAATGTAATATATATAATCAAATAATAAATCAGCCTTCTGAAACATGGAGTCAGATCCTCGTCTCTTCCCTCATCCTCAGACCCCTGTGAACACGGTCACACATCAGCTTTGGGGAGCCCTTTCCCATTTCTCTGCATGTTTCCAGCTGCAGAGATTTTCCTGGTGAGAAAGGAAACCAACCCAAATCAGCTTCTCCCTCCAGACAAAATGTTCTGCCGAACAAAATGTTCTCATCCCCAGCTCCCCCAGCCCAGAGCCAATGCATCCTCAAAGATCCCTGTTTTCCCAGCAGGTCTCCAGCTGAGGACCTGAAGCAGGAAAGGCAGGAAAGGCTCTCCAGGCTCTGCTCACAGCTGTGCTTGGGGCAGGAGCAATCCTGGGGAGGTTTTTGTGCTCCCAGCCCAGAGGTTCATTGCAGGAAGGGCCCTCAGGGCTCTCCCAGCTCAAGCTCCTGCCCAAAGCTGCTCAGATTCAGGATCAGAGCAGGTCCTGGAAGCCCCGAGGGATGGAGATGTTGGTATCTCAGCCTCTTCCAGCCCTTGAAGGTCATTTTGCTGCCAGCCTCACACAGAGGTTGGTGTTATTCCAAGGGAACTGTCCTGGGAATGGTGATCCCTGATGTCCCACGTGTGGAAGGTGCATAAATGACCAGCCTGGGGCTGGGACTCAAGGCCCACACAGAACAATGCTGCATTTCTGCCCTGTGTGTCGGGCTGTACAAGTCTCTGCTGGTGCAGAACAAATGTTGGCTTCACCAAGGTCCACAGTGGAAAAAGCCCTCCAGGACCTTGGATCACAGGCATGGGAGAGGATGGAACCCTGGAACCCTTCCAGGCCAGGCTGGACAGGCCCTGTGGCACCCTGGGGCACTGGGAGGTGTCCCTGCCATGGCAGGGGGGGCACTGGTGGCTTTAATGTCCCTCCAACCCAAACCATTCCACAATTCCAAAATCTGTGTCTCAACTTCTTCATTTGCAAGCTAGGACTTGTGTGGCCTCAAAGGAGTCAGGGGACATGTTTGGCTTCTCTAACACCTTTATCCTCAGGGCTGTAACCCATGTTTTATAGGAATTGTGCAACTGGGGGAAGCTCCCACCAGGAAAAACCTTTCCAGCAGCAAATGCAGCATCCCTCCCTGTCCTTGCTGTGGAAAGGGACCTCAGGGAGTGAGGAGCTCCTTCTGCCACCTGATGGTGAGTGCAGAGAAGGATTGAGAGCACTGCATGGAGCCATGGGATGGTTTGGGTTGGAAGGGACCCTCCTGTCCCACCCTGCCAGGGCAGGGACACCTGGGTGCCCCAGGGTGCTCCAGGCCTGTCCAGCCTGAGCCACCTCTGCTCTGTGCTCACCAGAGTACTGAACACCGCACCTCACACAGGGGATGGGTTTCTGCTCTCCAGCACATGGAAAGGGCAGAATCACGGGCACAGGGAGAGCTCCCCTTAGAGATGTCCATCCTCAGCCTCCTGCAGGGAACCTGGAGCAGCCACTGCAGCAGGAGCCCATCCCAGAGCCCATCTCCTCTCCTCTCCTCTCCTCTCCTCTCCTCTCCTCTCCTCTCCTCTCCTCTCCTCTCCTCTCCTCTCCTCTCCTCTCCTCTCCTCTCCTCTCCTCTCCTCTCCTCTCCTCTCCTCTCCTCTCCTCTCCTCTCCTCTCCTCTCCTCTCCTCTCCTCTCCTCTCCTCTCCTCTCCTCTCCTCTCCTCTCCTCTCCTCTCCCAGGCCCAGAGCAAACCTCTCCAGCCCTCCCACCACGGTGGTGCCCTCCCAGCCCTGCTGTGACCCTGCTTTTTGTGTCCCCACATCCCTGCAGTCCCAGGACCCCAGGCAGGCAGGCAGGGAGGTCCCTGACCCTGTCCTGAGGTGCCCAGGGCTGTGTGAGTGCCCAGTGCCAGGACAGAGGGACATTTCCTCATGCCACTCCTGCATGGATGGTGGCCTGGGCAGGAAGCAAAGCCCAGCCCTCCCCAGAATGGCTGTCTCTCAAACAAGGGCTTGATTTTGCAGAGGGGTACATTCCTCACATTACTCCCTGTGATTAATGCTCTCCCTGGCTGCCCTTGCCCCAGCACAGCTCCCTGGCTGCACAGTAACCCTTTATGTGCTGCAGGGCACGGCCAGGAAATGGACACTAGGCCTCAGATCAGATCTGTCACTAAGGAGACCTGAGGGACAGCCTGGGAGCCATGACCAAGGCTGTGCTCAGTGCCAGGTTGTGGTCAGTGCAGGGCTGTGGTCAGTGCCAGGCTGTGGCTAGTGCAGGGCTGTGGTCAGTGCCAGGCTGTGCTCAGTGCCAGGTTGTGGTCAGTGCAGGGCTGTGCTCAGTGCCAGGTTGTGGTCAGTGCCAGGCTGTGCTCAGTGCCAGGTTGTGGTCAGTGCAGGGCTGTGCTCAGTGCCAGGTTGTGGTCAGTGCAGGGCTGTGGTCAGATCAAGGCTGTGGTCAGACCAAGGCTGTGGTCAGTGCCAGGCTGTGGTCAGTACAGGGCTGTGGTCAGTGCCAGGCTGTGGTCAGTGCAGGGCTGTGGTCAGATCAAGGCTGTGGTCAGACCAAGGCTGTGGTCAGTGCAGGGCTGTGGTCAGATCAAGGCTGTGGTCAGACCAAGGCTGTGGTCAGTACAGGGCTGTGGTCAGTGCCAGGCTGTGGTCAGTGCAGGGCTGTGGCCAGTGCCAGGCTGTGGTCAGTGCAGGGCTGTGGTCAGTGCCAGGCTGTGGTCAGTACAGGGCTGTGGTCAGCACAAAGCTGTGGTCAGTGCAGGGCTGTGGTCAGTGCAGGGCTGTGGTCAGACCAAGGCTGTGGTCAGTGCAGGGCTGTGGTCGGTGCAGGGCTGTGGTCACTACAAGGCTGTGGTCAGTGCAGGGCTGTGGTCAGACCAAGGCTGTGGTCAGTGCAAGGCTGTGGTCAGACCAAGGCTGTGGTCAGTACAGGGCTGTGGTCAGACCAAGGCTGTGGTCAGTACAGGGCTGTGGTCAGTGCAGGGCTGTGGTCAGTGCCAGGCTGTGGTCAGTGCCAGGCTGTGGTCAGTGCAGGGCTGTGGTCAGTGCCAGGATGTGGTCAGTAAATTTCCAGTCCAGGCGAGGATGGAGAGGGTTATTCCATGTTTACTCTGCTCAGTGACACAGGTGGAGCAGAGGAGCTGTCAAAGAGGCTTGGTGCAGCTGCTGGCCTTCCTTCTGTGCCTCATTTATGGTCACAGAGCGGGGCAGCAGCAGCATCCCTCACCTGAGACCTTCGGGGCCATCAGACCTTCCCCTTCAGGGCCATCAGACCTTCCCCTTCACGGCCATCAGACCTTTCTCTTTCATGGCCATCAGACCTTCCCCACGGGGAGGTTTGAGCTCCTCCTCCAGGGAGGGAACAAATCCTGACCCTGCATCCTCACCAGCTGCTGTGAGAGCAATGGGCAGTGCTTTCCACCACACACTGACAGGACAGGGTGATGATTTTACACTGAAAGAGGTCAGTTTGGATTAGTTTTTAGAATTTTTTACAGTGAGGGTGATAAAACCCTGCAGCCAGTGCCCAGTGAGGTGGTGGCTGCCCCAGCCCTGCAAACATTCCAGGTCAGGCAGGGCAGGGCTCTGAGCAACCTGGTTTAGTGAAGATGTCCCTGTGCATGGCAGGGAGGTTGGATTGGGTGACCTTTAAAGTCCATCCCAACCCAATCTGCTCCTTGATTCTGTGATTTTGTCCCTGTGCTCAGGTGAAGTGTAAGCAGCTGCACAGCTCTTTCGAGTCACTTTGGCTCCCTGAACAGGCTCCTGGCTCTTCTCTCACCTTCCTTGGTTCCATCCCAGCTCATTTCTTCTCCTTGTGTCCCCTGGAGCTCAGGGCTGTCCCTTCCTGCACAATGAGCTGCTGCTCCCTGCAGGGCTGGGCAGAGGCACGAAACCCAGGCTAATTGCAGCAGGAATTAACAGCCAGGGGCAGCACTGGGTCAGGGCGGTGTCCCGGGCAGCAGCAGCAGCACCAGGGCTGCCCCAGGAGGGGAACGAGCCTGGGCTCTGTGCTCGGAGCCTCCTGAGCCGTGCTGAGCACCAGGGGCTGCCCAGCAATGTCCAGCCCTGTCTATCAGTGTCCAGCAATGCCCAGCAATGCCCAGCAGTGTCCAGCAATGCCCAGCAATGTCCAGCAATGCCCAGCAATGTCCAGCAGTGTCCAGCAATGCCCAGCAATGCCCAGCAGTGTCCAGCAGTGTCCAGCAGTGTCCAGCAATGCCCAGCAGTGTCCAGCAATGTCCAGCTGTCCAGCAGTGTCCAGCAATGCCCAGCAATGCCCAGCAGTGTCCAGCAATGCCCAGCAATGTCCAGCAGTGTCCAGCAATGCCCAGCAATGCCCAGCAATGTCCAGCAATGCCCAGCAGTGTCCAGCAATGCCCAGCAATGTCCAGCAGTGCTCAGCAGTGTCCAGCAATGCCCAGCAATGTCCAGCAGTGTCCAGCAATGCCCAGCAGTGTCCAGCAATGCCCAGCAATGTCCAGCAGTGCTCAGCAGTGTCCAGCAGTGTCCAGCAATGCTCAGCAGTGTCCAGCAATGTCCAGCAATGCCCAGCAATGTCCAGCAGTGTCCAGCAGTGTCCAGCAATGCTCAGCAGTGTCCAGCAATGTCCAGCTGTCCAGCAGTGTCCAGCAATGCCCAGCAGTGTCCACTAGTGTCCAGCAGTGTCCAGCAATCCCCAGCAATGTCCAGCAATGTCCAGCAGTGTCCAGCTGTCCAGCAGTGTCCAGCAATGCCCAGCAGTGTCCAGCAATGTCCAGCAGTGTCCAGCAATCCCCAGCAATGTCCAGCAATGTCCAGCAGCACCCAGCAGTGTCCAGTAGTCCAGCAATGTCCAGCAATGTCCAGCAGCACCCAGCAGTGTCCAGCTGTCCAGCAATGTCCAGCTGTCCATCTGTGCAGCTCCCAGGGCCCCGCAGGTGCAGCCCAGTGCTGACAGCAGCCTGCCAGTGTGCTGACCCAGCGCTGGCATGGCAGAGCTCAGGGAGCAGGGGACAGCCAGGGATGCTGCTCTGAGCTGCTGCTCTTTGGGAAGCTGAGTGCAGAACTGTGACAACACACAGATGTTCTGGGGTAGGGTTTGTCTGCAGAGAATCACAGAATAGTCTGGGCTGGAAGGGACCCAACGATCATCAAATCCAGCCCTGTCCCTGCTCAGACACCCCAAAATCCAACCCTGGGCATCCCTGGAGTGCTGTTCCAACGCTCCTGGAGCTCTGGCAGCCTCGGGGCTGTGCCCATTCCCTGGGCAGCCTGGGCAGTACCAGCACCCTCTGGGGATGAACCTTTCCTGATCTCCATCCTGACCTGCCCTGGCCCAGCTCCAGCATTCCCTGGTCAGAGAAGGGGCCTTCCCTCTGCTGGGATGTGTGTGATGGGCACAGCTGCACAGCTCTGCTTTGCAGAGTTTGGGTCTGGAGTTCTACTCCAGGGTGCAGATCTGGAGTAGCTCCACAGGTGCCATGGAAGATTTTTTGAGGCTTCCTTGATTATGTCTAATTTATTAGCCTGGCTAGTGTATATTTTATGGTGGTTGTCACCTGGAGGTCGTTGCCAGGCTCCCAGCAATTCTGGGTTTGGTGTTTGTTGCAGCAGGGCAGGATGGCTCCCTGTGAGGTGCTGTGAGCTCAGAGCCGTCTGCAGTGCCTCTGGCTGCCCCTCCCAGCCCTCCCTCCCTGCTGCACACCAGCAATGCTCTCCCTCTGCTCCCTGAGCAGTGTTTGCCCTCCTCAGAGCCCAGAATCCACCCCAGTTAACCCAGCTGCTGTCCCCTGCAGCAGCCCACAGTGAGTGGGTGTTTTCTGCACTCCTGCAGTGTAAGAGCCGAAATGAGGGATGTGGGACTCCAGGGGCTCTCCAAAATGCAGTTTATTGTATCCAAGGTGTTACAGCAGTCCAGGGTGGTGGGTGACAGAGCTGTGCCCACAGCTGTCAGCTCCAGCTGCAGGCAGGCCTGGAGACCCTTTGGTTACATTGCATTATAGACTTTTCTTTAGGTTCCAATGCATTTTATACTCTTATATTGGTTACATTGCATTTTATACTCTTATTTTGGTTACATTGCATTATATACTTTTCTTTTGGTTACAATGCATTATATAATTTTCTTTTGGTTACACTGCATTATGTACTTTTCTTTTGGTTACAATGGATTACATACTTTTCTTTTGGTTACAATGCATTTTATACTTTTCTTTTGGTTACAATGCATTATATAGTTTTCTTTTGGTTACATTGCATTATATAGTTTTCTTTGGATACAATTCATTATTTACTTTTCTTTGGTTACAGTGCATTATAGACTTTTCTTTGGTCACAATGCATTATTTACTTTTCTTTTGGTCACAATGCATTATTTACTTTTCTTTTGGTCACAATGCGTTCTATACTTTTCTGTGCTGAGCATCTCAATACAGCAGAACCAATCTATACCTTAACTTTTATCTATAGCCTATCATAACTCCTGTAATTACCATATTCATGTCACTGTTCTCCAATCACTCAAAGTCAGTACATTACAGTTTAAGCTAGAAGTTGTTTTTCAGTTTTCTTGCAGTGGAAAATTCTGAGACCTTTTTTCTACTTGCCACATTTGCTGCCTTGTTTGCCTGTGCTCTCTTTCTGCTTGGGAAAAACATTTTGGGGTGGGTTTATCCTCTGCTCTAAGCCATAAAAACCCCTTCTAACTAACACACCCTTTGCCTCCTTGGTTATCCAGTGAGACTGGCTCAGCAATTCTTTTCTTCTGTATCAAAACTTGCTTCCATCTCTATTCCTTCATCAGACTCTACATTTAAAAATCTTTCTGCTAAACACACATATCTGTGAGACTTTCTTGTCAAACTTTCATCCTTCCCAACACTGCAGGAGCCTTTCTGTGCCCCATCCCACTGGGGTGGAGCAGCCCACAGTGAGTGGATGTTTTCTGTAGGAACCTTTCTGTGCTCCATCCCAGTTAACCCTTGGAGTAGCTCCCAGTAAATGGATGTTTCCTGCACTCCTGCAGGAACCTTTCTGTGCCCCATCCCACTGGGGTGGTATTGTCCCTCTGCTCTCTTGTACAGCCATGAAAATCTCTCTCTCATTCAGATGAATGCTGAGTTACCAAAAATGCTCATTTTTCTAAGAGGCCACAGGCAAAGTGTTTCAAAATGATGGAATTACAATAACCTGGTAAGAAAACTTTCGATTGCTCAAAGCTACTGATGAGATTGGTCCGAACTGAGAGGAAAATGTTCTTCAATTGTTGCTGCTGGGTCATGGAGAAGGGCTGAACTCCTAATTTCTTCAGGCAATTGGAGCTCTTGGGGCTCTCTTGGAAGAGGCAGAGGATTTGTCTGCATTTCTTGGCCAGCTCTGAACAAGGTGATCACATTTTACCTCCGGGGAGGGAGAGCCTTTCCAGAGCACCTGTGCATTTCCATTATGAAATGACATTAAAATGCACTGCCAAGACATTAAAACTGCCAAGTTTCCTGTCTCCCAGAGAGGAGAGTGCAAGTGGAGTCTCTCTCTGACAGAGTGCAGGGTGAGTGGAGCAGTAATGACCTCTCCAGGCCCAGCTCTGATGGATTGTTGCACTCAGACAAACTGGGAGCTGCACCCACCGTGTGTCAGAGATCCCAGTGTCCTCCAAAGGAAACAAGCAGATTTTATGGACCCAGGTGAGATGGATCCAACTCTCACAGTCAGAATAGCCACTGTTAGAAAGCCAGGCCTGCCCTGCCTTCCTGGTTATCCAGCTCTGATGGATTGCTGCACTCAGACAAACTGGGAGCTGCACCCACCGTGTGTCAGAGATCCCAGTGTCCTCCAAAGGAAACAAGCAGATTTTATGGACCAGGTGAGATGGATCCAACTATCAGAGTCAAAGCAGTCACTGTTAGAAAGTCAGGCCTGCCCTACCCATAGCAGCATCTCAGATATCACCTTAATGGTTAATAGGAGCAATTTTGGGCTGTCAGATGCTGGATACAGACAACGCCACAGGCTGCAGTAAATCTGCATAATTGGTACTTAATCAGTAACAGTGGAATCAGTTAGAACTGTAATTAAGAGTGTGAAATTTCGGTGTTTGTTCCACAGGTGTAATGAGGCCAGAGCCTCTCTCCCAGGGGTAGCTCAGCCACCAGCCCATCTCCAGGTCTCCAGTGTGACCCAGGGCACAGCCCGTGTGGTGGGACACAGCCAGGGACCAGCCCTTCCTCAGGTGGTCCAGTCCTGACACGGGTAGGGATCAGCCTTCCTGGGGTGCTCCAGCCCTGCAGGGCCCACAGGAGCCCTGGGGAAGCAAAGGAACACATTTCAGTGGGAAAGAAAAGGAAACATTTCAGTGGGGAAGGAAAGGAAACATTTCAGTGGGGAAGGAAAGCAAACACCTCATTTCCCCTGTCCCCACTGCTGAGCTGTTCCAGAAAAAGCCCGAGCAGCAGGAGGACACTCTGAGCTGAGCAGGGAGGCCAGGCTGTGATGGGGACAGGCTCTGGGGACAGCAGGAGCTGAAGGCTTTCCAATTAGCACTTTGGAGTGGAGTCAAGGGCTGTCAGGCCCTAATTTACTGAGCAGTGTCCCTCTCCCCATATATCCCTGTGACAGCTCATTCCTTTAGGCGTGATGGAGTGCGTGGCTGGCCTCTAACTGCTCTCCCATCCATCTCCCTCCCCACTTTGCTTCCTCAAGAACATTTTCCAAAGGGGAATTTCCATGGCTGGTGGTCACCCAGGTTAATTTATGCCAAACAATTATTCCAGCTGTAAAACAAAAAACTCACATTTCTCTGAGTCCTCTCCATGGCCCGAGGTGAGGCTGTTGGTTGGTGTAAATCACCTCAGAGAGGGGACAACAACAGCAGGGATTTGCTGATGGCCCATTGCTGGAACCCAAGGCCAGGGTGGCACTGGGGCTGGGACAGGCACTGGGAGGTGTCCCTGCCATGGCAGGCTGGCACTAGGTGGGCTCTGAGGTGTCCCTGCCATGGCAGGCTGGCACTAGGTGGGCTCTGAGGTGTCCCTGCCATGGCATGGGTGGCACTGAGGGGGAGCTCTGAGGTGTCCCTGCCATGGCAGGCTGGCACTGGGTGGGCTCTGGGGTCCTTCCCACCCAGCTCAGTGTGGGATTTTGTGATTCCCACAGGTCTGCAGGGTGGCAGCTCCAGCACAGGCGGTGCCTGGGCTCCTCTGGTGCCCCATGGAGCCAAGCAGGGTGTGAGGACCTGGTTTGGTTCAGGAATTTACTCAGGATGGGATAAACCATTCCTGAATATCTACTTTGCTCTTTGGATTGGCAATGCAGGGTGGGCAGCTGATTTGGATGGAGGTGTGAACACCCACTTAAAGTCACAGAGATTTTAAGTTTTGAGGACTTGAAATGATGTGAATCCAAATGAACATAATTACAGGGTGCACAAGAAGGGAGGACACACCAACATCACCGTGAGGCTCAGGAGAAAAGGAATAAAAATACAGATCCAGAGCCAAGAGCAGCAGCTCTGCTGTGAAAGAGGCACCAGGGGTCAGATCCCATTTCCCTTAACTCAGATCCCATCTCCCTAACCCCCTGTGGAAGAGGCACCAGGGGTCGGATCCCATCTCCCTTAACTCAGATCCCATCTCCCTAACCCCCTCTGAGAGAGGCACCAGGGGTCGGATCCCATCTCCCTTAACCCCTGCAGTGCTGGTGATGATCCCAGAGCGGGCAGAGCCGTGGGTGCAGGGCTGCCGGGGCAGCGTGGGACCCCAAGTTTCCTCAGCTGGGAGAGGTTCCAAGGACACAGAGACACCTGTGCCTCGGGGCACACTGCCTGGAAGCACATCCCTGCCAGCCTTTGTGCCTCGGAGCCTTTTCTATTCAGCCTATTGCAATGGAAAGCACTGTAAAGGCAGGGCTGGAGGGGGAACAGCATCAGGAAGCACCGAGATCAGCCTTGTTAGCTGCGAGACTGACAGGAACAATGGAAAGGAGGAGGAGAGGGCAGGAGAGAACGCAAAAGCATCAGGCAGAAATTCTGTGGAGCTTGTGCAACCCAAAATAAACCGCGCTCTGCACGCAGTGCCGTTTAACCTCCCGCCCCTGTGACTAATGAATTCCCGGTGCTGAGGGAAGGAGAAAAACCCGAACCAGCACCCAGCAAGGACAGAGAGCCGCTGCAGGCCTCGGTTAGCAGCACAAGGGCCGTGTGTGGAACAGGCAGGGCTGTTCCAGCAGGGCATCCCGGGGCCGTCGCTGGCCATGGACAGCACTGCAGCTCCCTGCCCTGCCTCACTGATAAAGGCTTTAATTGCACTGTTTATGCTTCCAGCTTGCCAGCAACACAAGTCTGTGCTGATAATGTGTTTTTAAGGGACCAGAGGTAACGTCTGGAAGATAAATGTGATGTCAGCTGCCCACTGGGTTACACAGACGTTATGGCCAGCTAAGGATTCATTATCCATTGCAGTTTGAGGGGTTTTAATGGGTTTTCCAGGCTTCCAGCTCTGGTTTTATGGAACTTTGCCCCTTTCCTCTGCTTTTAGTTGCCAGTTGGGATTATCAACTGATGTAAATCAAGCAATTCTCCTTGACTGGCTTGGGTGGGCCCTGGGGTGGGATCCTGAACAGCAGAGCTACTCTGAAAACAGGACACCACTGTTCTCATTATGGGATTGGGAGCCCCTCTGCTCTGGGAGAGCTGGGAATGTTCCCCTGGAGAAGGGAAGGCTCCAGGCAGAGCTCAGAGCCCCTGGCAGGGCCTGCAGGGGCTCCAGGAGAGCTGCAGAAGGACTGGACACAGGGAATGGCTTTGAACTTAAGGAGAGTAGGTTTAGATTGGACACTGGGAAAGAATTCCTGGCTGTGAAGGCGAGCAGGCCCTGGCACAGAGCAGCTGTGGCTGCAATGGATCCCTGGCAGTGCCCAGGGCCAGGTTTGGTGGGGCTGGGAGCACCTGGGACAGTGGGAGGGGTTGGAAGTCGATGATCTTTAGGGTCCCTTCCAACACCAACTATCCCATGCTCCCACCATTCTGTGAACCAGCAGCTCCCAAAAACAGGGGCACCCAACAAGACGAGGGTCTAAGTGGGGGAGCAACAATTTGTTCTGGGCTTCAGGATGCAATCCTGGTCTGCAAAGGAGAGGATTTCACCCTATGCCTGGTGAGCACCCTTGGGGCTGTCAGTGCCCCTGAACCCTGGATCAGAGGAGGGCAGAAATCCCTGGGTGCATTTCCTGCTGCTGGGGAGGTCAGTCCCGGTCCCCAGCCAGGGGACACAACTGTGGGGTGGGCAGTGATGGGATCCTGGAATCCCATCCCTAAACCCAGGGATCCTGGAACCATCCAGGCTGGAAGGGGCCCAGGATCAGCAGCAGCAGTTCTGGAGCCCCCAGCAGGGCTCCTGGACAAGGGAGGGCAGGGAGGGCTCCTGGACAAGGGCAGGAATGTCCAGCACACACTGACCTGTGTTAAATGCTAAGGTGAACAAGTGAATCCAGCACACACTGACCTGGGTTAAATGCTAACGTGAACAAGTGAATCCAGCACACACTGACCTGGGTTAAATGCTGTGGGACAGTTCCAAAGTGTCACTATAAAACACGCAATAGCACAATGTGGAGACGCTGCTGTTTTCAAGGTAAAAGGGGAGTTTATTTTGCGACTCCAACATTTATTGATTTCCAAAAGTGACAGTGGATTGGAAGGTGACAGTGCCACCTCTCCAATGACACTGGACAAACCAACAGTCCATCAAATTTCTCTTCTTCCATAAAAGAATGCAAACTAATAAGTTATTTACAGAAAGTGTGCGAGAAAGTTCATTACAAGAATGTGAACATCAGAAGGCTTAGAAAACCTTAAAAAATCAAAGTGACACTGAAGTGCCTCCCTGCCGGCCTGGGAGAGCTGGTCCTGGATGTGGCATGGAAGGAGAACTGCTGGGCAGGCTCCATCTCCTGTGCCCAGCAGCTTTGACTTGGAGCCACCCATCAGGAGGATACCATCAGGATCCCAGGTAGGAGAATCCTATCCCCAGCCTTTAAAGTGAACTGGAACCTGCTTCGTGGAAGTTTCTGTGCCTCCTGTACAGAGCTCAAACCCTCTCAGGGTCTCCTCCTTGTCCCCTTACAGCTGGATTTCAGCAGGAACAGTGCTGGAACCCTCCTGTTTGTTCCCCCATCACAGACATCTTTTATGAAAATCCTTTCCTTAGGATTTTGCCTCCTGAGAAGCTGAGAGGCCTCAGGAACAAAATGTAAACATTGATTATCTGCTGCTGTGGAATGCAACAGGTGCAGCTGTGATTGGTCTCATGTGCTTGTTTCTAATTAATGGCCAATCACAGCCCAGGTGGCTCAGACAGAGAGTCCGAGACAGAGATTTTGTTATCATTCCTTCCTATTCTATTCTTAGCCAGCCTTCTGATGAAATCCTTTCTTCTATTCTTTTAGTATAGTTTTAATATAATATATATCATAAAATAATAAATCAAGCCTTCTGAAACATGGAGTCAGATCCTCGTCTCTTCCCCAATCCAAAAACCCCTATGAACACCGTCACATCCCCCCAAAGCCCACATTTGTCTGAGATCAGGAGAAAACCAGCAGGAATATTTTCCCTTCAGAGGTGATGGGAGGTGAGAATTCCCCCCAGGAATTTCTGCTCTGGCTCTTTCCTCCCTGCAGCTTCCAGAGCTGTCAGACTCATCTGAGCTCGGCAACACAGAGACAGAAAATATTTAGAATTGGCACTGGATTTATTTTCAGTCTTATAAAGGCAGTCCAGAAGGGAGAAGCAGACTCTGGAGATTTCAATGTTCTTTGAATAAGCAGCGAGCAGAGCTTTTAATTGATCACAGCTCATTCAAAGCGAGAGCTGAGCAAACCTGGGGGTGTTGCAGGGCCAGGACTAACCAAGACACACTTCCACGTGGGAAATCCAGTGCTCTTGGTGAGAGACTCTGCTGCTGGGAAATTCTGACTCCCAGCAGCATCCCTCAGCCTCAAATCCCTGGGAGTGATGTGCTGCACCCGTAGACTCGTGTGCAGATACCAAATGTCACAAAATAATGTCCTTGGGATCTATTTATGGCCTGGTGAGAGCCTTCTGCCTCTCATTTTGGGCTGTAACTCGCAAATTCTGGCTGTAGACCCCAGATTATGGCTGTAACCACCAAATTATGGCTGTAACCCCTGGATTATGGCTGTAACCCCCAAATGATGGCTGTAACCCCCGGATTATGGCTGTAACCACCAAATGATGGCTGTAATCCCCAAATTATGGCTGAACCCCCCAAATCATGGCTGTAACCCCCAGATTATGGCTGTAACTCCCAAATTATGGCTGTAACCCCCAAATTATGGCTGTAACTCCCAAATTGTGGCTGTAACCCCCAGATTATGGTTGTACCCTCCAGATTATGGCTGTAACTCCCAAATTATGGCTGTAACCCCCAAATTATGGCTGTAACTCCCAGATTATAGCTGTAACTCCCAAATCATGGCTCTAACCCCCAGATTATGGCTGTCCTTGCCACTGCTGCTGACCAGCAAAATCCAGTAGGAGAAATTAAAAGCAGTTTTTGACCAGTTTGGAGCAAATGTTGTGCAGAGAGCTGTGGGTAATTTTTCACCAAGAGGGAATTCAGTTAGAAGTGGAGGGATGGGGGCTGTGGGTTACTGGGGAATATGGGCTGAGTGGAGCTGATGGTTTGAACTGAAAATAAAAGTAAAGTGATGATGGAAGGGAAATGTCAAAATATTTCTTTTCAACCTGTCTTATGTTTCACATCAGAAACACCAGAGCACTTTCAAAGCAAAACCTTTCAGCTTCCATTTGTCATCTGAAACTGGAGTTTCTTTCATAGTGGACCTGGCTATTTTTAAAAACTTCGAAATTAGGCAAAAAATTTAATTAGGAGGAAAAGGGAAATATTTTGGGTTGACCCCAAATGATCATTTCCCAGCTTTTTTTAATTTCTCTGAAATAAGAGGGCAAAGTTGGGCTTGACTTACTTTAGTTGTTTTTCATTGATTCCAGTAAAATCAGGGACCTGAAAAAAATTTATTCACAAGCTCTGAACCTTGCTCTGAACCGGGCTGCATCTCCTGGGGGCGTGGGCTGAGTACCTTCTCCTGATTATAAATAGTCTGTGCTTATAGACAGCGATTGAAAACATGAAGATGTGAGAAAAAAACAAATTCCTCCTGAACGTCTCAGCAGTTTCCTGCATGCTGGCAGGTCTCAGATGCACTGGGGATATAGCTGGAAGCACATCTGTGCTGGAGAGAGCCCTGGGATGGGGGCTGGCTGTGGGAAGGGGAAGGACAGAGCCCAGGGTGGCTGCAAGGAGTGGGCTCCAGGCATGGCCACCCCGCTCCCTTCCCAGAGCAGGAGAAGCACCAGGGGGGGAATCTTAGCTCACATCGGCTCCCTGAGCACCATCCCTGAGCACCATCCCTGAACAACATCCCTGAGCAGCATCCCTGAGCATCATCCCTGAGCACCATCCCTGAGCACCATCCCTGAGCATCATCCCTGAGCAACATCCCTGAGCAACATCTCTGCCCATAGCACCCCATCCCATCCCATCCCATCCCATTATCCCATCCCATCCCATCCCATTATCCCATTATCCCATCCCATCCCATCCCATCCCATTCCATCCCATCCCATTCCACCCCATCCCATTATCCCATCCCATCCCATCCCACCCCATTATCCCATCCCATCCCATTATTCCACCCCTTTATCCCATCCCATTATCCCATCCCATCCCATCCTGTTATCCCATCCCATCCCACCCCATTATCCCATCCCATTATCCCATCCATCCCATCCCACCCCATTATCCCATCCCATCCCATCCCATTATCCCATTATCCCACCCCATTATCCTATTATCCCCTTTTCCCACTATCCCACCCCAGCAGGCTCTGTGTGACTCCCCCCTGTCCCAGGAGCTGTGGATTTGTTTCTGTTCTCTGCTGGGATCTGCCCCCTGTCCTGCAGGGCCTGGCCCAGGATCTGCTGGGCATCCCCACCAAAAACTGCTGCAAACAAAACCCCAGAATTTGAATTCTGGCCCCGTGTCAGCTGTGGATGTGGAGCCCCTCCCATGCAGACTCCTGTGACCTGCAGGGTGTCCCTGTTCTGCTCTCCAGGCTGCCACAGCCACACACCCCACTCCTGTTTCCCAAAGAATTGGGGCAATTTCTGCCTCTTTCTGCTCTGCCCTTTCCTCCTTCTTCCAGCGACTCCTGAAACTATGGATTTCAGCCACCCTCAGAGCAGAGAGGCTTTTTGACAAGGGATGGAGTGCAGGGCACAGGGAATGCCTCCCAGTGCCAGAGGGCAGGGCTGGATGGGAGATTGGGAATTGGGAATTGTTCCCTGGCAGGGTGGGCAGGGGCTGGGCTGAAATTCCCAGAGCATTCCCAGCTGTGGCTGCCCCTGGATCCCTGGCAGTGCCCAAGGCCAGGCTGGACACTGGAGCACCCTGGGGCAGCGGGAGGGGTCCCTGCCATGGCAGAGGTGGCACTGGAGGATTTCTGAGGCCTTTCCCACCCAAACCACTCCTGGAATTCTCCGGTGGTTTCCTAGAGCTGGAGCAGGTCCAAAGTGCCACGTTGACACTGGGAGATAACGGAGGGTGCAAACATCTCCCCACCAACAGGGAGCTGCTGCACAGGTGGAAAGACTTCTCAGTAAATCTCCCTTGTGGACTCTGACACTTGTTGGGGCTGTCAGCACCGAAGTTTGACCAGCCTGGGATTTCCCTCCTCATGCATTTGGGTGCTCTGTTCTGTGTCTGTCACCTTGGCATTGCATCCACACTCCACACCTCGTCCTCACCACTTACAGGAACTTTACAGATACAGAAAAGAGGAAAAAGGAATAAAAATCAACAAAACTACAGCCTAAGAAACCCTGTTAAGGAAACAGTTTCTTGTGCAGGACCAGAGGAACAGCACAGCAAAAGAGCTCTTGGGAGGAAAGAGAGCTGAACAGGGAACAATTCCCTGCACTGAGCTGCAGAGTCCCTCCCGTGCTCTCAGCCTGATTTCTGGGCAGCTGCACCACCAAAAAAATTGCAAACAAATCAATCCATACTCTGTGCTGCTCTAGAGAACACTTTGGGGAAATTGCTCTTCTGTATTGTCTGTCACGGAGAGGGAGGCAAAGAGAGACATCTTTGCCACAAACATTTCATTTCCCAGCTCCCAGAGAGGAGCAGGGAGCTGGGGAAGGGGCTGGGGCTCACCCTGGCTCCAGCAGAGCTGGGGATGCTCAGCCACCGACCCCAGCTGGGAAACCAGGCCCAGGTCCCCATCACACAGCAACACTGAATCCTGATTTATTGTGTTCCAGGAATGAGGGCAGGGATGTGGAGGTCAGGCAGCATCAAATCAGATAAATAGGAGATGTGAGTCATCTGGGGCCAGCTGGCACTGCTGCAGGCTCAGGGCAAGCAACTTGTTTGCTGTAGGAAACCTCCTTCAACAGCACTGCAGGGCAGAGGGGCTCCCACAGCAGGGCCAGGATGCACAGAGGGCATCTCCTGCCTTTTCCATCTCCTGCCTCTCCCATCTCCTGCCTTTTCTATCATCTGCCTTTCCCTCTCCTGCCTTTTCTATCTCCTGCATTCCCATCTCCTGCATTCCCATCTCCTGCCTTTCCCATCTCTGTCCTTCCCATCTCCTGCCTTTTCCATCTCCTGCCTTTTCCATCTCCTGCCTTTCCCATCTCATCTCCTGCCTTTTCCATCTCCTGCCTTTCCCATCTCTGTCCTTCCCATCTCCTGCCTTTTCCATCTCCTGCATTCCCATCTCCTGCCTTTCCCATCTCATCTCCTGCCCTTCCCATCTCCTGCCTTTCCCATCTCCTGCCTTTTCCTATCTCCTGCCTTTCCCATCTCTGTCCTTCCCATCTCCCGCCTTTCCCTTTCCTGCCCTTTCCCTTTCCTGCCCTTCCCCTCTCTTGCCTTTCCCATCTCCTGCCTTTCTGTTCTCCTGCCCTTTCCATCATCTCCTGCCTTTCCCACTGGAGCAGGGAGCTGGACAAGGAAAACCAGAGGCAGAATTAAGCAGAAGGAAGATCCTTGTCAGAGGAATCAAGAGTTTCTGATGAAAACCACAATTAGCCCAGAGTCCAGAGTGGAGAGTCATCAAATTAGGGAAGAGTTTGGGATGGAAGAGACCCTAAATCCCACCCAGGGCCACCCCTGACATGGCAGGGACTCCTCCCACTGTCCCAGGTGCTCCAACCCCATGTCCAGCCTGGTCCTGGGCACTGCCAAGGATCCAGAGGCAGCCACAGCAAATCTGGGAATTCCTGAGCCAGGGTTCTTCCCCACACAGGGAGAAATCTCTCCCTAAACCCCCACCCAAATCTCCCCTCCTCCACTGAAGGCATCCTCCCCTTGTCCTGTAAGGCTCTGCTAAGTGGTGCCACAGGGGAGAGCAGAGCCCCTTCCCTTCGGAGCACAAAGGATCTTTAGCAGTACCAGGGAGGGAAAATACCTGCAGCTCTCCTGTGGATCCATCCCTGGCCCTGCTGGGCTCCTGAGCAGGCAGACAATCCCACCTCTGATGGATGGGCTGCTGGGGCAGGGAGCTGTGCCTGTGCCCAGCCCAGGTGAACATGAACTGCAGGGACAGTTCATAATTGTCATTGCAGGCTAAGGATATCTCCAGTGCTTCCCTGGGGAAAGCCACACAACGTGTAATTGAAAAGCTGTGAGAGTGAATGTGAGGGAATAAAGGCCTGGCAATAATGCTCTGCCTCACTTCTGGAGTGGTTATTGGGAACACCAACCTGAGAGCACAGAGCAAGGACCAGCATGCTGTGGTTTAATAAAAACAAACTCAGGAAATGTCCTGGTTCATGAAATGGAAGAATCTCCTCTGACAAACTGGGAAGTGCTCTCTGAAGGAGTCACAGTGTGAGTCACACTACAGGAGAGGACACAGGGCACTGCAGGTGTGTGCTGCAGCCAGAGGGATCACAGGGTCAGGAATCACAGGGTCAGGGATCACAGGGTCAGGAATCACACCATGGCTTGGGTGGGAAGGGACTTAAAAATGCTCCTGTTCCACCCCTGCCATGGCAGGGACACCTCCCACTGCCCCAGGCTGCTCCAAGCCCCAGTGTCCAACCTGGCCTTGGGCACTGCCAGGGATCCAGGGGCAGCCACAGCAAATCTGGGAATTCCAGCCCAGCCCTACCCACCCTCCCAGCCAGGAATTCCCAATTCCTAGTATCCCATCCATCCCTGGCTTGGAGGTGAGCAGTGACCATCCCCTGTGCCTGGGCCTGGCAGAGGTGTGGGAGGTTCTGCAGTGCCCTGGGCTCCTGGGTGTGCATGGAAGCAGCTGTGACATCCACCCAGCACCGAGCACTTCACTCAGCATGGACAAACCTGCACAGTGAGCATTTAACAAAAGCAGAGTTTGGCAGTATTTCTCCTAGAAAGTGATTTAATAAGTAAAAAATGACAGTGTATCCAGGGCAAAGCTGCTAAAATATTTACAGTTATATAATTTGTAAAAGTGGTTTGAGGGGAATGGAACAGTTTACTTCTTTTTTTTTTTCTTTTTGTTTTTGGTGTGTGTGGAAAGTGTCTGCTTCCTTGGAAAACACTCACATTGCTCATTGAAGACTGAACCTGGAGAAGCTTTTTCTGCCAAAACCTCACTAAACACTGTGTTCAGTGAAAGTTTGATATTTTTTTTATCCTTGAAAGAACAGAAGCTCTCCTGTTTTGATTTTATCTCTGTTTTCAGGAAAGAACAAAACATTTGCTAACCATATCCACCTTTAAGGCTGGTAAGGTCAAACTCTTGGAATATCTTAGGAAACTTGGAAGTGGTCTCAAACGTTTGAGTTCAGCCCTTCCTCTGGGCTGTTCTTACACCCTCTGAGATAATGAACCAAGGGATGACACCAACATCAAGGCCCTGGAGAGGTGTGAGCAATCCCTTTGAAATCCATACCAATTTCTGGCTCAGAATTCTCCAAACTGTGGAGACAGCTGCCAAGGGCAGATCCAAATTCCTCATAATCCAAGGCAAGATCTGAGCTCTTTGAAATGCGACTTGATTGGAAGCTTGGATCGAAATTCTGCTGGAAACTCCTCCCTCCCCTCCTGCAATGATGCTTCAAAGGGCATCAAAGGCACCAGAACATTCCATCAGGACACATCCAGCTGCTGCAGTGAATTCCTGTCTGAAATTTGGATTTTCAGGGCTGGTTAGCAGAAGAGAGCACAGGTGTGTGACAGGAGCAAGGTGCACAGGAGGGCTGTGGCTCTGGGCTGGGTTTGTGGCTCCAGCATCTCCCTGGCCAGCACAGCAGAGTCAGACTGGGCCAGGCAGGGACCCTGTCCTAGCAGGACCTCAGGTGCACATGATCCAAATGAGGATGGAACACAGTTCCTGCTGTTTGTACCATCCCAAGGCTTGGTTAGAGAGAATCACAGAATCCCTAGAGCTGGAAAGAACCTCCAAGATCATCCATCCAACCTTTGTCCGCATCCAAAGTAAAGGAATCTGTTCCCAGCACAGAGCTGAGCTGGGCTTGCTCCAAGGACCTCCAAGATCATCCATCCAACCTTCAACCACATCCAAAGTAAAGGAATCTGTTCCCAGCACAGAGCTGAGCTGGGCTTGCTCCAAGGACCTCCAAGATCATCCATCCAACCTTTGGCCACATCCAAAGTAAAGGAATCTGTTCCCAGCACAGAGCAGGCTGGGCTTGCAGTGCTGCTCTCCCTGCTGCTGAGGCACCTTCCCATGTCAGCAAATCCTCCAGGCCCCACAGCTCCCGGCTGTGCCCCTCAAAGGACCCACCTGAGCTTCTTATGGGATCACAGAATCATGGAACAGTTTGGGTTGGAAGGGACTTTAAAGATCCTCCAGCCCCAGCCCTGCCATGGCAGGGACACCTTCCGTGGAACAAGGAGGCATGGAACATGGATGGAACAGGGATAGAACAGGGATGGAACAAGGATGGAACATGGATGGAACAAGGATGGAACATGGATGGAACAGGGATGGAACATGGATGGAACAGGGATGGAATATGGATGGAACATGGATGGAACAGGGATGGAACAGGGATGGAACATGGATGGAACATGGATGGAACAAGGATGGAACATGGATGGAACCAGGATGGAACAAGGATGGAACATGGATGGAACAGGGATGGAACAAAGATGGAACAAGGATGGAACATGCATGGAACAAGGATGGAACATGGATGGAACAAGGATGGAACATGGATGGAACATGGATGGAACAAGGATGGAACATGGATGGAACATGGATGGAACAGGGATGGAACATGGATTGAACATGGATGGAACAAAGATGGAACAAGGATGGAACATGGATGGAACAGGGATGGAACAAGGATGGAACATGGATAGAACAGGGATGGAACATGGATGGAACAGGGATGGAACATGGATGGAACAGGGATGGAACAAAGATGGAACAGGGATAGAACAAGGATGGAACAGGGATGGAACAAGGATGGAACAGGGATGGAACAGGGATGGAACAAGGATGGAACATGGATGGAACAAGGATGGAACATGGATGGAACAGGGATGGAACATGGATGGAACATGGATGGAACAGGGATGGAACATGGATGGAACAGGGATGGAACATGGATGGAACATGGATGGAACAAGGATGGAACAGGGATGGAACAAGGATGGAACAGGGATGGAACAGGGATGGAACATGGATGGAACAAGGATGGAACATGGATGGAACATGGATGGAACAAGGATGGAACATGGATGGAACATGGATGACCAAAGAAACATGGAACATGGATGGAACATGGATTAATGGAACAAGGTGCTTTTTGAGGTCCCTCCCAAGCCAAACTGTTCTGTGACTCTGTGAAATCTCCATTCCTGTGGAAGCCACTGCTTTGTCCTAGCCCTGTGTGGGCAGGTCATACAACAGCCTTGTTCACTTTTGCAGGGCCTGGTGAGTGAAACACCTCCAGAACAGCTCCTGCAGGGGGGTTTGCCTGGCAGGAGAGGGACAGACAGCCCTGGACACCAAACATTGCTGCTGGTGACCTGTTATGGGCACTGGTCTAACACAGAGATCAGGGTCTGGCACAGAGATCAGTCTAGTACAGAGATCAGAGTTTAACACACAGATCAGTCTGGCACAGAGATCAGGGTCTGGCACAGAGATCAGACTCTAGAACAGAGACCACACTCTAGCACAGGGATCAGCAGCCATTGCAAGGACAGACCCCTGATCAGCCTGTGGATGTCTCCAGGCCAATGCCTGCTCTCAGCTGCTGCTCCTCAGAGCCAGAGGAGCTGACACAGCTCATGGGAGCAGGAGCTGACATAGCCTGGGACAAGAGGAGCTGAACCCCAACCCCCTGTTCCTCCCCTCTGACTGGAGGGAAACCTCAGCGCCTGCCCCCAGCAATCAGCCTGGCACATGTTTGGAGTTCCAGCCCTGTGTGTGCCAGGGCAGGCACATCCCAGGCACACCCCAAGCACATCCTGGGCACACCCCGGAGCTGTGGGAGCAGGGCACACTCCTGGCTGGCACTGGGGCTCTTTCTGCCACTTGTCCCAACCTGCACAGGGCCTGCCAACCCCTGCCCCTTCCACAGACACCTGCATGTGCTGCCCACAGAGATCTGAGATGGGAACATGGACCACGAACCCTGGGAAGGGAAAGGGTTTAAAACGAGTGCCCAGAGCATGTGTTTGTGTTCCTGCAGAAGCAGTTCCATGGTTTCTTACCCCCAGTGATTCTCAGGTCCCTGGCACCTCTCCCGAGCACTGCTCGTTTTTCAGCTGGGGAAACTGAGGCAGGCAGTGACAGCTCCGAGGGGGTCAACCCCTGTGTGCCAAGGCAAAGGGAGGCACGCTGGCCCAGAGCTTTGGGCATTACAGGATGTGACCCTGCTCCCTGTCCAGCCCGGAGGCAGAATGTCACCAGCAGGTGACAGCTGCGGCAGATTTAAGGGCAGGGGAAGAGGAGGAAGATTAAAGGACAGAACAAAGCCCATCCCCTGTGGCATCTTTACCACAACCAATTCCCTTTTTGTACCGAACATCCATTAAGGAAGCTTTTAGTTCCAGCCCCTCTTTTGCCTTACAAATGAGATGCCAAAGCCCAGGAGTGGCAGCAGCCTGACCCAAACTGGGCCAGATTCACCCTGAACCTGCAGCAGCTGGGGCATCCTCAGCTGGATCCCCACAGGACCTCCATCACCTCACTAAATTAATTACAAGAGACACCACAAAGATTTGGGGTTTTATCCAATGTTGGAAAGCACAGGCAGCACTGCCAGGGCTATTGGGCGTTTCACAAGGAGGAGTTTCAGTCTCTGAGCACCCGTGATGGTCCTGGAGGGGTTTTGCTTCTCAGGAACAAAGTGAGCTGGTTCTGCAGGGCTCAGAGCATGGAAGGAGTTTTGTTTTGGTAGTCTTGGTTCTAGTTCTCTAATGGCTTCTGAGAGGAGAGGGCCACGTCTCATCCAGCTGTGACAGACCCCAGTTATGTTCTTTCACATGGAAGAAAAGAATCCAAGGGTGCATTTGTTTGCTACCTTTTCCTCTGAGCATCTCCATCCTCTCAATCCCTGTCCTGCTGCAGAGAGTGAACCTCAAACCAAAACTCAGGGGAGCTCCTGAGCTTTGCCATTGCAGAGTCACCTACATCAGGACATGGGATGAGCAACCAGCTCCTTTCCAGTGCTCTCCTCTCCTGACAAAGCAGCTCTGGTTTTCTCTGAGCCATGGAGGAAATCACAGGATTAGGAAAGGGAAATGTGAGGGTTTTTTCCTTTTAATTGAGCAGGTTTCCATCAGGGAAAAAAAAAAAAAAAAAGCCTAAATGACTGTGAGCAATGTGTTCGTGTTTCATTATTAAAACTTAAGCTCATTATTAAAACTATTAAAGCATTAAAAGTAAGGAAGTCATCCTTCACTCCTCAGTGGCAACTTTTGTCATCTTCCAAGGAATGTTCTGAGATGTGAAGGGAGTTTTGTACTTAGCACAGAACCACGGAATACCCTGAGCTGGGAGGGACCACCAGAGTCATCCATCGACCCCTGTCCCTGCCCAGACCCCCAAAATCCCACCTGGGCATCCCTGGAGCTCTGTCCAAAGGCTCCTGGAGCTCTGGCAGCCTCGGGGCCGTGCCCATTCCCTGGGCAGTGCCAGCACCCTCTGGGGATGAACCTTTCCTATCTCCACCTAAACCTGCCCTGGCCCAGCTCCGGCCATTCCAGCTTTGTGCAGAAAAGATCATTCTTGGCTCTTTTATTCCACCTTCCCATCCCCTGCTCCTCCACCTGCATCTCCCCAGGGCTGCCCCGACCCTGCTGCATGTTCCATCCCAGCTCCTGCTGCCCACCCTGCCGGAGCTTTCGGGAGAAACTCGCGCAGTATTTCCATACAATGCAAGGGACTGGCAGTGCCCGAGTGCCCTCGGAGCCAGCCCTCCCTCGGATGGAAACGGAGCCTTCATGGGGAGTTAAGGACCAAACCCTTCCCTCGCAGAGTTCCCTGTGACAGCCTCACTAATTAGCTGTTATTAACAGTGATAACAGAGCTATCCGATCTAATCGACAGCAGATTATGGTAATTACAGGGACTCGCCGCTCTGGGAGCCCTGGCTCTGGGGACAGGAGGATTTACAGCAGCTCAGGGAAGGGCTGGGAGGATGCACCGGCCACTCGCGGGGTCCCGGCAGCCCCATTGCACCCTGAGGAACCTGGCAGCCCCATTGCACCCTGAGGAACCTGGCAGCCCCATTGCACCCTGAGGAGCCTGGCAGCCCCATTGCATCCCGAGGAATCCCCATTGCACCCTGAGGAATTCCCATTGCACCCTGAGGAACCTGGCAGCCCCATTGCACCCCTGTCCGATTAACCAAACCACGGAAACGCTTCCCAGGGCCCCCTCAGCCTCCCTCCAGCATCACTCTCTGGGCTTGCATTTCCTTTTCCCCTGCTGGATTTTCCTTCATGAATTGGCTTGAGGAATAAAACCCAACATAACACACAGAGACAGCGGCACATCCCTGCTGGGGAGAGCAGTGACAGAGGCAGCCACAGCCGTGCTCTCTGCACTGGCACTGGCACTGGCACTGGCACTGGCACTGCGGCACTGGCACTGTGACACTGGCACTGTGATACTGGCACTGTGATACTGGCACCGGCACTGACACTGATGCTGTCACACTCACAGGCACTGGCACCGGCACTGTGACACTGGCACAGACACTGGCACTGTGACATGGTCACTGTCACTGACATTGTCACTGACACTGGCACTGTGACACTGGCACTGGCACTGTCACACATACTGGCACAGACACTGGCACTGTCACAGGCACTGGCACTGGCATAGACACTGACACTGTCACTGGCACAGACACTGGCACACACACTGGCACTGACACTGGCACTGTCACAGGCACTGGCACTGACACTGGCACTAGCACTGGCACAGACATTGGCACTGGCACTGTGACATGGTCACTGTCACTGACATTGTCACTGACACTGGCACTGTGACACTGGCACGGCACTGGCACGGTCACTGACACTGGCACTGTGACACTGGCACTGTGACATAGTCACTCACACTGGCACAGCACTGGCACGGTCACTGGCACTGGCACTGGCACCCTCCCTACTCCTGTACCCCACGATTCCACCCCTCACCGCCCCCATGCCCAGCTGCAGAGCAAAGCCCTGGCTGGAAGGACGATCCCCCACACGCAGACCCTGCTGCAGCGGAGCCCTGAGGGACATTGCTGCTGCCCCTGCACCCTGAGCCGTGAGCAGAGCCCAAATCCTCCTTCCCCATGGGAGAGGTGCCCTGGGCTGCACAGGAGATGGAGGGGAGGTCACAGGCTGAGGGATGCAGAGGTGCTCACACCACGGTGCTCCCTGCACCTGCATCTCTGATCCAGCTCCAGGGGGGTCTGAGGAGCCCCTGAGAGCAGCACGTGGTCAGGCACACCTGGAGAGCAGCACATGGTCAGGCACATCTGGAGAGCAGCGCCTGGTCAGGCACACCTGGAGAGCAGCACCTTCTCAGGCACACCTGGAGATGCACACCTGGTCAGGCACACCTGGAGAGCAGCACCTTCTCAGGCACACCTGGAGATGCACACCTGGTCAGGCACACCTGGAGAGCAGCACCTTCTCAGGCACATCTGGAGATGCACACCTGGTCAGGCACACCTGGAGAGCAGCGCCTGGTCAGGCACACCTGGAGACAAACACCTGGTCAGGCACACCTGGAGATCAGCACCTTCTCAGGCACACCTGGAGACAAACACCTGGTCAGGCACACCTGGAGATCAGCACCTTCTCAGGCACACCTGGAGATGCACACCTGGTCAGGCACACCTGGAGATCAGCACCTTCTCAGGCACACCTGGAGACAAACACCTGGTCAGGCACACCTGGAGATCAGCACCTTCTCAGGCACACCTGGAGATGAACACCTGGTCAGGCACATTTGGAGAGCAGCACCTTCTCAGGCACATCTGGAGATCAGCACCTTCTCAGGCACATCTGGAGACCAACACCTGGTCGGGCACATCTGGAGGAAGAGTCAGAGCCTGCTGCAAAGGACTGGGGACACCACAGGGCAGGAGGAATTCTCAGAATCTGAGAGGTTGGAAGAGACCTCTGAGCTCCCTGGGGGGATCTCACAGCCCTGGGGGGATCTCACAGCCCTGTGGATGTGGCACTGGGGACAGGGGCACTGGTGGCTGGGGATGGCTGGACTGGTGGAACTGAGAGGGCTTTTCCTTATTTGCTGCTCTGAATGTGCTGCACAGCTCTGCTGAGAGCTGAGGGAAACAGCCCAGGCACCACGTGCAACCCCTGCCCACTGCCAGGGGCTGGCTGCACTCAAATCAGCCTTTGGTATACCCAGAGTGATCCAGAGATGACATTTATGAGGGATTTTGGTTCAAAGGGGTTAGAATAGAGGTGCAAATACTGATAAATTATCTTCCTCGTTTTTTTCTCTCTCACAGAGCGGAATAAAAATGCCACAGACTCAATTTCTATAATGTTCTGTTTTCATCTGTAAGAAGAAAATTTTCAAGCTTAGGTGCCAAAAGCAGGAAAATTAAATCTCTATTTAGACAGTTAAATAAGAGGTTCAATTTTCAAAGGTACAATACCCTGTATTCTTAATTGCTGCCAGAAGAGACTGAAACCTTACTTTACTTTTAAAAGGGTATTTTCTAAGTCTATAAAGAAAACTTTCTTATTTGTAAGCATTTCAACAGAAAATATCCACCAGGGAATGAAGGACAGATGTTCACTGCAAAACAACGTGCTGATTTTTGCTTTTAAAGTTCAACTCCTCGCAACAGGCAACTGAGATGGGTTCAGGAGCAAAGAAGTAACAGAAACCAAAGGGAAATCAAAGGGAAATGGAAGGGAAATCAAAGGTCCCATGCTCAGCTCTTCTTCCTCTCCTCTGCACTGAGGGGCTGCACCTGAGCTACTGCCAGTGGAAATCAGGGAGTGTGGGGAAAGGTTTGGAGCCCCAGGTGAGGCTGAGGGAGCTGGGAAGGGGCTGCACAATCCCTGAGGGAGCTGGGAAGGGGCTGCACAATCCCTGAGGGAGCTGGGCAGGGGCTGCACAATCCCTGAGGGAGCTGGGCAGGGGCTGCACAATCCCTGAGGGAGCTGGGCAGGGGCTGCACAATCCCTGAGGGAGCTGGGAAGGGGCTGCACAATCCCTGAGGGAGCTGGGCAGGGGCTGCAGAATCCCTGAGGGAGCTGGGCAGGGGCTGCACAATCCCTGAGGGAGCTGGGCAGGGGCTCAGCCTGGAGCAAAGGAGGCTCAGGGGGCCCTTGTGGCTCTGCACAGCTCCTGCCAGGAGGGCACAGCCGGGGGGTCGGGCTCTGCTCCAGGGAACAGGGACAGGAGCAGAGGGAACGGCCTCAGGGGAGGGTCTGGGTGGGCATTGGGAGGAATTTCCCCACGGAAAGAGGGGTCAGGGATTGGAAGTGCCCAGGGCAGGGGTGCAGTCCCCATCCCTGAGGGATTTCCCAGCCCTGTGAATGTGGCACTTGGGGACAGGGGCAGTGGTGGCCCTGGCAGTGCTGGAGGTGGTTGGACTCCATGGACTCAGAAGGATTTGCCATCCTGAAGGATTCTGTCACTCCAGGTTCACTCTCAGCTCCTTTTCCCCTCTTTATGGAAGGAGCTCCTGGCTGGGGGCAGCTCCTTCAGTGCCAGGTTTAACCCCTCCCCTGCCAGCAGTTCCAGCACAGCCTGCTCTGTCTCCATTGATCATTCCAGCCTGGGCAGGAGGCACCAGGGCAGAGCTGGGCATGGGGAGGGCACAGTGCCTGCAGGAGGGTGAGGCTGTGGCCATGGTGGGCATGGGGAGGGCACAGTGCCTGCAGGAGGGTGAGGCTGTGGCCATGGTGGGCATGGGGAGGGCACAGTGCCCGCAGGAGGGTAAGGCTGTGGCCATGGTGGGCATGGGGAGGGCACAGTGCCTGCAGGAGGGTGAGGCTGTGCCCATGGTGGGCATGGGGAGGGCACAGTGCCTGCAGGAGGGTAAGGCTGTGCCCACACTGAGCCACACACACAAGGGAGAAGTTTTTATGTAAACCCCCCCAAACCCCAGCAAAGGGATAAGGAAACCACAGTTTAGATTTCCTTTCAGCTTCATTCCTCCCCACATCCAACATAGCTGCTGCTGACACCTGGTCCTGTTCCTGAGCTGAGTACAGCCCAGGGTCCCCAGGTTTTAAATGTGTAATTCTGTTTCATCCAGCCCTTGCTCTAAGGGTGATCTCCTTAGCCCCCAGCACAGGCAGGGAGGTCTCCAGGCAGACAGGAATGCTGTCAGAGTGCAAGCCTCAGGCTGTGACCTTGGCTGGACCAGGAGAGGCTGTGCATTGGGTCTGTGCTAAACACTTCCCATCACTCCTCCCCACATGCCAGGACCCAAGATTAACACTGACAGGAGATCAGCTGCTCTGAGATAACTTAATGCAGGCTGGAAGGCTCCCAGGGTCGGAAAGCAAACCAAAACACAGCCCATAATTCTGAGGGGAAATGGGGATTTGTCACGAGGCGCTGAAAAACAGCCTGGTGCTGGAATGAGTGAGGCTGTGTGGAGAAGGGCTGTCACCTCCTGATGGGTGCCCTTCGTCCCCCTGTCCTTCCAGCAGAGCTCAGGGAACATTCCAGTGTGACCCTGCAGGCAGGGCACAAACAGAGCTCTCCAGGGCTGCCATCAGCCTCACACCATGCCAAGAACTCCAAAACAAAAACAGGTGTGGGAAGCAAAGGCTGAGGCTTTGCAGGAGGGTCCCCAACACAGGCAGGTGATTCCCTACCCCAGCTGTGTTTGGGGATGGTTTCAGTGTGATTCCCTGCCCCAGCTGTGTTCTGTGCTATGTTTGGGGATGGTTTCAGTGTGATTCCCTACCCCAGCTGTGTCAGGGGATGGTTTCAGTGTGATTCCCTGCCCCACCTGTGTTCTGTGCTGTGTTTAGATGGTTTCAGTGTGATTCCCTGCCCCAGCTGTGTTCTGTGCTGTGTTTGGGGATGGTTTCAGTGTGATTCCTTGCCCCAGCTGTGCTCTGTGCTGTGTTTAGATGGTTTCAGTGTGATTCCCTGCCCCAGCTGTCTTCTGTGCTGTGTTAGGGGATGGTTTCAGTGTGATTCCTTGCCCCAGCTGTGTTAGGGGATGGTTTCAGTGTGATTCCTTGCCCCAGCTGTGTTCTGTGCTGTGTTTAGATGGTTTCAGTGTGATTCCCTGCCCCAGCTGTGTTCTGTGCTGTGTTAGGGGATGGTTTCAGTGTGATTCCCTGCCCCAGCTGTGTTAGGGGATGGTTTCAGTGTGATTCCCTGCCCCAGCTGTCTTCTGTGCTGTGTTTGGGGATGGTTTCAGTGTGATTCCCTGCCCCAGCTGTGTTCTGTGCTGTGTTAGGGGATGGTTTCAGTGTAATTGCTTGCCCCAGCTGTGTTCTGTGCTGTGTTAGGGGATGGTTTCAGCGTGATTCCCTGCCCCAGCTGTGTTCTGGGCTGTGTTTAGATTGTTTCAGTGTGATTCCCTGCCCCAGCTGTGTTCTGTGCTGTGTTTAGATGGTGTCAGTGTGGGTGATGCTGTGCAAACACTGAACAAGAGAAATCTCTTGTTCAGGAAGGATCAAGGACGCCGAACCCACACTTCAGGGTGGAAGTTGTTCAAGCAGCTGCTGTTTCTGGAGGCACAAACAGGTTGGTGCTGCTGTGTCACTGCTTTCATAACACCAGGGCTGTTCTCCAGCACCTGGCACCTCCAATAACCCATGGGATGAACTGTGGGTCACTGGGGGTTGGATATTGAAGGGTGGAAGGTGCACTGGGGACACTGAGCGAGGCTCTGTGCACTCTGGATGCTCTGCATCACCCAGGACAATGATGGCAGAGCTCAGTTATTATGAACCACGGGCACCTGGACAGGGCAGCAGGACACAGGCTGCTCTCCAGGTCAGCAGGGAAAGTTCAGAAATGAGAACAATATCCCCCTGTTATTAACAAAAGGAGGAGAGAAGGAAAGCATTTCAGCAATAAAAAAGCAGCCTCTGGTTTATTTTAAAAAATACTAAAACAATGAGCTGCAAACGGGGAATCCAGAAAACTCCTCTGATAAATGTCAGTACTTTTAAATTAGGACAAAGAAATTTAAAAAAATGGAGGCTTATGTTTAATTCACTTGAAAGCAAATTAAAGGGTTCGGCTTATGGATGAAAGAGAAAATTAGGTTATATTTTTCCCTGAGAGTTACCAAGGCTACTGCAGCCCAGAGAAAGCCACCCAGCCTGGCGAGCTGCTGTTGACAGGGCTGTTTGCACATCTCAAGTGGGTTTAGGAGAAGTGGTTCCATCTCAGGAGCTGGACCAGACACGGTGCCACACCCTGGCAGAGACAACATGTTGGGTCTGTCTAACCCAGGGATCTGTCCCAAAGTAATCTTTCCTCCTCCTCACTTCACAGGGCTGATGACCAGGAAGCCTCCAGCAGTGCCTGGTTTGGTTTTCCAGAGGCTCAGGTGCTTTAAAGCACATCCTGCACCTGGGCATGGGGCCTCCAGCATTCCCTGTGACCAGAAATGCTGCCCCAGTTCATCCTGCCAGGCTCACTGGGAATTCCATCCGGCAGAGAAAGGGTTTAGGGAGGACCCTTTGCAAGGAAACTTCACTTGCAGGTTTGTGACTTCAGGTTCTGAGCTATTTCATCCTGTTTCTGCTCATTCTTGAGGTCTTCTGTGAGATACTCAGCTCCTGCTACATTTCATGGAGGTTTTTCACTGGAACCTAATTTCCATCTTGGGAGCCAGAATTGTTATGGCAAATCTGAAACAAATCAGTTGTTCAAGGCCAGGCTGGACGGGGCTGGGAGCACTCTGGGGCACTGGAAGGTGTCAGGGGTGGAACAGGGTGGGCTCTGAGGGCCCTGCCACCCCAAACCATTCCATGAATCTTCAATTCTCGTTTCTCAGTACATTTTCCTTCTCAGTGCACTTTGCTTTTCCCACCCTCCTCAGTGGTTCATATTACAGAAAGCAAAGTTGTCACATTGATTTTTTTTCTGGGGGATGTTACAGACACCAAGGCAAGCACAGAACTGGGTATCAGCCATGGTTCTTCCTTCATTTCTGGACAGTGTCTGTCCAGCTTCCCTTGTTTGCTTTTGGGGTATCCCCTGAATGAATATACAGAGAGCACAGGGAGATTGGGGTCATTACATCACTCCAATTCCCTTTTCCTTTTGGAAACATCAAAATTACTGCAAGCCATGGCAAGTCAAACCTGCTTGGCAATGAGTTTACACACCCTGCAGGTGCTGAGACCCTCCAGGGTCCTTGGGAGAATGAAGATATTCCTGAAAAGGTCTCACAGCAGCTGCAGTTACTGAGGTTTGGTTTGATTTGATCCTAAACTCTAACAAGCAACTCTCCCACTCTCCTGCCAGTCCACTTTCAGAGGCTGAAGTGCTCCAGAAGTTCAGCAATGAGAGGGTCCCATAAGAACACAGCTGCAAGCAATAAAGAGGAGCAAGGGGAAAAGTTCCTGAACACAACCCCTCCGGTTTCAGTTCACAGCTCCTGCATCCCCCAGACAGCTGAAGGCCAGAGCCAGGAGCCTCCTCCTGCCCCTCCTTCAATCAGGAGCAGCCCCATGACCAGAGAGGGGCTGCAGATCAGGTGAGCTGGAGCCCGAGCAGCAGCAGGAGAGGAGATGCAAGTCCCAGCAGGAGATGCAGGTGCCAGCAGGGGATGCAGGTCCCAGAGCAGGGAATGAACATCCCAGGAGCAGGGGATGCAGGTCTCAGGAACAGGAGGAGATGCAGGTCCCAGCAGAGGATGCAGGTCCCAGCAGGAATGCACATCCCAGCAGGAGGGGATGCAGGTCCCAGGAGCAGGGATGCAAGTTCCAGCAGGGGATGTAGGTCCCAGAGGGGGATGCAGGTGTCAGGAGCAGGGGATGCAGGTCCAAGCAGGGGATGCAGATCCCAGAGAGGGATGCAGGTTCCCAGGAGCAGGGGATGCGCATCCCAGCAGGGGATGCAGGTCCCAGAGGGGGATGCAGGTGTCAGGAGCAGGGGATGCAGGTCCAAGCAGGGGATGCAGGTCCCAGAGGGGGATGCAGGTGTCAGGAGCAGGGGATGCAGGTCCAAGCAGGGGATGCAGGTCCCAGAGGAGGATGCAGGTCCCAGGAGCAGGGGATGCACATCCCAGCAGGGGATGCAGGTCCCAGCAGGTTCTCCAGCTCAGGAGAGGGTGGCTGCTCTCAGCAGTGACCTCCCCACCATGGAAGGGGCCCTGCAGCTCTCCTGCCCTGCTCCCACGGCTGCTTTGGGACTTGGAGGCCATCTCTGGCCATGGGACTGTGCATGGCAGGGTGCTGCACAGCAACCTGGCTGTAGAACACACTGCAAAGTTGTCCTTGGTTCCAGTGGGACCAGCTTCACTCTCACAAGTGCATTCCTTTTAATCAGCATCTTTTCTGTGCTTTCTCTGCCCAGTGATTTCTCCACGGACCTACCCAAACAATCCTTTCTTTCACTGCCTTTGCTAAATCTGTTGTCTGGAGCTCTGGGGAGCAGCTTTTTGGGATAGGTCTAACAGGAGCAACAACGGGACCTGTTTTTCCAGCTGACTGATCAATACCTTGACTCATTTGCACAGAAAGGGAGCAGGTGACTTTCGGGGGGGTGGAAGGAGTGCCTTTATTTCCTTCACTCGTGGAATAAATGGCTTTACTTTCCTCCACTCATGGAATAAATGCCTTTACTTCCTTCACTCATGGAATAAATGGCTTTACTTTCCTCCACTCATGGAATAAATGGCTTTACTTCACTCGTGGAAGGAGTGCCTTTACATCATTTGGGGAAGGAGTGCCTTTACTTCCCTCCACTCATGGAATAAATGCCTTTACTTCACTCATGGAAGGAGTGCCTTTACTTCCCCCACTCGTGGAAGGAGTGCCTTTACTTCCCCCATCCATGGAAGGAGTGCCTTTACCTCTCCCACTCATGGAAGGAGTGCCTTTACTTCCCCCTCTCATGGAAGCAATGCCTTTACTTCCCCCATCCATGGAAGGAGTGCCTTTACTTCCCCCATCCATGGAAGGAGTGCCTTTACTTCCCTCACTCACCCCAGCACCCACCCAGCGAGGAGGGGAGAGCCAGCCCTGATGAATGGGGCTGCAGGAACAATGATTCCTCTCTCCCCACAGGATCTGTAGGATCTTTTCTGGGCAGCTTTTCCCAGTGCAGCTCTTGTCTGTCCTGGCTGTCCCACGAGTAATTACAGAGGGCAGGAAATGCCTCCCTGGTGGGACTGGGATGGCCGGTGGGGGTTGTCTGTGCCTGCATTTTCCACATCCCCAAACCCCCCATTTTTTTTATTTCCTCTTCAGGCTTAGTAAGAAATGATGCTTTCATTGCACTGATTCCTTGGCAGCTCCCCCTTGTCCAGGGGGGAGGGCCAAGCCTCAGCCCAAGGGGTGACACCAAGGCAGCCTCTAGCTGCTCCTCCAGCTGCAGCTGTGAGGATGCAGGAATTTCATTGACCAAAAGGAAGGATTCCTCTGTTCAGAGCCCAAAGAGGAACAAGGCAGAGCCAGGGAAAACAAGTCCTCACACGGCAGCTCTCTTGGGACACTGAGCTAAACCCATCCCTTTGATGTGATGGGGCTCAGGGCACCTCCCTTGGTCCAAGAGCACCAGAATTCCTCATTCCTGAGGGAGGCAAAGACATTTTTCAAGGAAAATAAATTTTTTAATTTGTTAAAAATCTCACTAAAACTCACATATGTTCCAGTGATTTTTTTTCCCTGGACAAACAGCCACTTCAAAAATAGAACACTGAAAAAGAAACTGCAAAATAATTAAAAATAATAATAAGCAGAAAAATCCAATCATTTCCCCAGTTTCCCTGTTGATGTTTCAACTGCAGCTCAGTGCAATTTCAGCTTGAAATTTGCTTAAACATAATCATACTGTTCTTAAAGAAATCAAAAAAATCCAGCTCCAGAGCAGTGTTTTTTACTCCAAATGAGGCTTTATTAACACTTTCTTTTTCCCCACTGAGTAGCTCAAGAAATGCTCATTTTGGGTGTGAAATACACTTGCTAGGGACATTAATGTATTTCCAACTTTTCAGTTCTGGCAGAGGACTAGGAAACCTGTTAAATGGATAGTTCCAGGCTGGAACATGGTAGAAGCTTTCAAAAGGAGAGGAAGGCCAGGGAGGAAGGCCAAGGATCACACTTTCCTTTTGATTTGCCAAGTGGGAAGGAAAAAAAAGGAAAAAGGAAAATAAAAAAGTACTTTCTTGACTTTTTCTGTTTGATATATAACACCTACAAATGGCTGTATGAATTATTTCCCTTCTCTGTTTTACTCCTGAAAAATAAAAGTGTGCAGTTCTTTGCAGGAAGGATTAATGAGGTGATGCCACGAGGAAATGCAAGTTAAGAACCCTGAACAGCTCCAGCGGAAAAAGAAAAACTTCCCAGAGCATTTAAATACCTGTTCAGTGAAAAGATCTGAGCCAGCAAAGGGAAAAAGCTCCCTCTGCAAATATCCAAAAGCTCTGCCTGGGAAAAGTGCCCTGGTCATCCCCTGAACCATCCAGGGAGGAAGGGAAGGGAAGGGAAGGGAAGGGAAGGGAAGGGAAGGGAAGGGAAGGGAAGGGAAGGGAAGGGAAGGGAAGGGAAGGGAAGGGAAGGGAAGGGAAGGGAAGGGAAGGGAAGGGAAGGGAAGGGAAGGGAAGCTGTGTAGGAACAAGGGTGGCTGAGCACAGCAGACTGGCTCAGGAATGAGGCTGTCCCTGCTCCATGGGTCAGTTAATTACTGGGGAACCTGAAGATGTCACTTCACGTTTTGTGTCTCAGGTACCCCATGCATGAAATGGAGGCAGTGGGAAATGATGCTCACTCATCATCACAAAGATTAAGGAGCCAGGCTCTGCTCCCTAATCCAGGATCACTTGCTGGGCCCTGGGGATCAGAGCTGGGGGAAGCAGCAGGGAATGGTGGTGGGGGACCAGTGCACCAGGGTGAAGGAGGTGTGGGGAGCTGGATGGGAAGCCATGGAAGCACATCACCCGAATTTACAGAGGCTTTTGGGGGAGAACTGGGAGGTCATCACGAGTCAGGGGATTTTGGAAGGTGCCGTGGCCGGGAGGGGGGCAGGACGTGGGCCAAGTGTTCAGGGCAATGTCACTGCCAACAACAGTCGGGAGCAGGACACATCTCCAAGGCGATGAGGCCGGTGCTTCCATCCCAACGGGAAGGCTGGGAGGAGGGGAGAGGCGCCGGGACCCTCCAGGAGGGCAGCGGGGAGGCAGAAGGCAGCCCGGGGCTTGCAGGGTGGAAGGGCTTGCAGGGTGGAAGGGTGCAGGAGATGAGAGAGAGAACCCCCGCCCGGGGCCGGGATGCGGGGCTGGGGATGCGGGGCCGGGGATGCGGGGCTGAGGAGGAGGAGGAGGAGCGGGGGCCGGGATGCGGGGCCGGGGAGGAGGAGGAGGAGGAGCAGGAGGAGCGGAGGCCGGGCCCCAAGCCCCTCCCCAGGGCCGCGGCGGGCGGGGGCGGCCCGGGGAAGGCGGCGAGGCTGCCCCGGTGCTCGGGCACGGGGAGCTGCGCCCGCCGCGAGTTCCGTGCTGAGACAGGAGGAGAAAACAAAACAGAAAAACACAACCACAAGGGGGAAAAATAACAAACAAAAACAAACAAAGGAAAAAAAAATCCCAATAAGAAGCAAGGACAATTAACTAATCCACACGCTCAGAGTCAGTGCGGCCATCCCGGAGCGGCCCCTCGGCGGAGCATGGCGCGGGGGGCGGCGGGCAGCCCGGAGCGGGGCCCGGCGCGGCTGCGGGCATGACCCGGGCCCGGAGCGGGGCACAGCTCGGGCCGGGGGGGCCGGGCCGGGCCGCGGGGCCGCCCCCCTCCCTCCGCCCTGCCCAGCCCTCCGCGCATCCTCCGGCACCGCCGAGCCGCGCCGAGCCGCGCCGGGCCGAGCCCAGCGGGACGATGAGGGGCATCCCCTGCTTCTGCACCCTGATCCTCCTGGGTGAGTAGCGCGGCGCGGCCAGCGGGGCACAACTTTCTGCCGGGCTCGCTCGGGGGGCATCGCGGGCACCCCCGGGCAGGGGCTCCGCTCCGCAGCGCTCCGGGAGCGGCGGTGAGCCCGGCTGGCACCCCCGAGGCCGGGCTGGATGGGCTTGGAACCGCCCGGGCTCGAGGAACGTGTCGCTGCCCGAGGCAGGAGCGTCGGAACGAGATGCTCGGAAGGTCCTTTCCAGCCCGAACCATTCCGCGACCCCGTGCTCGTCCATTGGCTTTGCCTCCTGTGCTCTGGAGCCGAGCTGGGCTCGCTGTTGCTGTGCTTTCGGATGGTCCTGCTGCCGCGGAGATGCCCAGATGTGCCCCGCGCATTCAGCACTTCTCGGGCACACGGCTCGGAGGGGCTGTGCTGCGAGGGGAGGCAGGTTCTGCACGGCCGGGAATGCCCCGGTGTGCCGGGCTTTGGGGCACGGTGTGCGGGGTGGCAGCCCCGGCTCTGTCCCCGCTCTGTCACAGCCCGAGCGAGCTGCCGGGCTGCGCTCGGGGTCCGCGCTGCGATTCCCTCACACCCCCCGACCCCAGCCTTGCTCAGCGCTTTGTTCCTGCACCGAGAGCAGGGATGAGCGCCCCAGATGTCCCCCCACCCCTGTGGCAGCCCCCGTCCCCTGGCGTGGCGGGGAGCCGCTGTCCCCGAGTGCGCGGGGATGTGGCTGCGGCTCCCGTGCTTTGAGCATCCCGCTCGCATTCTTCCTCCCTCCGCCCGGCCCGGAGCGACCGCGTCTCCTGCGCGATTCCCGGGGCTCCCGCGGCCCTGGAGGAAGGGAACGGGGGTGAGGGGGCTGCAGCCTCCGGCAGCGGCTGGGAATGCCCCGGTGCCACCCCGGCTCCTCCCCTTGGGGCATTCTGTCCCCTCCCTGTGCTCCGATGAGGCACCAAAGCCAACATTGAGCTTAAATAGACCAGGAAGGGCTGTGGGGAGGCTGGGAATGGGATGTGCCCGTTCTCTTTGGGTGCCACTGCAGGAGGAAAAGGTCTTGGGGTGACTGCGAGAGGCTGGGTCATCGTGGGGCGCCCGGCGCTAGGTCCCGCTGGAGCCCCGCTCCTGGGGAAAACCGAGCTCCGGGCAGGACACAGAGCTCCTGACAGAACCGAGCTTTGGGCAGGACCGAGCTCCTGGGGAGAACGGAACCCCTGGACTGGTCAGAGAGCTCCTGACAGGACCGAGCTCCTGGTGAGAACTGAGCTCCCGGGCAGGACCGAACCCCTGGGCAGGAGGGAGCCCCTGGTAGGACAGAGCTCCGGGCAGGACCGAGCCCCTGGCAGGACACAGAGCTCCTGAGGAGAACCGAACCCCTGGGCATGACTGAGCTCTTGGGGAGAACCGAGCTCCTGGACAGGACAGAGAGCTCCTGACAGGACCGAGCTCCTGGGGAGAACCGAGCCCCTGGCAGAACTGAACCCCTGGGCAGGACAGAGCTCCGGGCAGGACCGAGCTCCGTCAGGACCGAGCTTTGGGCAGGACCGAGCTCCGTCAGGACCGAGCTTTGGGCAGCACCGAGCTTTGGGCAGCACCGAGCGGGTTCTCCCGCGGCGGGTTGGCTCTGCCGGAGCTCCAGGTGACTCCCCGTGCCGGCTCTCCCTGTCACTAGATGTCAGCAGCAGCAACCCTTCCAGGTCCCAAAGGTGGGGATGGGGGCAGATCCGACCCCTCAGGAGGGCCCGGCCGTGTTCAGCAGGGCTCGCTTGGCTCCGGGGCTGGGAGTGCCCGGGAGCACGGCACGGCACGGCCGGGATGGCCGCTCCTCCATCCCGGGACAAGGCTGCGCCCGGGCTGGGTGGGCTCAGCCTCCCCCAGGGCTGCAGCTTTTCCCTCGGGCTCTCGGGGCTCGGGTGCGAGTCCCGGCCTCGGCAGGATCCGTTTTCCAAGCGGCTCGGATTGGCTCCCTCATTGATTGACTGCCCGATTGACTGGCTGGTGGGCTGATCGATTTCTCTAGAGAAAGTGGGCTTAGAGAAAAGGCAAATGGCCAGTCCCATTGTCGGCAGTGCCGTTGGGAATAGGGGACAGGTGTTAGGGACACACTTGTCACCTCTGCTCCACGCCAGAGCAAAGCCATCAGCTGCTGTTCACCCTTTGCCCTGCTGGTCCTGGGGGACCTTTTCACCCCTGCAGGCACAGCATCACCCCAGCAGATGCTCCTGGACACCCTCAGCCTTTTCCCTGGGTATTTTTGGGATGTTTGTGTTGTGGATGGACATGGAGATGTGCCTGGGATCCCGTGCAGGGATGCAGGGTGCAGGGCTGGAGAGGGCAGGCACGAGCCTGGCAATTCCCAGCTTCATCCCAGTGGGCTGCAGTGCGAGCTCCTCGCTTTTGGTGTGTCCTCTGTGGCATTTTTGGGATGATCCTGGCTGCAGGAGGCAGTTCTTGGTGAGATTAGGGCTGTCCTAAGGGCAGTGTCACCACAGCCAGCCTGGATGGAGATCCCAGCTTCCTGCTGGCACAAGCACACAGGGCGGCCCAGAGCAGGCAGCTTGCAGAACTGAGTAGTGTTTTCATTATCCTCAGCTGCTCTTCAGCCAGATCAGCTCCCTGAGCTGTCCCCAGCAGCCACACTGATGTGAGGACAGAGCAGGAGCACAGTGCCACCCATGAGGACAAGGGACTTGGCTTTGGGCAAGCTCGTGGCTGCTAGAGTGTCCCCTGGTATTTACCTGAGCAGGAATCCCACTCGTGGGGCAGTGCTGAGGCTTTCAGGAAGACTTTATGGAAAATCCGGGCTCCAGGAAGCACTGATACAGTTACATATAAAGAGTGTAATTAATTTGACAAGGACACAGGGCTACAGTGTGAGCAGCCTGAGCAGCACAGCACCTGAGCAGCACAGATCCCATCAAACACTTGCAGGGTTCCTGCCCTGGGTTTAGTATAGGCTCCTCACAGATCCCATCAAACACTTGCAGGGTTCCTGGGTTTGCCATGGGCTCCTCACAGATCCCATCAAACACTTGCAGGGTTCCTGGTTTGGCACAGGCTCCTCACAGATCCCATCAAACACTTGCAGGGTTCCTGGTTTGGCACAGGCTCCTCACAGATCCCATCAAACACTTGCAGGGTTCCTGGGTTTGTCTCTGCACAGATCCCATCAAACACTTGCAGGATTCCTGGTTTGCCATGGGCCCTGCACAGACCCCATCAAACATGAGACTGTCTGGCCAATTTTCACCTGGTTTGGGAACTCAGATCCCTGGGGAAAAACAGGAAAAAAAAATCTCTTGATAAATGCATCTGTGTGTGTGAGAGAGGGAAACTCTCCTTAAATGAGTGGCTTTGTCAGTTCTGACGGGAGCAATCTGATTTTTGCATCAACGGGAATGTGATATTTGTGTCTGTCCGTGTTGGTGCAGAGGAGAAATAAAACTTCTCCCTCATCAAGCTGTCCACTAATGCTGTGCAGATTGCTCTGCAAGGACCTTACCACACCCAGAAAATATTTTTTCCAGAGCTCTGGAGCCTTAAATAGCAATTATTGCTGGGTAAAAATTAGTACTACTTAAGGCTAATAATTAGTACGAATTACTGTGAATAGCATTTTATTTTGCTTTTGGAGACAGAAATGTCTTCCCTGCTCTCCCAGCAATTTTCACAGATGATTTCTATTGTGCCTGAAATTCCCTTCATCATTTTCACACAAGACTTGTTCATTTTTATAACTTTCCACTTGGTCATTTTAAAACATGACTTCTAATGTCTCTAAAGTTTGCCACCTTTTGATAAAAATGCCCTGCTACCAAGATATTAATGATTTCTTTTTCCCTCTAGTGGACTTTATATTCCTTTTGCCTTCCCTAAAAAATGTATAAATGACCTCTTTCTTCTCAACCCAAAAGTGAGAGAGGACAAATTGAAAGGTAGTTCTCCTGCTAGAAGAATTTTTTTCAGAAGAACACATTTCACTGAAAAAATAAAAAGGAACAGAACTATGGCAAGCTTGTTCCTGTCAATCTTTGGTTCAGAACAGCTCCCTTGTTTCAAAAGCCTCTGTCAGAATCCCCTGTGGTAGCAGTGGAACAGAGCCCCTCCTGGCAGTGCCTGGGCTCAGGGGGAGGGTTGGCAGAGCTCACCCACCTGCACTCCCTGCTCCCCCCTTGGTCCACCCCTGCTGGGCTCTGCACTCCTGGGAAAGCAGCCTGGAACCAGGGATGGGTGAGAGGGGCAGCCTGAGGAGCTGGTGGGAGCTGGAACCAGGGATGGGTGAGAGGGTGTCTTGGTTTGGAAAGACCGGAGTCTGCTAAGGAAGGCAGGAGCCTCCCCTGAAATGGAGAATGTAAACCCTTCCCACTCCTCCCAGTTGCTATAAATTTTAAATTAAGGGGCTCTCAGGCAAAAATATGGGAGCAGGAAATAACAGTTCTTTAATAGGGAAAGGAAAAACAAAAAGGATAAAATAAACAATGCAGTATACTAGAACAACACTGACAGAGTCAGAACCCAACCTGACCCTGTGGGTCAGGGTGTTGGTGGCAGTCCCATTGGAAATGTGGCTGCAGCCCTCCTGCAGTGTCAGGGGTGGTTCTGTTGGAGCAAGAGGATCCTGTAGAGAAGGATGTATTCTTCCTCTGAAGATCCAGTGGAAGGAGAGACAGCTGCTGCTCCTCTGGGGAATCCCGTGGAGAAGCCGTGCTGGTGTCTCAAAACCTCTGGATTATATCTGGGTAGCAATGCTTGGCTCCTCCCTCTGGGCTCACATCTCACACTGGGATGCTGTAGTTCTTATCAGTCATGCAGTGACATTCAATAGCTGTTATCAGCAGATGTCCCGAGGGAGGTGTGAATGTGGTCACTCAAAGAGAGAGCTAAAGCAAACTGCCCACTTGACAAAAGGTAATCTGCCATACAGATGGTAATGGAAAACATCTTGCATTGCAATCTTCAGCAGAGGGTGAGCCTGAGGAGCTGGTGGGAGGTGGCACCAGGGATGGTGATTCCTCCTGCAGGTGGACAGGGAGGAGAGCCCAGCCTGTGTGTCTGGGCAGGGGTGTGGGGGTGCAGGACAAGGACCCAGGGCTGCCTCACACAGGACAAGGAGGGTTTCCAGAGGGGAAGCCACCATCCATCCTGGGCAAGGAGGAGCTGGGAGTGCCACAAGGAAGGAAAATGGGTTTGCAGGAAGGTCACATCACACTGAAATCACCTGTGAGTCATCCAGGACCCGGGGCTGGTACCACAGCTGGCTCTGGCTGAGCTGCAGTGAGTTTGGTGGGCACTGAGAGAGGTTGTGTGTGATGGTGTTCAGAGGGGTCTCAGGTTGAGGGAAGAGATGAGGATCTGACTCCATGTTTCAGAAGGCTGATTTATTATTTTATGATATATATTATATTAAAACTATACTAAAAGAATAGAAGAAAGGATTTCATCAGAAGGCTGGCTAAGAATAGAATAGCAAAGAAGAATGATAACAAAGGCTCTGTCTCAGACAGAGGGTCTGAGCCAGCTGACTGTGATTAGCCATTAATTAGGAACAGCCACATGAGACCAATCACAGATTTACCTGTTGCATTCCACAGCAGCAGATAATCATTGTTTACATTTTGTTCCTGAGGCCTCTCAGCTTTTCAGGAGGAAAAATCCTAAGGAAAGGATTTTCCATAAAAGATGTCTGTGACAGTTGTGGTCCTCGTGGACATTGCCAGGCATCTCCTGCATCTCACCAGAGTGGTGGAGGCCCCACCTCTGGAACACCTCTGGATGGGGTGTGAGCAACCTGCTCTGGTGGAAGTTGTCTCTGCTCTTGGAAAGTTCCTTTCAACTCCATCCAGTCTGTGACTGGGATTTTTGATTAAATGAACTTTCAAAGGTCCCTTCCAACCCAAACTGCTCTGTGACTGTGTGGTGAGCTGGTGCCCCAGCTGCAGATCTCCTTGGGCCCTTTCAGTCCCCCAGCAATGGCACATCTGTCCCTGCCCTGAGGGAACAGAGATCCTCCTCATTCACATCTGCGCTATCCACAGAGCCTGCCCATGCCTTGTGCTCTGCCCCCTGGCAGGAGCTGCTGGGGCTGTGGGCTGTGGCTGCAGCAGGAGCTGGAAGGGATGGATGGCCCCAGAGACACAGAACAAACCCCACTGCCCCAGAGTCCTCATGGGGAAAAGCTCTTCCCTGTGTCCTGCTGTGTTAGATGAATATTCTCCAGCTCAGAACTGCTCTGGCCATGTCCTGTCACTCTCAAGTCTCATCTCCCTTCATGTGAATCCATCTCCTCCCTCCAAGGTGTCCCCTCCAAGCTCAGGGGGCCCTTGTGGCTCTGCACAGCTCCTGCCAGGAGGGCACAGCTGGGGGGATTTGGGATCTTATCCCAGGGAACGGGGACAGGAGCAGAGGGAACAGCTCGGGGGAGCTCAGGGTGGGCATAGGGGACATTCCTCATGGAAAGGGCAGGGGTGGTGTCCCCATCCCTGGAGGGATTTCACAGCTGTGTTGATGTGGCACTTGGGGACACGGGCAGGGGTGGCCCTGGCAGTGCTGGGGAATGGTTGGACTCGGTGCTCTGTTCCAATTCAGAGGGCTTTTCCAATTGAAATTATTCTGGGACTCTATTTTGCTCTTTCTATGCAAATCCATCTGGAAAGCAGTTTGCATGAAAGCTGCAGTGAGAGCAGTTGTGCTGTGGCTCTGATTTATGGAACCCAAGTGGCAGAGCCTGTCTGTGGTACCTGTCCCCACCGAGTAGAGTTATTGCAGCACTCCCCCTGTGCTGGTGACATATGGCTCCAGGGCTGCTCTGACACACAAGTGCAGCCAGCTGGCTTTGGAGGAGAAAGGAATGGCACAGATTTTTTGGTGCTTCTTCCGAAAGGAGGATCAAATTGCTCATCTTTCAAACACCTCCGAGCTCAGCCATCTCTTTGTTGCCCCAAGGGGGTGGCAGTGCACTTTGGGATGGGAGCTTAACCAGCTCCAGATGCTGAGGGCTGTGAGTTAAGCCTTGAGAGGCTGCTGGGTGTTCCCTCCTCACCTCCTGTTACTGGTACAATGAAAAGGAGGCAAGCACACAGTTTGGGTCAGGCCCACCTGCAGTGCTGCTGCCCGAGCTGCAGGGCTGAGCTGCAGCCCGCCCTGCTCAGGGGATCAGCTCTGCTGTGCCTGCAGGGACTGGGCTGCCCCCGCTGCGGGAGGGCTGGAAGTGCCCAAGGAAGGGTTCAGCTCCAGACTGGAGCAGCTCAGGGAGCCCCTGCATGGTCTGAGGTCTCTGGAGCCTCAGAGCTGAGCTGGACCCAGCCAGTGCCCAGGACAGGTCCTGAGAGAGCTCCAGGGTGCCTAAAGAGGTGCTGGAGTGAACTCCATCTCTGCAAAATAATCAGGCTTTGCTTTCAGCTGTGCATCAAATGAGGCTGGCTGGTGTCTCCTGGGAAATCCCATCCTCCTCGATTAATCAGAGCAAAGGAAACACAGGGCAGCCACAGCCTCGTGAGGAGGGAGCCTTCACTTGGAACGTGGCTGTGAATTCTTGTTTTGAGCAAACACCGTGTCTGGGCCACCACTCTGCAGAGTTCATGTGGTCCTGTCCGTGAGAATTTTACATAAACAGTCAAATCAATCATAAAGGGGTTTGAATTTCTCAATTCATCTTCTTGTACTGTTGCAGCCTTTATTGAACGCTTTGCTCCTTTTTTTTTCCTCCTGCTGCCCAAACTGGACCCCCCTAAGTGTCACCTCCACCTTATTAACTGTTGCAGCCTTTATTGAACACTGTGTTTTATTGTTTCCTTTTGCTGCTCTAATTGGATCCCCCAAAGGCATCACCTGCACCGTGGTGACAACTGGAATGTCTTTCTGTCCCTTGCTCAGCCCAGGGGAAGGTGTTCCTGCCCATGGTAGGGGTGGAACAGGATGAGCTTTGAGGTCCCTTCCAGACCAGATCATCCCAGGGTTCCAAGGCTGAGTGCTCTGCATCCCCATCCCTGCACTCCAGCTCCAAAGGGCTGGCTGTAGATGCAATGGTTTGTCCTGCAGCCAACCCACCTGCCCTCCCTCAGAGCTGCTCCAGTGAGGAAACCCAGGAGGAGGCTCACAGCTCACCTGTGTGTGGCTTTGGGTGAACAGCTTTTGGATCAGAGTACCTGCTCCCTGTGCTGTCCCTTCCCTGTGTGTGCAGAGCAATTATCTGCCCGTGCCAGCCGCCCAGGGGGCTCAGCTGTGCTGCCCCAGCCCCTGCAGCCTGCAGGGAGGCAGCAGCTGGCTCTGCAGGGCTCTGCAGCTTCCCTTGGATGCTGCTGTGAGCAGCACAGGGCGCCTTAAAGGGCTCTCACAGGGCTGGGGGGGACAGAAGCCCCTGGAACCCTCTGTGACTCTGTGAGGAGGACTGCAGGTGAGGACGTGGTGCTGGTGTGTGTGATGGGGAGGAGAGCAGCCCTGCATGCTGAATTCTGGGGTTTGGGAAGAGCCAAAGGAGGGGACGTGGTGTTGGTGTGTGTGATGTGGAGGAGAGCAGCCCTGCATGCTGAATTCTGGGGGTTTGGAAGAGCCAGAGGTGGGGACATGGCCTTGGTGTGTGTGAGTGGATAGGAGAGCAGCCCTGCATGCTGAATCCTGGCGTTGGGAAGAGCCCAAGGCATTGAGCTGTTTGTGTGAGCCCTGGGTGAGCTGGGTGTGCTGAAGTGTCTCCTGCTGCTGAGGAGTTCACTCCTCCTTGCAAGGTTAGTTGATTTGACACGAGTTACAGCAATTTCACGGTACATTTTTCCCTCCTTCCAAGACATTTGTCTTGTTTCTTCCCCTTGGTAAGAGAAAATAACCCAGTAGGCTGCTTGAGAGACAAAGTGCTCACCTTGGGCTGCTGTCACAGGGGACACACAAAATCCCTGGGGGAGCACAGAGCTTTCCTTCAGCGTGGGAAGTGCTGGGGGTTCGTGGTGCTCAGAGCCTGGAAAAACCCCCAAGGTAACAGAGGAGACAGGTGTGTGCACAGGGGCCTGGGATGAGGAGGAGCTCCAGCTGTGGGTGAGGAATCAGTGCCTTCAGAACAGACCATGCTGGGGCTCTGACACCTCACCCTGAGCACCCCAAGTTCAGGCAACACCATGGGCTCACCTCTTCTGTCTGCTGCCTGGCAGGGAACTGCTGCCGGAGAAGCTGAAGTGTTGCACTCTGTGATCCCAGAGGTATTTCCTAACTTAAAAGGTGCTGTGGTTCTGTTAATAAAAGCTTGGATTTCAAACTACCTGAAGGGAGAAGAGCCAGTTTGCCCTTAGAGGGCTGATCGGATCACTGGAGGACTTGTCAGGCTTTGGAGAAAACCATGAACCAAAATGCTGCCCTGGGGAGCTCCCCAAAAGTGCCTGGGTGCCCCATCCCCTGGGAACGTGCTGATTTTCCCTCTCCAGTCAGAAATCTTGTCTCCTTTTTGTGATGTTGAAAGGAAATGTCCTGAGGTGAGGAACCTCCTGTAGGACACAGCTTTGGAGGCTCTCCTGCTGTGTTGGGGACTTGGCTGAACTTGCACTACAGGAGTTGTCTGTCAGGGCCAGAGGGTTTGGGAAGGGAACAGTGGGAAGGTTCTGAGCAGATTCTGCTCTGGAAGTGGGATGTGGAGGAAAAGAGGCTCCTGAGGTGTCAGACAGGAGGTGCAGAGGGAGCTTCCCACGGCGACAGGAATTCACAGGTGTTGAGGAAAATGAAACAGGAAAGCCTTTCAAATATGATTGTCTGGCAAAAGATTTTGAGAATATGGAAACTATAGGCGAGATGGAAATGAAAGCAAGCTCTGAGATACCTCAGTTACTGAACAAGTGGAAGACAATGGTGTGGCCAGCTGAAGGTGATCCCCTTTTGATGGAACACCCCCCTCTGCTTGCAGACAGCTCCAAGGGTCAGAGCAGACCCTACAGCTTGGCAGAAGGGGTCCAAAGAGGAGTTTTTAGGGTTTAAAATGTAACACAGTGTAGGAATGTAGTGATACTTATAGGCTGTATGTAAATGCTATAGAATTTGTGTGTTGTACTGGAATGGTTAGTGAGAATCAGAATATTCAACACAGAAGATGATTTGTTGTATTGTAACAGGAACTTCGCTCTCTTACCCCATTTATTCTCTTACCCCTTTTACTCTCTTGCTCTTTTACTCTCTTACCCTCTCATCCTCTCTACCCCTCTCTCCTCTCGGGTCTGCTCTGAGCTGTGGCTGGCAGCTCCCAGCAGGGCCCTGCACCCAGGCCCTTTGCAATAAACCCCAAATTCCAAAAGGTCCCTGAACCCAGGCCCTTTGCAATAAACCCCAAATTCCAAAAGGCCCCTGCACCCAGGCCCTCTGCAATAAACCCCAAGTTCCCAAAGGCCCCTGCACCCAGGCCCTCTGCAATAAACCCCAAATCCCAAAAGGCCCCTGCACGCAGGCCCTCTGCAATAAACCCCAAATCCCAGCAGGGCCCTGCACCCAGGCCCTCTGCAATAAACCCCAAGTTCCTGACCTGGCTGCAGAGATCTCTCGTCTCCGTCCATCCTGACCGTGCTACCCCCAACGCTCCAACACACAGGAATCCAGGAGCTGGGAGAGGAGCACATGCAGGATGGGGAGCTCTGAGAGCCCTGCTGGATCCAGGGAGCCCCAGGGGATGGAGTTTCCTTCTGCCAAAGGGGATGTGGTGGCTCTCTGCAGCTGAGGAGGCAGCTCGGGGCCGTCTGTCAGACTGGGGTTGGACACACGTCCCAGGAGAAGCAGAGGTAGAGTTTTCACCTTCCTGGGACTGCTGCAGGCGATTCACCTCCCTCTCTGGTGCTGCTTCATTCCTGCTCCCCACAGACCAGCCAGGGCAACCCCTGATGTGTGCTGGGAAGCCTGTGAGTAATTAACTACCTGACTCCAGGGCTCCAGAGCTCTAATTGAGGTCATTAGATGCTATTGCATTACCAGTAAGTTCTGATCATAATGGAAGGGCTGGAGCAAAAAACAAACTAGCAACAGGAATTATAAAAAACCCAAATAGCAAGAAGAAATGCAGTGAACTCCCTCAGAAGTGTTCAATCTGCAGGGTGAGCGTGTCCCATAGCATGAGGAATTGTAGCATCTGCCTCTAGGTCTCTCGGGTTTTGGATAATGATGCAAACTCACTGCATCCATGTGTGAAATCAGGATATTTTTAAAGCAGGGGAATTCTTGTGAGCAGAACCAGCAGTGTTTGACCCGGGATATTTGTGTTTGTGGCCAGCAGCAAACTCCAAGCTGAGATCAGGAACAAGGGGACTTCCAGCAGCCCCTGCCTAAACACAGAGCCCACTGAGCCCTTCCTCAGGCGGGACCAAGGTGAAGAGTTCTGCAAAGCTTCCCCCATCCCAGGGATGCACGGGGAGCTTTAACAGCCTCTGGCACAAGGGCAGGCTGGAAAGCAGCAGCTCATTTCCCAGAAAAATATTGGGCTTTTGGTACAGTTTGACTTTCGAACAACAATGACAGATCAGGAACAGTAAAATTTGAAATAAAAGATAGCAAGTGGAAAATGAAATGCTTATTAAGTATAATTCCAGGGGAAGAAAAATGAGGACTAAAATGAAGCTGCAGATGTTCCTCTTCTGTTTTATCTGCTTTTATTGAGAAAACAGAAAATGGCCTTCCCAGAGGGACCTTGGGCAGGAGGAGAAATGGAATCTGTCTCTCACTTGTCCCACACACCAGACAGGTCCCAGAGGCTGCAGGTAATGGGTTTTACCCCACCTGGTTTTTACCTGCTCTTCTGAACTTCTACTTTCAATTGAGAGGAGAAGATGTCAGGCCTGGAGGGACACTGCTCCTCTCTGCACGTTGGTGTTACCCCCAAGGGCTTCAAAACCAATCCCAGTGACACTCCTGGCTCTGTCCTTGATCAGTGAGATGAACCCAGCCAAAGCCACCAAGCTCTCGTGGTCCTCCAAGGAGCAGCTGATGTGGAGGGAGAAGTCAAGGACCCATCATTTCAATCTATACAACCAAAGAAATGAAAGATAAAGAAAATGAGATTAAAACATTATTTAGTGTTTTGTTTTCCTACTTGCAAAGCCCAGATTTCGCCAGGAAACACATTTCTCCATGTTTAAAAGAGAAAGAAAGAAATCCAGTGAGAAACTTGTGTTTCACATTAGGGCTCTAGCCCTGATGATGGTTGGAGCTGCGTGGACTTGGTGCCTCCTCTGGTGCTCACAGAGGCCACCCAGAGCCCAGGAGCGTTTGGGGCCATGGGAGTTGCTTGTCCCACTGTTAAAGTCCCTGAAGAGGTGCTGGCCATGGCCAGCCAGTCCTGTCCTGGCCCTGCTCACAAGGCAGGGACCATTCCCAGCTGGTGTGAGAGGGGCTGCTCTGTTTGCAGGAGGGCAGAGTTTACCAGCTCTGGTCACTGGCACCTGCACCTTGGCTTTGCTGGGCTCAGTGGGCAAGGCAGGGCACTGAGACCAACCCTTCCCCTGCCTGCCAGGCCTGCCTGCTGCTCAGGAGCCCCCAGGTCCTGCTGGACAAACGTTCCAGCTTCATCTCCTTAGCCCCCACCTCCATCTCCCATTGCCTTTGTGCCATCCCAGCCCCAAGGCAGAGCACTGGCTGTGAGATGAGATGGCAGGTGATGGCACTGGCTGTGGCACAGAGCAGGTGATGGCACTGGCTGTGACATGAGATGGCAGATGATTGCACTGGCTGTGACACAGAGCAGGGGATGGCACTGGCTGTGACACAGAGCAGGGGATGGCACTGGCAGAGCACTGGCTGTGACACATCTGACACAGAACAGATGATGGTCCTGGCTGATTTAGGGGAGCAGGCAGGTCTGGAAGGTGTGAGCACACCCAGAGCACAGAGCCAGCTCTGGGCCAGGCCGGGTGCCGGGCCAGCAGGAGCTCCTGCAGAGCTTCTGTGAGCCCTTTGAGCCCTCGGTGCCCTCTGTGAACCCTCTGTGAGCCCTATGAGCCCTCTGTGAGCCCTGTGAACCCTCTGTTAGCCCTCTGTGAGCCCTCTGTGAGCCCTGCCATGCCCTCTCCAGCAGGCAGAGCCTCTCCTGCCTTGCAGTGCAGCGAGCACAGCCTCACAGAGCAAGGGAGGGCACGGGAGAGATGCCTGGGGTGGGTGCCTGGCTTACCCAGAGCTGCAGAGGGAAGAAAGGCACAGGAGAGAACAGGATCTCACTCTATAAATACCTGCAAGGTACCAGTGCCAGGGAAGGAGGGGAGGATTAGTCACACTCCTGTGAGACAGAGAGGGGAGGGCAGACAGCAACAACGTGAAGCACTGGAGGAAAAAGTTCTGAGTATTAGCAGTGAAATGTTTAGGCTATTTTTCTTTCTCATTTGTAATGGAAAAAGAAATTGCAGGGTCTCAGTCTTAGTTATCCTTGAGGCTTGATGAATTTTTTCAGGGGAGTTGTGAGTCACAGGCATGAGGAGCAGCCAGTGCACGGCTGTGTGGGATCTGCAGGTCCTGGGGATCATAACCATGGGGAGCAATCAGTGCATGGCTGTGGGGGACCTGCAGGCCCTGGGGATCATAACCATGAGGAGCACCCAGTGCATGGCTGTGGGGGATCTGCAGGCCCTGGGTGCACCCAGGGTTAAACAAGGGGCCAGTGTGGCCTTTGGGACAGCAGCAGTGTCACCAGTGTTAGGAAAATTAATCCACAAGCACCAGAGGTTTGTGTCCAAAGAGGACACGGAGGAGTCCTTTTTTGGCTTTATTCCAATAAAGGGAGAGGCCATGGGGCATTCCCCTGGGATCTCTCCAATTTTTGGACGACACAGCCTCCCTTTGTATCCCAATTTCCCAGCCACATTTCCCTCTCTCTTTCCCCATTGGCTGAGGTACTTGAGAGGTACAGACTTCCCAAAACGCCTGACACTGAAGATTTCTCAAAAATTTCCCTCTAATATTTATATAACTCTCTAACATATATGTATAACTCTCCGTTTTAATTTTTAATTCTTATGGAATTTAGGGGTTTTTCTTCCCCATTGTTTCTTTCATCTCTCAATGTCTAATTTCATTTATCAGCAAACCTAAAGTTTATTTGTAAAAGCAAATCTCTTTTTCCATTCATCAATCAGTGGAATCCTTCCCATTGCTTCTTTTATCTCCCAGTGCTGGTTTTATCTACCAGCAGCCCCACAGCTTGTTTGGAAAGACAAATTTGCTGTTCCTCTCACCAGGCAGAGGGTGACCCTGCTGCCTGCTGCACTGGGAGCCCAGGGCTGGTCACAGCTCTCCCCTTCCCCAGAACATCCCAGACTGGTGTGGAGGTCCCCAGGGAAGGAGGTGCTGCTCGGTCTCTGTGCCTTTGGATGCTGCAGCTGGGAGGGCTCTGGGTGACCCTAAGCTCTGCCCGTGGCTCCTGGGGTGAGTGGGCTCCTGCTCCTGTTCCTGCTCTGCCCCAGGGCAATCCTGGTATCTCAAACCCAGTGTCCCCTCCCAGGACAGAGCTCCTGTTCCCCCTGGGATGGAGCGGGGCCAGGCAGGAGTTTGGGGCTCGCCTGCCCAAGGGGTTGGCTCTATGTCCAGCTTGGACAGACACTCCTGTTGTCACCCTCCATTGTGCTGGAACCCAAAAGTAAATCTTTCAAAAAATAATAAGGGTTGCTGCTGGCAGGAGGTTTGCCCCTCTCCTCAAGTAAGTGCCAAGAACTTTGTCTCATAACCAACCAGCTGGGCAAATATAGGTGTCCCTGGAGAAAACCCTTCAGGCTGGGAAGAATAAACACCTTGATCCAAATAAAGGTAAACAATTGAATTGTGTTGTTCTTCCAGCTGTGTTTTCCTGAGAAAATGAACCTTGTGTGTCAGTCTGCCCCCCCTTGGGCTGGTCAGACAGAATCACAGACTCATGGAGTGGTTTGGGCTGGGGGGGGATCTCAAAGCTCATCTCCTTCCACCCCCTGCCCCAGTAGAGACACCTTCCACCAGAGACACCTTCCACCAGCCCAGCTTGCTCCAAGCCCCATCCAGCCTTGTTGGATGAGAGGTTTCAGGAGAAGTTCAGATCAATGAGCTTTGGGAATGGGAATGAGCTGCTCGTGCTGCTCACTGTGGAGGGGTTAGCTCAGAGCAGAAAGATGTGTGTGGAAGGGGATGCAGGAACCCAGCTGCTTTCAGAGTACTGCTTGCTTTGTGCTAGGCTGCAGGCACTCAGGGGTGGTGGCTGCCAGTGGGGTGAGCCCCATCCCCAGTGGGTGCAGCTGTGCAGGACAGGTGAGCAGCACTGACAGCACTGAGCCATGGGGTGCCCAGGTGAGCCATGGGGTGCCCAGGTGAGCAGCACTGACAGCATTGAGCCATGGGGTGCCCAGGTGAGCAGCACTGACAGCAGTGAGCCATGGGGTGCCCAGGTGAGCAGCACTGAGCCATGGGGTGCCCAGGTGAGCAGCACTGACAGCAGTGAGCCATGGGGTGCCCAGGTGAGCAGCACTGAGCCATGGGGTGCCCAGGTGAGCAGCACTGACAGCACTGAGCCATGGGGTGCCCAGGTGTGCTGGGCAAGCACAGAGGGAGCAGAGGGCACACAGGTGTGATGTCTGAGCATGAGGGCATAAAAGGCTGGGCTGGAGAGCAAGAATGGCAGATACCTGAAGCCTTCTGAAGAGGTAAGATGTATGTGTTAAAGCTTTCTGAAATTGTGTGGTGATGCTCTGGGTACCGTGGCCATCTCAGCTGTGATACCAGGTGGGTGTTTTTCCTTAGGACTGTGGGTGGCTTGCTGCAGGAACTCCCCAGGTTGTGTTTTCTTGCTGTGGTATCCCCTTGGACATGCCAGGGCTGTGGGGGAATTGCTCTGGGGCAGCAGGAATCGCTGTTGGGGATGAGGGGAACTGGGGAAAGAACAGGCTCAGGGAGAAGCTTCCCGGGTTTGAGTCCCTCTTGGTGACAGAGCCTGGGGATCAGGAGCCCCTGGCTGTCCCAAAGCCATTTGTCAGCTCCAGCCCCAGGTCAGTGAGTGCCTCCCTGGGCTGATGGCTAGGGTGGGACACAGGGACAGCTCTGTCCATCCCAGATCATGTGGGGGGCACAGGGCAGGGCAGGAGGCCTCCAGAGCTGGCTCCAGCAGCCCCTGGGACCCTGGGCAGGGATATGGGGAATGCCAGGGCAGGAGGGCTCTAGAGCTGGCTCCAGCAGCCCTTGGGACCCTGGGCAGGGATATGGGGACCGGTCTGGTGCTTCCTCTGCCCCCCTGAGTTTGAGTGCTGTGCTCCCATCTGAGCCTCACTGCCCCTTGCCTTGGTTCTTGTCCTGCTGCCCCACAAATCCAGGGCAGCAGAGCCTCTGATCTGCCCCTTTGTGCATTGCACACAGAAATCTCAGAGTGATAGATCACAGGGAAAAGAGGGTGAAAGAGAGGAGGGAAAAAGATGTTCCTTCATGGTGCTTTTGTTTTCTAACAATGTTGACATTATGTGGAGTAACCGAGTATAAAATCTGCCTATCGTTTGGGAGCTGGTGTGCAGGGAAGATGTTATTATCCCAGCCTTTTATGCCTCTTTACCCTGTCTGGATCACAGGAGATAAATGTGTAGATAGGAGCCTCAGCTCCTGTCTTTATTTAAGCTGTCAGATACTGCTGTGTTATTTTCTGATGATTGTTATAGAAAGCCTCCACAAAGAGATATATGTTTCTATATTCCCCCTTGTTTCCTATTTTAATCTATAATTTAATAATAAAATAGATGTATTTCCCTTTATTATTTTTATTTGTAGCATCAGTGCTGCTCGTTCACTCTTATTCTTCACATAAACATTCACAGTCACAAAGCACTTAAAATATGCACATAATCAATCTTCTCTGTTCTCTTTTGGGCTCCCTTTTGACTATTATTGCAGTAGTACTTTAATTTACACATTAATGCCAGAGCATCTTTAGTGTAGAGCAGGCTCCCAGTGGGGACACACACAGAACCTGTGTCACCTCCTCAGCCACAGCCACATGGCTCAGGCCAGGCACAGCTGCACGTGGGATGGGGCCAGAGCCACTTGTGAGGGGTGAAACAGCCCACAGAGCTGGGGGCAGTGTGGAACAGGGTGCCCAGGGAGGCTGGGGCTGCCCCAGCCCTGAACATGCTCAAGGCCAGGTTGGACACTGGGGCTCTGACCGACCTGGTGCTGTTGAAGATGTCCATCCCTTGGAAGGACCTGAGGATGGGCTGTGATGCCCCAGGTCCATTCCTGGCAGGGGCTGTGTGACTGACCCCTGTCCCAGGTCCATCCCTTGGAAGGACATGAGGATGGGCTGTGACTGACCCCTGTCCCATCCCTTGGAGGGGCTGTGACTGACCCCTGTCCCAGGTCCCATCCCTTGGAGGGGCTGTGACTGACCCCTGTCCCATCATTGGGATTGGTGTGAGCATGGGCTGTGTGACTGACCCCTGTCCCATCACTGGCACGGACTCTGTGACTGACCCCTGTCCCAGTGCCCACGTGCTGTCCAAACGTCCTCCTGGGAGCCTGGTGACGGCAGCTGCTTGAACAATTTCCAAGCAGGAACTTGGCACCACTTCAGATTTAAAATACAGGCAATTAGTGGAAGTGGTTTCAGTCTCGATTATTTCCCTCTTATGGCAGAAAAAGCATCTGTGGAAAGCTGGACAGTTTCTTTCCTAGAGCGTTGAAATCATGTCCAAAGGGAATAGGAGGGAATCCCAGAACTCTTATTCCTGCACATCTGAACCCTGTGCCAGGCAGAACCCACCTCTGTCCAACATTTCCTCAAGTCCTGGGTCTAGAAACTGTAATAGTAGTTACAGGGGTTGTCAGCAACATTTTTACTCTGTTTAGTTTAAATGCAGTCACTAACATCCAAACCAATGGGGTTACATTTTTTAGAAAAAAATTAGGAAGAGTGAACAGCTATAGAAAAGATTCCTTCTGCTCCCAGGCTGAAACTTCCAAGAGGAGAAATCAGATGAGAAGAACCCTGGGGCACACTGAGTCTACCCAGACATGTCTCTGTTCTGGGGGATTTTTCTCTGGGATAAGCTGATATTTCTGTGCTGGCACTCAGCTCGTGCCCTGTTGTTTGCTCAGAGGGCTGCACAATGTTTCTCCACATCCATCATTTCTTGCAGGGCAGGGGGAGGCCCCTTGGAGACCCAGGAATTCATGGGTGGGCTGAGGGCACAAGGCTGCTGCCCCCACAGCCCTCAAAGCAGGGAGCAGTTCCTTGCATCATAGCAGAGCAGAGCTGGAGAGCTCAGCTCTGTCCTCTCCCTGCCAGTCCTTAGCTGACATTTGAACTGGAGAGTGGACAGAGCATCTTTTCCAGCACACTTCCCAAGGCTCAGGAAAACTCTGTGCAAACTGTAGAGGTGTGCTCCCTGCATCCCTGACCCTGCTCCTGCCCCTGCTGGCTGCTCCCTGGGCTGTGACCCCAGGCTGAGCTCTGAGCTCTGTTTCTCTAGGGACAAGTTGCAGGACAGGCTCCAGCAGGGGCTGAGCTGTTTCCTTCCCCAGGAGCTGTCCCAGGAGCTGCTCAGCCCCAGCTCTGCAGGCTCTCAGTGTTTGGGAAGGGCTGGTTTGGGCTCCCTGCTGCAGTCTCAGTGTTTGGGAAGGGCTGGTTTGGGCTCCCTGCTGCAGTCTCAGTGTTTGGGAAGGGCTGGTTTGAGGTCCCTGCTGCAGGCCTGGCCCAGCCATGTACCTGCTCCCAGAGGTGTCCCTGTAGGGCTGGGGCTGACAGACCAGGACTGGGGGGCTCTTAGCCCTGCCTGTGCCCTGAACATCTGGGGAGTGACACACACCCTATTTTGTCTTTCTTCCTACACAGGCAAGAAAACCTTTTGGTTTCATCAAAACCAAAAGCTTGTGTGAGGGAATGACCCATTTTGGTCCCACTGCAAAGCCTTGTCCTCCTCCACCCCTGGCCACCCTCCCAGGCAGTTTGTGACAACCAAATTCTATGTGTGGCTGTGTCACAGGCCCAGAAACCCTGCCCATCTCCCCTGAGCCTGCCACACCAAACTCAGAGATCTGGTCTAGTCAGAAGGTTTGCAGAGAAAATGAGGGTTTTTTCCTTCTTGGCTGGCTTCCATCAGCAGCAGCTCCCACTCTCCAAGGCACATCTCAATTAATTAATACAGTCAAACCTTATTAGAGACAATCGCTGGGCAGAAATTTTCCAGTCCAGAGTTCTCTTTGCTTTTCTCCTTGTTACTTCTCACGTTTGCTTTCCTCCCTGGTGCCTTTCTCTGCAGTGAAGCCTCTCCTGCAGAGCCTGGTGTGGAGGAGGAGCTCTGTGGAGTGGAGTGGGGGCTCAGCCCCCTCCCAGCCCAAAGCCCAGCTGCAGCTGGGGATCCTGAGGGGATCCCAAGCACAGCTGGACACAGAACCTGCCATCACCAGGCTGGGCAGTGCAGGTTGGAGCTGGACACACAGCTGGACACACAGACTGCCATCACCAGGCTGGGCAGTGCAGGCTGTGGCTGGACACACAGCTGGACACACAGACTGCCATCACCAGGCTGGGCAGTGCAGGCTGTGGCTGGACACACAGCTGGACACACAGACTGCCATCACCAGGCTGGGCAGTGCAGGCTGTGGCTGGACACACAGCTGGACACACAGCCTGCCATCACCCAGGCTGGGCAGTGCAGGTTGAGGCTGGACACAGCTGGGCACAGCTGGACACACAGCCTGCCATCACCCAGGCTGGGCAGCAGCAGGCTGTGGCTCTCCTTGGGGTCCCAGCAGCTCTCATGTCACCTCAGATGTGACATTGTGCATTGTGGGCAGAGCAGTGAGTTGCTTTTCTGAGAAAAGCAGGGAATGACCATTAAAGCCTCTCTCATGGGGGGCACTGGGAATGCTGAAAATCCTCCAGGCAGGCTGAGGTTTGACTTGAGAGACTGAGTGTCCAAGGAAGGAAGGAAGGACAAAACCCAGACCCAGCACACTCGAAACCAAAGCACACATCAGCAAAAAGAAGCAGGATTTGATGTTGTGTCAGCAGCCCCAGCAGCTGCAGATCCCTCAGCTGTGGCTCTGAAATACCAAAGTGCAGAAGGGCCAGGGCAGGGTCCTGAGGCAGGAGGGGATGGAGGGAGAAGGGGCCAGGGCAGGGCTGTGCAGGTGGGGCAGCAGGAGCCCCTGGCACCCTCCCTGGGGACAGACACTGCTGCTGGGAGCCTGGCCTGGGCTTTGCTACCCGGCCCTGCAGGAGCACCTGGAGTGTCCCAGCACCTGGAATGGCCCCAGCCCTGACCCAGGGTGTGGGGAACAGGGCACGGGGCTGGCAGGGTGTGGGACATGGGACACAGGGCACAGGGCTGGCAGGGTGTGGGACACAGGGCTGGCAGGGTGTGGGACATGGGGCACAGGTCTGGCAGGTTGGCACACAGGGCACAGAGCTGGCAGGGTGTGGGACATGGGGCACAGGGCTGGCAGGTTGGCGCACAGGGCACGGGGCTGGCAGGGTGTGGGACATGGGGCACGGGGCACAGGTCTGGCAGGTTGGTACACAGGGCTGGCAGGGTGTGGGACATGGGGCACAGGTCTGGCAGGTTGGCACACAGGGCACGGGGCTGGCAGGGTGTGGGACATGGGGCACGGGGCACAGGTCTGGCAGGCTGGTACACAGGGCTGGCAGGGTGTGGGACACAGCACACAGGGCACAGAGCTGGCAGCTCCCCGTGCCCCCAGCCTGGCCCAGGGGTGATGGGGCCCTCCTCAGCAGGGAGCAGCCGTGTCCCAGAGCAGGCAGGTCCTCTGAAAGCCCTGCAGACTCAGCAGGAGCAGGGGCTGCTTTGTGTCTGTGGGTACATGAGAGGCATTTTCCAGCGCTGTCAGGGCAGAGCTGACAGCCTCAAATTATTGTTACTATTTTCTTTTAACAGGAATGCAAATATGTCAGCCTTTCTAGGTGGCTTCATTAAGTACCCAGCACATCACTCAGAGCCTCACAATTCTTGTCAAGTACCCACATCCCCATCCCATGTTCATTGCAGAGACTGAATTCCTCTGACTCCGGCTCGTGATGACAAACAGGTTCAGAATGGGATTAAAAAATATCCAAAAGATAATAACAGTTGTTTTTCTTCCTTACAGCTGCTAAATAGCAGAGCAAATACGTGGCAGGGTCAGTGCAGCTCACAGCCTGGGTAGCTCAGGGCTGGGTCACTGTGATACAGGTGAGGAATTGGGGCTCATCCTGGGATTTAATGGATTTGTCCTGAAACACAGGGCAGTGCCTCATCCCCTCTGTGTGCTGGAAGAAGAAATTCCTCTTTCCCATTTTGCTTCTTGACTGAACAGGAGGGAACAAGAACAGTGCTGCAGGATCATTATTAAAGCTGATCAAACAGAGACAAAGATAAATTGACTAACAACAGGAAAACCCTTTTATTGCATACAGGTCTTGATTAGTCTGTTTATTTTCATAAATGCAGTGAACTGCTCTTTGACCCTCAGTTCATGACATTCCATTTCCCAGGAATTTTAGCCACCTTCTCCCCCAAGTACCAAACAAGGGATGTGCATCACTTTGCCGTGCCAGAGACCCCACAGGTCCCACCCGTGTTTCCTGCACCGTCTGGGCTGCCCCAGTGTCTCAGAACATTCCCTCTGCTTGAGTCCACCTCCACCCTCTCTGTCCAGGCTGATTCTCCTCTCCACTGCAGCTCCCTCCCGTGTCTTGTGGGAAGCTCCTTCTCCTCTCAGGCTCATCCCATTGAGAGCTCCTTCAGAGCCCCAGAACATGGGAGAGATCAGTAAAATTCCTGAATTAGTGAAGCTTGGAGAGATGCTTTATACAGCTTTGAGTGTGGGGACCTCAACTGAGGGATTTAGGAGCACAGAAGAGAACACAGTTAAACACAGGGAGGTTTAAGAAAGACAAGTCATGACCAGTCCCCCTGGCCCTGCTGCATTTCAAGATCAGTCACAAAAATGTGTTCAGTATTTGGGCAGAAGGCACAGCCCATGGATTGGCACAGAGAGGGGATTGCTCTGGATGTGTGTGTGTGTGTGGAGAAGGCTGTGATGGCTGATGTGCAGGGACAGGCAGGTTCAGGTGTGTTTTAGCAGCACTGTGTATTAAATGCCTGAGCCTTGACCTTCAGCTGTATGAAGAAAATAGGTATTTCAGGCTCCAAAGTCAGTCAGACTCTTTATTTTAATGAAGGATGGGTACTCCAGAAATTACAGGCTGAACTGGCAAAAGGAATAAAGGAGTCTGGAGGCATTAATTAAAGCAGCCTGGCTGCTGTTCTGTCACTCACACAGCCCTGAGAGCTGAGGGGAGCTCCAGCCAAGCTTTGCATTTGATGATGCAGTAATATTTTACAGCTGAGATAACTTTGTGGGGCTGGTTTGTTATCAGCCTCTGCAGCAGCACACCTGGTTTTGAGGGTGTCTGTGGCCCCTGTTCTGGGGTGCAGGTCACAGACCAGGCTCAGGTTCTGAGAGCAGAGGCTCCTCTGCAAGCCCAGCTGGGACTGGCTGAGGGCAGCAGTGGGAATGGGATAGCAGCCTGCCAGCCCTTGGAAAGCTGGGCTGGGGCTGTGAAACCCTCTGGTGTGCAAAAGCAGGCACGAGTCAGGGAGAAGAAAGAGCAATCTCCTGAGGTTAAATGCTTCCAGCTTCAGCCAATGCAACATTCAATACCTACAGCTGCCAGCACTTCAGGGGTGCTGTGAAAAAGATGGGCACAGACTTCTGTACAAGGGTGTGCAGTGATAGAAAATGGGGAATGGGTTTGCATTAGGAAAGTATAGATTCAGATTGTATATAAGGAAGAAATGTTTTACAATGAGGGTGTGAGGCCCTGGCACAGGTGCCCAGAGCAGCCTCTGGATCCCTGGCAGTGCCCCAGGCCAGGCTGGACACTGGGGATGCTGGAAGGTGTCCCTGCCATGGCAGGGGTGGGAGTGGTGACTTTAAATGTCCCCTTCAGCCCAGGCTCTCTGTGGTTCTGTAACAGCCACTGGATTGCAGCACTGGGAGAGCAAAGCCCTGGGGAAAGCAGCCCCAGCCAGGGAGACAGGACACTGACAGATTTGGGGCTGCCATGAGCCCGGGGTGTGTGGGGATATCAAAGGGCTCCCTGTGCCCAGGGGTGTCACAGAACCCTTGAGTGCCAGGCTGGGACAGGAGAGTGGCAGATCTGGGGGCTGCAATGAGCCTGGGGTGCATGGGAACATCAAAGGGTTCCCTGTGCCCAGGGCTGTCACAGAACCCAGCCAGACTGGGACAGGACAGTGACAGATCCTGGGGGCTGCCATGAGCCCGGAGTGTGTGGGGATATCAAAGGGTTCCCTGTGCCCAGGAGCTCACCCAAGGGTGTCACAGAACGATGGAGTGCCAGGCTGGGACAGGACAGTGACAAATCCTGGGGCTGCCACAAGTCCCCCATGGGGACATCACAGGGCTCCCTGTGCCCAGGGCTTCACCCAGGGCTGTCACTGCACCGTGGGGTGCTGCTTGCCTGCCTCCCCAGCCTGAGGGCTGGCTTTGGGCTGGAGGAGAGGTGGCACTGGGAGGGTTTGGTGACACTCCCAGGGTGCTGCCACTGCTGGGGACAGGCACAGGAGGCTCCAGTGTCCCCTGCACTGCTGCTGTGCCTTGGTTGGCAACTGTCCCCACCTCAACACACCCTAGGCTCTTTACTCATTGCCTTTGCTTTTCACAACAAAAAATTGCTAATTTCCAGAATTATCCAGCTGTGTGCTCCTCCTCACCCTCCCCTGATAATCTGCATGGGAATTTTCAGCACCAAACCTGACCAAGCCGTAAATTCACCTTTAAAACACACACTCCTTCTCACCAGAGCCCCATGGCAGAGGAGACCTGGTCCATTCCTGCCTCCCCTGGCACAAACACACACAAACCCACAATCTGTGGGTTTGGCACCTCTATCACCTCTTGCAGGATCCCAGCCTGGAGGCCTGGCCTTTGTGGGTCTGCTTTGCTATTTAGGGTTTTCTAATGGGTTTTCTTGGCTATTTAGGGCTTTCTAACGGGTCTTCTTTGCTATTTAGAGTTTAATATGCAGATAGACTGTTCTTTGGGTTTTGAATGGTCTGCAGTACTCTTTGTGTGACCCAGAACACTGTGCTGAGGAATGCTGCCAGGCACAATTCCTTGCAGGCTGCTGCTGGAGGAGGATTGATCTGCTCTGTGAGCAGGGGTGGGGGCTCAGCTGTGCAGAACACCAGTGCTGTGTGTGCTCCAGCCCTGCCCAGAGATGTTCAGGGCTCAGCAGGAGCAGCCCCTCATCCTGGGACTGTTTGGCTGGCAGAGGAACAAAGGAGCTCAAAACAAGGGGTTTTAGCTCAGCAACTAAACAAACATGAGAATCCGTCTCAAGCTGGTGGTTAATGGGCAGAAATGGGCAGTGCAGGCTTCAGTGGCTCTTGGGGGAGACCCCTCTGCCCCCCTTTCCTGAGTGTCTGGGAAAGCACTGCCCCTCAATTAAAAATGAACTCCTCACATTCCTGTAAGAGCAAGGAAATGCTGGGGAGCAGCTGCTGCTTTCAAGGTCATACCTGGGGCTTTTCAGGAGTATTTCATGCAGGTTTTCTCAGCATCCCAAGCCTAGAAACTTGACAAACTTGGAAAGGAAAGGGAAATGTGTGCACCCAGCAGAAGGACACCCTGCTCAGAGCTGCAGTGCCTGTGCAGGGGGCCCTGGGCAGGGGGACCCCATTCTCTGGGATTTCTGACCCTGCTGGGGACAGTGCACAGGGGCTGCCCTGGGGGAAGGACCCTCACAGCCCCCCCCCTTCAGATTGGGAGTCACAAACGTGGCAAACGTTCCAGGGGGCTCTGGGAACCTGGCTCTGCCTCTCCAGGGGTTCCTGGGGGCTCTGTGAGCCCGTCTTTGCCTCTCCAGGGGCTCTGTGAACCCGGCTCTGCCTGTCCAGGTCGTTTCCTTGTCCTTTTGTCCCTATGGGAACAGTCTTTTCTCAAATCCAAATGCAAGCAGCTAAAAAACCATTATGAATTTTACATATTTGCAATGGATTTCCTCATACTTGCACTCTCATTTTCACTCTTTTTCTCTTCAAAGGTCTGACCTTAAGGCAGGGAGAGTGATTCTGGAAATTTTACTTATGGCTGCAGTTGTCCTGTGGCTCTGGGCTCTTGTTACATGGCCACTCCAAATACCGCTTGACATTTTCCCTTCTAACTTCATTTTTTCCTAATCCAAGAAAAGATCCAGGAATCAAAGCCAAGTAGTTAAACCATCCAACTCTATTCCCCCCCCCCCCCACCCCCTCCCATTCCTCTTGTTTGTACAGGACAAGGCTGTTTGCATCACAAAAGGTTATTTCTCTTTTTTTGCAGCCTTTCTGTAATTTTTTCTTTATTGAAAATCTTGCAAGGAGGCTTTTACACTCTGCACTGCACAGCCTTTTTTGGCCCATTGGATCAAACACCCTTCTGTATCATATTTTTAATGTTTAAAACATCAGGAGAACTTTTCTCCTCCTGAACGACCTTTCAGCAGGAACAGCCCTGGGATGGATGATTTTCTCTTTATTTTGCCTCTGCTCAGGTAGAAGGTTTACAGGCTGGTGAGTCACTTTTTGGGTTCTGGGTGTCACAGGACAGACAGGGGAGCCCCGGCTGTAACCCTGCTGCACCAGCAGCACCACCAGGCACCTGGGATGGAGTTCCCTGGTGGGAATTCCAACATAAAATATCTGCCAGAAGTAAAGCTGAATAGATGGAATCCCCTCCTGTGGCTCTGCTTTGTACAGATCCCCCCTGGTACTCCAGGAAGGGTCATTTTCTACAAGTTCTGAGGTTCTGGAGTGGTTCTGAGGTTCATGGTAATGGTTCTGAGGTTCTGGAGTGGTGCTGAGGTTCTGGAGTGGTTCAGGATGGTAGAGTCAGGTACAGAACCCCTGGAGCTCCCCACAGCAGGACACTGTGGATGTTCACATGGGTCTGTGGAGACACTGGACATGGTCCCCAAAGAGAAATAAAATTTGAGAGTCCCTGATCTGCACAGAAACCACTTTTTCTCTGACAGGGAGGGTGTCCCATCTCTGGCAGTGTCCCAGGCAGGTTGGACAGGGCTTAGAGCCACCTGGCCCAGTGCAAGGTGTCCCTGCCACTGCAGGGGGTTGGACTGGAAGACCTTATAAAAGCCCCTTCCAACCCAAATAATTCAGTGGTTCCACATCCTCAGGGTGAGAAGAGCTGGAGGCTGGAAAGGCACCAGGGACAGCACCATGTCCAGAGTTAGTTCTTAAGTATTTTGGGTGGAAAAGAGAGGGCCCAGATGAAAACTGAGCTCTGCAAGACCCTTTGGTGGGTCAGGAGGCCATATCAGGTTGCATATCTACTCAGTTTTTGAGTGGGTCTCCAAGCTGTATTCAAATACAGACCACTGAGTAATAAAACTGATTTGTTAATTTATTGATCCAGAACAAAATATGCATGTAAATCACAGTATCAAGGAACACTGGAATTGCACTGGAGTGTCTCTGTTGCTTCAGCTGATGCAATGTGTGGGTCATTGTGGATTTTACCCTGGTTTTTCCCCTCTATCCCATTAGCTGGATTCTATTTCACACCCAGGATAGCTCAGCTATCTTAGAAGGCATAAAATCAGCAGGATGGCTTCTGTGGTGTTGTTGAGCAGGTCTGAATGCTCTCCAGTATTTCTGACTCCAGCATCCTCAGCATCTCCCATTGGTCCCACAGCACCATGTGCTGGGCTCACCTTCATCATCCTCAGCATCTCCTGTTGGTCCCACAGCACCCTGGTGTCCACAGGGGCAGTACCATGAGCTGGGCCCACCTTCAGCATCCTCAGGCATCTCCCCTTGGTCCCACAGCCCTGTTCCCCATAGAGGAGCTGGCCCTGGGGAAGGGGGGCTCCTTTGGAGCAGCAGCCATGGCCCTGCAGGGAGAGGAAAGGAAAACACAGAGATGAGCACAGCAGAGGCGCCTGGACCTGCCCATGAGACAACAGAACAAGGGAGAGGGAGAGAAGAACAGAAGGTGCTCTGGAAGGTAACTGGGCACAAACAAAGGAAATGAAGTTAGTTTGTCAGTGTGGAGTTTGGGCTTGCACAAAGAGCAGCAGTGCAGGACCTGTGAATGCTTGGCAAGGGCAGGAGGAAGGAGTGCTTGTGTCCTGGGATTAATTTAAATCACAGAAATGTGATCCCAAGCAAATGGGATGCAATGCCCAGGGCAAAAGGAAGGGGAAAAAAGTACTCAAACCAAATTAAAGAGAATTGGAGTGATATAAAAACAAACACGGGTGTATCCACCCCCAACCCCCAGATTCCCAGCTAAATCCTGAGTTTTCATCCCCAGTTTATGAGGGATCTCTGCTGATTCAGGTGTGCTGGAGTTCTGGCTCAACAATTTCAAGTGGCCAGCATTCCTTTAAAAGATAATTGGTGCCTGCAAAGGCTTTTCTTCCTCCCGTCCACCTTCCCACCAGAATAAAAGATTCCCCCACATAATAATTGGCCAAAATGGAAATTGCCCACGTTTTCCCCTCAGGTATGCACAGCCAAGCAGCTGTGGTGTGGTCTCAGCTGGGAAGTTCGATTTTATTCTGCCATTCAGCCCAGGTGCTCAATAAAAAATGCAAGAGCGACAACAACAACAAAAAACCCAAAAATCAAAGGGCAAAGGAAGGGAATATTGCTGCCAGCTAAGCAGCTCCTTTTAATCTGGGCTCCGTCCTCCTCCTTTTGAGGGAATGGTGTTGCTATTAAAGTCAGATGAGAGGAGAGATGGGATCCCAGGTGAGCAGAGCTGGAGTGGTTCTGGGAGATAAGATTTAACATTCAGAGGCAGAGGCTGGAGCTTTGTTGTTGCAGAAGGAGGGCTGTGTGTGCTGGGGGAGCACGAGGCATGTTTGGCTTCCCTGGGATCGGGGCAGGGCAGGGCTGGGTCTGTGTGGGTATCCAAGGACAGACCCAGCTGGGAAAGAAAACAGCTCCTGGCTGGGATTGGGTCTGGAAGCTTCCATGCCTTGTTAGAAGAGCTGGGAGCTCCTTGTGATACAGTCCTGAGTTCCTGAAAGCACCCAAAGGCTCCTCTGGATGGGACTGTGGGGCCGCCCAGAGCCTGTCCTGCCCCTGCACCCCTCGGGGGCTCTGAGCTCCCCCTGCCCATCCCAAACTGCCCCTGCACCCCTCGGGGGCTCTGAGCTCCCCCTGCCCATCCCAAACTGCCCCTGCACCCCTCGGGGGCACTGAGCTCCCCCTGCCCATCCCAAACTGCCCCTGCACCCTCGGGGGCTCTAAGCTCCCCCTGCCCATCCCAAACTGCCCCTGCACCACCCTCCTGTCTGTGCCACTGGGGTCCCCTCCTGGTCCCTGGGGTGGCTGAAGGACCTGCTGTTGCTGCTGGAAGTGCTCAAGGGCATTTGGCCAAGGATGTTCTGGGGGAGGGTTGGAGATCCCCAGGGCAGTGCAGGGGCAGTTTTTGCAGACAGGGGAGCCCAGGTGGAATCCCTGGACACAAATACCCAGCTGCATTTGGACAGGTCTGGAATCCCTGGACACAAATACCCAGCTGCATTTGGACAGGTCTGGAATCCCTGGACACAAATACCCAGCTGCATTTGGACTGCGCTGACTCCCCTTTTGATGCCTTGGGTTTGGAGGAGCAAGGACTAGTCTGGCACCTCAGACAGACAGACAGGCACTGTCCTGCCGGAGCAGCAGACACAAGGCAGAGGCAGAATGGGGCCAAGGCTCAGCTGGACTTCTCAGGTCGGGAGTGAACACAAAATGGAACCACAGGACTGATGGGGAAGTTTGGGCTGTCCCTTCTCTGCCACAGATTTTTGTGTTCCCTGGGGAAACCTCTCCACCCTGCCAGGCCCATGCCTGCCGAACCTGGATGGATGGATGGATGGATGGATGGATGGATGGATGGATGGATGGATGGATGGATGGATGGATGGATGGATGGATGGATGGATGCTTTTTATTATTTTGAAAAGGCTCTAGACTTCAATAACGGCCCTCAGTACAAGATATTCCACTTTTTAGCACTGAAATGGAACAAAAATTCAGCAATAATCTCAATGTGATGAGAACTAGGTGTTTTTCTGTGTTCCAAATGTCCATTTCCTTTTGTCCCAAGGTCCATATGTGCTACTGGGAAAAAAGGGGAAAGAAAAGGAGAGGGTTTTCTTGCTCTGTGAAATTGTAGCAGTCTGTGCAGTAGTCTGCTAAGGAAGAAGGGGTGAAAGCATCAGTCAGACATGGGTTTTACAAATTCCAGCTGAATTTGACACTGAGCCTGCTGTGCAGTCCTTGCTGAAAGACCCAGCAGGGTTAAGTTTGTGTCCTCAGGAATGCAGTGCTTTGGGTTATGGATGAGTCATGCCCGTGTATCCCCATCTGGAACCTCTCAGGGAGCTGCCCCAGTGCCTGCTGGGCAGACAGGAGCTCCCATGTGTCTGTCCTGGCAGTAGGGGAGGGAGGACTCTGTAGGGTCTCAGCATCGAGTACTGGTGCAGCACTGCTGCTTCCCTGCTTTGTTCTGGGCCGTGGTGCTCTGGAATTGCTGCTGGATGGGCACCAGAGGGGTCCCAACATCACCTGCTGTGGGCTGAGATCCATTTAATGAGTTCCCAGAAAGGACACATGAAGCCCTCCCAGACTCTGTGCCCAGAATTGGGTGGGAATTGGGTTTGAAGCTGAGAGCTGTGTCTGGGAATCCCCACATCCCAAGAGCAACTTCCCAGTTATCCTTTTTTGTTTGGATCAGGGCTTTCCCTTTGATCTAGAAAGCCTTCACAGCAGGGACCATCTCTGTGTGATTTGGCACAGGTGCCCAGAGCAGCTGTGGCTGCCCCTGGAGCTGTCCCAGGCCAGGCTGGACACTGAGGCTTGGTTTGGTGAAGGTCTCTGTCCATGGCAGAGAGTGGAACTGGATGATATTTAAGGTCCTTTTCATCCAAACCATTCCATGATTCCACACTTTAAAGGGAGGTTGTGATGTGGGGGGAGCTTCACTCAGTCCCAGAATGAGCTGACAGAGAAGGGCAGTGACCTGTGCAGGGCTGTGCCACCAGCCTGTTTCAGAAGTAGGAGCAGCCCTGAGGATTCCTGGTGGTGTTTGATGCTTATTCAGAGGCTGTCAGGCTTCTCAATGACAAACTCAACCTCAGTCCTCACCATCTTGATGAGCTTTTTTGTGTGTTAACCAGCTGCCAAACACTTGATCAGGGAAGTGTCTCTGAGCTTAACAGAGTGAGAAAACAACCACACACTTCCACAGAAAGGCAGGGACTGAGCTCCCAGAGCAGACACTGGTGTGAGACAGTGAGAGCCCTCGAGATACTGAGTGTGTAACATCCAGACATCCTCCTGCATTCATAAAATTGGGGTCAATAACACCATTATTGATGCTAACTATGGCAGCCCCATTTCCCAGAGTGTCAGCTGTAATAAAACAGCTCCCCAAATGTCAGGCTGAGCATAAAGGATATTAGAAGCCTAATGGAGCACATTCATACTTCTAATTGAGAGTAAAATATCATCAAACAACCCAGTACTTTGACAGGGTTGTTTAATAATTAGGCCAGGATGCAAGAGAGAGAGAGAGTTCAGCTTGCTGCTGAAAATGAGGCAGGGCTTATGATGAGGGGAATAAAGACAGTCTTTTACAAAAGCAATTTGAGAGGAAATATTGCTTAAGAGTGCTGTAAAAAATGTCACAGGTATGGTCTCAGCCTGCGTAGTCCTGGGGAGGGTGAGCCCAGTGCTCAGCCTGCCCAGGGAGGTCAGTGCCAGAACTGGATGTTGGTGAATAAGCTCAGTTTAAAGAGCAACTTTGTCGTTTGCTTTCATTTGGATTTTTACATCAAAGACCTCATTTATCCTCTCCTCCAAGCAAAGGCTCCAAGAGGCAGAGCTGCCCTTCTACCTGAGCAGAAAAAAAAGTCCAGAGGCTTTGAGCTGAACACATGAAACATCATCTTGGTGACCCTGCCTTGACTTTGACAGTCTCTGGAGATCCTCCCTGTCCCTTGGTGGCTGAACTCCTCCAAGTGACACCATCCCTCCTGCAGCTGCATTAAAGTGCCAGGGTAATGTTTAGCACTGCTGAGATGGGAAGTTTTCCTTGTCCTACATGGGGACACAGCACTTTGAGCCCCTCCTCTTGAAATAAATAGGGCAGGAGATCTTCCTTCTTTTTAATGCCTTTTTTAGAAATCAGCTCAGGTGGGGAGAACTGATGGGTCTCACTCACACTGCCGCTGCTCCCAGGAGTGGCACAGAGGAGGAGGAAGAGTGCAGTTGCATCTGCTGGTCTGCAGGCAGAGCTGGGGCTTCCGTCCTCACGAGAGACTCAGGACATTCCCAGTTTTTTGGTTTGACATTCAGGGTTCTCTTTCTAGCTGACATCTTTTTCGTTTAGGGTGAGGGGTAAAAAGGGTCTTAGCAGACACTGGAGTCTGTTCTTCACCTCTAGACATCACTTTGATCTCTAAATTCCATGGTGGCTCATTGTTTTAGGGGTTTTTCCTGCTAGATTTGGTGAGGGGTTTCCTCAATTTGCATGCCAACCCCGATGTCACCCCCTCCTCACAATTCTGAGTGCCACCTTCCAGGAAGCAGCAGGGTGATATTCAACAAACAGGTAATTAAAGGAAAACTGTTAACAGGTGATTACAACATGAAATTATTAACAACAAATAGTTAGAACTCTAACTTAGCAGCAATTTGTCTAACCTGTTAACTTTGCAACTTTAAAAAAAAATGAACAACTTTTCTACTCATAACACTCTCAGCCCCGTGTAGCAGCAGCTGGGGCTGCAGGGGCTGCACCCCGCACAGGCTCCATCAGCACCACCCTGGAGGGCAGAGTTTGGGCACACCTGGCCCACAGGGGCTGCAGTGGATCTGCAGTTTGGGCACATCTGGCCCAGAGGGGCTGCAAGGGCAGAGGGGGTTGTGAACACACACATGGGGAGTGTGAGAGGAACCAGGCACTGCTGTGACAGAGGTGATGAAAGCCTGTGACACACGGAGAGGAGAGGAGAGAAGAGAAGAGAGAAGAGAGAAGAGAGAAGAGTGGTTTTAGGGTGCAAGTTTCCTGCCAGCAAAGTGCTGGCTGGATTTTGGGAGGGGAGAACAAAGGGATGGAGCACTGCTCCCATAGGAAAAAGCTGAGAGAGCTGGGGGTGTTCAGTCTGGTGAAGAGAAGGGTTTGGGGGGAGCTTTAAACACCTTCCTGTGCCCAAAGGGACTGAAAGAAAGATGGGGACAAGTGTTTTAGCTGGACCTGCTGCAAGAGGACGAGGGGTGATGGTTTTAAAATAGAAAAGGGTTGATTTAGATTAGATATAAAGACAATGTTTTTAGGATAAGGCTGGGCAGGCCCTGGCACAGGTGCCCAGAGCAGCTGTGGCTGCCCCTGGATCCCTGGCAGTGCCCAAGGCCAGGCTGGACAGGGCTGGGAGCCCTGCTCTGGTGGGAGATGTCCCTGCCATGGCAGGGGCTGGAAATGGATGGGCTGGAAAGGCTCCCTGAAATGCCCCAAGGCATTCCTGGACAGGTGAAGTGATCTCCTGCCTCCACCAGCTGTGCTGACAGAACAACCCTTGTGCACTTTGCCAGGACAGCAGTGGGATCTCTGGCACACTGGCCCTGCTCCAGCAGTAATAACTCTGTCCTGCCTCCCCAAATTCCTCCTGCTCTCTCAGTTAGAAACAATTTTCTTCTTCACTTCATGACCCAAACTGTTGCCTCAATTAGTTGCTCAATGTTGATTAAACAAGCCAGTTCCTATAGATGGCTGAAAAGGAGTCTGTGGGGATTCGAGCACTAATGGAATGCACAATATTAACTGAAATCAATAGAATTAATGGGTTAATTCCATGCTAATACGTAGGGCTGGAGGAGAAGTTAGGCTAATGAAAATGCATGTATTCCCTAAACTATTCCATTTGCATCAGATGATTCATCCAGCACTGCTTCTTTCAAGCACTAATGAGATTAAAAGCACTTTTACTGAGGTTGCACAACCAAGCACCAGCTCTGCTTCACAGGTTCCCTGGGTGAGGTGCTGCCTCTGTTCCTCTGCAGGTTAGCTGGGCTGCAGAGAGCTGGGGAGCTGGGCAGGGGCATCCTGCTCTGAGGGCCAGCAGCTTTCTGCGAATGCTGCAGGGTGGTTTGGCAAGGACCCTCCCTGGGTCTGCCCTGGGCTTGAGTGAGGAATGAGGAGTGAGGAGCTGAGGTGTGAGCAGTGAGGAGCTGTGGTGTGAGGAGTAAGGAATGAGGAGCTGTGGTCATTTTGATGTCCTCCTAAACCTTGCTTTGCATCAGCTCTTGTTTTCTTATACTGGAGAGATTCACTGAAAAGCAGAACTTCTGGGTTTTTCTTCTTCTCATGCTGGTTTCTCAAAAATTGCAAATGTCTGGCTTTTCAGGAAGAAATGTACATTTTCATCAGAGTCATGGAGTTACAGAATCATGAAGGCTATCACTGGGCTCCAGCCCTTTCCAAGGGGAACCAGAGGGGAGTGGGATTCACTTGGTCTGGGGGTGCAGGGGATGCAGCTGTGAGCAGCAGAGAGGGGATCCATCCATTGCACACTTTCATAAAGGGCAAGGAGTCAATGGCTTATCATGAGCCAAGATTAGAAGTTTCTGAGCACTGGCAGGAGAAGCCCTGGACTTTGGGATATCATGGAGGTGTGCCAGCTGCAAGTGAGGGGCACATCTGTCAGGGGTACATCTGGAGGGCTCAGACAAGCTCAGACAAGAGGTGTGCCAGCTGCAAGTAAGGGGCACATCTGTCAGGGGTGCATGTGGAGGGCTCAGAGAAGCCCGGGTACAAAACTGCCCAGTAAATTTTCCAGCCTTCTCTTGTCCTTGCAAAATCAAAAGATGCTTGAGGTGAGCCTTGATGACCACAAACCCAGGTTTTCCTGTGTTAGAAAGGGTGATAGAAACATCAAAGCATCATTTAGGTTGGAAAAACCCTGTAAGACCATCAAGGGCAGCCATTCTCCAGCACTGCCAAGGCCACCCCTGTCCCCAGGTGTCACAGCCACACACTCCAGGGGTTCCATGGCACCTGAGTGAGCCCAGAGCAGGCACTCACAGCCCTGGACCAGCCCTGGAGCCCTGTCCCAGGTGCCCATGGCAGCAGCTGCCCTGCACTGCTGTGCTGCACAGGCTGGGTTACACGTCTGCATTGCTGCTGTGCAGAGCATTCAGGATCTGTGTGTGGGGCTCACAGCAGCCCTTTGCATGCCCAGGCCACCCAGGAGGATGTGACTCACCCCAAACAGGGCCAGAGCCTGCTCTGGGGCCGTTCTGGCACAGCCCAGGGGCAGCCCCAGCCCAAAACCAGCCCCAGGGACTGGGCAGGACTCTGATTGAGAGTGGGCTGCAAAACCTTGGGAGTTTGGCTCTGCTCTCTGGGAAGTATTGACAAAATCAGAGCCAAGAAAGATGGTCCCAGCAACCTGATAAATTTTTGGCAAAAGAGAAAATGGTTTTGGCCGTAAAAGAGGTGGTTTGGCTCCTGAGCTGCATCTGCAGAGATGAGCTCCAGCTGCAAAACTCTGAGCAGAACTGACCAGATTTCAGGACACCCAGTGGCAGCAGTTCAGAGGCCACATTTGTCTTAGTTTGGGGATATTTGAGTTTTCTATTTATAGGCAAAAATATGGCATCTTTTTGCTGTGCATCTCCATTTTCTCTGGGGGTGGGTAAAAAGAAATGTTTGATCCCACAGCACTCTGGGAGACCATTCTTGGAGAGGTAATTAATTGGGAGTTGGAACTAGATAACCTTGAGGATCCCATCTGACCTTTAATCTATGATTCTGGGTAGTTACTCATTCTATGATTCTATAAGAAATTTTCTTTAAAAAATTGCTATTTGGGACAATTTTCCCCTGAGAATGGGCCTTGCCCAAAATAAAATGTAAGGAGGAGTTTGTTTCATTAGGGGAAGGGAAGGATTGGTTGCATAAGTTGAAGCAAACCTTTCATTTTTGGTTTCAATGAGGTTTCTCACCAAGTCTGCTTTTGAGTGACTGCACAGCTGAGCTTGGGTTTAATCCTCCCATTTCAGCACTGTGGCAGGAGCAGTGGGGTAACAGAGGGTCCCTTACCCTCCCCATGGCAGCCACGAGGCAGTGCCTTTACCCAGCCAGGCACATGCCAGGTCAGTGCAGTATTTTTCTCCATTTACAAGAAGTGGCATTGATTCCCACAGGAAATCTGTCATTTCTCTGGACCTGAGCACCACTGTGTTTCTCACATTAGGAGCTCTGTATTCAGAGGCACTGGGGGGAGGTGGGAGCCCCATTTCCAGAAGTGTTCTGTGGTTTTAGGAGCACGTCCCTCACAGAGCAGAGTGCCAGGGGAGATCCCTGGTTGCTGTGACAATGCAGGGCCCTGGCCAGCCCTGCACCAGGGCTCAGGCTCTGCTGGGCCCTGTGTATTACAAGAGCAGCTGAAGTCCTGCAGGGCTCAGCAGCAGCTGGGTTGTGATGCTCCATTTGGTACAGTCCTAGAAGTGCAAATGAAAACCAGCATTTGGATTTTCATTTCCTTCACCTCTGATCTCCACCACAAAGAGGATTTCACTGAGGATTAGGAAGAATTTCTTCACAGAAGGGGTGGTCAGGCCTTGGCAGAGGCTGCCCAGGGAGGTTTGGAGTGCCCATCCCTGGAGGGCCCAAGGTGTCCATCCACTGGAGCGCGGATACTTGCATGAATATACCTAGCAAAAACTAACAGTAAGGTTAGAACTAAGTCTTTTTCCTTGGGTGTGTGGCAGCCATCTTGACATCTTCAGTGTCATGCTTTTTACAAGCTACAAGAACATAAAATTTGGTGGGTGATTGGTTGATGTTTTATCATCATGGTTTGTATTTTTATTTGGGTTTTTTTGGCAGGGGGTAGTTCTGGGGTTAATTCTATGTTTGTTTGGGGGTGGTTGTGGTGTGATGATGACGGTTATTGTTTTTGATACTAGGAAATATAGAGGAAGGTTAATTGAAAGTGTATTGATGACAAATGATTTGGATAATGTAAGGATATATGATGCCTGGATGTGGCACTCAGGGCTCTGGGCTGGGGACAAGGGGGGGATCAGGCACAGGATGGACTCGATGGTCATGGAGGTCTTTTCCAGCCTGAATGAGCCTGTGATCCAGTGGTTCAGAGCAGAAATTCTGCAACAGCTCTGCTGACCCCTGGAAGGGCCAGGGCTTCCAGGACATGTCTGTGTGTCCCCAAGAGGGAGCAGAGCTACCCAGGCACACAGCTCAGGAACTTGCCTTTGATCTCACTCTTTGATACACCACTGACTGCAGTGCAGAACTGACACCATCAAAATAAGATCAAAGCCTGTTCCTTGTGCACTAGAGGCATCTGTGATGTCAGCAAACACCCAGAGTCGGCAAGCTGAGCTCTGTGGAATTGCTGTGGCTTGAAAGTGGTGTGACTATGATTAAAACTTGTCCTTACATTAATTCATATTTCACAGGCCTTTTCTGGGATGTTTTGCATTGTGATTCTGCTGGGGAAATTCCAGCTGCATGTTCTAGATTCATGGTCTCTGATCCTGTCATCTGTTCATTCTCTTGTGCCCGTGGCTGTTCAATCTCAGACAGGGAGAAGCAGTGAGGCTTCCCCCAGGCCGGTGTAAATCAGCATAACATCAGAACAGTCTGAGTCAGCCTGTCTTCACTCAGCTGTGCCAGCTTTAATTCCTGAAATGGGGGTTTCTTCCTGGAGAATGACACTGCAGCCAGCTGGGAACATGCAGAAAGTGTAGTACCAAATTCCCAGCTCCCAAAAGCAGACCAGAGAGGGACTGCCTGGAGGGGTGGAGGGACAGGGATGGTGCTGGCCCAGGGTTTAGAGCCAAAGGACAATGGAGTTTGTGGCCAGCATCTGTTTGTGATGCAATCCCAGATGCAGTTTGTGACTGCCAGGGGAACTGTGGGGTTCAATACCTGGCCCCCAGCCATCAGCCCAGAGCTGTGGTAGGTGTAAGAGGCTTGAGGATGCTTGCTGAACTCAGGGGAACTTCTCAGGTCTGAGTTCAACCCACCTCCATGGTGTTTCCATGAAATCTGTCTCTGAAAATGCCCCATGAGAGCTCAAAGGAAACTGGAACTGGGTGCAAGATGAAATTAGCACTTCAGAGGGGATGTGGCCATTAGTGGTACAGAGGCACCTTGGAAGAGAGGGGATTCAGCTCCAGCAAACAAAGTTAGGCTGAAATGATCAAAACCCCTCCAGGATTTAGGAACTTCCCTATTTATCCACACACTTCTGAACTGGCTTCTTGCTCAGCCCTGGAGGCTCCCTGTGTCCCGTGGGCACCAAGTGCCACCAGGGGCCCTGCACTTTGGGATCTGCTCCTGGGCACAGCCCTGCCTGAGCAGCTGCCCTTGGCCAGCTGAGCCAGCCATGCACAGACACCACTGTTCTGTGCCTGCTCCCAGCTCTGCAGTGCTCCAGCTTCACTGCAAAGCCAGCAGAAATACACACCCAGTGACTGTCACCTACTTGGCAGGACACCCAGGGTCTCAAAGCTGCCTGCCAGCACCTCCAAATTCACTCCCAGCTGGATCAGCCAAGGCATGGAGGGGCTGAGCAGTTCCCATTGCTGGAAGCAGGGCCAGCAGACCTCACCTGAGCTGCATCCCAAAGCAGGCTCTGAGTCCTGCCCTGGGAACGTGGGGCTCTTCTGGCCCCAGGTGTGCTCTGCAGGTGCAGAGGGCTCAGGGAGGGAGGAGGCTCAGCAGGGCAGGATGAGGTGCCTGTGCCACTCTCTAAGGCAGCTGGAGAAGTGTTTAATGTTTATTTTGTGTTTGTTCTGCATTCCTAAGGACAGTGGGAGGTCACACAGGTACATTACACCCGCTGGTACCTGGTGAGGGAGGATGGTGTGATGTTATCAGAGAAGGTTGAAGCAGGAAAGCCAAGCAGTCAGGAGACAGGCAGTGACAGATCCAAGGCTGTCTGTGCCGTGTAATTCCCTTCCTCCCGTGTGTTTCCATTCTGATATGGTCTTTTAACTGCATGATTAAAAATATTGATACTCTTCTTGGACAAGATAAAAATCTGTAGTGTGGAGGTATTGAATAACTGGAGACACAAATCCTCATCTTTGGTAGACAAGTGAGGCAGATGCTGGGAGCGTTTGCTTCAGCTGAATACAGGCTCCGGGTTTCCAGGAGGGAGGAAAACACAATCCCTCATGACAGAATGGTGATATTTCAGCAGAGAGAGGAGTCAGGGGCATGGCAGACAGGCAGTGCTGATGATTTGCTGAGATGTTGTGTGCAGTGCTCAAAGCCTTCACGGGTACACAGATGAAAGCTCCAACTGGAGCAAACCAGCAGAGTTCAGGTGGATGTCAGGAAAAGGGGGGACAGGCACCCACCCCTGCTTGGGAGGGCAGAGTTTGAGCCTCTGGATCAGTGAATTGCAGGACTGCAGAAATGGTCTGGAGTTCTGCAAAAACCTCCCAGGGAGAGAGGTTTTAAGGAGTGAAGTTGTGGCAGAAGGAAGATGAGAGATTCTTTTATTAAAGGGTTTCCAAGAATTTAATCCTCACAGGAAAGCAGCAAAAAGAGGTGTGGGAAGAATTTGGGCCCGTTACAACCGAAGGAGCCAAAGAAAGCACATTTTGGCAAGAGTGGTGATTAACCTTTGGAGCAAACTTCCTGGGATGGTAACAGACTTCTTTCTCTCTTGAGGTCTTCCTGTCAATGAAAACTCTTCTCTGGAAAACAGACTTGAGCCAAAGACCAGTTCCTGAGGCCATGGCGACCGTGAGTGGGTGCAATCCTTTGGGCAGTGTGAGGGAGGGGTCAGCCCTGCCTCCCCCTGTTCTCTGCTGCCTCAGGGCCTGCCTGGCCCCACTGCAGACCCCACTGCAGACCCCACTGCAGGCTCCACTGCAGGCCCCACTGCAGATCCCCCTGCAGGCTCCACTGCAGATCCCCCTGCAGGCTCCACTGCAGGCTCCACTGCAGATCCCACTGCAGATCCCACTGCAGGCCCCACTGCAGGCCCTACTGCAGGCCCCACTGCAGATCCCCCTGCAGGCTCCACTGCAGACCCCCCTGCAGATCCCCCTGCAGGCCCCACTGCAGGCCCCACTGCAGACCCCACTGCAGGCCCCACTGCAGGCTCCATTGCAGGCCCCACTGCAGACCCCACTGCAGGCCCCACTGCAGATCCGCCTGCAGGCTCCACTGCAGGCCCCACTGCAGATCCCACTGCAGGCCCCACTGCAGGCCCCACTGCAGGCTCCACTGCAGATCCCACTGCAGATCCCACTGCAGGCTCCACTGCAGGCTCCACTGCAGGCCCCACTGCAGGCTCCATTGCAGATCCCACTGCAGATCCCCCTGCAGGCTCCACTGCAGGCTCCATTGCAGGCCCCACTGCAGGCCCCACTGCAGACCCCACTGCAGGCCCCACTGCAGGCCCCCCTGATGATCCCACTGCAGGCCCCACTGCAGGCCTCACTGCAGACCCCACTGCAGATCGCCCTGCAGACCCCACTGCAGGCCCCATTGCAGACCCCCCTGGGCTGCCTCAGCTGCGTGCTGATCTCAGCAGAGCCGGGCCAGCACGTCCTGCTGCACTGCAGGTCCTGCCAGGGCCAGGCCAGGGCTCCAGACCTTCACCCTCTCCCACCCAGGGGTGGGTTTTGCTCCCAGTGACCCAGCACTGAACCACCTCCAGCCTCTGTTCTAGACCCATTAGCTCTGTTCTGATGAGTGAGAACACCCAGCCTCTGTTCATCCTCCATTCCTACACCCCCTGTGTCCACCCTAACTTGCAGCCTCTCCTTGGCCTTGTTTCCTCTACTACACCTGCTAGTAATTCAGCAGAGCCCACACCAGGCAGGGAGCTGGCACTCCCAGGATGTCTGGGAAGGCTGCACACCTAGCAGTGTCCTCCTCTGGGCCTCACCAGCTCTCCAAGGGTGGGGATGCTGCAGAGATGGGCTCCTCCTGGTCCCTCCTGGCAGTCGCCTCCTCCTCATGAGTTCTGTCTGTTCAAACAGCTGTAGCAACCTTTGGTGCCCAGGGACAGAACCAGGGAACACTGGAGCTGGGCCAGGGGAGGTGAGGTTGGATCTCAGGAAAGGTTCTCCCCAGAGGGTGCTGGCACTGCCCAGGGGATGAGTATGACCCCAAGCTCCAGGAGCATTGGGATAGGGCTGCCAGGGATGCCAGGTCCTGCCCAGGGTGGGATTTTGGGGTGTCTGTGCAGGACCAGGGGCTGGACTGGATGATCCTGGTGGGTCCCATTCAAATCAAGGTATTCTGGGATCTTTTTAACCAGGGCACTGCAGTCACTACCTCGTTTGGAGGTTCCCAGCCTGGACAGAATGACAGAATCAGATATTCTGAGTTAAAGGGGACCTCCCAGCCCTCTCCTGCACCAGAGCCTCTCTGCTGTGGAGCAGAAAGGCCAACATTGGGGGTGCCATGGGAAAATGCTGTAGCAGCTTAATTCTCCCTTGGGCACTGAGATCCTGAGTTCATCCACAGCTGGAAAAACACTTCCAGGGTGGGGAGCAGCCAGTGCAGCCCTTTGTACCTGCACTCAGCCTGGAGTGCTGGCCCTGGCTGCAGCAGCTCCTGCAAGCACAGCTGGGACTCTGTCAGGGAAAGGTGTGATGGTGTTCACAGGTTGAGGGAAGAGATGAGGTTCTGACTCCATGTTTCAGAAGGCTGATTTATTATATTATGATATATATTACATTAAAACTGTACTAAAAGAATAGAAGAAAGGATTTCATCAGAAGGCTGGCTAAGAATAGAATAGGAAAGAATGAATAACAAAGGCTTGTGGCTGGGACAGAGAGCCCGAGCCAGCTCCTTGTGATTGGCCATTAATTACAAATAACCAACATGGGCCAATCACAGATGCACCTGTTGCATTCCACAGCAGCAGATAACCATTGTCTACATTTTGTTCCTGAGGCCTCTCAGCTTGTCAGGAGGAAAAATCCTAAAGAAAGGACTTTTCATAAAAGATGTCTGTGACAGAAAGGCAGCAGAGGAACTGCACTGGAGCAGTGACAGGGTCCCTGCCAGGCCCCAGACCAGCCAGAGCTGCTTTTCATTGTCAGGTGGAGGAGGAAAGGTCCCACAGCGGGCTCCTGGCACAGTCTGGGTTTCCTTTAGCAGAGCAGCACAAGGCTGAGAGTAGCTCCATGTGGGGGAAAAAGGGTTATTGGAATTGCAAACACCATTCAAGGAGAGCTGGGATTAGCTGGGTTTTACAGACAGTTAGGACTAAAGCTGAACTTTATTACTTCTGCCTTTTTCAGTTGCCTCTGGTCTATTCAAACTTCATGACACTTAAAATTAGATTGAAGTCTAAGCTTCTCTAAATTGGGAAGCTGAAGTCAACAGGGAACAGGGAAGAGAGACCAACAACTCTTTTACCTCCATTGATTAGATGATAAAAAATATGATTTCCCTTTAAAGGTTCTGTTGATTTAAGTGTCTGAAATTCACTGATGTGCAATAGAGTTTTTAATAGTACACATGTTCCTGGTAAATCTTCATAATCAATTTTCTTTATGCTCTTCTCTTTCATTTTCCATCATAATCATCTTTCCTCAACTCTCCTCAGCAAGTAATTCTGAATTTCAGGCTTGTTTGCAACCTGCTGACCTCTCCCCACCCCCAATATGAAACCTATGAATAATCATTGAAAGCGTGTCATAAATAATTGTGTGTGAACTGCAGCCAGTAATTAAATATTAGGATTCTGCTCCTGTTGCTGGGTGAACTCTTGTTTTACAAGGGTAAAAGAAGCCTTCAAGCAAGTTACTAGACCTTTGTATGGCTCAAGTTATCTTGGATTACAAGATAATGTCTTACAGCAAAATTCATGTTTGGTTATTTAAGCTGAGACCAAAAACAGATTTCCATGGCAGAAATACTGAGGGCATAAGGAGAAAGTTCAGCACAAATGTTCAAACCTTGCTTAATAACTTATTATTATTTAATTTCCTTTTATCCCCTGGGATCTCTGGGATGGAGGAACCTGTCATTGCTGTAACTGCAGGTCTGGTTCAGGTGCAGACACCGTGGCTCAGGATGCTGCTCCTCCCCTGGAGTTTGGGAAATGCTGCTGCGTCCATGGCAGGGGCACTGCTGGCTCTGTGCTGGCCCTGAGCAGGAAAAGCCTGTCCCACCCTCAGCAGCCTCTCAGCCTGTCTGGCTCCAGGTGCTTTTTGAATCCCTGACACAGGTCAGGGCCCTTTTCTGAACAATGAGGTTCACTGTGGCCACATTTGACCCTGGGACTTCATTGTCACAATCCACAATCACCTCTCTCTGTTTCCCTGCACTCTCAGCAGCTGCTGCGGGACCAGGACTGGGCTCCAGGGGCTGTCCAGGGCCTGTCCACGGGCTGTGTCCCTCCAGTTTCACCAGGACTGGGCTCCAGGGGCTGTCTCCCTCCAGTTTCACCAGGACTGGGCTCCAGGGGCTGTCTCCCTCCAGTTTCCCCTGCCAGGACTGGGCTCCAGGGGCTGTCTCCCTCCAGTTTCCCCAGGACTGGGCTCCAGGGGCTGTCTCCCTCCAGTTTCACCAGGACTGGGCTCCAGGGGCTGTCTCCCTCCAGTTTCACCAGGACTGGGCTCCAGGGGCTGTCTCCCTCCAGTTTCCCCTGCCAGGACTGGGCTCCAGGGGCTGTCTCCCTCCAGTTTCCCCAGGACTGGGCTCCAGGGGCTGTCTCCCTCCAGTTTCACCAGGACTGGGCTCCAGGGGCTGTCTCCCTCCAGTTTCACCAGGACTGGGCTCCAGGGGCTGTCTCCCTCCAGTTTCACCAGGACTGGGCTCCAGGGGCTGTCCCTCTCCAGTTTCATCTGCCAGGCCTCAGCTGAAGGACTGCCCTGCCTGCGGCTCTGCTCAGCTGCTGCTCCAGGAGCAGGCAGGATTCCCATGGAGTACCTGTAGCCCACCTGTAGCCCTGCTCCTGTCTCAGATATCTTGAAGCATCCCAGGCTGCACTAAATACCCACAGCTGGGCAGTTCCAGTGACACAGAAACCAGGACACCCATCTCAGGGGTGGAATGAAATGAATGCCAACACAATTATCAGAGAATCATGGAATGGTTTGGGTTGGAAGGGACCTTCAAGCTCATCTTGTTCCATGGTCAGGGACACCTTCCACTAGACCAGGTTGCTCCAAGCAGGCCTTGACTTCTTTTCCTCCATACCACCCTTACATGACAGGTAATTTACTACTTGCTTTATACTCTATATTTTATTTTTTAACACACTGCCTTTGTTGTTCATTTGTTGCCCATTTCTGCCCAATGCCTCAACTCAGCAGCCCTAGGGAAAACCAATTTATCATCCTGGTTTTGGAGCTACCCCAAGACATGATCCATTCATCTTCTCTCTTTCTCACCATGTTTCCACTGTTTTTCCTTATTCTGTGTCCTCCACATTGGTTTTATGCTTTTTATGACTCAGTTACCCAGCTGAAATATCTCTTTTGCTCTCTCTTTTATGAGATGTATTAGGAAAGACTTGCCAAGGCCGTGCAGATCTCACAGTGCAGCCTCTCCCTGTTCAGCACAGCACTCTAAATATTACACAGGGTACAGACACAAGGCTTGCACTGCCTCCACAGGTACAATTCTCACCCAGGTCTGATGATTAAAATAGAATCTCTGGTCTGACTGTCAGCCAGCTGATGTTCTGGGCAAGGCAGGCAGGTGTGATGAGAATCCCTCCTCTGTGTGAGGCTGTATTAATGCACAGGCTGGGCTGTTATGTGACTGTGCCCTTGTGCTGGTGTGGGATGGGAGTGTGGATTTCAGCTCCTTCTGGATTATTCATGGCAGGTCTCAGATTGTGAATCCTTGCATTTACAACCTCAGTGCCTCTCTGCTGTGGAGTCTTGTTGATTGCAATGTAAGTTCTCATGGTTTTGTGTTTTTGCTGTTCCAGCACAGCCCTTCCCCTCATGCCCTCCCACTCTCTGTTTGTAGTCTGACTGCCCCACCACGAGCCCCACAGGCTGTGGGAGTTGTCCCAGCTAAGTGAGGCTCTCCTCAAGCCACTGAGGGCACAGGAGTGATTCCAGAGGGTAACTGCAAGTAATTTGGGTTCTCTTGGTATTCCCTAACTATTTTCCTATATGTGTAAATACATATGTATGGCTATATGCCTAAATTCCAGTTGTCTTGTGTCACCCCTCACTTCTCACTGCCTTTTCCCTTCCTCAGCTAAAATCTTCTCTGGTTTTTCCAACTTGACTTCCTCTTGCAGTTTCAGTGTGTGCCTTATTCGTCCTCGCTTCTGATTTGGGCTTACAAACTCCAACCTTCGTGTCTAATATTTAGTGTCAGAGGCAGAAAAAGGTCAGTGAGACATGAAGGGATGATGGATAGATGCAATGACCTGTGCTGGTACAGACATGTACACAATTTTGTCTTTGAACCCAGGGTTGCCTGGAAAAGTGTCACTGGAGGACATTTATTGGAGTCCTGTGGCTTTGTAACGTCAGGAGGAGAATCTCTGTTCTTTGATTTTAATCATCATTAATCTTCATAAATCTTCAGGAGGGTTTTGCTTTTGTCTGAATGAATTTTGCAACTTCCAAAGAAAATAGAGGCGGGGGAGTATAATTGAGTGCTTGTTTAGTGCCAAATTCATCTTAAAGTAGAGAATGCAAATGGCATGGCAAGTGTTGAATTATATATGATTAAAACTGCTTCAGCCCTTGCAAAGAAAAATAAAAAATGGCCTTTTTATTCACCGGTTAATCATGTACAAAAAAAAAAATTGGATGGAACAAAAATGAATTTAATCACAGAAGAAGGGGTCACAGTTGCTGCTTGACACATGGCTGGGATCCCCATCATAACCATGCAGCACAGAGCATGCTGGCATTTAAGTGCTTCAAAGAGGTGCATTAAGAAGAGAGTTCATTGATAAATGACCCTTTAAAAACGGGTGAGATTCTGTCCTTAGCAATGAATGCTCAAGGTCTGCACAGTTGTCTTGGCCCATCTTGGCTGCTCTTGTGTTTTGCAGGCAGAGTTGGAAGGTTTTCCAGTGCTTAGTTATATGGAATGATGTGCAGGACAGATAAGAGTGTTGAAACTGCTGAAGGCAGGATCCAAACCCTGTCCATTTCTGCTAACAATTGTTGGTCTGGCAGCAGTTCAAACTCAACACCCGTGGACTTTTGTGATCCAGCAAGTGCCAGAGATCAAACGAGGAAAACGTAATTTTCTCCTCACTTCTCTACAGGAAGAGCAGGGGCCTGAAAATGACTGCTGGACCCCGCTGAACCAAGAGCATCAGACATTTTTAGGGCTGTTTGATGCCGTGGGCATCACAGCTCCCCCGGAGAGCTGGATGAACTCAGTGTTCCCAGAGCTCTGTCTCTGAAGGCATTGCCCTGATGTTGTTATTGGCAGCGTGGACAGGGATGCTCCGTGCTCTGCCTTCCAAGCTGCTCCGGGCACAGGGGAGGCTGTGGGCTGTGCAAATGGGCTCACCTTGCCCTGGAACAGCAGTTCCCTCAGATCCCTGCCAGGGATGGCAAAGGAGGACATGGGCCTCCAGCATGGGCTTTGAAAACCCAGCCACCTTTCTGCAGCTTGGTGTGTCAGTGTTTGATGGGAGCCAGTGGACAGAAACAGAGTGTTAGCAGCTGTGTTGGAGCCTGGTGAGGCAGGGAGGAGTTACCCAGGGAGTGCTGGCCAGGGACACCTTCCCTGTCCCAGCTTGCTCCAGCCCCAGTGTTCAGCCTTGAGGAGGGAGATGCCTGTTCTGAGAGAGCCACCCTTCACACAGACACAGTTATTCCCCTGCCATTTGTGCCTGTCTCCAGTGTGGTTTGTTTGATTTGGAGGTGCCTGTCCTCGTTTCACAATCCACAGCTGCCACAAGGAGTGCCCTGGAAGGTGTCACAGGGACAGAGAATGGGAAGGGACCATGTGTACAACACCCACAGCTCCAGCAGGGGAGGGAGGATGCAAGAGCTGCTTCTGACAGGTGCTTTTGTAAACAATTCCACTGCTGGGGATTAAACAGACCCTCCATAATCTGTTCCACTTTTTAACTTCCCATGTAACATTTTTCTTAATATTGATCTAAATCTCCCTTGCTGCACATTTACTCAGAATTACATCTCATCTTATATCTCACAGCAGTGGAGGGATATCTATCACTGTCCACATCTAAAATGTCTTGTTTATGTATTTGAGTGCTCTGATCTTGTTCCTTCACAGCCTTCATCCTAAACTACACAAATCCTTTTCTTTCATCCTCACCTCAGCCTGCAAACCATTTATAATTTTAATAAAATTCCTCTGGGATCTTGTCATCTTCCTTAACATGTGTTGTCCTATCAAAAGATGACCCAAACTCCAGCTAAAGCCTTAGTGGGGCTGAGAAGTACAGAATAATTTCTTCCCATGATAAACACATACCACTTGTGCCTCAGACCACATGTTTTCTGGTTTTCATCCTGTTTCTTTTCCCTGATCAGCCTGTGACCATCTCTGTCCCCCCATATCTCCTTTGCTTCTATTTCCTAGCTTTGCTTTTCCTTCCTGTCCTTTCACACTCACACTTCCCAGTGCCACTTTTGCTTCTGGTCAGTGTCATACTCCTGATTTCATACACTGCCTGGACCAGACCAAGATAATTTTGAATTCCAGTCTTGTCTTGCCCATTGCTTGTGACCCCTCCTCATCTTCTGTCAGCCACAAATTACAGAAATCTGTTCTCTATTCCATCACTGGAGCCATTATGGGAATATTGAACAGCACCAGACTCAGGACAGACTCTCAAACACCTCTGAGTCTGAAAATGTGCCTTTTCTGGTGTTGGAGCTCTGTGTTCATGGGCACCCACTTGGCTGTGAGTGCTCAGAGGCCACTCACACTTGGACCTGTGCCAAATATCTTGGAGAGGTCAAATGCCATGTCACACCTGCTTTCCTGGACAGTGTTATCCATGAGGTTGATCCATAATTCATCTGGTTCCTTTGCCTGCTTCTTTCTTTTTCCACTCCTTTGGGATCTCGTTCTTCATAAGAGTTGGAAAGATAAAGATGTTACCTTTCTACCATCTCTAGTAGCTCACATACACAGACTTTCTGACAGGGAGAATGTATTTCTGTGTAAGCAGTTCTGTGGCATGAGGGGAAATTTTAAAGCAGAATTTGGGGGGAAACATCTCTTATTCTGTGGAGAGTGTGGTGGGACATGGCAGAAGCAGCCTGGATGTCATTCTGAAGGTCTTGCCCAAAAGGGTCCATGTCCTCAAATTGCTTTATCTCCTTGGAGCTCTTGCCCCTCATCATCCTTCACATGTTCTGACCTGGGCCACAGCAGAAGTTCAGGATCTTGTTCTTGGTTATGCCAGAGAGGGAGAACCCATGGCAGGAATGCCAGATCCATTTCTGTTCCCAGTTTATGAGTCAGCAGCTATGGGGCAATGGATCACCAGCAGAACCACCCCTCTCCTCACCCTCAGCCTCACTCCAGCAACTCTTTTTTGGTCAACAGCTCCTCCCTGGGCTGCAGCCAGAGACTACAGCAGATGAGAGACCCTTGTGAGTGGGAAAAGATGTGAATGACTGGATGATATCTGGAAAGTGATACACTGCAAGGAAGTGTAGACCAGGGGGAAAAGAGAAAATAAAACAGTGTTGAGATGTCTTTAATAGCACTGGTGAGCAGGGCACAGAAATCTGTGCTGTCAGATCCTGAACCCTCAGTGCTTCAGCCTCCAGAAACGCTGCTCTGCTCATGAGGCAGAAGTTAAGGGGAGGGTTGGGACTATCTGCAAACACTGAACACAGTTTTTCAAAATAGAACTCAGTGCAATATGCCTGCCCCTGGGAGCAGCAGGAAAGAAGCACAAGTCCCTCAGATGGAGATCAGATCCTGAACAACTCAATAGGAATATTCAGAGAAAATGTTTTCCTTTGTGTACCAAGGGAGGTACTTTGAAGACAATAGCTGGAGATATGGGGTTTCTTCCTCCTGTGATCTGCCCCTCTTGGGTCTTTGCAAATTGCCCTGACTAAGAAGACTTTGTAAATCTGCATTTCCAATGCCCCTGATGGGACATGTTCCTTATAAAAATTTCCCTCTGGTTTTTAACTTGCTCCTATGGTTTTTGACAGGAAAATGCAAGAATTATTTAAAGGAAATGAGGACATTGCAGTCCACATAGACTGGGGGGTAGGGGAGAGGGCAGCAGAAGGGTCAAAAAATAGGGCATGGCAAAAGAAATCTAATTTGAAATGAGAAATGTGGGGTATTTGGGAGAAAGTGGAAGTGAATTGACGTATACACAGACTCTGGCCAAAGCCATGTGAGTACAGAAATGCTGCTTTGACAGCTAAGAAAGATTTGCAGTGTTTGGCTCCTGGAATTAAATGAGCTCTGTTCTTTCTGGGCTGTTATTCAGGATTCCAAGTGAAAGAGGAGTGCCAGCGTGGACAGGGAGTTTTGCCAGCCAAAGAGAGGAAAGCAAGCACCTGAGTCTGGGCAAGCTGTGCCAGAGAATTAGAGAATAGTTTGGGTTCTGAAGAGATCTTTAAAGGTTGTCTGTACAGCCCCCTGCAATGAGCAGGGACCTCTTGCACTAGATCACACTGCTCAGAGCCCTGTCCAACCTGATCTTGAATATTTCACCTCAAGATCAACCATCTGGCCAGTAAATCCCTCTGTGAATGACTCAGACAGTGTGACAGAACTCCTGGGCACTATGGTGGAATTGTTTTCTCAACCACTCTGCAAAATGCACCTTCATGTACAGAGGGATGCCTTTGCTGCAGGAGCTGCTAAAGAAAAATATTCAGGTAGGGGAAATGGATCTCAAAAAAAATTCACCTGTGAGAAGATAGGAAGGTGTTCAGCTTTAATTTTCCAGCTGCATCCATGCAGTTTGGGCAGTGTAAACCAGGAAAACAAGAGCTGAGAGCAGGCACTGCTGTCCTGGGAGTGTTTGAGCATCATTCTTGAGTGCTGGTGGAGAACTGCACAGGCCATGGAAATCTGATGGAAGAAATTTCTCTCATCTCAAACTTCATTGGGAATAAACTTCTGGGAGCCATGGCAAAGGAGAAGGCACTGCAGAAAGCTTTTAGCAGTGCCACTGGCAGGAGGCTTGGGAGCTGCATATCAATCCAGACCAGAGCTTTCTGTCACTGAGAGCACAGAGCACAGGTGCAAGGATTAGCAGTGTCAGGGCTACAGCCCTGAGGGATTCTACAGAATCTGTGACACCATGAAAATCCATTGCAGTGGCCACCAGTGCACAGGGATGGAAGAAATAGATTTGTGTGAAATGTGTCAGTAGTTTCTACCTTGGAGACAAAAACCATCGAGGCTGGGTCAGGTGTGGTGGACCTGTGGGACCATCCATGGCACTGAGGCTGCATTATTAGAGACACTCATATTATGTTACCCCGTAGGAAACAATAAACCTTTATGTGGCACATATGGGCTTCCAGAAGTGGTCATTTTTTACATCAGTGCACAGTTAATTAATGGGACTTTGCAAGATTTTGAGGAGTTGGTGAATGCCAGAACTGTTCAGTCAAATGATTTGAAGCAAAGTGGAGCTAAGGGAGTTAAAAAAATCTCAGATATTTAATTCTCTATGTGTATATAACCATTAAAGGCATTGAGAAAGATCTGGATCTCACTCTGCTGGACTTAAGCAGACTGCCTTTAAGGCACTGCGTGTTGTTAGCTGAAATTTTGCTCAGAAAGATGACTATTAGGCTGCCTTGCTTATCCAAACCTGGACTGAGAAGCTGAGCTTATCTTGATGCACGGATAGAGAAATAAAAATACATGTACAAAACCAAGTGATGTTTGAGGAGCTCAGTTACTTCAGACTCTGTGGCTGATGACTCCTGAATGCTGCTTTAGTGGCAGATGAGCATCAACTGCAACATGAGAAGGATTTTTGCTCGTAAAAGGAGAAGATGCAAAGAGTTTAATGATGAGGTTTCAAAGCCCTGTGGATCTGGCACTTGGGGACATGTGGGCAGTGCAGGGGGAATGGTTGAACTTGGTGACCTGAAAGGGCTTCTCCAACCTAAATGGTTCCAGATTCTGTGTGCAGGTCCAATATTAGACTTGAGGCCACAGAAAGACAAGGGAACAAACTTCTTGTTCACTGTCATTTCTCAGGTGAACAGGGACATATGTGAGCCCTGCCCAGCACAGGGGGAGATCTCTGGATGGGGAGCATGGCAGGTCAGAGGTGGGAAGATCACAAGGTGATGTGACTGAGCAGACCCCGGCAGAGTTAGACCAAAAAAGGAGCTGTCTCCTGGTTCTAGGCTTGTTTTGCTCTGCCTCAGCAGAGAATCTTTATGTCTTTACCATGGGCCAGGACACTTTAAAGTCAAATTTAAGTGGAACTTGAGGTCTTATATATCTAATGTAAGTACTTAAAGATCACCTCTGGTTCTTGAAACCTCAGTTGTCCTTACTGCTCTCTGCTAGATGTTCTCTCACCTTGGCATACAAGGAGCTGATATCCAGAGACCACCAGTTATCCAACAGGATGGGATAACTGTGGGATACAATGCACCAGTGTTGAGTCCCTGGTGATCACAAACCCCAGTCACCCTGTCTGGTATGCTGCCTGGCTTTGGGAGTGTGAGAAGAACCTCTGTTCCAGCAGAAATCCGGGACTGAAGCTTCCCAATACACCAATATCATGGTGTCCCCAGATTTCGGCAAGGAATGAATGTCATGGATCATTTTCTCTGCCAAAACTTGCAGCTGGTTGTGTGGTCTGTGTTTCAGACTCCCAGTATTGCAGAATAGCCTGTACCCACTTTGGGACTTCATGGATCCACAAAAGTTTTAAGCCTTCTTCCTGCTCTGATGGATTAAACTTATTTAAAATAGATACACAACTATTTGCAACCAGGTCATGCACTGAGCGTGATGGTCTGCATTTCATCCTCCTTTCATAAGAATGTTGTTTATAGCTGATTTGGTGGTTAGTCTGGCTGAGTCAGTCCAGCAGGATGGGGCATTCCAGAGGCATCTTTAGAAAACAAAGGCTGAAGCCTTGTCATAAAGGATGTGTTAGTGTAGGGGAGCAATGATATCTAGGGAGACTTTACCTCAAGTCATCATGAAGGCTTTCATGATGAATTCTGTTCTCCTTAAGGGTAATGGAGACATGATACAACTTGTCATGGTATCTGGGTGTCATGTATAAATCTGTGATAAACAGCCAGGCAGATGAGAGAAATGCTTTCTTTGGGTTTGAGTCCATACAGTGAGTGGTTATCTCCTACATGGATCAGCCATCAGAGCAGAAGGAAATATTCAGTGGGTGTTGCTGTGGTTATTTGTATCTCCTCAGTGCCTGTAAAGTCCTGTGTGGAGGCACAGATCAAACACAGACAAAAGATTGCTCATAACGTGGAGAGAAGGGGTGAAGGGTCAGAGCTGGAGGGACAGAGGATCGGGCAGCACATTTTTAATGCCTGATCAGGACACGCAGCACGTTATTGGCCTGAACTTTCCAGTATTGCTTTATTTGCTCAGACCCTGCATTCCTGAGATATTCTCAGCAAATTCCACCACCCCAGTGCTGGCTGGGAAGGATCACTAGGAGAAGATCCATTTGCAGTATGGGATTCCATTATGTGTGTGCTATGTTGGTAAAACCATCAAAGTCCACAGAGGACTGTCAGCAGGGAGTGGTGGTGTCCTCCTCAGGTGAGCTGCTCTGAGTTAACACAGGAAACACTGGGGCAGCCCTCAGAGAGGTGTTGGAGCATGGAACCTGCACTGAGATCGGGGCAAGACAGGTGGAAGGGAAGGAAACTTCCCCTTGTGTGGAGAGCAGCATCCCAGAGGAGGTTTCTGGGCTCTATAAAACCCAGGTGACAGCTCTGAGTTCTGGACAAGGCGTGTGGGATCTCATGGGAGGGCTGTTCTCAAGCAGGCTGGGGAAGGAGCATAGGTATGGCAGAGCTATTCATTGGGGCTGCTCTGCAGGTATTTCAGCAGCAAATGGGAAATTATATTTGAGCTGCATACAAGAGTTTGTTCCTTGTGATCCTGAGCAATTGGCTATAAAATCATTACATGAAAACAGAGTTTAAACAAGGTTTAGCAGGGGCCACCTGCATTCGCCACCTGGGCCCATTCATGCATGACTATTGGTTTATGGATAGTTGGGAAATACTAGAAATATTTCTTCAAGACATCCCTGATCCCCCTTTCTCCAGACTGAGCCCCTTTCCTAGTTCCCTCAGCTGCTCTTCATAGGACTTGCTGTCTAGACCCTTCCCCAGGTTCATTGTCCTTTTCCAGACATTCTCCAGCCCTTCAAATGAGGAGTGTAAAAAGATTCCCACTGAATTAATATGTAAACTGGAGGGGAGAGAAGGGAGATGCATCCCAAGGCCCCCAGTGGAACTGGTGTGGTTCCTGCTAAAACATCTAAAGCCCAAGCTGAGTAAGAAAGGGAGAGACAGGACTCCATGGTGCTCTCCAGGCATTTTATTCACTATTTCCAGCCCTCACAGAATCACCTTCACACTTCTGTACCCCAGACACAGCTGCACTTCCTTGAGAAAGGAAATTATGTCCTTGGAGGAGAGTCAGACCTGCTTGGTCAGCAAAGTGCACTTTGAGACACCTATCTGAGAGGAGCTGAGGGTCTGTTAAAATGGGAAGAGACAGGATTTTCTCTTACTCCCACACTTGAGGAGTAGCTCTGGGTGAATGGCACTGAGATAAGAGTGAGCAGAAACAGATGTGGAGCACAGCTACAAACAGGATGTGAAAATAAACTCATTACTCCATCTGCCCACCGTAAACAGCGTGAAATTAGCAGGGAGTGAGAAATAAAACTCCAGACAAATGGCTTTTTAAAGGGAGCAGAGGGAGCTGGAAGGGCTGCTATTAGACAAGCAGAGACTCAGAGAGCCCAAGCCATGCAGGGCTCCGTGCATATCCCAATTCCCTGGTTAGCCAAGGAGGAGGAAAACCCCGTGGCACAGAGCCTGCCAGGAGCTATTTTTGAAGGCAAAACCAGAAAGGCCACTCCATCTTTGGGAGAGAAGACTTAATATTGCTCTTGTCCCTGCCTGTTAGGAAGCACTATCAATTTTATAAGTCATGGAGATTTATCTTTTTCCCTAAGAGGTGCTGTCTTAATGTTGCATAAAATTACTCTCTCAGGGGCAGTGTGAGGAGAAAAACGTGGTGTTATGTTGTCTCCGTTGCAAAGACTCTGCTAACAATAAAAGCCCCTGAATGATTTGGTTTTTAAGTGACACAATTACGGAACGGGTCATTCATGACACTGCAAGTGGCCTCAAGCACCTCTGTCATAAGGTGTTTTATGCTGTGGGTATGGGCTGTAAATATTCACCCCTGGCCTTTGTTCTATGAAGCAAGCCTTGGTTTGAGGATATATTTACTTAAAATTTTGCAGGAAAATTTCTCAAATGGTCAATCTGCTTGATTTATTAAAGTGAGATCCCAAAGTGTTTTACAGCTTTTACAGGCTGGTTGTGTTTATAACCATCCTGGGGAGTATCTTCTGCAATTCATGTAGCGGAGAAAGGGAAGGAAGGTCATAATTTCTATTTTAACCTACTTTTCTAGCAGCTGACAGGACACTGACAAAGTCATCTCTTCTGGAATACAGCCTGCTGGGCTTTATCCTCATTCAGAGGAGACCCTTTGGAAAAAGCCAGACTAAAATAAGTGAAGTATTTTTTCCTTTATTCCTATGGATTCTGCTCAGACATGTTCTCTAGCTCATTTTATGAATCTCAGTGAATGTGCAAATTGCCCAAATGATATTTCAAGGAAACTGGTTCCTTGTGTTCGAAGTTCTTCAGTATATGATAGCCCAAGGCAGACTTTCCCACATGTTGGAAATAATTTCTCTCTCCACATTTGGCAGATCCAAACAAGCCTTGAGTGCTAAATAAACTAGGTCTATGAATAAATCAGGGGCAGGAGAACTCAAATTTGAGATAGTGTGAGATTTGAAATACCTGAAAGCTTGACATTGGCCATGAGGCACTTTGAAATAATCTGCAGTTAGATGAAAGGTTTTTCATTTGAGATTCCACTGGGATACTTCAGGAGGAAACCTCCTAGTGGGTTCACCCAAAGTTTGTAATAAACATAATTGAAGTATCTGAACTCCAGCTGCTACTTTCTACTCTAATCAAGAGCAACAGAGGCAGCTCCTTCGCAGCAAACACGCTGTGACTGCTGAGGGAACAGAAATGGATATCCTGGGCTCAAGTGCTCAACTGGGAGGTGCAGAAATTAAGGAGAGGTAGCAGTTGGAAGGCAGAAAAGGGGACTTTATGAAGAGATCTGTAGAGTCTTGGAGAAAGCAGAGATTTCATGAAGCCCTCAGAGATGGAGATCGGGGACTCACATTTTTCTCAGGAAGCAGGATTTTCTAATATTGTCCAAACTGATTCTCACCAGGAGCAGACACTCGAGGGAATCAAAAAGCAGATCGTCTTTTCTGTCCTTCCCCTTCTGGTTTCTACCCAAAGAGAAGACAAGTTATGTTAGAGACAGAGACTTCCTTTGGGAAGTATTGGAGAAATTCTCCTTCAAGGTCATGACAGCAGTTTCTGTTTTGATAGTACAGCAGGATCCAAAATTACTGTACGGGCACTGGAACTGATTCTCCCCTTCCATAAACCAGGTTTGCCTCTTCCTCACTCTCCCAAGCTGTGGAGCAGTCCTGCTTGTCCTATGCCAAATGCTCCAGACCATGACACCAGTCCCCTCGGTGCCACCTGGTGCCACACAGCCTCATCTGAGCACGGCTGACCCTGCCCTTTGCCAGGAGCAGCAATGCAGCCATGAGCCTTGGGCTGAGCACATCCCAGGAGCCAGCCTGGATGTGTCCAGCCTGCTTCAGTGAGGAGGAGCAATAAATAACACGGGATTGGTCTGCTCCTGGCACTGAGGCACAGCACCACTGAGCCCTGATGAGCTAATTTATTGGTGTAGGTGTAGCAATGCCATCTTCCTCCCATGCTTTGGACTCTCCAAATGGAGAACACAGCATTTTGTGTTGGTAAAGGAACTTTGAAGACAATTTACAAAAGCTTGGAAAAAGCCAAGACAGAAACAGTGGGAGTCCTGGGGAGACGGTGACAGTGAACAAGGGCCAACTCCTGGGATATATGTGGGCTGACTACATGTCAAAACACCCACACAGAGCCATTTATAACTCCAGGAAGGTATAGGCACAGTTAAACCATATTCAAGGAGCAGAGGCCAGGGTCTCTGTAACATAGGGCTTCTGTTAACTTTGGAGGGCAGAAATGAGATAGAGAGCTGGGAAAGAAAGGATTTGAAAATATTTTTGTTCTCCAAGAAGGAAAAATCAACCACCAGGAACTGGTCAAGTTTCTGTCTCTTATAATCCTGCTACCAGGCTGATCCTGTCATAGAACCATGTCATGATTTGGGTTGGAAAGGACCTCAAAGCTCATCTGGTTCACCCCTCTGCAATGGGCAGGGACCCCTCCCACTATCCCAGTTGCTCAGAGCTCCATCCAGCCTGGCCCTGAACACTCCCAGGAACAGGGCATGCACACCTTCTCTGGGCCCCCTAGAAGAAGGAGACTGCGTGTAGCAGGCTCCATGGAGTTGGCTAGGGCCCCATGGCAGGCCAAGACTTAACAGTAGGAATTGCTGAGTCATGGTGAGACAGCAAAATAAGCTCCTGTCTTCCACCTCTCGAACCCTAGCTTATCTCTGTAACCCCACAGGTCACTTTCCCCTAACCCCTAGTACTGTACAAGTTTGGATCCCCCTATACCCTATAAAAAGGGGCTGTTTTATTTAGCCCATTCAGGAGAAGAAGAGCCGTCGCTGGAACCCTTCACAGACCCCCACAATAAACCATTGCTGTGGAACACCAGGACTTCTCCTCTCTCTCTTGTCTGCTTCCACCCCTAGCCCTCTGGTGCTTTTGGCAAGCAAGAGCTGAAATCCTAAGAGAGCTGATAATCACTAAAGAGCTGAAATCCACTTAGCTTGCCAAAGGTAGCCACGGCTTCGAGCAGCATGGGTATTTGGGCACTCTGTCTCCAAGAGGGACTGAGTTATCTGGATAGGACTGCCTTGCTTGGGGATAAGCCTAATCTGAGGACCAGGGGTCCTTCAGCTGCAGGGGACACGGGCCATTTCCCGCGGGGCTGCTCCGTGGCGCTGACCATCCCTCCCCTCCCCTTGCAGCAGGCATGGCAGCGGCCGCGGGCCCCAGCAGGGACTGCCTGCAGGCGGGCGAGGCGTGCACCACGGACCCCGTGTGCAGCGCCAAGTTCCGCACGCTGCGCCAGTGCATCGCGGGCAACGGCGCCAACAAGCTGGGCCCCGACGCCAAGAGCCAGTGCCGCAGCACCGTCAGCGCCCTGCTCTCCAGCCAGCTCTACGGCTGCAAGTGCAAGCGCGGCATGAAGAAGGAGAAGCACTGCCTCAGCGTCTACTGGAGCATCCACCACACGCTGATGGAAGGTCAGTGGGATGGGGCGCTCCTTTCTGATCATCTTCGTAAAAGGTAATTGTTCGTGGGCTGTTCTACAGAGGTCCCCAGCTCTGAGGTTGCTGCAGAATACCCCTGCATGATCCTGTTCTGTCTCAAGACGCGCTGATCTTGGAGGGAGCAGCATGAAGCTGTGTTGGAGGGGGTTAGGTTGGGTATCAGGAAAGGCTCTTCCCCCAGAGGGTGGTCAGACACTGCCCAGGCTCCCTAGGGAATGGCACGGTCCAAAGGCTGCCAGAGATCCAGGACCGTTTGAATAACACTCTCAGGCACAGAGTGGGATTGTTGAGGTGTCTGGTAGGGCCAGGAATTGGAGTTGAGGGTCCCTGTGGGGCCCTTCCAACTCAAGAGATTTGATGATCCTATTGATCCCCATGGTATTGACATTTGGAGAAAGCACTACTGAAAACCTGAGATGCCTCCTTCCTTTTCTTTTTTTAACCCAACCTCACTTTTATGACATTCCCAATATACATTGAGATCTTTTGCTGGAGAAATGCACAGCATATTTTGTATCTAAGTATGTTAACCAAGACCATAAACACTGTAGATTTTATAGAAACACAACATAAAACACAGGCATTGAGGAAAAACAGCACGAGCTTCAAAAAAATCACTCTTAGAATGTCTCAAGTGTACCAGTGTCTTTGTGTTAGTGAAGATTTGGGGCTGGTGACATCAAGTTGGAACTTAAAGTGTTCCCAGAGCCAGTATTCAATAAGTTTGGATTTTGACTTTTTTAAGAGTCACCATAAAATTGCACCTCAGTGACCATAATTCTTCCTTGTCAGGCTGGTGAGTATTTTATGCACCATGAAAATTAAAATGGGGAATAAAACAGACCCTTCCAGCCATGGGCTGTGAAGTAGATTAATAAAACACTGCTGACTGAAACCTGAAAGGAAAAGTGCAGGGGTGAAACCACAGGCCAAAAGGCCAAGCAAAACAAAGGGGATGGATTCTGCAGTGCACAGGATTGCCAGGATGGAAACTGGTTGATCAAATTCCTGAGAAGCTTCCAGGTGCCACAGCTTGCAGGGTGCAGAGCATGGTGCTATGAACTGACTGGGCAAATACAAGACCTGAGCACACTGCAGTATCTGGCCTTTCCCGTAATTATGTGCCAGATTTGTTTCCATTGAAGGGAAGTCTGGGGAAGAGGTGGCAATCCGGTTTCTCCATTCATCTCAGTGGGTGGTGTTACAGCTCCTTCCCATCTGACATTTGTGGCTCAAACTTGGAAACAGGTCACCTGTGACATGGCTGTGTAGGGCAGTGCTGTCATGAGGGTTTCCAGCTCTGGGACACACAATGGTTTATGTTGGAAGCGACCTGAAAGACCCTGAAAGTTCCAAGGCCCTGCCGTGGGCAGGGAGAGACACCTTCCTCTAGAAGGAAGAGAAGAGAGAGGCTGGCAAGGAGTGCTGAGAGCAGGCAGGGGCCAGCTCTGGGTCTCCAGATTCAGAACAGGAGTTTGGTGCTGGATGGACTCCCTGCCCAGTTCCTTGGGATTTCCACCTTGGGAATGACTGGGAGAGGGCTGCTCTTGGAGGCTGACAACAGCTCTACTCCACTTCTCCCTGTCATGTCCTGAGCCCCACGCTTTTTCAAACAACTGACTTCATTTGCAATGCAGATTCGCACACCAAACTTTTGATTTCCTTGCCTTAATTTCCCCAGGGAGATATATTTCGTAGCAGTCCCATGTTTCAGAGTCCTTACACATGTTTAATTGACTGAGAAAGGAAGCCAATCCACACGGTTCATGTAGAGCTTTGTTCTCAATCAGACATACCCAGGAGGCTGCAAAAAGCTTCCTAGAAGCCCTCTTGCAAAAACAATTGTGGAAGTGCGTGCTCAGGGAATTTACAAAGCACACTATTTACTCAGCTTCTCTTGAGCATGCCGGTGTTTAGCCACCTTCCCACTTAGAGACACAATAACATGATGACAACCCGATAACAACTCTCTGATAAGGTGCTTTATCATCAGGACAGAAAACTGCTATGCTGGAAAATACAAATGGGCCCCTCTCTAGTCAGTAACGATACAAGATATTTCAATGAAGGTGTAAAGCTGCCTTGTAATGTGCTGTGATGATTGCACAGGGCTGTGGACCCTGGGAGCCATTTCTTGCTGCCTCTGGCTGCAGCTGGAGGTTAGCCCATGCCCAGAGCATGGGGTTGGATAGTCCTTTTATCCCAGACAGTACATCTGCTGCTGCTGTCCACATCCATCTAAATGTCTAATAAAAAACCAACAGATACTGAGCTGTTTGCTTCAGTAATATTCCATGGTATCCATCAGGATGATGGGGCATTACAGACCATTGCACAGATGAAAGGGAAGCACCAGTTGAATAAAATCAGGCTCCCAGAGACTTAAAAACAACTAGAGGAAGTTTCTGCGGGAGCTGTGGGTCATTAGCTTTGTGCTAAGGGAGAAAAGGCTGTTGGCAAGGACAAAGGGAGAGGTTACAGTAAAGATGGAGTGTGTCATCACCCACATAATCCTGTGCACAGCCCTGTATGTGTCCTAAAAAGAGGTGAGGTGAGGACCTTTGACCCAGGGAGGGACATAGAAGAAACTGCAGTAGTGGTGATGGAAACCCTGTGTGTGTAGGGAGCTGGTGATTTGAGCTCTGCCCATGAGCAGGAGCCTGTGCTACAGTCTGGTGTCCTCTCTGGCAATCCCTGCCGTGTGCCCCAGAGCTTGAGCTACAGAACTCAACAGTTCCTGACAGGCTGCCCCACTCCAAAACGGAGATACATTTTTAAAGCCAGTTCCATTCTATTCCCTTCTCCAAGGATGTGTCCACACACCTGTTCCTATGGCTCCGAGTGTCCATTTACTCGTGGCCTTTAGAGCATCCCCTTGCACCCACCAAACAATATCTCACTGCAGATGTGGAACTTTGTGCATCTCAGCCATCCCTCAGGAGCCTCATCTGCCTTCTCACCAGCTTCTCTCTTCCTCCCAGGCATGAATGTCCTGGAGAGCTCCCCTTACGAGCCGTTCATCAGGGGCTTTGATTACGTCCGGCTGGCCTCCATCACTGCAGGTAGGTGTGTGGGAAATGCTCTGACACCTCTGTGCAGACAGAGAGGGCCCTGGCTGGGGATCAAGGGCTGCAGGCAGGGAAGTCCTTTGTGAGCATTGCATGGTTCAGGTCTAGCAGTTGTTTTTTCCAAGAAGGTGCCTCTGATTCCTTTGCTAAACTGTTACATGCTCTGGGAAAAGCTGCTTGTGATTTTTGTCTTTGGGGTGTTTCATGTCTGTACCATGAAAGACTGGGACTTGATACAAAAACCCCTTCCAATGACCCATCCCAGGCACACTCATTCTCCATAGCAGGTGGATGATCTGTTCCATGCAGACAGGAGCTGCTTGGGCGTTGTTAGTTTGAGAAGGTGCTTCCACATCAGTCAAGGATCAAACTCTGCAGGAAAAGAGGTCGATAACTCAACCTGTGTGTTGATCCCAGCCACAGCCTTTAACCACCTGCCCTGAGGGCAACCTCAGGACCCAGAACTGTGTTCTGCTGTACATTTAACCCTGTTAATGGCTGAGCAGAGCAGTCTGACACCTTTTAACTCCCCGAGGGCTCAGCAGTTCAGAGGTCAGTGTGGCTGCCAATAACCCGTCCATCACCAAGGACACAGCTGCCACCACAACCAGTCAGTGCTCCACAGCCATGGGGAAGCTTTCCAAGAGTGGGTATTTTACCAAACTACCTGTCTGGGAACAGGTAATGTGCTCCTCCTGTGTCCCTGGCAGATGTGCCCAAACAGCTTTTCCAAATGTGTGCCTTGCTCTAGGGTGACAGCCACAGCTGGAGTGCACCCAGGCGAGGAAGGAGCTGCATGTCCCTGCAGTTGGTCAATGCCTGCAGTCTCCACCATGGCCAGGCACTTGCTGGGTGAAAGTGTCCTGCAGCAAATTAACCTATCAGCCTGGACGAGGGGAGCAGAGAGGATGGGAGGTGCTCCCTGACCTCGCTCTTACTGACTCCACCTGGCAGACTGGTGCCTGGACAGGGAATTTTTTTCTGGATCATGGTTTTCTTTACTGGAATTTTTCCCCTTCTGCTGAGTTCCAGCAAGCTTCAGAGCATGGGGAAATCAAGGGATGGGGATTTTATGCAGGGTTAACACACTCTCAGGTTTTTAAAGCAAACTGAAATAGATTGTGCAGCAAAGCAAATGGGCCCCGAGCAGCAGGGATTCGTCAGAGGACTTGGCGTCCACTTAGGGACATGAAATTTCTTAGCCTTTTTGTCCTTATCCATACTAATCAATATCTTCTATTACATCAATTACAACCTGCTGCCCTCTGCCTGTCCAGTGTCCAGGGTCATATGGTCAACACTGCCAAAGGACCCTCTTTCAAATCTACCAAAAAGAAATCTCAAGAACTTGTTGAAACATAAGACACCCCTGTGACCATAGGCCAATTGAACAACAGGTATATTAAACTAAATTTTTTATAAACAATATATGGCCACTACTAAAACTGTACAAATGGAACCATATCCCTCCACTCTAATTGTAGCAGTACTTTAAAAAGCACATCTGCTGGTGTTGCGTGGGAAGAGGAGAAAATCCAACATGTTCCCTGTGATTTATTGGCTGAATGGGTAATGAAACCCTTCCAAGTAACTGTTTCCTACACGTTAGCTGGCAGCTTCCCAGCATAAACTGATGCTCTGACAATATTCATCTCTGGGTTTTAAAGGTAACTATTTAGTGAAGGGATCACAACAAGCAAAACTTTCACCCACCATAAAGTAACTGAAAAACTTGGAATTTGACTTCCAGCTCACTGTAAGCAACAGGGGGCAACAGGAAGGAAAAAATAAATGGTGGGAGAAGGAGCATCTGATAAAGTCAGGGAAATAAAGGAGGGCAGCCAGCTCTGAAGGGCTCAGGGGGATTGTCAATGTTTTAATACTTGTCAGCAGTGACTGGCTGGTTTTAACTCCCAGTCAAAGATAGGGCTTGACTCTGCATTGGAAATTTATCATTCTGGGGATTTTTCCTCAATGGAAAAATCTTTCTGCGCTGGGGAGAAAGTCCTTCTGGTGTGCTGCTGGTCATGATTTTAATTCAGAGAGGTGAAAACCAGCTTCAGATTAATTTTCTCTCTCAAGCTTGAAGGACCCTTGTTTTATCTGTCCGATCAGACACATTCTGCTGTTCCCACTGACTCCTGCCAGGGACCCTGTAGCATTTTTCCCCTCTATAAAACAGAGTCCCATCCACCTTTGAAGCAGCCCTACATCCAGTGTTGGACAAATGCCTTTTCCTCTTCCTTTTCCCTATTTTTACAGAGAAGGCTGTTGGCACATAAACTCATGAGATTCCTACTTTCCCACTGAAGACACTGTTTTTCTCATCCATCACTATAGTTTTTGCTTTATTTTCCTGACCTTTCCCCTTACTGCAGATTTCCTCCACTTTCCCTGCATCCCACAGCATATCTCTGCTCTCCCACCCAGACTGGGACATTCTTTCTCCTCTTGTTTAGGAGGGTGGACATGCAGAGTGATTTTGCTGATGTAAGTGAGGGTGTGGGGAGAGACCCACGTGCACTCACGTGCAGGCAGCATCAGGTTGTGCCCAGGGGCACAAGGCTGGATGGTACCTCTGATCCTACTCTGTGAAGGCACTGTCACTGCTGGGGACAGGGGGTACTGGCTCAGACTGGTCTGGATGGGGCACACTGCGACCCAAACAGGTCTCACTTAGCTGGGCAGATCCTGGAGTGAACAAACATAGCTGCTCCAAAGCCACACATGACCTTTCAGAGGCCAGGAGAAACTCCCTGTCCAGGGCAGTGAGGCTGAGGTGCCAGGAATCAGTGCAGACCACCCATGTAGCAGAGACTCAGTCTTTGATCTTGAGCAACTTGCAGAAACAAGAAGGTCCATTCGTAGAGGTCACAATACTTGATGGATCCACTCATGGCTATAAGTAGATGCACTTTCTGATGCTTGCTGTCTTCCAGGCCTCAGGCTGGTTAATCTGCATTACTAAAGTGTTATCAGATGCCCAGATTAAAGCAAAATTCATTTTATTAAAGATATGAGCTTGGTGAAGTGAGCTCTGGGGGGTGCAGTCTGGTATGTGAGTGTGGCACTTTTTGGGAAAAGACAAGTGTGGAAAGGGGATTTGGTCCTGCCAGGACCCTCAGAGAAAACCTGCACTTCATCCTGGCTGTGGCCTTCCTGGGGTGTGATGTGGTGATGCACATGTGGTGTCACTGGGAGGCCATGGATGGGAGAGGGAGATGAAGGCCTCAGGGGCAGTGCTGCAGGTGGGGAAGTCGGTGCAGAGCCACCTCATGTGTGGTGTCACCGGGAGGCCATGGATGGGAGCAGGGAGATGAAGGCCTCAGGGGCAGTGCTGCAGGTGGGGAGGTTGGCACAGAGCCACCTCACCATGTCCCACCACCCCGCAGGCTCTGAGAACGAGGTGACACAGGTGAACCGGTGCCTGGATGCCGCCAAGGCCTGCAACGTGGACGAGATGTGCCAGCGGCTGCGCACGGAGTACGTCTCCTTCTGCATCCGCCGCCTGGCACGGGCCGACACCTGCAACCGCTCCAAGTGCCACAAGGCCCTGCGCAAGTTCTTCGACCGCGTGCCCCCCGAGTACACCCACGAGCTGCTCTTCTGCCCCTGCGAGGACACGGCCTGCGCCGAGCGCCGGCGCCAGACCATCGTCCCCGCCTGCTCCTACGAGTCCAAGGACAAGCCCAACTGCCTGGCACCTCTGGACTCCTGCCGGGACAACTACGTCTGCAGGTGAGGCTCACACACAGGGCTGTCTCCATGGAGAGCTCTCCCTTGGCCAGGGCCTGGTTACAGCCCTGTGCCACCACAGGTGCTCCTGGGGCCCCGTCCCACATGGCCATGATGGGCCGTGCCATGCTGGGCCCTGTCCCTGTATCCCACAGAACCTGCTCACAGACAGAAGGAGATGGGAGATGATCACCCTGAAGCTGTTTAGACATTTTCTGTGGATTTTTTGCTTTGGTTCTAGAAGAAAGACCTGTTATGGGAACAGTTCCAGGAAGGTGCAGGTTAAGCAGGAGTATGGGGGAGGGGTCCTTACAGCCACTGTCACCAATCCATCTCCCTCACTGCTCCTCTTCCCCAGCCCAGAGCATCCTCAAGGAGCACCCAAGGTATCCTCACAGCCACAGGCACTTGTGAAGGCCTTAAAACCATGTTTGTTTGCCTGTTTAATTAGAAAAATTAATCTATATACGTTAAAAATACACCCTTCAACTGCGAGCAGCCTGGGATAGTGGAAGGTGTCCCTGACACAGCAGTGGGTGGAATGAGATGATTTTTAGGTCTTTTCTAGCCCAAACCATTTGTGATTCTGTGATTCTATGTTTTGGTGATTGCACCGGGAGTCTCAGAGTCCTGATGTCATTCCAGGTCCACAGCACAGTCTGTGGCCAGCCTGGTTTACTCCTCTGTTGCCTTCCACCCCCAATCACACACACACAGATCCATCCCATGTGCACACTGACAGCAGAACCCCTTCAGCACTTTTGCTTCATCTGCACTATTTTCCCCTCCCTGTTGCTCAGAAAGTCTTTGATATTCCAGAAGGTTAATGCACACAGAGCTCTTGGGAGCAGAGCCCAGCTGGCAGTGAGAGATGTAAGGCAAAAACAGCACCATGGGGGCCCAGCCCAGTGCCCTGTGTACAGCTGGGCTGTGAGCAGACACCTGGGGAAGAGCACAAGAACAAGTGTAGGACACACCTCCCTGTATTGTCTCAGTCTCTAATTGCTGTGGGGTTTGGGACTTCCTGAGCTGAACTTCCAGCAGCCATCCCCTACCAGCACAGTATCTTTTAATTGCAATAAAAATATTATGTATTTTCACAAAGGAAGGTGACTGCAGCAGCATCCTCTTGGAAGCATGAAAGTACAAATACCCTCAGCACTCTACACCCCAGAAACATGGAGGCAGGAGAAGGACTGACCTGTGCAGAAGCAGACTGAGGGAGATGCAAAGCCCCTGGGTTGACCAGGCCCTGCTCAGATATTGTCCCCTGGCTACCCAGGGAATCCCAAATGGATGGGTTCTGCCCTCTCCCTAACATGACAAGAGGGCCCAGTGGGGAGGAAGAGGTTCAAAGGGAAGAGTGTTATTCCCCAGGAGACTGGAATCTATTTCCTTTAAGCAGCACAGCTGTTAATTATCTGGTCCCTTGGTCTCTGAATATATAATATAAAATATCCTCTAGAGACACAGAGGGAGCAAGAGGTTGACATGTGACCTGGTCAAAGCCAGCAATGCAGAATCCACAAGGAGAGCCAGGAATAAATCATAAAGTGAAGCACTCCAAGTCTCACCCTGTTGCTCCTGCACAGCTCTAGCCCTTTGAACTTCCCAGCTCAGAGGGCTGGGTTCTACTAATATGGATTATATAAAATCTGCAGTCACTATCTCCCTTCTATAAATCTCCAAACAATGCAGCAAATTTTGGGAAAGAAGATTTTGCCTGTCCATGTTACAGAAGGAAAGGGTTGATAAGAGGCAAACATGGGAACAAAGATGAGAAAAAAAGAAGGGTGTAGGGGAGAAGTGGGCTGGAAAGTGCAAACTGGAATGCTGACACTGAGCAGAAGCAAGAGCAATGTGTCTGGAAAAGACAGGATGTCTGGGAGAAGCAACATGCTCAGTTTTTCTGAGATTGCCCAGGCAGGGTAAACATTTGAGTTCTCAGCTCAGACAGTGCAGGTTGTCATCTAAAGAACCCTCCCTTCAGGGGTTGTCAGTGCTGGTGCTTGCTTGAGGTTTCCTAAGCAGCTCAGATGCCACATGAAATCCCTTCCTGCCTGGCCACAGAACGAATGTTGAGATGGATCTGGGTCTCCAGCTGTTTCTGTGTCCTCCCTAAAAGCCCTGTGCTGATGCCTCAGATCTCCAACACCACCATGTGCCAAGAGCTGACTCATGCCTAAAGAGTTTGGTGGCACATACCTGGTTGGCAGAATGATTTGCCTGCTCCACAGGCTCCAGAGAGTCCTTCTCCTGAGAATGGGCATCTGCAGCAGAGGATGGGCAGCAGCCCTGGCCATGGGTAGGACATCTTGTGTCTGAACCTCTGGACATTTCCTTTGATCTGAGGTGATCTCAGCTGTATTCAGAGTCTTTAGAGAAAGAAACTGGACCAGAGCAATTCTCTCTTTCATCCAATCAGACTAAAAATGAAAACTGGGGTCTTTAGGCAAAGTTATTACCCAAAAGATAGAAAATGGCAACATGGACTGATCTCCTTCCTGGCAACAGCTCTTTCCTCAAAAACCAATCTCACACAACAGAAAGCAAACATTTCTTCCAACACTGGACTTATGCTGCAGTCCTGGAGGAAGCCTGTAAAACATTGACTGCAGAACCTGTTCAAAACCTCCTCCTGGGTTAGATGGCGTAGGCAGGAGATTGTAAAAGGACATCTGTTCCAACTGCTTGAAGAACACCTACAGCAGCATTTTGCAAACATGTTCCCCTCTGTGAACACCGTGAGTGTGCTGTTCCATCCCCTTTCCCACAGCTGTAGTAACATGTCCCGTTTGTGCTCTGGCTCCGTCAGGTCGCGCTACGCAGAGTTCCAGTTCAACTGCCAGCCGTCCCCTCAGGCCGCCAGCGGCTGCCGCAGGGACAGCTACGCCGCCTGCCTGCTGGCCTACACCGGCATCATCGGTGAGCACTCTCTCTCCTCTGGAGGGGAGACCTCTTCTCTGGGGGGGAAACTTCTCCTCCGGGGGGGAAACATCTTCTCTGGGAGGGAAACCTCTCCCCTAGGAGGGAAATGTCTCCTGTGGGGGGGAAATCTGTCCTCTGGGAGGGAAACCTCTCCTCCAGGTGGGAAACCTCTCCCCTGGGAGGAAATGTCTCCTCTTACTCTGGCTATGAGAACAGTAAGGTGGAGAGCTGAGCTCTCCAGGACATCACAGAGTCATGGAATGGTTTAGGCTGGAAGGGACCTGTAAAGCCCATCTCATTCCAGCCCTGTGCCATTGGCAGGGACACCTTTCACCAGACCACATTTCTCCATGCCACATCCAACGTGGTGCTGGTCTTTGTCCCTTCAGTGGCATGACTAAGCCATGGGTATGGGGTAACTATAGGATGGCTGCAGTGGAGGGAGAAAAACCATGGGCTGACAGATTAGAGCATCTCTCTCTCCGGTGGAAATAGATGGGCTATCCCAGGGTGTCTGCTCTGCCAGGGATTCCCTGATGCCATCACCAGTGATGCCACTGGAAATCACCATGCACTGCCATTCTGCCAACTTCAAAGGGTGTTAGATGAGGGTTTCAGATGCTGCAGAGCCCAGCTGGCAGCAGTTGGCATGGGCACAGACAAGAGTCCAAAGAGAAGTGCAAGTCGCCTTTGGACCAGATCTGTCCTGACAGATGAGACAGACTGACATGTTTGGGCCAACATTTCATTCTGTTTTAATCTTTCATTCTGGAGATTGAAATTGGCTTTTTCAATGACAGCATGAAAACCTTTATACACATTCACATGCAGTTTTTGAATGCCCAGCCTGGAGAATAAAGGGCTTCAAGAAGACCTTAGAGCCCCACCCCCAGGGCCTAAAGTGGTTCCAAGAGAGTTGGAGAGGGACTTAGGGCAGGAGCCTGGAGTGCCAGGACAAGGAGAATGGATTCCCAGTGCCAGAGGGCAGGATCAGATGGGATATTGGGAAGGAATTCCTGGCTGAGAGGGTGCTGAGGCCCTGGCACAGGGTGCCCAGAGCAGCTGTGGCTGCCCCTGGATCCCTGGCAGTGTCCCAGGCCAGGCTGGACAGGGCTTGGAGCAGCCTGGGACAGTGGGAGGTGTCCCTGCCATGGCAGGGTGGCACTGGATGGGATTTAAGGTGCCTTGTAACCCAAACCATTCCATTATTCTCTGAATGTAATTAGGGAACCTGAATTCCCAGAAGCTGCCCATTCCTTGGACTGATAGCACTTTTGAATTGACCAAAGGCTTTGGTGATGGTGTTGTGACCAAAAGGGTTGTGAGTGCCCCTCTTCTCTCCCCTGGAAGCAAACCAGACCCATGACAGCACCACCTGAAGGGTTTTGCTGCTGTCATGGAGGGGCTTGGCTGAGGCAGAGTCACCCAGGAGAGCAGCCCCAGGGGATGTCCCTGCCCTGCAGTAACATTGTCCGTCTGTCCCGGCAGGCAGCCCCATCACCCCCAACTACATTGACAACTCCACGTCCAGCATCGCTCCCTGGTGCACCTGCAACGCCAGCGGGAACCGGCAGGACGAGTGCCAGAGCTTCCTGCACCTCTTCACCAACAACATCTGCCTCCGTAAGCGCCACTGCTGCACGCTGGGGGGGTTTTGGGCATGGGGACAGGGAGATGCCGTGTGCTCCGGGGTCTGTGGGTGTCCAGCTCCCTGTGTTACCAACCAAGGAGCTCTGCAGAGCCTCAGGCATCCCTTCGGGTGATGCAGAGAAAGAGGCTGGGAAAGGGAGGCTTCCCCCTGCCCTGACAAACCTTTTCTCCATCTTTCCCACACCAAGAAAACGCCATTCAGGCCTTTGGCAATGGGACTCACCTGAACACAGCCGTGGCCCCGTCCATCCCCCCCACCACACAGATGTACAAGCAGGACAGAAATGCCAACAGAGCTGTGGCGACCCTCAGAGAGAACAGCTTGGAGCACCTCCAGCCCACCAAGGTAGGAGAGGGCAGGCCTGGCGCAGGGATATGATCAGCCATGTCTGTGCCTCCTGCAGTGTCCTCACCTCAATCCTTCTTGCACCTGTGTCATTTCAGTCACATGCAGGCATCCAACCTACCCTACATCTCCTGGAGGCCTGATTTCCCTTCCCTTCCCTTCCCTTCCCTTCCCTTCCCTTCCCTTCCCTTCCCTTCCCTTCCCTTCCCTTCCCTTCCCTTCCCTTCCCTTCCCTTCCCTTCCCTTCCCTTCCCTTCCCTTCCCTTCCCTTCCCTTCCCTTCCCTTCCCTGTTTTATTTGAAGTACTGGGAAATCCATGGGGTTTTTACCCAGAATCACTGGTCTGGCTCCTCACTGTCGTTCATTGCATCAGTTCAGCTTCAGACGAGCATTTCAACTTCCCAGGACACAAGTTCCTCCCTTGTTAGATGAGGGTTCTAGAGGTCATAATGCAGAGGTTAAAGGTTTGCTAAGCATTGGAGAATTTGAAAGGAAAGGTTCTGATCATCAGTAAAATATTACTATCAAAATAATATTAAATTGAAATTATTTTAAAACAAATAACATGTTCATTTACTGATGATGGCTGTGATAGACATTAAATATTTTATTTTTAAATAAAACAAAATGACCTTGACTTGCCACGCTAGAGTAATTTTCAGATTCAATTATTTTCCTACTGAATAATTAACAGTGACCCTGATTTGCTGAACATTCAGGTTACAGAAGCTGTCAGTTTTAACTAGACTCCAAGGACTGAGCTTTGCACTGGGCTGACTGATACCTTCAGAACTTCCAAGTGTGGGTTATTTTAAGGCTAATCAGTGTTTCTTTTGCTGGGAAAAAGCCCAATTCACCCCTCTGCACCCTGTTTTCACAGAGTGGCTGTGGCCACAGCTCTCTTCACAGAGAGCAGCAGGCACAAACTCCCCAGGATTTCTCCTGGGGAAGGCAGTGAGAGAGCTCAGAGAAAGAAGAGAAAACAATTCTTATCTGTATTTGCTGCTCCTGTTGTTTGGCACACAGGGAATGTGTTATGGAGATTGTTTACGCAAAGTGATTTGTTAATTGGACGCTGGTGAAGGTTGTTTTGATTGATTGACCAATTAGGTCAAAGCTGTGTCGTGACTGTCTGTAAGGAGTCGTGGATTTTTCTTTAGTGTAGTTTAGTATTAGTTTAGTATAGTATAGTATGTAGTAAATATATAGTATATATATAGTATGTACTAATATAATTTAGTATCGCTTAATAAAGCAATTGCTCAGCCTTCTGAATCATGGAGTCACTGCACGTTATTCCCCAGCTGGGGATCATCCTGCATCAATCAGCAGCAGGTTGGGAGGTGGAGTAGAGTGGCCTCAGGTTTCCTCACTGCTCTCCAGGGCACTGGTGGCACTGTTGCAGGGCACAGGGACACCTTCACCAGGCCAAAAGCTTGGCACCCAACAGATCTGGAGGCTTTCCCTCCAGCTGGTGCTCCTCAAATCTTAGAAAATCGAAGTAGTGGCCTCAGGTCCAGACCTGGCACTGAGAACTTCATCCTGGAAGTGAAGGAGAAGCTGTGAACTGTCTGTGACCAGGACAGTACTCCCAACAGCAAGTGGGAAGCTGGAAAAAGCAGCTGCAGTGGAGGATGGCCCTGCCACATCTCCAGACTCCTCATGGCAGCAGCACATCCTTCCTCTGGGGTGTGAGGGCTGCTGGAGTGTAGTCCCTGCTGGAAACCAGAGATTTGGGTCTTGACTTTGGACTCAGCTTCAAATCCAGATCCTGTTCAACTTTTAATGAGGTTAGCACCTCTGGAGAGGGGAAAGCTGGTGAAAGGTCTCCCAGCACCATGGAGGTATATTCCACATCCACCTTTAAGGTCACCAGGTCAAGCCAGTGGCCAGCAGTGGCTCCATAAGATACGTGGATGGCCACTGACCTGAGAGGGCATCCGGGCACCCATCTCACTCAGACACCTCCAGCCAGTGTCCAAACAAGTGCTGGGCCCACAAATGGCTCTGCTGCTGTGGCACCACCAACAGCTGAAGAGCTGTGCTGACCTCCAGGCCAGAGTTTGGGTGCTGAAATCAGCACTGGCCCCTCTGCACATGCACATACCTGGGGCTGCACAGCCCCTGAGCCCCAAATCCTCTGAGGCACCAAGGAGGGACACCAGTTTGATTAGAGACATGGAGCCCCTCTCCTGTGAGGAAAGATGGAGAATTGGAATTGTTCAGTCTGGAGAGGAGAAGCTTCAGGGCGACGTAATTGTGGCCTTCCAGGGCCTGAAGGGGCTCCAAGAGAGCTGGAGAGGTGGAGAGGGACTGGGGACAAGGGCTGGAATGCTAGGACAAGGGGAATGGCTTCCCACTGCCAGAGGGCAGGGTTAGATGGGATATTGGGACTGAATTCTTGGCTGTGAGGAAGGGGAGGTCCTAGCACAGGATGCCCAGAGAAGCTGTGGCTGTCCTGGGAAGCTGTTCCAGGCCAGGCTGGACAGGGCTTGGGACAACCTGTGACGGTGGAAGGTGTCCCTGTCCATGGCAGGGGGTTGGAATTGGATGGTCTTTAAGGTCCCTTCCAAGCCAAACCATTTCATGATTCCATGAAGAGGCACAGAGCTCACCCCACGCTGTCTCCTTTCTCCTCAGGTGGCTGGAGAGGAGAGGCTCCTGCGTGGCTCCACTCGTTTGTCCTCAGGCACCTCCAGCCCAGCAGCCCCTCCGTGCTGGGCGGCCTCTCTGCTGCAGATGTGGCTCCTCCTGGCCCCTGCTGTGCTCAGCCTCCCCGTGATGTGAGGAGGGCTGGCACTCACCCTGAGAAACTCGATCTGTGTTGGTTTCTGTGCTCAACAACCAGACCAGTAACTTTTTCAGGAGGAGAGCAGGGAGAAGGGAGGGGAAGGGAAGGTGAGGTGAGTGTTTAGGCATCCCTTCCTCCTCCTCACCTGTCTGCCAGTTTATTTGATTTTATATGATCAGCGTTGTTGACAACCAGCTCATTCCTGGTCCTGGCCACCTTTCCACACCACATCTTGGTTGTTGTTTCTCCAGCTCTCTATGGATAGGCCTGAAGCCATGGACAATTCCCTTGGAAAAGGTGAAGGAGAGACGTGATCCAAGAAATGAGAGCTGCAAAGGAAATGCTTTTTCCTGCCCCAGCCAAGAGGGGAAAGACTTTGGACGGATGGGTGACTGGATGACCTGTGAGGAGGTTTCCTGAAGCCCACCCTGAGGGGCTCCTGACAGGACATGGGGAGTTCAGACTGTCTACACGGTTCCTCAGGACCTGAAGGACAGCACACCTGGTTCCCTCAGACTGAAGAAACCAGAAGACTGGTGGGAAGGTGGTTGGTTTTGTTCACTGGAGAGGAGCCTGAAGCACCTCTGGGGAGGACCAAGTAACCACACTCTGAACTGGCTGGCAGGGATTATCCACCCTCTCAAAACCATGGCCAGAGTGCAACCAGCATCCACGTCCCAGTGTCACCTCCCCTCGGGCCCTCCCTCTTGGGGAAACCTGTGTCCTGTATTGATGGTAATCAGGAAGAAACATGTGTGTTGCATTTTGTTTATGGCTGAATTTTTTGTGTCCCAACCCAAACACCTCTATCCACTGGTCCTGTTCAGTGTTTTGGGGCATTTTTGCCACATCCAAACAACCAGAGGCCAATATTGTCCCACTCCAAGCTACCCTTTCTCCATCAGGGGCCAATGTGTGAGCCCATGGGCAGGGTTTGACCTGAGCCCAACACATCCCACTCTCACCTGCTCATCCTCTGGTCTCACTGGCACAGGGTCTCCAGCCATGGGATTTCATTTGTTTTCCTGGGAAGAGATAGGATAGGAGGGGTTTGCTAGAAACCACCCTGGAGACAGAAATACCCAGCCAAGAAAGGCCAGTCATGAATTATATAATGGGTAGGGACTGGATTGCTATAGTTTCCCCTCCTTGGAAAACTGGCAGAGGCAACCCCCAGTGTCCAGATGAGCAGGCCAAGGGCTTTGCCTCATGCCTGTTCCTGTTTTATCAGTGAGGATGTCATTTAAGCAAGGGATGCTGAAGTGACCCTTTCTTCTGAGCCACAGCCAGGGCCCAGGGGAGGAAAGTGAGGATCAATGTCTCTCTGGTGTCCCGGGGCACCTTTATGCAGGTGTGTGACCCTGGGCTACCTGAGCATCCCATCTTTCCTGAGGAGCTGAGCTGAGGAGTCCCAGTGCCCTCCTGGGGGGCTGAGCCCTTTACTAAAGCCAGGAAAGAAGATGGTAAGGAAGAGTGAGAAGGTTTCCCAGGATAAATGCTTACCCAGGCTGAGTGCCATGGGAGGAAGAGCAATAGCCCCAGAATCCCCTGAGTGTGTTTAGGCCTGGCCTTTGCAGCAGTCCATTTATTCCTATAATAAATATCATTAATTCCTTGGCATTTGAATGCATGGAAAGGCTTAGGAAGCATCTGACACAGCAAAGTCCATTGCTTTGTAGTCCCATTTCCTGCAAAACCTCTCCCATTGCTTATTGCTTCAGATTTTCTAAGAAACTGCAGCAACTTCCTTGGCTCTTGCTCCAACAAGAAACCACTCTGGTTTTCAGCTGAACACCTGTGGATGTGTCTGACATGAGCAGAAATTCTCCTCCTGCTGCATCCTGTCCACAGTGCTGCTCCCTGAGGTGCTCAGGGCTGTAGCACCTGGTTTTCAGGGCTGTGCAAAGGAGACACCAAGCTCCAGGGCTTGTGTGCAGGGTGAAAGTCTCACCCTGAGCCAAAGGCTGTGTGTGAGAACTTCTTGGCCAAGAGGCTCACTGTGACCAGGAAAGCAGACCAGGAGGGAGAGCTGCAGGCAGGAAATCCTTTCAAAGTGACCCCAGACATGCACAGAGCTGCTGTGAAGGTCTCCCCTTTGCCCAGGACAGCAGTGTCTCCTGAGAGGCCAAGTGACACAAAGCTTGTGCCCTCTCAGCTGCAGTGGAGAGGGGTGAAACCCTGACTGCTCAGCCCTCCAAGGCAAGGAACTACCTCAGCACCACGAGGTCATGCTGGGAATTGCACCCTTCTGCCCCGTTCCTTTCCAGTCCTGTAGTCACGCTCTGCTGTCCACAATCAAAGCAGTCTCCAGCAGCTTTCAGTCGTGCCCAGGCTCAGCATCTGCACAGGGTGGGGATGCAAGTGTCAGCTCCTTCCCGGGAGCACTCACTCCCGTGTCTCTCACATGGTGAAATGCCACTTTGCCATTTCCTTCTCATTCAGCAGAGAGAGGTCAGGATGCCTCACCTCTCCCTGCAGACTGGTATGCTGTAAAAAGAGGTGTGGAGAATCCTGCTCAAGGACAGGATGGGATGGAGACCTCCAGAGGTTACCTCACCCCAGTACCATGTCCCACATCAGCACCTACTTTAGTGATTTCAATGAGAGACATCATCATCTCCCCAGGGTTTACATCACAGGATCATGAAATGGCTCAGGTGGGACCTTAAAGCTCATCCTGTTCCAGCCCCCTGCCATGAGCAGGGTCACTTCCATCAGACCAGGCTTCCCAAGCCCATCCAGCCTGGCCTCCAGGGCTGTCCTGCTTTAAAGGCTCTGCAGATGCTAATTGTCTCACTGCAGATCCCCAGTTCCCATGTCCTGTCCTCCAAGCCCTGTCCCAGGCCAGCTCCTGCCCTCCCGGGGGTTCCTTGGGGTTCAGGGATGCTTTGGGATGAAATGAGTGAGGCACAGAGCAAGGAGCCTCTCACCCAGCAGGAAGGAGCAGGAATTAACAAAAAAAAAAAAATCCCCAAACTTTCATGGCTTTGTTCTGATAATTTTACTCTTTCCACCAATATTTAATGTTGATTCTCCCTCCAAGCCTGCTCATGAATCAAACTGTGCAAAAAATGATGACTTTTGAACCTTTCTGCTGGAGGAAGCAAACATGATGACTCTCCTCCCACCCACCAACATGTGTGCACAGACCACTGCTTTTTCCTTGTGAAAAGTCAGTAATTTTTTTGGATGAAATTCCATCTCTGCTGAATTCTGTGAAGTGAACCATGGATCTTCATTTTTAAGTCTCTTGATTAACCACAGAAGTCATAGCAGCTGCTTGTAAAGGCAAAAGACTGAGCGAGCCAAGAGACAGAAAGGGAGACAATTTTTTTTAGGAATTACTCCATTCCTGACAACTTCCATAAGCACAAAGAAGAATCATGGGAAAAAATAAAGAAAAAAACCACAGTTAAAGAACCAGCCAGACTTTCTGTAGCCACTGAACTCTATTTTTTGGCTGCACAGCACTTCTCCCAGTGTTTGGCAGCCCTGAGAGCCTGTGAAATATTGTGTGTGTACTTATACCTGTCCTGCCACGTCACATCCAGCATTGTCCAGGCGGGAGCAGGAGCTGGGAGGGAGACCTGGGGTGGGAGATGGTGCTGGGGCAGGAACCCCTGTGTGCCCCTGCTCGAGGGGAGGGGTCAAACTTGTACTTACCTTTTCTGTACATGTCAATATTCAAACATATCCATGAATAAAGCACACACGCATTTTCCTGACCCCTCGCTCCTGCCGCGCCAGCGTGTCCTGGGTGCTGCTGAGCTCTGCTCCTCTGCTGGAAGGGCGGCTGGAAGAAACTGGGGGATGTTCTCTGGGGGCTGGAAGAGTGGTGGGGCTCAGATGAGCCGTGCTTGGCTGGAATCATGGAATCCTAGAGTATCCTCAGCTGGAAGGGACCCACAGGGATCACCCAGTGCCACGCCAGCACTGCCCAAAGCCCTGAATTCCCACCCTGGGCATCCCTGGCAGTGCTGTCCCAATGCTCCTGGAGCTCTGGCAGCCTCGGGGCCGTGCCCATTCCCAGCCCCAGCCCCAATCCTGGGTCCCAGGAAGGAGAGGTGACAGGTGAGAACCATCTCTGCTGAGATGGAGGGACACCAGTGTCATCAGGGAAGGAGACACGAGTCCCCACACCAGTCCTGGGGCTGTTTGTGCAGCCTGCGGGGGTGAAACCTGCAAAGGTTTGGGAGAAATCTGGGCAGGTTTGGCCCAAAGCTGGGGCCAGCACAGGAGGAGGGAAGCAGTGCAAGATACAGCAGGGATGGGAATAATTGCACCTGCAGTTGGGGGCCTGTGGAGCCACTGCTGCCAGGATGTCACCAGTGTCCCACAGAGTGGGAACAACTGGGAAGGGCTGGTGTTGCACCCTGGGCTGGGCACAGGAGGAAGGGAAGGGGAGGAGAAGGCAGGGTGGTGGGTCATGCCAGCCAGGAAGGCTTCTGCTCAGGCCATGAACATCCGTGAGCTATTCTTGGCAACTTAAAAAAAAGAAATCACAGGAAATTTGATTAGAGGTAAATAGAATGCTTTCTTGCCAATTCTGGGTAGGGGAAAAATTTGAAAATACAAATACATAAAATTTTTATAAAAATAATGAATAAAATTCAAGTCAGTTCCTTAAGTGAGTTCGAGGTTGAACACATAAATGTTGCACTTCTTCCTTCCGTAAATCATGTTTGCCTCCATGTGTGCATGGAGCAGCTGAGGATGCAGCTGAGGAGCAGAACCTGAGGGTTAGAGAAGGACTTGGACTCTCCTCAAAGCCTTTTTCCTGCCCACAGCACCCAGGCTGGGCTTTGCTGACTCAAAGGACAATTCCTGTGGAGGTTCCAGCCGGCTGAACCTGAGACTGTGGAAGCTTTCATGCTATGGAAGCCCTGCAGGGCTGAGGGGCTTTCCCGGGCCCTTGGCAAGCAGCTGCTCGGGCAGGGTCAGCGCCCAGAGCTGGGCTGGAGGAGCTGCAGGGGGGTCCGGGGGGTCCTGGCATCCAAGGGGCTCTCAGGACTCCCCAGTGGGACCCCCAGGCTCTGCACAGGGACAGCATGTGGGGCTCAGCTCGGGGGCTGGCTGCAGCAGCCCTGCTCTGGCATGGAGCACCTGGCTCCAAGAAAACCTGGGAATCACCCCAAATTTAGGGTGAGGAGATTCCGGAGCAGCAGAAGCACCAATGGCTGGAAGAGGCTTTGGCTGAGCCTCAGTTCTTCCCTGTCTCTGGGTCTGGGTATGGTTTGGGGGTGCTGGCTGTGCCCATAACAAAACTGGGCACCACTCCCTCCTCCAGCCCCAGACATTAAACACTGGGGAAGGAGCATAGGAAGTCATTTTTCCACATTCCAAGAGAAAAGGTCTCACCTTTTCTTACTTCACCTGTGTGGCCCCCAGGACAGGACAGACAGAGCTTGGGGCAGCCTGCTCTAATGGAAGGGGTCCCTGCCCATGGCAAGAGAGTGTTTAAAGTCCAGATGGTGTTTAAAGTCCCTTCCAGCCCAAACCATTCCATGTTTCCATGACACACCTGGGGCAGCACAGCGGGTTTGGAGGAGAGACCTGCAGACAGGACCCACAGTCCCCATCACACTGGGGCTGCAGACACAGCACAAGTAAAATCCTGCAGCTGAGGCTCAACTGCTACAAGGGGATGTAGAAATCAGAAACAACAATTTACCACACATTGTCTCCAAGCAAACAGTGCTAAAATGCTGGTAGGGATGGAGACATCTTGCTTTGGTTATTAAAACACTGAATTTCTAAAAAATTGTGGATGTTTGCACAGGGAAAAGTTCAGAATTAGCTCTGACATGAAAAATGTTCAAGTCATTTTGTGGGGTTTTTTCTAAGGGGAAGTGGAAGTGATTTCTGGTGAGAGCAAGGATCCCAGGGAACATGTCAATGGAAATCCTGCCAGTCACTCTGTGGGAGGCTCATTGTGGCTGCAGCCTGGAAGGCAGAGGTGCTAAACAGCCAGCTGCAGGTGGGATGGATGGATGGATGGATGGATGGATGGATGGATGGATGGATGGATGGATGGATGGATGGATGGATGGATGGATGGATGGATGGATGGATGGATGGATGGATGGATGGATGGATGGATGGATGGATGGATACCCCACACATGTCTGTGCTCTGCTCCCATTCCTCATCCAGACAGTATTTCATGGTCAGCCACCACAATCCAGACCTACCCAGTGAAGTTCTGCTTCCAAACTGAATTCAGGGATCAGCATGAGGACCAGGACAGACTAAATCCCATGCTCCCATGGCATTGCTGCTCACCATGGTAGGGGGAGATCAGAAACAGCCCCTGCCCTCACAGGTTTGTGGAGTTGCACCTGGTCTTCTTGTCAGCAGCAGGGAAATAAAGAGGGGAAAGGTGCTGTCTTTCTTGCTAGAGCCAGGGTGGCCAAGTCAGTGTTTTTGGCTAAATTCCCTGCAGATGTGGTTTCTGAATGATGCATGCAGCCCAGGGTCTACCCCCACCTCATGCCCAGGAACACAGATAGGAGGAGGAAGGAAGGGCCTGATCCTGCAGCTGATCACAGACTCATGGAATAGTTTGAGTTGGAAGGGGCTGTAAAGACAATTTAATTCCACCCCTGCCATGGCAGGGACACCTCCCACCATGCCAGGGTGCTCCAGCCCCAGTGTCCAGCCTGGCCTTGGGCACTGCCAGGGATCCAGGGGCAGCCCCAGCTGCTCTGGGCACCTGTGCCAGGGCCTCACACTGTCACAGGGGAGAATTTATTCCCAGTGTCCCATCCATCCCTGCCCTGTAGCAGTTGGAAGCCATTCCCCCTTGCCCCCCTTACATGCCAATGAAAAACATCAATTCCAATGCAGTTTGAGCCCTGAGATCTTGTTTTTGGTTTGTGGGGAAGATTTCTCTAGTGCAGATCCCAAACCCCAAGCTTGTCACTGAGCCTCAGGAGTCACCAAGAAGAGGTGCCTGTAGGACGTCAGGTACCTTACCTCAGAGCTTCCATAGGGTGGCAATGGTGTCCCCAAATCCCATGGCCCAGGGTGTTAGGACTCTGTCACAGTCTGGGATGTGTTGCTGTTCCCAGCCACCCTGCAATGGGGAAGGTGAGGAGCTCAGCCCACCTCCAGTGATGCTGACACCTGGGTCCAGCTTCATTACCAGCCAGGAAAATCACCAGCAGGTGCTCTCACCTCATTAGAAAATCTCCCCCCATGTCATGCCTTTGGCAAGAGCTTAGTGGTACCACTCTGTCCCTGCAACCCCTGCTTTGCTGCTTGATCACTTCAGAAAACAAAAACCCCACAGAGAAATTCAAGAATCTGCTAATTCTTTTTTCCCAAATGGCAATTGGCTATGGAGCTCTGGCTCTTTTGTACAACTCTCTTCCTCGTCTCTTCCCATCAATGGGAATGTTGGTGTTTCTGCCATGTTGTAGATGATTTGCCACCAACCAGCCACGTGGAACTACCCAAGAGCTGCCCCAACCCCACCTTTTCCTGGTGGAAGAAATAGCACCCAGCCTCCACTCCAGGATTTCTGGGGGAGTTAAATTGGTTTTTAAAAGCCCTTAAAGTCCCTTCTTGCTGTGAGTGGTTGATATTTAAGGTTTGTGGAAAGAAAACTGGACCTGAAATTCCTCTCTGGCTCCTTACCCAAAACCATTCATTAATGACAGCTGAAGACAAAGACCATCATCCTGGATGGACAAAAGCCTTGGAAAACCTCCATGTTCTTTCTCTTCCAGCCTCTTTTCTTTGCTACAACACAAGAAAAATCAGAGCAGGGATGAAAAATGGCTCCAGCCCTCTGTGGTTTTTCCTGCTGTCCAAAATAAATTTAAAGCAGCTCTAAAACCACTACCCCCTGCCCATTTCATTTCAAGTCTGGACACCCCACGCTGTGCTGTCAGCCTGGCATCCCCTGCTCAGCTCTGCAGCAATTGCTGGAATTGGGCTCCTGCATCCCCGTTTAATGCCATGGAATGAAGCAGCACAACAGCCTTCGGAGGCGACTGTGGCTGAAACCCTCACGGCTCATAAATGTCAGGTTCAACTCTGCTTCATCCCAGCAGTGCTTAATTCCAAAGTTGGAGAGTGACATAAAAATAAATGGGGAGCAGCGGATTGCGTCCCGGCAGGGCTCGAGCGCGGCTGCCGGGGTGTCACAGATCAAGTGACAGCTTGAGACAAGCCCTGCCTCAGGCACAGGCTCTTGGCAGCAGCTCTGCTTAGGTGACCTGCACCTCAATCCTCTGGCTCGAGAGATCCTAAGGCTGCTGATTAGGGCTATTATAAAATGTGTTATTTACTGAGCAGACAGGAGGTAACAGACAAAAGGCCTTGAACAGTTCCTGCACAGTACAAACCAAGAGAACTGCTGAGAGATGACATAAAACAGTGCACACCACTGAGGTTATTGTTATATATTAAATATATATTGTTATATATTATAGCTATATACATTAAAGCTAGCAAAGGCATAGTAGAGAACAGGAGTCAGTGGAACTTACCACCTATAAAGTACATAGAGTCCTTCCACTCAGTCCTTGAGAGAGTAACCACAAAATTGATGTCCCAACTTTGGGGAAAAGCCCCACAAATTTCTAGGGAATGTGCAGAAGACTTTTGCTTTGTGAAAGTCTGGTGCAGCTTTTGTAGTTTGTAAAGTGGAGAGTCTGTCAGTCAAAAATTCCAGCTGATCTTTCCACAGCAAGATGCTTATTGTCACTAATAGTGTCACTTCCCTAGTGCCTGCATAACCATGAGACTGGCAGCCTTTAGTACTAGAGTTATTTCACCAAACTGCAAGATTTTGTGAAGGGCAGGAGCCTTGCAGCAGCCAACAAACCACAGGTCAGTCCCTGTGGTGGGAGATGTCCTGGTGCACAGGGGTGGGAGAGGAGCAGCCACCTCTGCCTCCCTCTCCAGCTGTTGTGTGCGTCTGGAACAGCAGCTGGTGCCAACACTTGATAAATCATCAGCAAAACTGGTGATACAGTTTCCATGGGGGAGAGCTTTTCCTACTTGGATTTAAACAAGAAATTTACTGGACAAGAATTATTAGTGAGAGTAAGAAGGGAAGGGGCTGAGATTTTATGTCTCTGTGGGGGTTATGTCAGGAGGGGCAGCTCTGATTTCTGCTCTCTGTGACAGGGACAGGGACAGGGAACGCCTGGAGCAGGGTCAGGCTGGAGGTCAGCAAAGGTTCTTCCCCCGAGGAGCACCTGGGGGAAAGTGAACCTGAGGGTAGAAATGGAACCTATTTAATGACTGTCTCTGTCTTTAAAATCTACAGATTTAACTCTTTGAATTACATCCATCCATCCCCCATCCAGAGGACACATCCTTCCTTTCTCCTCCCAAATCCAGCACCTGCCAGGAGCCCCCTGACACCCCCCTAGGAGAACAGAAACTCACCTTCACCTCAGCCAGAAGCCTTCAAAACGCTTTGAATTATCCCCCCCACCCCCCTAAGAAAATATATAAGAGGGAAATTTTAACCAGATCATCTACTTTTTATTTCAGAGGAAAGATTTGCATTATTTACCTTTATTTATATACATGTACTTCACATTTGTATTTAAAATGCACAGACCTCCCAAGAATTTTCTCGTTCCGGCTTTAAATTAGCTGTTATTTTACAATACAAAAAATTATACCAAAAAACTGCAATCCTAAATGTGTGTATGTATAACACCCACAACCCCAGCCATGAAATAGTTTACAATACTTGCTCCTATTTACATACGAATGCAATAAATGCTAAATTATACATATTAACAAACTAAGCTCAAGTCTGAACACAGATAAGAATCATAAATAATTACAGAACAAAGAGGGAAAAAAATCCAGAATACAATTAATTCAAGGATCTTAGTTTAAAGAACATTTATTGTGCACAAATTTCAGAGTAATATAAAACTCTTTTTTTTTTCTTTTTTTCCTTTTTTTTTTTAAATGGACTGACATGTGATACACTCTGCGACAATTGTTATTTTTCTCTTTTTTTCTACTGGTGAGGTTTGTGGAATCAATACTAAATGGAGAGGAAATGTCTAAAGAATTCTAGTACCTGGAAGACGCACACAAATCGTCTGTGTGAACAAAGAAACAGACTGAACAAAACCTGCCCTGATGCAGAGAAAATCAGCAGATACACATACTGTAGTAGTCCTGCCATGGAAACTCAGCTCGTTTCAGCAGCTACCAACAGAAAAAGCAGGAATTTGTCTAAAATTGCAAAGAACACACCCAAAACTGAGGCGCACACCCCGAGCCATCCCTTCCCTCCCGTCCCAGCCCAGCCCAGCCCTGTCCCCTGTCCTGCAGCTCCAGGGGCTCTGCCAGGGCAGCCCCTTCTCCTCCCCTGGGTGTTCCCAGATGGAGAAACCCGGGAGGGGCTCAGGGGCTGCCCTGGGCACGCAGAGCCTGCTGGCTGCTGTCCTACACAGAGCTTAATATCAATAAATCCCAGGTAATATCAATAAATCCCAGTAATTATCAATAAATCCCAGTTAATATCAATAAATCCCAGCAATTATCAATAAATCCCAGTTTCCTGTGGGAAGGGGCTGAGGGCTCTGGATGCAGCTGGTGCCTGTCCCCAGCTCAGGGTCTCCTGGAGAAGGAAAAGCAGCTGGAACAGCTGGAGCAGCAAAGGAAGGGGGGCAGCCCACCCCATGGCACTGGAGCCCCAGGGGTATGGAGAAGGCCCCAGGGGTATGGAAAGGGCCCCAGGGTTGGTTTCAGCCTCAAAGGCTCCTTTCAGCTCCTGCAGGGCCAGCAGGCTCAGTGCCATTTGCAGCACCCCACAAAGCCCAGCAGGGCCTGGGCACCTGGGGCACGTTCCTGCACAGAGCTGGAGCTCCTGGGCACTCTCCAAGGAGGACACAAAGCACCCTCAGGAGGGTGGATCTGCCGGCAGAGGCTGTCCGTGGTTCCACACCACTGAATTTGGGACATTACATGCCATGGCTTGATGTTCATCACAGGCATTTCCCATCATAAGTAGCTTTATTTTGGTAATTTCACTACAGTGCGTTTTAAGCCCAGGGAAAGTGATAGTAACAACTGAAAAGTTGTGTCTCATAAATATTCTTGTATCCAAAATATTGAGCCAGAGAGTTTCAAGGTCATGCTACACCTGCCCAGAGAAAATTCTGGGCTAAAACCCATGGAAAATGGTGAATTTAAAAAAAAAGGTGTTATTTGGAGATCCACTGGCACCATTGTTTTCTCGAAGAAAAGGGCCCCAACAGTTCTGAAATTTCATTCCTAATTTTTTAGAGGCTCCTCTCAGAGAATGAAAATCTTCTGAGGGTCGAGATGTCAAATGCTGAATTTTCAGCCAGTCATAAACACCTAAAAATAGTGACTTTGAATGGAAACACTGCCACAATTTTAGTAACAAAGGCCTTAAACTACTGATTTAATCCTCCATGTAGTGACCACTTCAAGGACCTTTATTACTTGTATCCAAATGTTGCTTTTCCCCCTTTCAAATGGAAAAACCATTATTTAACTTGGTTTCTACATTTAAGTGAAATTCAATTGAACACACAAAAGTCAAGTTATGCATCCCTGCTTTGCAAGATATCACGATATAATCTGGTGTTTAAAGCTCCGGAAAGTTATCTACTACTGATCAGATGAAGGAGTTATTAAGACAAAACTCATACATAATTTAAAATCATCAAAAATACATTCAATATTTTTTCTGGTTTATGTACACTTTAAATCTCTCCATGTTCTGCACGTTACTGTAGAGTTTATGTACAAGTGCAAAATCTGTGTGCCATTTGTCATTTATTTACAGATTCTCCCATGAAATAAGGTTGTTCTTTCTCCCCCATCTCTCCTCCAAATGAAATAAACCCAAAATTCCTTCACTTCTGATACTGGCCTGGTGATAAACTGCCAGCAATTCCTCCTTCCCCAAGCCTTTCCCATGTTTTTCCCTGTTTACCTCTAAGCTGGGATGAAACTGCAGCAGAGCTATGTATGAGAATTCTCTTCTCCCTCATCAGGATGGAGATCAGATGCAGGGTAGAGCTACATCCTAAAGGAGCCAGGTCCTTTTAGTTATGTAAGTAACTCTTGTTGCTCTATTCACATTTTTTGGTTCTGATACACCTTGACTTTGATCGTTTTTGCTCATTTTTTCAGTATCTGACACCTTATTTGGCCACACTCCTGGCACACTGCAGGCTTTGCAGACCAGACAGCCCAGCTCTCCAGGACTGAGAAAACGTCCCAAACTCTGTATTTTTGTCTTTTTATTAATGTAAAAATCTGTCACCCCTCCAGGCCTACAGTCCTGAAAGCTGTTTGTGATCAGGAAAACCCAACAACTTTAAGCACCTGCCCAAGAGCTGTCCTGAAGAGGGAAATCCAAGCACAGGGGCTTTCACCATCTGGGCTGGCAGCTCTCCTCCCAAAAACAGCAAGAAGAAATCTGCAAACATCAGGATGTGCATCGTGGCTGAAAATACACAGTAACAGGGGAGGGATTTTAGTCCAGTCTTATTTCTCCAGTTCAGATTAACCCTATCACTGAGCAAGTTAGAAAATATTATCAGGAGATGAATCTGTCTGAGGTAATCCGTGCATCAGGTAAAACTTAAATTGCCTAAATCCCTTCATTCTAAGACAAATTTCAACCCTTTTCTGATCATAATTCCTTCTTCCCACAGAGCACTGAAACTTCTAGTTTAGAAACAGATGCATCTATATATATTTTTATATATAATGCATTTTTCCCAATATTTTTCTGCAGTCCCAATATTTTTTTGCAGTCCCATTGCACTTGTTGAATGACACATTAAATCAGAATTATCATCCACCACAGTCCTTAAGCCATCAGGCTGTTCCTATCACCACTGTCTGGACACACACAGCAATTCACCTCTTTATTGCAATGCTGCCAGGCTCCAAAGAGCTTCTTCAAAATACATGGTTAGGAAAAAAACACCCCAGAAATGAATGGCTGACACGTGACTGATCACCAGAACACGCACAAAACAGGAGCAGTTATTTGGGTTTCAGTTTGGAAAGGTGCTGCCTGGCCAGACCCAAGAGCACTTCCCTTCATGTGTTACTTCTCCATTATTAAACATCAGATGTCCTCCCCAGCAGCTCAGTGACCTGGGTGACCCACGATGACTGACAGAGCCATAATCACAGCCCTCATTTGGAGCCTTCACTGACACCTTCCCACCACTGCAGCTCCGCCAGGCCCTGTGGGGACACACTGGACACCACCACACACAGATGGGTGCCTCAGTCCAACCTGGAGCCTCAAACCACAATCCCAGCTTGGCAGAGCAGTTCAGGTGGTTTGATGCACCCCTTAAACACCAAACCTTCTCTTTGCTGTTTGCAAGTCTCATCCTTTCACCAACCAGTGACTTCTTCAACCTCTAACAGAGCTCAAGCTACACAGGAAATACCAGGATGTCATTGTGGAGAACTCAAATGTGTGGCAAAACAAAGCTGCTCTGCCTGATTTTTATTTGAAGTTCTTTTTTAACTTCATCCTCAAGTGCCCTGGCACCTGGAGCGTTGCTTTTTACACCCTGTAAGAAGATGGAGCAAACCACAACCACTGGGGAGCAATGCCTCCAAGCTCAGCTCTCATCCAGAGGATGGCAGGAGGGAAGGGGGAGGAAAGAGGCCAAAATCAGAAAAATGTGATGTGTCTGACCTGGAACACAGACTGCTTCTATGAAAATGCTGGTGAAACCGGGAGTTTTCTTATGGGATACTGAAACTCTACGTGCCTTGCAGGTATTTGCACCTGGGTGAGTATTTGGTTGGTCAGGAAAATGCAATTTTCCTCTGACTGCATGGGACAGAGGACACAGAGTGCCTTGGGTGACTCTAGATGTGAGTATACATACCTTCAAAGGAATTTAGTTATGTTAAAAAGCAGCGTGTGTAGCAGTCTCCTCACTCCCTAGATCTGTTCACGTCTAGGCACTTGTGTGTGGTGTACTCCAAGCAGGTTAAGACTATGTAAACACTGAGTCTTTCCAAAGCAACATCCAACTTTCCAGTTATTTTATGTGGTCTGAGCAACATCAACCTTTAAACCATCCCAGCTTTTGCATTCCTGGACCATGATGACTACAAAAAGGCTGTGCCTGGAAGAGAGTTCCACTGAAATAATGAGGGAACAATTAAATATTAAATGAAAACAAAGAATGAAGATGCTTTGAAGATTAATAGTAGTGTTTATGTGTTGAGAGCTGACACCTGTAAACACTGGATCTTTTTCTTTTTGTACAGTTTGATAAATACATGAACTACAAAGCACTTTCCATGTAGAAACCTGAGTGTCATTCATTGGACTACTGTTGTATTTACACTGACCAGGAGTGGCGGCGCCGAACCTCACCGCACCTGCAACGAAACCATTCTGCTTTAAACTTGAAGAAAACAAAGGAGCAATCTGAAGCCATGTGTCAGTAAAACTTAAGTGGAGCAGTTGTCAAATAAAGCCAACTAGCACGTAGATGAGAGAAAAAAACTGGGTTCAAGGAAGTTGTGGTTTTTTCCGGGTGCTTCTAGTCTCTTGGGACACGACTTGGAAATCTTCCTCCTCCTTGGTATTACTTTTCCATTGTGTTTAAAACCCTAGACAGTTTCTGATGTCCATGCATCAAATACAGGTTCCTGGCTGTGCAGGGGGCTGCTGCTTCCGATTCCGGACGGCGCCCGACTTCTCTTTGTAGGCAATTGGCATCTGTTGTGAAATGTCCACCAGAGCGCTGGCCACGGCGAGACCTGGCACAGAACACACATCACACAACAGCCACAGCAACAAACCTGCAGAAAGAGCTCAGAAAACCCCTCCAGGCCACAAAGGATGTAGAATTTTTTAATAAACTAGAAAAGTGTTGTGGCCCAAGAATTAAACTCCAGCTAATATTCTGAAAGGAGCTGAAATACTGCATGTTTAATTAGAAGCAACAGCAAGAGGAAAAGAAGCAATAAGGGTGGGTATTAGTGGATGTAAAACTCTAAATGTGGAAGCCTCAATCCTTAACATTGAAGGTGTCTTTCCCTGCATCAGCAGATGGACTACAATAAACCTGAAAGCAAAAGTGGACCGAGGTTTCACTGCCCTTCCCGTGGATACATCACCTCTGCAACCTCCTCATGGCAGATCAGGGAGTCATGGAATGGTTTGGGTTCAAAGGCACCCTAAAGCCCATCCAGTTCCACCCCCTGCCATGGGCAGGGACACCTCCCACTATCCCAGGGTGCTCCAAGCCCTGTCCAGCCTGGCCTGGAAGATTCTAGAGATGGGGCAGCCACAGCTGCTCTGGGTGCCCTGTACCAGGGCCTCCCTGCTCTATTCACAGACAAACCACATTGGGACCTAGCTCAATCCAGCTCAACACCAAACCATCCAATTCAAACCCTGCTAGCTCTTTTTCCAAAGCCTTTGCTTCACCAAGCTCACTGGGCACTGGGGAACCCCAGTTAAATCACACACTGCCCAGGAGATGATGACCAAGTGCCCTGACACCAGGTTTGGGTCTGAAGGGGTTGAGAACAAGGCTGGGTAGGGAAAAGCTCTTTGTCCAGAGCTCCTAAGAGGAGGGCAGAGATGCTCTGAAAGGACTTGTAGTGACAGGACAAGGGGGAATGGTTTCAGACTGATAGCAGACAGGGTTAGATGGGATATTCTTCTAGTGAGGTGGGGGAGGCCCTGGCACAAGTTGCTCTGTGGCTGCTCTGTGGTTTGCAGCAACCTGGGATAGAGGAAGGTGTCCCTGCCCATGGCAGGGGGTGGAACTGGATGATCTTTAAGGTCCCTTCAAACTCAAATCTTTCCATGATTCTGTGAGTTGATGTTCCCCTGCAAATGGAGTTGGGAACTAAATTGGATAGGCCAAGTGACAAGTTACCTTCACAAGTAACTACTGCAAACATGGCTGTACCTGATCCCTCTTTCCCCCACCCAGCTGTTAACTAAAGCATAGTCCAATATCATATGTTCATCCATCAATTGACCTTAGTAATTAACTCAGAACTCATGTTGGGAGCCAGCAGGGCCCAGACCAGGGAGCCTAAAAAACCTCGAGCACATCCCAAGCTGAATTGTGGCCACAGCAGCTTCTGTGGGACCAGGAAAGGTGAACTGTAAGGCTGGGGAAGGAGTCCAGAGTTAATGCCAAGGCACCAGAGACAACAGCAATGCTCACCTGACTGTCCTGGTGGTGGAATACCCCCGAGCCCTCGAGGCAGCCTCACGAAGACGGAGAGAACGGCTGCTTTGTTCCCAAAGCAGGGCTCCAGCGCGATGGGCTTTGGTACAGTCTGCAGCAGGGGAAACAGCGGGGGAAAACAAATGTTAAACAGCGTGTTACACCCTCCCTCCTCCCCCAGCATCACTCCTCCAGCTCCTACAAGCCCCAGGGCATGAACCACCATGAACCACACTGCTGTGCTGGGCAGATTTCCAGCACACAGCCAGCAAAGCTAAAACCACTGTCAGCAACAATCAAAACACGAGTCATCACAAGAAAACACATTCACTTAATAAAAATCAGGCTATTAAAAAGTCCAGCACTACACAAGGCTTATATTTCTCCCTAAATTCAATAACAAAGGAGCAGCTTATGTAATCAACAGGACTGAGGGTTTGTTCCATCGACCCCATCAGCAGCCTGTCACTGATATCAGCACGCACCACCACGGCCACTCGATACTCCAAATTCTATTTCCACAATTTAAGTGCATGTACCCCCTCAACAGCACTCTGTGAATTAACACAGTAAAGAACATTTTCCCAAGAACAAAAATAAGTGTTCAAGGCCAGGCTGGATGGAGCTTGAAGCAATCTGGTCTAGTGGAAGGTGTCCTTGTCCATAGCGGGGGAATAAGATGGGCTTTAAGGGCCCCTTCCATCTGTGATTCTAATGTATAATAGACAGACAGCTTTCTCCCTGGAGGAGCAGAGGACTGGATCCCTTGCTGACCCTCAGTGTCTGTGACCACCTCCCACTGCACTCTTGTGAAGATTTTACCTGAATGATCAACAGCCAGCTTCAGTATGTCATTAGAAAGCCAAAATGCAACAGCCCAGCCCAGAAATTAAAGTATGTTCTCAGCTGGGCCCCAACCCCACATACAGGTACACAGGATCAGTGCTACTGTGGGCTGCAATAACAGTCAGATTAGCATGCAAGTGTTCACCAATGAGTACAGGTTCAGGAGAGTTTCTTCTTTTGTTCCACACCAGCTAAAAAAGCTGAGAAACACTATTTTACCCAATACACTCAGTGCTTTCTGTTTTCTTGTTTAGTATGGACAAATTCCACTCGGCTGTTAATGAAATAATTAGTTCTTTTTCCAACAGGCATCAAACTACATCATAGCACTCAAATATTCAACAGAAACTCAATGCAATGCAAGCCATGAAAAAGCCTGAACAGGAGTCAAACATGCTGTTAAATTACTGCTGCTCAATAAAAAAGACAAAAGGAGACAACAGCAAGCAAAATGAAACTTAAAACTTTCCATATCTCCCATTTACTGCAACGATTGCAGCAGTGTTTGCTGGTCTGTGCCAGGCAGATAAATACATGCTGCACAGGCTGGATGATGGAAGCTGCTGCCTGCCTGCTTTATGACAGCAGGATTCTTCACCTCCCCACCCCCAACAAAGGGACTCAACTCAGAGTAAAGCTTTTCCCAGAAGGAAACAAGCACACCCTGGTGCTGGAACCCAGAGACTCAACTGCCAGAGGCAATGGAGGGAGCTTGGAGAAGGAACTGCAGGAATAGAGCCCACGGACCTCTGCCTTATGGGGGGAGCAAGAACCCAGCACAAAGCTGACTTTCTTTTGGACAGACTCAAGTATTTTACTTATTCTACTGTTAATGAAGCAGTTCTGCTGAATTCCAGAGCTTGGAGGATGGCACTGGGGTTACAGAGAGCTCTTGTGCTCACCCTCAGCACTGAGCAGAATGGGCAGCAAGGACCACACAGGGAAGTGATGGAGGGAAGACAGTGAAGGAGCAACTGAATAATAGACTGTATTTTTTAATACTTTTTAATGTATTTGTTTTCAATGGATTAACGGCCATGGAGCTGCTGCAGGGCTGGAGCCCCTCTGCTCTGGAGCCAGGCTGGCAGGGCTGGGAATGTTCCCCTGGAGAAGGGAAGGCTCCAGGCAGAGCTCAGAGCCCCTGGCAGGGCCTGCAGGGGCTCCAGGAGAGCTGCAGAGGGACTGGGGACAAGGGACAGAGGGACAGGAGCCAGGGAATGGCTCCCACTGGGAAAGGGCAGATTGGGCTGGGATCTCAGCAAGGAATTCCTGGCTGGGAGGGTGGGCAGGGGCTGGGCTGGAATTCCCAAATTTGCTGTGGCTGCCCCTGGATCCCTGGCAGTGCCCAAGGCCAGGCTGGACATTGGGGCTGGGAGCAGCCTGGGACAGTGGCAGGTGTTCCTGCCCATGGCAGACCATGGATGGAAAGGTGACCTTTAGAGTCCCTCCCAACCCATGAGGATGCTCAGCAACACATTCATCATCCTCCAGCCAACCTGCAGAAACAGGAGGCTGGAAAATCCATCCCAGGGGTCACCAAATCCAGCCCTCCACTAACACAGGCAATAGCACATAAAAGCACAATTCTCTGCTTTAGGAGCAGTTACACTTTCAGCCTGTGCCATCACCTCTGGGAGACCTTTCCAGATCCCCTGGTCTGGATCTCACCAGAGAGTGGTGGCAGAGTTTTAATCACTCTGCCACCAGAAACTTTCTTTTAACCTCAAATCGTTCACACTTCAATTTATTCATCTGCCTCACGTTCTTCTGTGCCTTAACCCTCTCCCTGGGCTTTAACCTGCTTTACAGCTCAGCCCTCTTTTGGATCTCAGCCCTCTTTTGGATCAACTGGAAGAGCAATACTCTGAATTCCTTCCCTGAACACAAGTACTGCCTCCTCCAGTTCTCCAAGTGCCCCTCTCTGCTCCTCGTTTTCAACCACCAGAGAGGCATTTCAGGCTCTGACAGGGCCTCTGTTGTGGTACCCAAATCACCCTGAGTCTCCTGCATGTCATAAAATAGAAAGAAACAGAAGCTGTTCATTATATAGCTCTCAGTCACAGAACTGAAGGGACTTGGAGAGGAATTTAGCTCATCTCTCAGCCCCAGGCAAGACCCTCTCTCCTCCTCTGCCCTTTCCAACTAATGAACCCTGAGTGTGCAGCAGAAACTCTCATTATGCGTCCCTGTGGGCACAATCTTCCCTTTCCTTGGAATTTTTATTTTGGTCCTCAAGGTCACACATCTTGCTCCTCTTTGCTCTCCTGGTTCCACAGCACAGAGAGCTGGGATAGGATGTAGCCCTGAGCCTCCTTCCTTCCATTGTCAACCTGCCCAGGAAACAATCAGAATCATGGAATCTTCGGATTGGGAGGGACCTTAAAGTTCATCTCATACCCTGCAGGGAGCAAGGACACCTCCCATTGTCCCAGGCTGCTCCCAGTCCCAATGTCCAACCTGGCCTTGGGCACTGCCAGGGATCCAGGGGCAGCCACAGCTGCTGTGGGCACTCTGTGCCAAGGCCTGCCCATCCTGCAGGGAACAATTCCCAATTCCCAATATCCCATCCAGCCCTGCCCTCTGGCAGTGGGAGCCATTCCCTGGCTCCTGTCCCTCCAGGCCCTTTTAAAATCTCTCTCCATCTTTCCTGGTGGGCCCTTCAGGTACTGAAAGGCTACAATTAGGTCAACCCAAAACCTTTTTATTTTTCAGGCTGAACAATCCCGAAAGAGATGAGGGTTGGTAAAATATTGTTAATATTTCCCTGCATGGGGATCCTTATTTCTCTCAACCATGCACAGCAAGGATAATGATGCACCCAAAATCTGTCAAGCAGTTGCAAACTAATTTGGAAGGAATTAAGCACAACATCACTTTGCTGCAGCTAAGCTCCATCTTAAAACTAAAAGGGGAAAAATGGCCTATTGTCCATCAATCCAGCTTTTCCTGAGACAAGCTGCAGTTAATAACAACAAAAACTCGCCTAAAGAATCAAGTCCTGCACATTTATTTTTGACAGCCCCCGTTCAGGCACCTGTTTTCTGAACTGTGACTCATTGTGCATCTCTGAGTGCTGCTCACGGCCAGAGACAGAGCAGGGAGGGAATGACTCAGAGCAGTGAGGGATGAGGAATGTGGAATTTGAGCAGGGAGGTCAGGAGTGAGTTGAGTGACAGAATGAGGAATTTGGAATTTGAGCAGGGAGGTCAGGAGTGAAGGACACGCTGCACCCTCTGCAAGGCAGAACCAGCGCTGGAGCCAGGGACCAGCTTCTGCACTCAGGGAGGAAAATGTGACATCTCAACCAGCAGCTTCACTGTGACCTGGACTGGAGACCTCACCAGCACCAGCCCTGCCCTGCCTGCCACCTGGTGTGACCTAGGTAGGTGTCACCAGGACACTGAGGGTCTAAGGAGCAGCTGGCTGGCTTCATCAAGGGCAGTTTTGGTGGGGAGACCTCAAGAGCTCAGGTCTCCTTTCTTTGCTCACTCAAGTGGTTTCTGAGCACTCTTATCAGAGATTATGGAGTCCTCTGAGTTGAACGGGACCCACAGGCATCAGCCAGCCCAGCCCCTGTCCCTGCTCACACACCCCAAAATCCCACCTGGGCATCCCTGGAGCTCTGTCCCAATGCTCCTGGAGCTCTGGCAGCCTCGGGGCTGTGCCCATTCCCTGGGGAGCCTGGGCAGTGCCAGCACCATCTGGGGATGAACCTTTCCTATCTCCACCTAAACTTCTCCTGACAGAGCTGCATAGCCTCTTTTATTGCAGATCCAAGCCATTCCCCTGCAAGATTTTGAGTGAACATGGACAGCAGAGTTCAGATGTGAGAGATGGCTCTTAAGGGTAAACTTTAAAAAGGTACATAAAATAGGTGTATTTCCAAATTTTGTAACAACCTCTATCAGACGCTTAAAGCCTGCCTCTGCCAGCAACTTCCATTCAGAGGTTTTGATAAACTCATTGTTGAATTATAGAAGTGATTCTTTTTTACTGAAGGCTTAATGGCACAATGAAGTAGACATTATTCAAATCTATTCAAATAAGGTGCATCTCTCAGACACTCCGCACCAGAGGACTGCTTTGAGAGGTGCCTGAACAGCAGAGTCCCATGGTGGGAGCAGATACAGAGGGGAGAACAAAGCCCTGGAGCTCGAGTGGGTGGGCAAAGCCCACAGTCAATGGCCATGGGCAGAGCTGAGCTGGCTGAGCCAGCAGGCCCTGCCCTGAGGCACCTCTGGTCCTCAAAGAAAAACGGACAGCTGTGCCTCCAGCACATTGGAGAGACAAATTCATGGAGCTGATCACAGAAACAGAGTGCTTTGAGTTAGAAGGGACCTTAAAACTCATCTTAAAGCCATGGGCAGAGACACCGCCCAATGTCCCAGGTGTTCCAAGCCCCAATGTCCAGTCTGGCCTTGGGCACTGCCAGGGATCCAGGGGCAGCCACAGCTGCTCTGGGCACCTGTGCCAGGGCCTGCCCACCCTGCCAGGGAACAATTCCCAACATCCCATCCAGCCCTGCCCTCTGGCAGTGGGAGCCATTCCCTGGCTCCTGTCCCTCTGTCCCTTGTCCCCAGTCCCTCTGCAGCTCTCCTGGAGCCCCTGCAGGCCCTGCCAGGGGCTCTGAGCTCTGCCTGGAGCCTTCCCTTCTCCAGGGGAACATTCCCAGCCCTGCCAGCCTGGCTCCAGAGCAGAGGGGCTCCAGCCCTGCAGCAGCTCCGGGGCCTCCTCTGGGCTCTCTGCAGCAGCTCCACGTCCTCCTGCTGTTGGCCCCAGGGCTGGGGCAGCTCTGCAGGTGGGCTCTCACCTGAGGGAGGGGCACAGGGACACAATTCCCACCTTGCCTTTGCCATCAGCCAGGGCTGGAGCAGCTCTGCACATGGGTTCTCACCTGAGGGTGGGGCACAGGGACAGAGTCCCCCCTCTCCTGCACTGAATCACCTGAACCCTTCCCTGCAAGGGGCTTTCCATGCTCCTCTGCAGCAAAGCAGCAATCAATGGACATGATGGGAAAACCCCAAGACCTGCAATAATCAGATATCAAATAATAAGCAGAAAGCCAGTGAAGCCCTGCTGGCCTGGAAGCTGTGGGCAGCCCTGTCAGGGGAACAGGCAGCTCGTGGTGCTTTAAGGGTGGTGACACAGCCCCGTGTTCCCAGAGGCAGCAATAGCTGCTCTCAGCTGCTTCACACAGATGATTTTATTGGCCCAAACCAGCACTAAAAGCCAAGTAATTCCAGTTGTTTCTGAGTTTTGATGTGTATTTAGCATGCATAAAGAGTAAACCATTATAGACATTAAAAGCAATAAGAGACAGATGAGGTGATTTCATTAGTCCAGCTTCTCCAGCAGGATTCTCCACATGAACAGGGCCTTTCCCAGGAATTTGTCTGGGCTATTTCTAGGGGACCCAGATGTGGAATAGAGCACCTGTTCCCTTGGGAGTCAATTTCACAGCCAAATACTTTCCCCAAGTAGGTTGAATTGTGTGATGCTCAACCTAAACACTTTTATTTCATCTCATTATTTCTATTTATGCTGCTTGTACTTGACAAATTCAAAAAGTTAATAATGTGTCACATAAAACTAATGGCCAGAACAATAAATATTCTGTATAATTTCACAAACCCGGCATCAGTTTTATTTAGGTTCTGTGATATACTGCCAGCCTATTGCGTTTCAAGATGTATTAAAAAAAATAACATGGACAATTTTTTTCCTTAACAAGAAAACATGTTTCTGTGGTTTGATCAAATAAGTCTTACACGGTTTTCAATTTCCAGGAAGGAAATTAAAATAAAGGAAAAATCTTATGGTGGTGGATGAAAAAAGGAACATTACCCAAACAGTTCAGTTTTATTACTTGATTCCACTTGTTCAGGTGATTTCACTCTGTAGAAAAAGGGTCAAATTCCATTTGCAAGTTTTAAAATTGTGCCATTAAAATCTGAGTGAACATTCGCAAAACAAGTTACAAGCAATTTCCTATTAAAACAGATTATTAAGCTTTTAAAATTATATTCTCAGGGTAGTATGTGTGTCCTGCAAGATAGAGATGAATGAACTTCTAGCAATAATTCACAGTAAATGAGTTTAGATTAAAAATTTACATTTACCTTGTCCCTGATAGCTACCTTGGAATTTTAGAGGGGCTGGGGAATGAGCTGACTTGCTCCTAGAACTGGGTTGGTGCATGAGAGAAACTAACAAAAATCACATTCAAAGCCTCAGCTGGATGTTAGCAGCCTGAAATGGGGAACACAGATCTGAGCAGCCCGGATCTGCAGCCCACATGCCTCCAGCCCCACGGGGCCCCAGTCTGCTCCCCCTTATTTAACAACTGCTCCGTGCTGCCCAGGGCTCCTGCGAGTCCAGCAGCACCCAGCCACCAGCTCGGGTGATGGAGAGGGATTGGTGAGGTGAATCTGGATCTCCATGGCACCAGCTCGGGGTGAAGGGATTGGTGAGGTGAATTTGCATCTCCATGGCACCACCTTGGGGTGAAGGGATTGCTGAGGTGAATTTGCATCTCCATGGCACCAGTTCAGGGTGATGGAGAGGGATTGCTGAGGTGAATTTGCATCTCCATGGCACCCACTTAGGGTGAAGGAGACGGATTGGTGAGGTGAATGAATTTGGATCTCCAAGGCCGCTCCCCTGAAATGACCAAATCTCGTGTCACAGTTTGAGCCTGGCCACCCATAGATGCCAACACTCATCCTGCTCCTTCACTTCCCAGCCACACTTCAGGGAGGGGTGGATGAGGCCATGGGGAGCAAATTTGGGAGATATGTACATATATATGTGAATATTTATTTTGATTTTGTACAGGTGAAGGGGCAGGACCTTTACAATTCTTTTCAAGCACTCAGCTGGTTTTTGCACAGGAAAACAAAGTAAAAAAACCCAATGAAATGGGACAGCTGGATGAAGATTGCAAACACAACACACAAAACAACTACTTGGCATAAATGAATGCAAATAAGTCCTTGATAATGCTGTTGAGAAGCTGCTGGTGTTATTAGTACTTCAATCAGAGAGATGCTCGTTAGAGGGGAAAAAATGAACTTAGAAAATCCTTCTCCTGTGGGAAGCTTCATGCTCCTTCCTCTCCTTCCAGCAAATACCTCCTTATCAGCTAAAATCAGAGTCCAACCTGCGGAAATGTTTATACAATCTTCAAACCTAAAACTAGTTAAAATCACTTATCAGCCAAATGTTCCCTAAAATACAAGGTAGGCTTAACAGATATGTCTGCTGATCTCATGACAGCTCCCTTCCTAAGATCTATATTCCATATTATATCATGGGAGTAGAAAAAGTTTCCCCTAATTTTGCAACAGAATTCAAAACAAGGCACTGGGCACTTGTTTACTGGAAATAAACCTTCAAAAGGTAAAGGTTTTATCGGGTATTTTTGTTGCTGTTTTGGTAGGAGGAATCACAGCCAGCCTCTATGGAGTTCTAGGGCAGCTAATCCACTTTACATATCTCAGCTGCCCAGGGAATGCTCCCTTCCTACCCCTGGCATTCCTTCAAAGGGGATCCCACACTTTTCCATGCCCTAAAAGGGGGCCAGCATATGAGGAATAAACACCAAACAGAAAGTACAAGCTGGGCTGTCCTCCCTGTGTATTCCTTTGCCACCTCAATGCTCCAGGAGGGAGCCTAAAGAGTGTAAGTGGTTTTGCTGAAAACAGAGACAGCACAGACAGCCTTGGAATTCCTCTATGTTAACATATGGAAAAGCTCCTAGAACCAGTAACTGCCAGAAAGCCCAGAAATAAGATTTTAGAAATTAAACTGCCTTTCCAAAGGGAAGCTGAGAAACCCAGAGCCTACCTTAGCCAGGTCAGGCAGAACCACACTGGCCTTTCTGATCTCAAAGGCTGTATGTGATCCATCTCCAGCAAGTGCCACAGCAGGTCAGGATTATTCCCTTTCTTTCCCCCCATCCCTCAATTTCAACCCCTTGCTGCAGCTATTATCCTTCTGAGGACAGGAATGACTTTCAGCATACTTGTATCATCCTTGAAAAACCCTAAGCTGCTCTGTCCCCTTCTAACACATCTTGATCACACAAAAAGAAAGTGGTTCAAGTTGTGCCTCTGGGCATTTAGACTGGATATAAGGGAAAATTTCTTCATGGGAAGAGTTGTGAAGCATTGCATAGGCTGCCCAGGGAAATAGGCATCACCACCCAATGCTCAATAACCTTGTGGATGTGGTACTTGAAGACAGTTTAATGGTGAACGTGGCGGTGGTGCTGTGTCCACGAATGCACGTGGTGATTTAAAGGCCTTTTCCAGCCTTATCGATTCTATGATTTGACACAGCCTGGTCATTTCTGCTTGATGAGGCTTTTGTGCATCACACCTCATGCCTGGCCTCCCTCCAAATCCTGCTCTTGCACAGAGCCCCAGTCTCAGCTCGCTGGAGCTGTCCTTGCCATGCTTACACTAACCCAGCTCACTGAAGGGGAGTAGGCTGGGAGATGTCACAAAGGCTGGTCCATCAGCAAATCTGATGGATCAAAAGAAGGTCAGCAACATGTGAAGTAAAGGGGAAGTGAGTCATCAAGAGTGACAACCAGAACAGGATAAAAGCTGTAAAAACCATCAGTTCCTTGGCCTTTAGTTCTTTGCTGAACTCCACCTGCATGAAACAGCCCAAAATCAAGCCACATGTCAAAATTAACATGAATTCACCCTGTAGAAGTGCTGAGGCTGGCAGATGCTTAATTTCAAATCATTCCTCACCCTGCAGCTTCCCCAAACCCTGCACTCTGTGGCACAGGGCTTACTACTCATTTCTCTGCCCCTTTACTGCTGGTTGCCACTTCATTGCAATATAAAAGGAATTTAACAAGGGTATCGCTCAGATGCAAAATACAAATAGACTGAAAATATATTAATTAATCTGTGGTACCCCCTACCCACTCTCAAATCAGCTCATCACTTTAGCTCTGCACTTCATGAACAGATGGGATCTTCTGGCAGCCTTTAAACCACTCAAAAGCACTTTCTCCCATAACAAAGCAAACTAATTACTAGAATAAGATGCTATTTCCCATCTATTTATCTGCTATTTTTAAGGAATCAGCTTGCTGTCTGATTCAGGATTTGTAGTGAAGCCCTCAAACAGCAGAATTAAATGCACATTGGTACAATGGTACAGAACACACTAAATGAACGTCATAAGGATTTTGCTCACCAAATGCTTCTCCCTTTCCCTTTAGGAAACTAAAGATCATGGGTGCAAAGATAATCAACACTTAGCTTCACGTGCTGGATCCCTGAACACAGCACAGCAAAGACTGCACCAGCTCTCCTCTGAAAGATTCCAAAATATTTTTTTCCAATTTGAGGATCATTCTTTCCCACTGCAACCATTTTCTTGTTGACCTCGTGAGTGCTTTGCTCAACCTCAGCACTTGCTTGCTAGGCTGTGCATGTTTTTTCCAAGGTAACTTCTTGCCTTTAGCAACTTCAAGATAGGTGGAAATCAATGTCAAAATTATAAACTTCCCAAATTCTTTTGGGAAAGCTTCTAAGCATGGCTGCAGAGGATTACAAGACTTAGATTAATCCGATAACAAGCCCTAAAAAAGCCTGAGCTACAGCAATACCAGTTCAGACACTTGGATGAGTCCCAGGCACCCAAGGAAGTTAAACACACTTAGAAAAATAATTGCAATATTCAGCACGTCTGAACGCACAAAGAGCTGCAGAGAGAAGCCAACAGATTTTGTAATAACTAAGCAAATTTAGTGGTAGATTTGTGATTCAGTGGGTATTTGTTGAGTGGCAAATAAACCAAAGCAGCTAGTTACGTGTTGCCTAGCTGCAGCCTCTAATAGGAATTGCTTCCCTGCAGGTAAATCACTTTCTATTACTCCTAAGTACCCCAGGAAAACTACTAATTGAAAACACAGTTCTAATACTGTCCAGCTGGAAAACATTAGCTTAGGATGGAACTAGCTTGACACTGGCTGCCAACTGGCTATGGACAATGGAATAGGAAATTAATCTTTTGCAGACAAGACATACCATTTTCCACTTCTCCTTTGTAACCTTCAAATCAACTCATCATTAACCAACAGCTTTGATTCCCATGGGCAAAGAAAAGCATCACTGAATTCATGATAATGCAAGTCTGGCTTTCTTGCAATTAAAATGAAGACTCCAATTTTGACATAGTGGATGGCAGTGGAACTGGAGGGCAGATACAACATCCAGCACCACAGTAACATTTCCCTCTTTTCTTGACTAAGAGTTAAAGAACAGCCAGACCACAAAGAGAAGCACAGTTGTCCAATTCTGCATTGCCCCAGCCCATCCTCCTGCAGCTCTCTCCTGCCAAGAGCTTTTTCCCATGCAGGTGCAAAAGGCATGAGGAGAAAAACCCAAGCTGCTGGCTAGTGTTAAACCATAACACCCCATACATATTCAGACTGGTGTTTCATTTCTATTTAAATTCATTTCCATGCAGGGACCAACAGGTCAGACTATCTCAGAAGCACCATTTCCCCAAGTTGCTTCCAACCCACAACGTTCCTGAGCCTCCTCTCCTTTTGTGAAACACTCGGGTGTTTTGTGACTACTTTTATTCCCTAGCCAAGTTCTAAAAGATGAGAAGAAAAACTATATAAACCCCATCAAACCTAGTAACACTCCTTGTCATGTAGAGGCACCCTTGTTCTGCAGCCACACCTGCCAGCAGATGATGGCAGAGAGCTGGAAAGGGATGATCTTTAAGCTCCCCTCCAACCCAAAACATTGACTGATTTTATGGAGTTACCATTGGCACAACACTTCAGGTGCACATTCATCTCCTCAGCTCCAGATTACTGTACAGAGTTTGTGCCATTGCATGATCAGACCACCTCATCTGTGCCCAAAATTGATTAAGAAACATGTATCTGAGTTACCAGCACAGAGGCAATTACCAGTTCCTAATGATTTCTGGGTCTAAAATAGCATATTTCTCCACAGTCTTTCTTACTGCGCTTCAAACCAGCTTCTCCATGCATTCCAGAGGAACCCAAGGAGGCCAGACAAGATGAGGGCAGCAGAACAAGAGGAGGAATAACACACTCATCAGAACTGAAGAGATCCAGAGCTTATCCTCTCTGTAGTTTGAGTGCAGACAACTTGTCAGAGATCAAAAAGTTTAGAACAGCTTTGTTCTGGCCTGATCCCACAGGAGAGGTGTTTTTAGCTACTTCCAGACAACAGAAGAAGATGAAGGGAAGGGCCCCAGTCAGACTGCAACCCAAACCCATCAGCAGCCAGGCTACATCCTCCCAGATCTGCCTCCAGCCTCATGAACATCCACATGCATCCCACAGCCTTTTTAATGAGCAATGAAATAAAAGTTCAGTCTGATTTGGTGAGTAACATTCTGATTTTGCAAGGGTGGATTCCCAAGTCTTGGTGAGCTGTCAGAGGTAATGATTCCCAGTACCAGACTCATGACAGAAGCAGGGAAATTATAAAAAATCAGAAAATCTGAGGATCTGGAGTCAAGAGAAAGTCAATGGGGAGGAGAACCAGTCAGAGCATCCAAGGAGAGGTCCAGATACTCAATCACCTGAATTACTGAGGACCTTTGCAAATTTTACTTTACTTCACTCAGCTCCAAACCAGGTACAAGACAGGATGAGAGGAAACAGCCTAATGCTGCACCAGGAAAGGTTCAGCCTGGAAATTAGGGAAAATGCCTTCCCAGAAAGGGCTGCCCAGCCCTGGCACAGGGTCCCCATCCCTGCAGGGATCTGAACATCCTGTGGTTGTGGCACTTGTGTGGGCATGGGGCAGTGCTGGCCCTGGCAGGGCTGGGGGAGTGGCTGGACTCAATGGCCTCAGAGGGATTTTCCAACCTTAACTATTCTGTGATTCCATATATTGAAAAGGTGCTTCTGCATGGTGTCCACCCAGAAGGTGGTGCAGGACACCAATCACATGGAATAGTATTAAAACTTGCCATGCCAGACCATATTTACACACAAATAAGGAAGAGCCAAAGCTATAGAGGCAACCTTAATGCCTGCACTTAGGCCAAGACTTAAAAATTCACCAAATAGAAGTTTTGGGGTCAGACTGCTTTCATGTGCTTTAGGTTTTTGGTTTTGTTTTTTTAAAAGAATAAGCTCTCTTGTTATAGTAAGAGACTGTGAGAAACTTAGTACCTGGAGTAATCATAGAATCTCAGAGTGGTTTGGGTGGGAAGGGACCTCAGAGTCCACCCAGTGCCACCCCTGCCATGGCAGGGACACCTCCCACTGTCCCAGGGGGCTCCAGCCCCAGTGTCCAGCCTGGCCTTGGGCACTGCCAGGGATCCAGGGGCAGCCACAGCAAATCTGGGCACCTGTGCCAGGGCCTGCCCACCCTCACAGGCAATTTTTTTCCCAACATCTAATCCATGTCTGCCCTTCTTAACCTTAAAGCCTAATGAGAAAAATTTCCAAAAAACTTCAGTCTAAATAAAACAAAACAATCCAGCTGCCTTAGATGAGAAAGAAAAATAATCAATGTTTTCAGGTTCTTAATTTTTTTCTTTTTGTACAAAAGTCTGTGCTGGTCAAAGCATCACATCAAAAAGACCTTTGAATTAATTCATCACCTCTTAAATATGCTTCTACTAAAAATTCAACATGTTGTGTGTAAGAATGTGCCAGCCTGGTGTATGACCATGATTTCTTCATACTCCTATTTGCTAATCACAAGATACATTGGAATATATATTTGTTATCAGAAATATGTTAACATTATCCAGTACACAGACATGATTATATTCACACTTGTCTTGCGATATCACAGGGAAGGGTTTCTATTTGCAGCACCTACAACTATTTCCAGCCCAGTGCTCTCTGGTGTAAAGCTGAAATTCTTCTCTATTTCAAAGCATAAAAACTAACAAGGTACACCCAACTCCTCAAACCCAGCATCAGCGTAACATTAATCTGAACCAGCCCAAGAGTTATCAGTGAACATCTGAAGGGATAAAAGCAAATTAAAATGGTGCCTGTTGGACCTCCTGGACTTAAGAGTTTCTTGCAGGTATATACAAAAATGAGAGGATTTGGGATTGCTGTGTAAAGCATCCCTGGTTAATCATGGTGAGGACCACCCCAAAGGCCCAGCTCTCACCTTTATGCTCCCCCCGATGAGATCTGGTGGCTCCTCATCTGTTTCTAAGGCAACGTTGATGGAGGCGAAGGGGCGACTTGCCATCTGTTGCATCTCGCGCAGGAGTTGCTAATTTATCAAACAGAAAAATATTATCATCATATTGTTCTGACACAAAGATGAAAGACAAATGTATCTAAATGTTTTGCCCAATACAAAGGGACATCAATGAATATGGAAAAATAACCTCCAGGGGCTTTAATGGCCTTAACAATACAGATAATGGTAAATATTCACATTACCACAATTTAACAAGTTATTGGAAGTAAAGCTGAATGTGAGCCTGACACGTCTGGAAGGGAAAACGATCTGACTGAGTCTCCATAAAGCAGTTATTTACTTTTTAAGCTGTTGTTTGTCATCACCTGTCTGATTCCCATTCCATAGGATTTGTGGGAAACATTTTGAAATTAAACTAGCAGCAGTATGTAACTACTGTAAGAATGAAGTTGCTATTTTTTATAACAGCACCATCAAAACACTGTCAGGTTTCTATTGAATAATCCCCTTTTTTATTGTTTCCTTGCTGAATACAGAAAATGGCAAACATGACCTTATTGCAAAATGTTTTATTAAAATAAAAAACCTTTTCCTGGGCAAATCCCCACAATCTCTCATGACACAAGGCATCTCTTTATTGTGCTCTTAAGCCCTTCTAAGCATTTCAATGCAGCTTCCCCTTTTTTAACACACAAAAACCAGATACTTTCTACACAGCTGGGCTGGAAACAGCATTTCAGTTTTAGCTGAGCTGTGGACACACTTCTTGTTGGCTCCAGTGACTAATGTCTGATGGTGACAACACAGCCTGACAGGGGAGGCAGAAGCCAGAATTCCATGAGGCAAGGGGTCCAATGGGACTCAGTGTCTCTGTTTAATAAGAGAAAAGGCAAACACTTTGTGCAGCATGAGAAAACCCAGTGCTCTTAACCTTAAATGCAGGAACTGCCCAATGCTCTGACACAGATTTACACATTTACCATCACTACTTATTACAGCAACACCAGTTATCCTCTGTTTTTAAGCTGGACTGAGGCACCACCAAATGCTCTCTACAACTCTTGTCATTGCCACCTGCATTTTCCCATTAATTCTGGGCAATCTGACACTCCAAGCCCAAAGTGATCATGTACAGCACTCAAAAACCCCATAGAAAACCCCACTAAATGCACTGTGCCCCAATATCCCCACGCAGCACACAAGAGGGTGAAAGGAATTTGCTGTTCTCCAACAACATTGTTTGGAACTGATTCCCAGAATCACTCAGTCCCAGAATGGTTTGGATTGGAAGGGACCTTAGGGACCATCCAGTGCTACCCCCTCCCTGCCTGTGGCTCTGGGGCCATGGCTGGGCCTGGAGCAGAGCCTGGGCCTGCTCTGAGCCCTGCACACAGGGACAGACTGGGACACACAGGGACAGACAGACAGGGACACACAGGGATGGACTGCGACACACAGGGACAGACAGCCAGGGACATACAGGGACAGACTGGGACACACAGGGACAGCCAGGGCTGAGGCCCCTCTCAGCTGGGGCTCCTCTCCAGCTGAGCAGCCCCAGCTCCCTCATGCTCCAGGCCCTTGCTCAGCTGGGCAGCCTCTGCTGGCCCTGCTCCAGGACATCCATGTCCTCCCTCCGTGCTGAGGATCCAGAGCTGGACACAGCACTCCAGAGCTGTCCCCAGGCTGGGCACAGGGGCAGGATCACTCCAGAGGTGCCCCAGGGCTGGGCAGAGGGGTAGGATCACTCCAGAGGTGCCCCAGGGCTGGGCACAGAGGCAGGATCACTCCAGAGTTGCCCCAGGGCCGGGCACAGAGGCAGGATCACTCCAGAGGTGCCCCAGGGCCGGGCACAGGGGCAGGATCACTCCAGAGGTACCCCAGGGCCGGGCAGAGGGGCAGGATCACTCCAGAGGTGCCCCCAGGGCCAGGCACAGGGGCAGGATCACTCCAGAGGTGCCCCAGGGCCGGGCACAGGGGCAGGATCACTCCAGAGGTGCCCCCAGGGCCGGGCACAGGGGCAGGATCCCCCCACCCTGCTGGCACTGCCCTTCCTGCTGCCCCCAGAGTCCCAGGGGCTCCTTGGCCCCCAGGGCACTGCTGGCCGCTCCCCCCCAGGTGCAGGACCCTGCATTTGTCCCAGTGGAATTTCAGCAGGTTCCTCTCTGCCCATCCCTGCCAGCTGTCAGGCCCACCTGAAGGGCAGCACAGAGGGGCTCCTGCCACCTCTGTGTCACTGGGAACTGCCAAGGAGCCACCCAGCCCACCCCAAATCACTGAGGGACCAAACAGCACTGTGCCCAGTACAGAACCTAGGGGGACACCACTGGAGACAGGCCTCCAACCAGACCCTATGCCACTCATTGCCACCCTCTGGAACCTTCTATGGCCTTTGCTTTGCCAAATCATCTATAATTTTGAGACTCTTTCACTGCAGAGGACTGTCTGTAACTTGGGGGTGCAGGCAAGGCACGATGAGGCCAATGTACATAAGCCTGGGGGGATGTATGAGCTTCTATGGCTCTCAGTCTAGCTAAAAAACCCTGAGATTTTACTGCCATAAAAGGCATGTGGTAAAGTTTTCCTTAATTTTTGAAAAAAAAAAAAAAAAGAAAGGGGAAAAAAAGGCATTTTGAGCAGATTGTAGATACTGTCACAAAGCAAAAACCCAACAAATCCACACAAATGGAGCGTTCGTAAGCAAACTTGTGTGTAACTCACACTTGGGAAAAGGACACGGGGAGTGCTCGGGTATTTAAAGCACACCAGCAGATTGCAGACGAAAGCAAGTGTGAAACAGATTGCTGGGTTGTTGTTCCTGTAATTGTCCCCTTCAGCTATCGCAGAGTGCTTTGTTTAATGGCTATAAAATCAATGAACAAGCTGTCCTGATGAAGATGTCCAAAAGACTGACGAACTAAAAGCTATTAGTTCTTCAAAGGAAGTTATTTTACTAAAGAAAATGTGCAATTTGGCAACATGACTCCTAGTGAAGTCAAAAGTAGCTTTGAGAATATAGAACCACAGGATGGTTTGGAACGGAAGGGATCCCAAAGATTATCCAGTCCTACCCCCTGCCACAGACAGAGACACCTCCCACTGTCCCAGGCTGTTCCCAGCCCTGTCCAGGCTGGCCCTGAGTGATTTCAGGGATGGGAAAGACACAGCCCCTCTGGGCACCTGTGCCAGGGCCTGCCCACCCTGCCAGGGAACAATTCCCAATTCCCAACATCCCATCCAGCCCTGCCCTCTGGCAGTGGGAGCCATTCCCTGGCTCCTGTCCCTCTGTCCCTTGTCCCCAGTCCCTCTGCAGCTCTCCTGGAGCCCCTGCAGGCCCTGCCAGGGGCTCTGAGCTCTGCCTGGAGCCTTCCCTTCTCCAGGGGAACATTCCCAGCCCTGCCAGCCTGGCTCCAGAGCAGAGGGGCTCCAGCCCTGCAGCAGCTCCGGGGCCTCCTCTGGGCTCTCTGCAGCAGCTCCACGTCCTCCTGCTGTTGGCCCCAGGGCTGGGGCAGCTCTGCAGGTGGGCTCTCACCTGAGGGAGGGCACAGGGACACAATTCCCACCTTGCCTTTGCCATCAGCCAGGGCTGGGGCAGCTCTGTACATGAGTTCTCACCTGAGCATAAAAATGCCCAAAGCAGATGAAATCAGAGGTCCAGGATGCAAGCAAAGCAGCAAATGCCTAAGGAAACATCCTTTTCCTAGCACCAGCTCCTGGTGTAGCACAAGTCATGTTATGAAGTTCCCCCTAAAAATTAAGAACTAATTTAAGAAATAATTGTTCTAGAACTTTAATGCCACGGTTTACCCCAAGGCTTGCACCATGCCTGTTTAACCCAGACACAAATCAATCCTTCAGTATTTGTTTGGGGTGTCAAAATTTTAATTAAAAGATTTTATGATGCTGTAAGGGAGAAAATGTGATTTTTCTCCAGTCAAGAGGCTGAGCAGGGCTTTACAAGTCGGCAGCTGTTAACATCTAAATACTCCAGAACCTGCCTTTCTCTCATTCCTAAAAATGGGCTTTCTGAAGTTTCAGATAATGAACCTCAATACTCTTTCAAGCAAACCCTGGTTTTCCAGATGACACGATTAATAGGACAACCTGGGAATATTTTAAATCACTTAGGCACAAAGAGGATTTTAAAGGCAAAGTGTTTGACAGCTTGCAAAGAAATCACATCAAAAAGCCTGTCTTGGAATACACCTCTGGCCTTTAATATTCATATAAATGCAAACTGTGAGAATGTGCACACCTTTCATTTGCATTGAGTGTGATTTTTTTCTACATCACAGAATTATGGAATGGTTTGGGTTGGAAGACACCTTAGAGACCATCTTGTTCCACCCCCTGCTATGTTCCACCTTTCTCTTGGGCTGACTTTATGATGCTCACATTCCCATTGGTCTGTTTAGCCCAGAAATGAGTTTTGCACCTTTCAGGCTGGTTCTGAGAGCAAAGGGGGAGACAAGAAGTGCACAGTTTATTTTCGGACACTGCACTCACTCCCCACATTCCTGCTCCTGGACTGGGATGGACAGACAGCAGGACAGAGCTCCCCTTTGCTTTTAGTTTTAGCAGTTGAAGCACAGAAGTTCCCTGGACTGTGCTTTCTCTTTGGAGCTGTTCAAACCTGCTGTGGCCTGAAGAGCAGCAGAGCACCCCCAGCTCTCCCCTGTGCCCCACGGGGCATTTCCAGCCCCAGAGGGACTGATCAGAGACTGAGTGAGCTGAGCTACAGCCCACCAGGGACTCTGGGAGTGTGTCACCTCTGCAGAACAGTGAGAGGTGTTCTTGTTCCATATTGTTCATTTTTGGTGCGCTGGTGAATGCTTTGCCTGTTAAATAAACAGTTTTTTCCACTTTTCTCCAAGGAAATCTTTTTCTGAACTGGTTTGGGGAAGGGTCACTTGAATTTGCTTTCTAGAGGAACCCCTTTGGAGGTTTTCTCCCAAATTTGCCCTAAACCAGGACAACCTTCCACTAGACCAGGCTGCTCCAAGCCCAGTCTAATGCAGCCTGGAGCCCTTCAAATAAAGTGATTCCTACCAGGAATATTTTTAATTCTCACACATTGAGTAATGGATGATCTAGAATGAAGAGTGTGTTACTGATGGGAGAAAAACCTCCCGAGGAAGTGAGGAAAGCCTTGCCAGGCAGTAGTGCAGGCTCTCTCAGAGAAGACAAACAGCTATTCAGGTTACCAGGTTAATTGACTAATATAACCTATGCTGTGTTTCCTGACAGGAAAAGCCTGGACATTTTATTCCCAGCATAAAGCAGCCACAAGGCTCCATATAACCATCCTGCTTACATCCATCTCAGCAACTGCCCCTGCAGAGAATGTTTCCTGAGCACAGGGCCCCGGCAGCTTTGGGGATGGGGCTCTGGTATTTTCAGCCATTAAATAACAGTGATTTTTCCAGAAGGAAGTCAATATCCTGGATTTAATTTGATCCTTATGAAGAATGGCCTTATAAACAAGCTTATCAAAACAGTGATCTAGAACTTGTAAGGAACTTCAGTATCTACATGAGCAATTTGCTCAATTTTTTTTAAGAAAACACACCAGGAAGGAAAACAGTAGGAACTCAAGGAGGACAACAGTGAAGTACTGGCACAGGGCACCCAGAGCAGCTGTGGCTGCCCCTGGATCCCTGGCAGTGCCCAAGGCCAGCTTGGAGCATCCTGGGACAGTGGGAGGTGTCCCTGTCCATGGCAGGGGGTGGGATTAGATGGTGTTTATGGTCTCTTCCAACCTAAACCAGTGCATGATTCCATGGGGCCTGAGCACCTGTTGGAGCTGGCCCTGCAGATGTGCAGATCCACCAAGCAGCCACTGCCACCAGGGCTGGAACCTTCTCTGTAGGTCCTTGGGAACCCCGTGAGGGTGGTGTCCCCTTCCCACACTGATTGTCAGCAGCCTGCAGCAGCCACAGCTGCTCTGGGCACCTGTGCCAGGGCCTGCCCATCCTGCCAGGGAACAATTCCCAATTCCCAATCTCCCATCCAGCCCTGCTCTCTGGCAGTGGGAGCCATTCCCTGGCTCCTGTCCCTGCAGGCCTTGTCCCCAGTCCCTCTGCAGCTCTCCTGGAGCCCCTGAAGGCCCTGCCAGGGGCTCTGAGCTCTGCCTGGAGCCTTCCCTTCTCCAGGGGAACATTCCCAGCCCTGCCAGCCTGGCTCCATAGGAGAATCACTGTACATTACTTGGAAGTAACATGTAGATCCTGCTGTAGGAACATTTGCTTTATGTCATCATAACTTGGTGACCTTGGGGGAAAGGGAGTTACCTTCCAAAATAAAAACTGGCATCAGCAAAAAATGAACATATAAGCCATAAATATTCCATGAAGATGAGCCCCAAATGTCTCAGAACTGAGTGATTTAAAGTATTTAACTACAATTACACTAACTACCATATAAGTCAACAAACAAACAATTTTCTCTGACGCTTTCATCATCACTGAAAATTTAGTTTTTAAGCCCCTAGAGCAGTGTACATATTAATGTTAGCTAATTAGTTTTGTAACTGACTTTGCAGGCTATGTTGAAAGAGAGAGGAGGAGAGAATTAATGTTCAAATCCTTCTCAACAGGCATTTCCACACTTCAAAACTATAACAAACCACAAAGCAAAGCTGCTGGGAAGTTGCCTCATGCTGAAATGACACGAGATATTTAATTCAGGGCTGATTAAGATAAGCAAGTTATTCATCATAATCATGCCCAGTAGGAGGGCATAGAAATCCTGACCTTTAATAAGAAGAATGAGATCATTTTTAAAAGACCAGAAGGATCTAGTCCATGCAGACTAAAATATACACCAATACCTGATAATTACACAATAGCATAGTGAAGCTTTGACTGAGTGGAGCTCTTCTGAAATAATTACACAATCTCTCCCTGATTTTTCCAAATAACTATATTAGATACCTGTGATGGTAGCTGATGCCTACCATCAGAAGGAGAGCTTGCAGTCTGAAACAAGAACAGCTTCAATAGACGAGTAGTGGGCTTTTTTTTTTAAATAAGGTTGAACTCTCCTAGAGCTGGGCTTGATAAAATCATTAAACCATGGAGTGTCTTGGGTTGGAAGGGACCTAGAAGCCCATCCAGTTCCACCCCTGCCAAACAGAAGGTTTGACCCAGTGAGCTGGTATCCCAAGCATGATACTCCAGTTTCATCTAATTTGATACTCAGCTTCATCTTTGCTCAAGCTCTACCAGCTCTTCTGTGGGATATAAACCCACTCAATTCTCCAGTAGCAACTGCCCTGAGGCCTCTGTCACAAGAGCTCCATGGCCTGTGGCTGCCAGCCCCCTGTGCTGGTGTCCTACAGAGAGGTTGGGGATGCAGCTGCTCAGCTGGAACTGGCCATCTCCCCAAGAGGAGCTGCACTGGGCACAGAAGTGACAGGAGCATGTTCAAACAAAACCAGACCATCAATTGCCCCCCACAAGCAGGAATCTCTTGTCAGCACTAATATTTTGGGATGTTTTTCCTCTTCAGGGCATCTCTTATTTCTGCTGCAATTTCCTTCAGCTGGTGACCAAAGCCACATGGATCACTGCAGAGCACACAGTGTCTGTATTTCGGAAAAAGCCTCCTGGCACTATGAGCTGGTTCCCATTCATGGATTTTAAATTTAGGGAGAGTGGAAAGCTACGATTATTTGATGTGACCTCCTGCCCAGCACGAGTCACTGAATTGCACCATGTGATTGACCTAGAAAAGGTCCTCCAAAAGCACTCATTCTGAGAGCCATGTTTCTAAAAATAGAAATTATTGGCATTGCCACTCTCTCCATTAAAAATGGGAGAAAAACAGAAAAGTTTTTTTTGACTTTTTTACCCCCAGCTGCAGACATGGGGTGTTACAGACTGGTTTGGTTTGGAAAGGACCTGAAGTTCATCTAGCTCCAATCCCCTGCCATGGGCAGGGACATACTGTTTAAACTTTTGATTTAACTGATTCTTTAGAAGATCCTCATCCCATCATGAATCTTCTATGATTCTATATAAACCTTCTATCAAACTTTAAAAATTCTCTACAAATCCATTCTCCATATGATTCCTTTTCACAGCCACTGATTTGCATCACCAAACCTCAGTATGTTTTCCTTGGAGAAATTGAGGAATTTGTGATGCTTTAAATTCTTGCTTATCTTCCAGGTAACAAATTAACCTTGCAGTGTTGTTCACCATCTGCAACACCCAAAACATTGCAAAGAGAAGTGTGGACACAGTACTCCAATAACTGGTTACACCTAATAGTAACACTGAGTTCTTGTTTTATTACTCATACATGCAGGAAATGATATTTACATTCAGCTTTTAAAACACCACAGCCACCATCACTTCAGTCTATTGTCCTGGGAACAGCTATTCTGGGAAGTAAACCCACCTTCAGTGCATAAAGAAAAAACAACCCAGGTTCATGTTTCCCACTGTAATGAGAGAAATTATCGTGCTTACCACGTGGCTCAACCTCCTCAGTCACCTGCTGGCAGTGATTTCTCTCTCCTCCAATTCTTGTTTTCCCTACAAACTGCCCCAAACCCAAGCTTAATATTTTCTTTTTGCTGACAGATACCAAACAGTGCTGTCAGTACTATGGAACAAGATCTATGTGGCAAATAACTGCTGGGAGCTTGGAGAATGCCCAAATCTAGAGAAATTTGTTGCCAGATCTTTTAATTTTTCTGCATAAGTTTAAACCAAGTCCTTTGGAGCACATCTTGGTCCAAAACACCACTGAAGACTCTAAACAATGACAAAGATCCTAAATTACAGATAATTGAAAATATTCCAAACCTAAAGCTTTTTCCTTGACCAAGGATGCCCTTAATCACATTCTAAGAGAGAAGACCTAAGAGATGAATGAAATACTAAGGGATGAGAGCAAGAAGGGGAAGAAAAGGAAGGCAGGGCAATAAATAGCACACAGCACAGATCCCTTGCAACGGGGATCTGCTTGCCTACGTGGCATTCTGTGTGCATGGATGCTACAGCAGAGGATGCCAGTGGAAACTGAAGCACAACTAAGTTTTGAATACACTTGGGAGAGAAAAAGGTTTCAGCAATGAGACAGAGAAGGATAATTCCTGCAGTAAATCAATACACAAAACCCCTCCTGAATAACTGGGTGACTTGCTGAGTACAAATATTCAGTCTTATACAGCCTTGGCAAGAAAGGAGGCAAAATACAGATCATTTTGTTAAGGAATGTTTTGAAATGCAGCTCTAGACACCCAAATTTAATTATTTCTGTAGGTGCTTGCTATTGATAGTATCAATATCCCCCCACATTCCAAAGAGGCACAGGCAGTGATCCAGCTGACCCTCCCCTCCCTGGGTCAGCCACACTCCCTTTGCTGGGAGGGAGCTATTCCTTGCTCCCAGTGAAGGAAACAAGGAAGACTGAGGGTGAAGAGGACTTGATGCAAAAATAGAACAACAGCACAGAAAATTCCTGACAGCAGATGAGCATATTGAAATTCTAACATTATGCTCATACTTGGTGCATTATTCTCTATTACCACTGTGATTCCTTTAACATGCCATTTTCTACAGACAAGACAGAGAGGTTTCCTATCCCTATTTCCTAATGTCATTCACCTCATTCTAAGCCTCCTATAAAAGGTGGCTTTTTATTTCTATTTTCCCTTTTTTAAGATGTCTGAAGATACTCAAACACAGGGTTCAATGGCAGGGGAATGAACACACAGTTTACAGTTCCATCTCCTGAATGCCTGATATGACACAAATCATTCCCATTTTTACTGCTGGTCAAGTTTTACTCTTTGCAAGGCCTGAACTTCCGCTCAGTGCTCCAAACTATCCTACAAGCCCACATTGGCTGTGTCTGCCCACCCCACAGACCTGGAGGCTGAGAAGCACTGACAGACACCTGCAAGCAGCTGGGCAGAGAGGTTTAGCTGAAATACAGAAAAGAAAAGCCAGGAGAATCTTGTGTGTTCTACAAGATCCTGATGGAGACTTTGGATTTGCAGCATGCTGCCTTCTCCATAAGGAGCAAAGCAAACTTGGTTTCAAGCAAAGGATGCTGCTGTGTTCCATTCCCCAGCCACACCAAGCACAGCTGTCTGCCTTCTCCCAGCACATTTCCCAAGCAAGCCTGGCTGTGTAATTTTGACCACTAAACCTGTCAGTACACTCCTTTCCTGCCCTGCACATTTCTCAGAATAAGCCTCAGCCATCAGCTTTTCACTCAGCACTGCCATAAGGATTTGGGCACGTGCAGTGCTCCTGCTGGAAGCAGAAGGGATGGACAGCTGGGAACTCCCTGCACATTGCATCATATCCTACTGACCTCTGGGCTAAAACCAGACAACAAGCACAGAGTTACTACACACATGGGAAGTTACTACAGAGTCACTACAGACATGAGAAACGGTTTACTGCAACTTGACTACTGCTAAAAACACAGCCCAAACCAGAGAAAGATCTTCCTTCAGGGCTGCAGCATTTTGGAGAATCATGGAACACTTTGGGCTGGAAGGGACCTTGGAGATCTTCTAATTCCAACCCCTGCCACAGGCAGAAACACATTCCCCTATCCCAGGGTGCTCCAAGCCCTGTCCAGCCTGGCCTGGGACGCTGCCAGGGATGGGGCATTGATGATAATGTAAAACTACTAAAGAGACCTTTGCTTGGGTTTATCGAGAATCAGTAAAAAATCCTCCACCTTCAAGCTATAAAATCATCTTAGATAGCAAATTCTTGGGTGGACTTTTGCTTCTGGAGAAAGTGTATTAATATATGTAATTATGGCACAACAAAGATTTTAAACTGTTTCCTCAAGATTTACAAGTATTTTTAACAGAAAATTAATGGAACAGCAGAGATCCATTAATAAAAAGATAAAAAGAGAGAGCAAGATAAATAACAGCAAAAGACAGGAATGTGCCTGGGAAACACCACCCTGATGAACTGCCTGTCAAACAGCCACACATGTAGATTGAATTTAGACTAGAAACATGCCAATATGTTGCCAGTACTCCTGGGTTGTTTTCTTCCTTAAAACAAGTATCAGACTGTAACTTAATTTATAGAGACATTTCTCACTTAGGCCACCACTCAAATACTTTAACTCCAAAGCACAGTATTAACTTCTTGGTCTCTATTCCTCATATATTCCTAGATAACATTTAACCCCAGGAGCCACAGGGGATGTTATGCTGACTCCAGCTTAGTTTCTTGCCAAGAAAGCAAACAGGAAAAAAACAGCTGCCCTAGTAAAAATTTATCTACCTTCAGAGAATACAGAAAACCTCAAAGACTTCCATTATTTCCAAGATTAAGGGTTATCTGTTTGAAAAGCAATGATTATATTCTGCAGTGAGTTCACCAGTAAAAGCAGAAACATCTGAAGCAGAAAGAGAAAGAAGAGCAGAAGAGTTATCAGACATCATCCTGCTTTATTACCAGAGAGGAGCTCCTCATATGGAATAAATTCACATTATTCACACCACTGCACTGCAAAGTACAACCAGCTACAGATCTCTGAAGATATGCAGGAAACAGGGACTTGCAGAGAACTCCAACACCGTAAAAATTAATCCCCCAAATCCTCTTGATCAACCCCTACATGGGAACAAACCACTCTTGAACACAACAGTGACACAGGTGGGTCTGCAGCTGCCAAGAGCTTCAGCCAGCAGGACAGCTGGGAGGAAAACCTAGAGGAATGGCAGATCCCACCTGAAAATCCCAAAGCAGGGCAGAAACACGCCCCATTCCTTAGGGAATCTGGCCTCAGGTGATAACAAAGAGATAACTGTATACAGCAAGTGCACATGGACTCGCTCAAATGATGGCTGGCTTCTCTCATTTTGCACAGAAATAAACAGATTAACACAAGACAGAGCTCCTAAAAAGAACTCCAGGTGCAGCCCAGCCCAAGCTGTGACAGCTGCACGTTCCATGCTCCCAGCACACCAAGGAAACCTGATGGGTGTGTGGGCAGGTGGCACCCAGGACTGCCCCACAAACACAGCTGGTGTATGGGGCATTGGTGCTGAGAGATGGGGACTGAGGACACGTCCCTTGTGCCACAGCAATTGGTCACCTCACCTGGGCCACCCTGAGTGTTTGGGTGGAACAGGAGAGCAGGGTCCACTGAGAAGCAAGAAAGGAAGGTAGTGAACAAAAATAAATCAGGAATAAACAAGGAGGAACCAGATTTTGGGGGTGTAAAGCACTAAGTTATTTACATGATGCAAACACAAAACGTTGTGAAGCTCATTTGGACCATGGGTAGGTGAAGAGGAAAAAACTTTGGCTCTAAAATTCACGTTTTTAAGGAGTAAGCTACTGGTGGCATCCCCAACTTTTTCTTATGCCCCTAATGTTCCAGGGGGAAAAAAACCAACCACCCAAAATATCTGAATAGGATTTAATTTGAAAATGGGTTTTGACTTCTTTTTTTAATGTATTACACAAGAACTAATGTTTCTATTTTCTATTTCCTATTTTGAAACAGATATAAAGAATCTCCTAGTTTATGTGGTTTGGTACTTATGCTGTCTAGAAACAGAAATTCTGGGAATTCAGGATATTCACCCCTATTTTTTTGGTGCTTCACAGAAACTGCAGCATCAGGATACTAAAATAACAATTTGTCACTGAAACTGTAATCAAAAATATGCTAAAGGCCTAAATAGCAGCATTAACTGAATTAGCTTAGCCTTCAATTTAAGGTTAATGTGATGCATATGTGAATAAATATGCATCTAGAGAGAACAACTACTAAAAAGTCATTAAGGAACAACACTTTATCCCTCTCACCTCTCTCCGTCGTGATGCCCAGCAACTTTGTTTAATCTTCCAAACCACAGCTGCCACCAGGAGCAATGACAGGAAACAACTGGAAAGGAAAGGAAAAAAAAAATAGAAAATAATATTTATTGCTCTTGTTCATAACACACTGGCAGCTGAAAAACTCTAGGAAATGCAAAGTTAAATGAAAAGTTCATATATTACAGATACACTGAAGAAAGATAATCCAGCACAGTTCAGTGCTTCTGATACCCAGTGAGGAATGACACACTTATTTTCATTATTTATATTGTTGATTCAAAGTTCCTTATCTGACTTCCTTAAATGACAGCAAGGCTGAAAGATTTAATCAGATTTAAAAAGCCACTATTGCCTATCTCTGGTGATATTTTGAGTGAGAGGATAACCCTCAAGAAGAAAAGCCTTGAGAGAAGTAGAGAAAATTGATTATTATTTCTGTTCCAAATTACAAAAATAAGATAGAGTGTAGAGCAGGCAGGCTGTTGCAGAGCTACAGGCATTTCTTGATTTCCCCAAATCTGTATTGGTTTTCTTCATCAAAGGAGGAGGGGAAAAGGATGAATGAACATATCAATTTCTGGGGAAAATGCAGGGAAGCAGATATAATAAAAAAGAGTAGTAGGAATAATAATAATCATTATTATTATAATAATTACAATAACAACCGACTGTACTGACAGATATGATTTTATCACACTGAGCACCTAATGAGCAACTTCAAGGCACACAAAATAAGATTAAAATTTGAGCCCCAGTGGAAGCCTCCTTCCTCAGGGACTGCACTGATGGGTCACAGAAAACATCTCCAAAGCCTCTCCACCTTCCAACATGTACTGAAAGACAGGTTACAGGAAAGTGTCCATGGAAGGAAGATCAACCAGAGCAGGTGACTTATGTGCTCAGCTGCAGCATTGCCTGTAACCACAGGCTCTGGATGCTCCCACAGGGCTTTCTCTCCAAGAGAGAATCCGCCCAGGGCTGCAGGGAGTCACCCAGGACTGCACCCTGCCATGAGGGGACAGGGACAGGAGGAGAGGGAATGGCCTCAGGGGAGCCTCAGCATGGACAGAGGGTAAATTCCTTCATGGGAAGGGGGTCAGGTCTTGGAACTGGCCAGGGCAGGGCTGGAGTCCCCATCCCTGGGGGAATTTCACAGCCCTGTGGATGTGGCCCTTGGGGACATGGGGCAATGGGGGCAGTGCTTGAACTTGCTGATCCCAGAGGGCTTTTCCAACCTAAATGATTCTGTGATACTATGACTTGGAAATGCCTATAATTAAACACCAGGATAGACAGCAGGAACCATTCCCTGAGAAGTGCAAAAGGTGAGGAGACAGTTCTTCTTGCCATATCACCATCTACACACTACGTGATGTGAAACCTCCATGGATGGGGCACAGACACCCAAAGGCAGCCAGTCAGAGATGGGATTGCATTTTTCAGGCTTAGATGTGCACAGAAATATGCTTCACTATCATACAGCATATAATATTTAAAAATGTGCACTTGTTTGACTTGCATGGCCCTGCACAGGTGCCCAGAGCAGCTGTGGCTGCCCTGGATCCCTGGCAGTGCCCAGGCCAGGCTGGACACTGGGGCTTGGAGCAGCCTGGGACAGTGGGGGGTGTCCCTGCCCATGGGACTGGATGGGCTTTAAGGTCCCTTCCAACACAAACCAGTCCACGATTTTATGATTTCAGATGCAGTTTATGTGCAACATGAGCTGCTGCCAGGGCTCATCAGTGTTTACCTCCTCAGTACACCTTTATTTGGAGAAAAAAGATGGAAATCCAAAGGGCAGATGAAAATGCCAGCAGTGCCAAAAATGCCATTCATCTCAAGCATCTCTGGTAAATTACCCATTTCAGAGGAGTTTCTCAGGAGGAGTTTCTCAGGTCAGGCATACAGATGAACTTGCACTGTGCCACCCTCAGCCGCAAAGTCAGTGAGGTCTCCACCTTTACACAACAACACGCACCAGTCTCGTGTATCCATCAGACAGCTCCAGAAATCCACACAGCAAATGGAAGACACACACCAAAAACATGCTGAACTGCTGTAAGGATGGCCCCTTTTTAGGAAAAAGTGACCTCAGCAATTAAAACTGTTGGACCTCTTATTTTGGGTCAATTTCATAGAATCACAGAACCTATGCTGGAAAAGAGCTCTAAGATCATCAAGTCCAACCATTATTAACTCAGCACTGCCAAGGCCACCACTAAACCATGTCCCTACATGCCACATTTTTGGTGGCACTGTAAATATGTCTCCCTACATATTAGTTACTCTTTTGGAGAAGAAAGAGTGGAGAACTAAGAGGGTCACCTTTACTACTAAATCCCCTTTCCAAAATGCAACACTGCACAAGTCTGCATGTTCCAGAGCCCTTCATTGGCTTCTCTTTCCTGCCCATTTCTGGCACCACAGCCAAGACTTTCTTTAGAAAATACAGAGAGGAATTAACAATTAAAGACTAATAAAACTTCTCCTAAAACACTCACCACAGTACCATTGTATTTCAAAGGCACAGCACCATACATCTTTGTATTGTCACAAGGAGGCAGCAAATACCCACAAAAGCTATAAAATCGCTAAGGAAATATATTTTCCCCCTTGAACTAACATCCCTTGGAAGCACTCAGGGAGAAATAAAAGGCAGAGCCCACTGCAGTCCATCACCTGCTGGAAGAGCCCCAGGGGTTGAGCAAAGTCAAGATCTATTGTTGCATTTACTCAGCCTAAACCATCCTGAAATAAGTTAAAAGACCTGATGTGAGCATCACTAGCTTTGAAGAAGGTTTTTTTCCAACTTTCTCTGGAAAGCAACTTTGTAGGTATGGAAGCAGCAGAAAGAAGCAGCTGCATGCAGAGAGAGAGGTGCTGGGAAATGATTTGGAGTGAGAGCTGAGGCTGGCACAGTCCTGGGTGAGCTGTGCTCTGCCCTGCTCTCTCAACAGCTTCACACACATCTCTGCCATGAATATCCACCTGCTTACAAATGACTTTCAAAATCAACATTTACTGCAGGATTTGCTTTGCCCTCTCCTTCCCATTTCTCCAAAAATAACAGCCTACCAAGTGCATCCTTCATCCCAGAAATCCCTCCTCACCCAAGTCTTCTCTCTGCAGCTTCCCCCATCTCAAATGGCTCCAGGCAGAGCTCAGAGCCCCTGGCAGGGCCTGCAGGGGCTCCAGGAGAGCTGCAGAGGGACTGGGGACAAGGGACAGAACACAGGGAATGGCTCCCACTGGGAAAGGGGAGATTGGGCTGGGATCTTGGCAAGGAATTGCTGGCTGGGAGGGTGGGCAGGGGCTGGGCTGGAATTCCCAGATTTGCTGGGGCTGCCCCTGGATCCCTGGCAGTGCCCAAGGCCAGGTTGGACACTGGGGCTGGGAGCAGCCTGGGACAGTGGGAGGTGTCCCTGCCATGGCAGGGGTTGCAACAAGGGGATCTTTAAGTTTCCTTCCAACCTGAACTATTCTGTATTTCTGTCAACTGTTGGATTTTCATTTTCCTGTAGCCTGTGACACGTCCAGTTTGAGACCAGTTAAATTTTTCTAACAGATAAAAAGGAAACCAGCAAACTCAGGTGTGGAACCAGACTGGAAGGAAAAAGAACCATCAAGAGCCACCTAACACCCTGGAGAGCTTTTCATCCCAGGGAAATTTGAACATGACTCCATTTTAACCAGGTCCTACCAAGCAGAGTTTCCAATAGCTCACACAGTTATAAAAATTTGTGCTTACACAGCATAAATATTGCAATGCAGGAAGAAGATACATTTAAATTTTATGGAGAATAGTCTATTTGGCAAATAGCTTTAATAATTCATTCTTAATTATTCATTAGATTATTTAAGTACAATAAATGAGCAATGTGGTTATAAATAATCTCTCCTCAGTTGGTCTCCACACACACATGGAACCTCAGCTGATCAGCCTTCAGGCTACCTACCACAGGGTATTCCCACAGTGACACAAAAACCTGAATTTAACTCTCTGTCTGGTTTTATTCTAGACTTTAATCTCCTTTTCCACAGAGAGAATATTCTCTCCACGCCTGGTATCTTTAAAGCTTTTCAAACAAGTACACTTTCATTTTTAGATGTCTGGAAAACTCCATCAGCACTTTACTGTGATGCATTCTCAGGAGAGGAGAAGAAAATCCATCTGGTGTATTAGGGCCCAATTATTAAACCTTCGTGAAATGTTTATCCACATCAGAATTGCTTGTAAAAAATGGCAGCTTTAAACACCAAAATGTACAGCAGCCTCACTGCTAATGTGCTTTAACATATACAGGTCACTTAATAATCTCAGACAGCACTGCCATGATTACTAGAAACACAGCCCAAGTTATTTTGATGAATTAGAAGCCATTTAAGTGCTATTTACCAGTACATTTTAATATGCTAGAGAGCTACAGGACACATTTTAAAGTAGTGGATGCATTAATCCTTGAAATAATTGGAACAAGTGTATAACATGCACGTGGTTGGTGCCAAACAGCTGCCTGCAGCCCACCAAGCCAGATTCCTGACCTCATCCTTCTGCTGAAGATGGCACAAGGCTCAAGAAGCCACAGCTCACCCTGGTTATGGCAGAGGAGGCAGTGGAGGCAGGGAAGGGCTGGAGTACAGGGGCATGGGTTACACCCAGGTAGAAATGAAGCACTGCAAAGCCACCCAAGCCCCTCCTCTGCTCCCCCACCCTGGTGGTGTGGGGAGGAGAATCAGATGTAAAATTTGTAGGCTGAGAGAAGAAAATCTTAATAATGGAAAACAAAATAAAATACAATAAATACCTAATAATAACAATTATATTTAAAAGATAAATGAAAGAAACCAACCAAACAGCTGATGCACAATAGAACTGCCCAGCACCTGCTGACCCAGATCAGAAGCCTGCAGGTAACTCCCCCAGTTTACACACTGGGCATGATGCTCTGAGCTGTGGAATATCCACCTGGCCAGCTGGGCTCACCTGTCCCAGCTATGATCCCTCCCAGTTTGAGTAACTCCTCACTGGCAGAGCAAGAGAAAAAATACAAAACCAAACTTCTGAGAAACACAACCTAGCAAAACCCAAATAGCAACACCCATCAGAGTATTATCAACATTACTCTAACTGAACCCAAAACACAGCACTAGAACAGCTCCTGAGAAGAAATTAACTCTATCCCAACCTAAATCAGGACAGCAAGTCTGATGAAAAGCAGCTGAGGGAGCTGGAAAGGGCTGTAGAATCCCTGAGGGAGCTGGGAAGGGGCTGCAGAATCCCTGAGGGAGCTGGGAAGGGGCTGCACAATCCCTGAGGGAGCTGGGCAGGGGCTGCACAATCCCTGAGGGAGCTGGGCAGGGGCTCAGCCTGGAGCAAAGGAGGCTCAGGGGGCCCTTGTGGCTCTGCACAGCTCCTGCCAGGAGGGCACAGCCGGGGGGTCGGGCTCTGCTCCAGGGAACAGGGACAGGAGCAGAGGGAACGGCCTCAGGGGAGGGTCTGGGTGGGCAGTGGGGAAATTGCTCATGGAAAGGGCTGCCCAGCCCTGGCACAGCTGCCCAGGGCAGGGGTGCAGTCCCCATCTCTGGGGGGATTTCACAGCCCTGTGGATGTGGCACCTGGGGACAAGGGGCAGTGGTGGCAGTGCTGGGGCAGTGTTTGAACTCACTGATCTCAGAGGGCTGTTCCAACCTCAATGATCTTATGCTTCTATTCTATGATTATGGAGGATGAAGTAAAGAGTGCTAAGAACATGGAAAAAAGGAAGTTATGGATGCTGAACTGTTACTCTTCTTCATTTTGTTGGAAATAATGGGAAGATATTCCCAAGCTCTTCCTTTTTCTAAGAAAAAAAAACCAATAAGGGACTCAGACTGTATTTTAAGCACCTATTTAATAAAGACATTTGTGCTAAAGTAAAAAATTATTTAATAAGCAACAAGAGTAAATAAAATATCTGCAGCATAACTACAGATTTGAATTACTGCAGGAGGCATTCCCACTTAATGAAAACACTGGGAAAATACATATATTTAAGGAAAACAATATACAATACATAAAACCATCTGCGTGAGTCTTGTACTGAGCAAACAGTTCTCCTGCTCAAGTTTTTATGAGGAACAAGTCCAATTATTTGTATCAAACTAAAACTACACCATTTCCATTTGATATTCAGACCCTAATGGGGCACATGAGGTTTGATGTGCCACCACAAAAACACTAAGCTGGCAGCTTTTATTCCATTTGTGAAATAACACTCATTTCTCTAACAATTATGGTAAGGCTTCGGTGGGACACGTTGGATCATGGAATCACACACTGCTTTGGGCTGGGAGGGACCTCATATCCAGCTTCAACCACCCTGCATGGGATGGGCAGCAATGCCTCCCCTAGACTGGAGCAGACACTGGACTCTGTTAGAAGGGTGTTTCAAGGACAGATAATGAAGACAAGACCAACAGCAGGCAGGAAACAAAATGAGCTGTGCATGTGAGAACCAGCAGAGAAGTGCAGTAGAAGACACCTGAGGTATTTGGTAAATCCATGTAGTAAAGCTCAGTATGAGACCACAGAGAATCATGGAATGGTTTGGCTTGGACAGACCTTAAAAGGCCCTCTGGTCCAACCCCTCTGCCATGAGCAGGAACATCTTCAGCCAGGTCAGATTGCCCAGAGCCCTGTCCAGCCTGGAGTGGAATGTTTCAGTGATGGGGTATCCACCCCTCCTCTGAGAAGCCTATTCCAGTGTCTCACCACCCTCAGCACAAAAGATTTCTTCCCTGATCTAGACTTAATAGACCCTCTTTCAATTTAAAGTCATCACAACAGGTCCCACTTAAATGTCCATCCCCATCTTCCTTTGAACTACTTTTAAGGATGTAGAGATCCCCGTAAGGTCTCTCAAATGCTCCCTGGGCTGAAGGTTGAAGGGAAGAAAAGGAAAAGGGAAGAATGGAAGAAAAGAAGAAAAGGAAAAGGGAAGAATGGAAGAAGGGGAGAGAAAGAAAAAGGGGGAAAGATTATTGGGCAATAATATGGGCTTATAAGGCCACAAATATTTTTACATCTTCTGTACATAAAGGTACGCTGGTGATTAGTACCTGTGGTAGGTGTGCTGGCAGACAGATTTTTTGGAAGATAAGCACGCACAGATATGAATAAAGAATGTTCACTAGAAATTGTCAAAATAGCTCAAACTATATGCTGAAAGACAGCTGCACAATCTGTAAATTAAAGCAGAGAGGAGGAAAGAGAAACCCCAGTTTCCTTGCAGTTCATTAGCTTTGCAAAGGTTAACAATGGTTGGAATATCATTTCTCCTCTGGCTCTGATTATAATGCAATATTAACGATCTCGGAACTTCACCGTTCTACCCAACCTTTATCCACTGACATTTTCTTAGCTTCAAATAGCACATTCATGTGTACAAATTAAGGCTGTGTCATACACAGCCCCCTGCCTGGCTTGGTGCTGAACTCCAGGAATCCAACAGCCCCTCTAAATGTGAGGCACAGCCCTCTGATCACAGGAGCCAGCTCCTAAATGAAATGAAAACCAGTCCTGTGTCCTGCTGCACACTGCCTGGTGCTGTCTGAATGCATGACCAGGCTCCTGCTTTTCCATGCCCTGTGCACCCCACAGGCAGCCCAGCCAGTGCCTGGGATAGCAAAACTCAGCAGTGCTGGGCTGTGGCGAGCCCACAGCTCTCTGCAAGGACTGCACTGACCTCATTCATCTCAAATGTCAGCACAGACACTGAAAATCCCCCGGGTCCCTCTCAGGTGCTCCACACAGCTCAAGGCACAGATGATGCCTCCAGCTGCACAGCAGAAAAGCCCAGTTAGGACGGGCTTACAACCAAGTGGGGGAAGTGGCTTCCAGAATAAAGAAATGTGTCACAGCATCTCCAGCTCAGACAGATTTCCCAAATTCATAGAGTCACAGAATGGTTTGGGTTGGAAGTGATCTTAAAAATCACCTGTTCCAGCCCCCCTGCCACAGGCAGGAACACCTTCCACCATCCCAAGAGTGCTCCAAACCCCATCCAACCTGGCCTTGGGCACTTCCAGGGATGGGGCAGCCACAGCTGCCCTGGGCAACTCCCACACTTCCTGCAGAACAGCAAAATGAAGCAACACCCTTAAATGTGCAAACAGAAAGCCTCTAAACATCTGTTTTCCAGAACAACATCTCTTTAGGTCTCCATTATACCTAAGAAATTGATACATATCCCAGGTTTTGAGTTTGGTGTTAATGATACCAACTGGTTTTAGGTTTTCACAAAGTATTTTCCTTGCTTCTATTTTAGGGAGCAAATTCTCAGGCAACTGTTGCTTATTAACAGCACAGGGGGCTCTCAGGTATTAGTTATTTATGGTCTGTCTTGGATCCCACAGTAATTACGAAATGTGCCCTAGAGCATTAAAAATGCAAATGTTTCAACAGTTTCCCCTATACCCAGTGAGATGAATCACACTGTTCTAATCCACTGGTTAATTAGGGAGTCATGGTGACTGTAAAATAAAACACCTGGAGAGAAGCTTAGGAGTAGTGAAAGAATCAAAGAATTTCTAGCACATTATAAATGCTTAACTGGAAAACACCTGTAAATTGTCTTCTCCCAAAATCCACATGTTCTTATTCCTCTGGCTTGTTAGGATGTTAAATAATATTGCAACATTACTTCTCAAGGAGAGCCATGAGATAACAGTGATGGAGGAAAGGAAAGGGAACTTGCAGCCTTTGGACATGTACGTTCAGCTGCATGTGCCCACTGAGACACACAGTGCACTGATCTTCTGCTTTAACCTGGGACTGGAATCATGCAAGGATTTGGGTTGGAAGGGACCTTAAATCCCACCCAGTGCCACGCCTGCCATGGCAGGGACACCTCCCACTGTCCCAGGTGGATCCAAGCCTCAATGTCCAACCTGGCCTTGGGCACTGCCAGGGATCCAGGGGCAGCCACAGCTGCTCTGGGAATCTCTTCAAACAATGAATCTGGAGCAATCCTTCATCCTGAGGAGTTTAAACCCTTATGTGCAGATGTAGTTAGGTCTGTAAAGCAGTAATTGGACAGGTTTTGTAGTGCAGATTTATCTTACACAATTAGAAAAGAACTAAGGAACCAACTGTTTCCCTCTTCATTTTCCTAATAAGCAATTACCCTGCCACACAGATTTTTAGGGAAGATGTTGACTGTGATTAATTCAGCAAAACAAATGATTAAGCCTGAGCCAGGAGTAACCACCTACTCTGCTCCAATGGCAGGAGGTGGTGGTTCTGATTCCCAGGGATCAAACCTACTGTTTCCCAGGAAATGCACTAAAGCAGATTCCACTCTCTAAAAGCTCCATATGAAAAAAATTGATATAAACCACTTGTCTGAAAGGCCTGTCTGGAGCTTCTTGCTTTAATTAAATTTAGCATGAAATCTAAAGCAAGATATTACTCCCACTGCTCATTTTACACCAGGCATAATATTGCCTACTTTAGAACAGGCTGTGAGACCTGGAGTGGTGTTTACTCCATGTATATCCCTCCTGTAGGACTCCTTGTCGATCAGGTATTGGTTTCCACTTCTGGAGTATTAGCAGTCCCTGAAACAGAGGCCAATATACTGGATTTTGAAGCTTTGAAGAGAGGGCCTGCTGTTTGAATTTTTTGGAGCAATAAAGAGGAGACAAGGATTGAAATGGCTTCTGTTGGTTCCCACTCTGAGGGAATCATCAGCTCACTTGACACTAAGAAATGAACTTAGAGCTGTGTATGAAAACCAGAAGAATTTGGCTTCCATTGAACTGTAACATATGTTTGTATTTAAATTTACATACTTTTCAGAGTTCAGTTTAAAATCAAAAGGTGGTACCTGAAGAGCTGGAAATTATTCCAGACTTAACTCTGCAAAATAACTCCCCTGGTTTGTGGCTGGTGCCTGACAAGGTGTGACAACCTGCAGTAAGTCACACATAGCTGTGGCAAGTCAATGTTTTCTACCCCCTCTCAAAAGGAACTTCTCCTTTTCCAAAAGCCCCTCCCAGCCCCATCCTCCCTTTCCCTGCATGCACTGGCATCATGCAATGGAAAAGATGCACAGACAATTAATTTTCTTAACATAATTCCTAATTAAACATTTAAATCTGAGTGAAGATTTCCATTTCCTAGGCTGTGCTGTAAGCAGGATGTTCAAGTTAAAAAAAGCCAGACCAAGAAGAACCCAAACTCTGAAGCCCAGAACCTAAAGAAGTAACATTTAGCTGTCTTAAATGAAAAGTACCTGAAAAATGTCACAAAGAACTGCACCAGGTCCATAAAGTTGCTGTGCTGTGAGAATGCAATCTGCAAAAGAAAAGCAAATGCTTTCTGTTACTTACTGGAAAGAAAATTCATATTTCAAGATATGTAAAAAGGATTTTAAATGACAATGAAAAGTAGCTTTACTCAGATCAATCCATATTTTTCAACACTGTTTTTGAAAAAGAACGGAAATGTTCTGAGGGAAAAGAAAATAAATTATAACTTGTTTTGAAAACATATATCCCAGAAACGAAGCTGAACAAGTAACTGTCTCCCAGCCATGTTCCAAGGAATATTCTTCAGTGCACACTGAAGAAAACACTACTTCAAAAACTTAGAACAGAGGTTTCACAGAGCTGCAAATAATCTTTAATTAGAAGTGAAAATCTTTAATTATTGTTTACACAGCAACCCAAAATTTAATATTTACATTTCAAACAATATCCAGACAACAAAATCTCCTCAAAAAAGGAACTTACACCCAGAGCTGCAAAGAGGCACGAAACACAGAAGATGATAGACACTGTGAAAACAGCTATGGCATTCATCTTAGCTCACTGCCCTGCAATCCCGCGGCAGAACAGGGAAAAACACAGAACATTTGGGACAAAACCAGAGGGAGGAGGCCAACAGGAAACTGGGAGGTGGTTAGAGGCAAAAAGGAAGATTAGGGAGCCTGGGTAAAAATAACAACGTGGAGGGGAGGCGAGCCAAGAGAAAAGCAACTTGTGCAATATTAGGGATCAGAAGTTCTTTCCAGGTACCTCCTATTTCCTCTGCCTATCAATCTCTCAGCACCACAACAGCATATTAACTCTTTCATGAAGTAACAGAATTCACTCAGAATTAAAGTGAAATCTGCACTGACAAAATCCATTTCTGGTGTCATTTGTTGTTTTTTCCCTTAATAAACAATACTTATGGCAACATTAGCATAAACATAAATCCCTCCTCCCAGCAATAGCCACATCCCAGAATTCGTGAATATGTGTGAAGTGAACCATTGCTTGGGTTTCTGTTGCTCTGGAACACTTTCTACGATCATGTTTGCTTTAAATATCCATTGTAACTTGGTACAGAAGCTGCCCCAAATAGTTTTCTTATCAATACATTGACATATTTTGACGTTGAAAGTTCCTTTGCAGCTCACAACCACTGTGTGGCTGGAAAGTGAAGTCCAAACCTGCACACCAGATGCTGCAACCTCAACAGTCCTGCCTATACAAGACAAGAAAAAACAGAGTTTCTTGTTGATTTTTGCTTCTAAAGTGCTTCCCAATAGTCTTCTGATTAGTAAAAGACAGTGAGCAAGATTTCACTTTTGGTATAAAAAATCAGTGCCTAGTAACTAAAGTGGTGCAGTATTTGCATAAATGGATATTCTGGAATAAACATTACATTCTGGAATGTATTTAAGACAAAGATAATCCTTAGTGAAATATCTCATCCCAAAATATGAACATGTAACACAGCCAGTATAAAAAAAAAAAACCCAACTCTTCATATTATTTCTGAGAATAACCATGATGCTGAGTGACTATAAGAGATGCATTTCAAAATAAAGCCCTTGTTATGTATCAACAATCCTTAAGTAGAAAAAGACAATTAAAAGCACAAAGGAATCATTGACAGGCCAGTCCCCTGTGGATGACCATCAGGATCAGTTTCTGACTGGAAACCAAAACTTGCTCCTATTAGAAGAAACAAGAAACTGCTATTTTTAAAATAAGGGAGATTCTATGAAAGATTAATGAGACTGTTACCAGAGAAGGGCTTCTCATCTTCTGATAACAACTGCAGGAAACAAATAAAAACAAAAACAAACAAAAAATAATGTAGGATTATTTCACACCGAAGCCTTACAAATGCTTTAGCAGTGGTGATTATTTTCTCCACCTGCTGGAGTTCTTCTCCTATAAAGCCCAATTTAGGACCTGTACCTCAAACATGGATTAAAAAAACCCAGGTTGTTTCTACAATTTATTCCTAGCAAACTGAAAATACTTTGTGCCATCAAACCTGACCAATCTGTGTCACAGGCAATTTGGTCTCATAATTGTTAATGGTTTGCTTACTTAGAGCTTAATTTCCCCTAATAGAATCTGTTCCCAGGACTTAATTAATTCAGTTACATTGAAAGTTTGGTTGGAAATAGCTGTTGAAAGTAGGCTGTTCATTCTGGATCCATGAAAAATATGGAACCAATTTCTTAGCAGGCCGGGTTTTTAATTAAGTTTAGCTGACAGTAGAAGATTCATTTATCCATTCTCAAAAAATGAATTCTGTACCAAAGGCTGAAGCAGTTTAAGTGCAGGAAAGGGGCTCATGTTGGGGACCTGGAAAGGCTCCCCTGGGTACAGGGCAGAACCTGAGCTCAGCTGCACCATCAAATCCCCACTTTCACATCAAAGAATCCCAGAATCGTTTGGGTTTAGGCCCATCCAGTGCAACCATCTCCCAGCACTGCCACCACTGCCCCACGTCCCCAGGTGCCACAAGCACAGGGCTGTGAGATCCCTGCAGGGCGAGGACTGGAACGGGGACTCTGGCCCTGGACAGCCCTTTCTGGGCAGAAATTTCCCCTAAAATCCACCTTAAACTCTCCCTGGGCACACCTGGAGTGCCCCTCAGCCACTGTGGAGCAGCACCCCCAGGTCCCCTTCCATGGAGCAGGACCCTGACCCTTCCCAAGCCACCCAAGGAGGTGTCACACCCTGTTCTTAGGAACAGCACGGCACCCTCAGATACTTCATATGGTAATTCCACAGAACAGTACAAGCTTGTGTTTATCTTATCTGGAAAGGTTCCCTGGAGAGCACAGCTGCCTGTCCTGCTTCTCCTGTTGCCACATCACTTGAAGTACCAAAATAATCCACCTGCTTTCCAGAGAAGCAGAAGTAGCCGGCTGCATGGACTAACAAAAATTTAGAATGAAGAGCTTTACATTTTTTATCATTTGATTAGCATAAAATATGAAGCCAAGAAGAAAATTTGGCTTCTTTTAACTAGCCAACATCTAAAAATTGCACTGGCTTTGAAATCAGTACACGCAAATTTCAGAGGAGTTAATGGCAAATGACTTGGCCACAAAATAATATAAGCAAAGGAAAAGCATATTTGAACCCAACAGACATTTCAGTAACAGTTGGTGTTTCAAACTCAAAATATTGCTGGAGCTAAACTACAGCCTGTGGCTGATAGAAATTTTGAAAATCCAATTAGAACAATTACATACCAGGACTTGGTTTGCATAAGCACCAGAGTTTGTTCCTCAAGAGAAAAGAAAACAAAATAATTTTGAGATAACAATTTTGTATTAAAGTAGGCCAACTAAGACCTAAGTTCACCTTAAACCTGCAAAAATGCAATAATAATACATGCAAAAAATACCTAAAATTACTTAAACCTCTCCCCTTGGGATCTACAAGTGTTCTGAACTTTTTAAAAACAAATTGAGTTTCACACACCACTAAGAAAAATCAGTCCACAACCAAATAAGAAATTATGTAGAATTCTTTTGTTAAATCCAGCAAGAATTAAATTTGAGTAATTCCTCCCATTTAACTGTAATAAACAGATATAAAGATAATTCAGCATAGCATAACTTTTTCCACTTGTGCTGGAAGTTACTGATATTTTATAGGAAGCCAAACTATTCACCACAATGGGATTAGGACAACAGCTCCTCCAAACTCAAAAAATATCCAATATTATACATAATATTAGCACCCCTAATCTAAAATGAACTAAAGAACTGAAAACATAAGAGTTGGGGTTGTTGCAGAAGGCTCTGGGGAGACCTTGCAGGGCCTGCAGGGGCTCCAGGAGAGCTGCAGAGGGACTGGGGACAAGGCCTGCAGGGACAGGAGCCAGGGAATGGCTCCCACTGGGAAAGGGGAGATTGGGCTGGGATCTTGGCAAGGAATTCCTGGCTGGAATGGAATTCCCAGATTTGCTGTGGCTGCCCCTGGATCCCTGGCAGTGTCCAAGGCCAGGTTGGACACTGGGAGCACCCTGGGACAGGGGGAGGTGTCCCTGCCCAGGGATGGACTTTAAGGTCGTTTCCCACCCAGACTATTCTGGGATTCTGTGAATGTACTGAGGAATATTTCAAGTATGACGATTTCATACCATAATTTGGTATATTTTGGGTCTCCAAACACCTGAGAAAATATGAACAACCACAGAAAATAGTGTTTCCACTACTTTTTTACCTTCGTAATAACTCAGGATTATTGACACTTTATATTTCTGCTTTTCTTTACAAATATATAAAGTGACTAAATTCCCACCAGTAGTGTCTTCCTTTTTATCCCTATTTCATATCAGGGATGAAAAAAAGAGAAATTGAAAATGATATTTTGCACAGGACATGCTCCTAGAATAGAAAGAGCTGTGTAAGAAAGAAAAGTAAAATCGTAATTAATTTCTGAAACAGAAATTAATGTGACCCAACAGAGACAGCGCAATGTGAACCTGGCTCCCAGAGCTTGGGGCTTGCTGTGAATTCAGAAGATATCAAAAGGTCCAACTGCTACATCCATTAACCCCACCTGGCAGGTGGGAGAGTGCTACAGGACTTGTGTTTTGAAAGTCTACAGGACCACACAGAAATTTAGAGGGTTTTGGGCTGTTTTCACAGAAATTTAAAGGGTTTTGGGCTGTTTTCTGCTTTTTATTTCAATCTAGCACCAGCACCAAAGCTAGCGAACAAAAAACAGCAGGGGAAAGTGGAAAGCTGGGAGTTCCACAGGCTTCCAGTGAGAGAAAACCACAAGCCAAACAAGCTGCAGGCGACATTTATGCACATCCTCCTCTATTTTTTCCCCAAAACTCCAGTCTTGTCTCTTTTTTCCTATGGTTAGAGGCAAGGATTCAATCTGACCTTGGCGAATACAGACAACACTTACAGGACGCCATGGTCTGAATGCTGAGTGCCTGTGCCTTTGTCAAAGGACCTGCTATAAAACAAAGGGGCTTTAAGTATTCTTGAGTGATGCCAAAGTCATCAAAACATTCATTCTGCCCTCTAGAATAATGCTGGGGGGAAACTTCTCTTCTGCTCAGGAGTATTGAGATTGCCTGTTCCAGTTCTCCTTGAGACACAAACCCAGCGTGGCACTCAGTGCTCTGATGGAGCTCCTGGCCAAGGCCCACGCTGCTCCTGGTGCTCTCCCCTCCAGAGGAGCACTCAGCCAGCTCCAAGGGCCCTGGCTGCCAGGTTCTGGGGCAGAATGTGCCAACACAGCAATCCAGCTCCACCACCTGAACACGGCCTCAGTCCTGCCATGTGCTGCTGCTCCCTGTGTTCTGTGAACATCTTTAATGAGCCATGGAAGTCATTAAGGCAGCAGAGAGCTAATCACAGGAATGAAGGGCAAAAAGCCTTTCAAAAACACCCTTCAGAAGCTGGGCTTTTGGAGCTGACCCTGCTCACTGAGGGATGAGCAAACACAGCAGCAGCCTGAGATGAGCCCTTTCCAGGCAGGTGGCTCTTAAACGAATTCAGCAATGTCAGTTCCAAGGAACACTTTCCAGGAGGAAGCGTTTGTTCACCTCTGTGGGTGATTTGGGAGGTTCAGACACAGATTATGACATCCAAATCCAGGGTCACAGGGGCATTCCCATCAGCCCTTTACACTCAATGGAAACCTCATCTGCGCTTCAGCTGACCAAGGCAGGTGCCTAATAATAAATAACAAAAAACTATTACCTGACCAGGTCCATAACAGAACTGTAAACACTGAAGCACACAAAGACATCTAAATTTAGTTAGTTTAAATTTCCATGGTGCATCCTTGCCCTCGGTTTCCTGGATGCACTGGAAGCTCCATTTGTTGACTAAAGAGGGGTAAAAGTTATTGCAGCTTCCCCGGGACACCTCACCTGGCCTCCAGAACCACAGAATGGGCTGGGTTGGAAGGGACCTTCCAGCCCATCTCATGCCAGTCTCTGCCATGGGCAGGGACACCTCCCACTAGACCTGGGTGCTCCAAGCCCCATCCAACAGCTTTTGGGTGAATCCCTACCCCAAGCACACCATGGAAGCAGAAGGACATTCTCTTGCAGAGGCACCACTGATCTTTGTTTTAAATGAACAGCAAAACTCCACACAGATTTGGAAGTTAGACAGAAAATTTAACCTGGTCCACAGGAAAAGATTCTCTAAATGGAAAGTTAAACCTTAGGTTTCAGAGAAGAAAGGATCTTAACAGGAGTTAATTGTAACTTGAAAAACTCTGACACGCAACTTGAAGTGGAGTATGGGTTGGAGGTGGGAGATCCCAGAGAGTCTGTAATGCACCTGATGCTTTGGTGTGGACATCAGCAGCAGCACTGGAAGGGGCTCTGAGCTCCCCCTTGAGCTTTCTCTTCCCCAGGCTGAACACCCCCAGCTCTCATTCTGTCTCCAGAGCAGAGAGGCTCCAGCACTTGGAGCACCTCCATGGCCTCCTCTGGACCAGTTCCTCACCTACTGAACAGTTCACCCATCAAATCCACCTTTCTCCAGATCAGAGAGAACTTGGTGCAGCTGAAGAGGTTCCCATGCTCACATCTGCATTCTACAACAAGCAAAAATTTAATCCTCACTCAAATTTGATTTTCACACCTACTACTCCGAGTCACTCTGCTCCTGTGTGAAGGATGAAAGAGATTAATGACTTACTCCTCACCTGCTGCAATATTAACTGAGCCATTGAGCTTTATGGCACAAATACTCACCACCGTGCAAATATAAAACCTGCTTCACTCCTGAACTTATTCTGAGATGAAAATCAATTTACATTCCAACACTATGCTGCCTTCCTGCAGTAGCCACAAATTGTCACTTCTCAGCTAATTGGCTGCAGTCAGCAGTTGGCTCAGAAATGCCAATTATACATGTTTTGTCTTCCCATGTGAACTTTCTCATGTTGTGCAGAGCGAACACAGGCACGACTGTCTCTAAATTAAAAATAGCGCTTAAGATGTGGTCCCAAATTTCACAGCATCCCGGAAATTATCACACAAATCTGAAAAATGAGAAGTATTTGTTCAATGAACAGCCAGCGGCTGAATTGTGATGCACATCTAAATTTAAAGTGCACTAGGAAATAAAATTCTGGAAAGTCCCATAATTGAAACAGCAAACTCAGCTCAGACCCTGCACACCTCCACATGACAGAAACATGCCCCAAGAAAGCCAAGGCAGGGCCAGAAAAAACCCAATTCTTCTGAATCCCCATTCAGAATTATTCTGAATTCTCTGAACTTCTCAGTTCTTCTTTCAGGCCACTTACACGATGAAAGACCTGGAGGGGCTGGAGCATGGCCAGGGCAGGGAATAGAGCTGGGAAGGGGCTGGAGAATCCCGGAGGAAGCTGGGAAGGGGCTGCACAATCCCTGAGGGAGCTGGGCAGGGGCTGCACAATCCCTGAGGGAGCTGGGAAGGGGCTGGAGAATCCCTGAGGGAGCTGGGAAGGGGCTGCAGAATCCCTGAGGGAGCTGGGAAGGGGCTGCAGAATCCCTGAGGGAGCTGGGCAGGGGCTGCACAATCCCTGAGGGAGCTGGGAAGGGGCTGCAGAATCCCTGAGGGAGCTGGGCAGGGGCTGCACAATCCCTGAGGGAGCTGGGCAGGGGCTCAGCCTGGAGCAAAGGAGGCTCAGGGGGCCCTTGTGGCTCTGCACAGCTCCTGCCAGGAGGGCACAGCCGGGGGGGTCGGGCTCTGCTCCAGGGAACAGGGACAGGAGCAGAGGGAACGGCCTCAGGCTGGGCCAGGGGAGCTCAGGGTGGGCATTGGGGAATTAGGGAAAGGGCTGTGGGGAATTAGGGAAAGGGCTGTGCAGCCCTGGCACAGCTGCCCAGGGCAGTGATGGAGCATCCCTCCCTAGAGGGATTTAACAGCCATGTACATGTGGCATTTGGGGACATGGATCAGTGCTGGCCTTGGCAGTGCTGGGGAACAGCTGGACTTGATGGTCTTAGAGGGTTTTCCAACATAAATGATTCTGTGATCCTGCAATTGCAACAATTACTCTGGAGGCAAGGAAGCTCTGAGGTACTTGGAAAAAGTGGTTGAAAATAAAGATCCCAAACCTTGAGACAGAAGACATATCACCAGTAGGAAAACACTCCAATCCTCTGAGTTCCAGTTCCTCAAGCACCTCCCTCCAGTCCCAGCTGCTGCAGTGCAGATGCATTTGGGAAGGGACCCCATTGCATTTGGGAAGGAGGGACCCCGATGCACTTGGGAAGGAGGGATCCCATTGCATTAGGGAAGGAGGGATCCCGTGGCACTTGGAAGGATCCCATTGCACTTGGGAAGGAGGGATCCCATTGCACTAGGGAAGGAGGGATCCCGTTCCTGCCCCGTGCCCAGCAGAGCTCTGACACTGTCTGCATGCAGGCTCGGTTACATTTGATTGCAGGCCGACTATTGCTGGAGAGGTTCAGCATGGAGAAAATTAAAACTTTAGCACATAACAGCTCAAACTCTCACTCAGACCCTTGAAGTCCAGTAAAAATGAGCATTATAGTCAAGTGAGCTTAAAAGCAATATCTGCAAGTTTCCTTGTTAAGGGTTCAATATAGCTAACAGATGGAAACAGGCAAAACCTTCTGTCTTGCATCATTTCTGACCAGACAAAACGGGAAAAATGCAAGACACAGCTGAGGGCTGCAGTAGTGTTAATGGGGAAAACAAGCTCTCTCTCCTTCCTGAAGAGGCTGTGAGTTCCAAGGATCATATTGGATGAGAAATTTAGCATGTTTATCAACCTGTAGCAAAACATCCTGTAATATGCCAGCTGTAAGAATCTCATCTTTAATAAAATAAAGTAGTAAAGTGTGTATTTTTGTGTATATATATATATATATATATATATATATATATGTATGTAAATATATATGTATATATTTATACATATTACATATGGAATCATAGAATGGTTTGGGTTGGAAGGGACCTTAAAGATTACTTAGTTCCAGCCCCAAACTAAATAGGTATTTATATAAATAACCAAATTAAAATATCTTTGAATGACAACATTGTCACACACAACACTGAAGGCACAAGTCATCTCAAACAACACATCACGACCTGAAGTGGCAGTAATTAAAAGCCCCCAAATTTACTTTAAACAAACCACATTGCATCAGGATCAGTTTTAAAGAGTCATGAAATCAGAACCGAAGGCTGGGCTGCTTTATTCATCACAGGTTTTTCTGTTGAGAGCCTCGGCTATGATTTGGTGTTCAAGAAATCTTAACGTGAAAAAAAAACCATGCTGGGTGGTGCAGAATGAACAACTTCTCTATAAGTATTACAGCGACCTGAGTGGGTCACTGGAGGTGGTGAGAGAGACGAGAATCTTGTTTCTTGATCAGAAGGCTGGATTTATTGATATATGATATATGATACATTATTACTATACTAATAGGAATAAAAAGAGAAGTTGCAGAGCTGCTGCTGAGCTAAGAATAGAAAGAAAGAATTCTCTAACAAAGTTGTGTCCAGGGACTCTGTCCCTAGCTTGCACTTTTTGATTGGCCCTTAATTATAAACATAGGAACATGAGCCAATCAGGTGCATCCTATTGCATTCCACAGCAGCTGATAACAATTGTTTACATTCTCTTCTGAGGCCTCTGCCCTCCAGAAGACGCAGAAATCTGAAAGAAAGGATTTCTGTGAAAAAATATCTGCGACATCTCACCTTTCTAAATTGTATAAATTAAAAGAAAAATGCTGATGTGAAATGAACAGGAAATTTCTTCACCTGTAAAATATACAATACTAACAAGTCACTAAAACAATCCTACAATCTAAGAAAATTGCAAAAAACAATGCAAAGAAAATTCAAGTCCATGCAGCTGAGTTTCAGGAACAGTCCATCAGCTGAAGTTGTTTCTTTTGGACATCTGAGAGTCCTTTTTGGTCCTGAAAACAGCATAACACAATTTTAAACAATTTCAAACAATTTGAACAATTTTGGAATGTCCTTTTCTGGCCCTTCAATGCTTCAGAGCTGCTGCCCGCTATTTTCAATCTTTTTTATTTAATTTTTTTTTTTTTTTTAATCGAAAAGCAAAAGAGCAGCAGCCGAGCAGAGCAGTGCCAGAGAAGGAAAAGGCCCTGGGGGCCCTGGCCCATGATGGACCAGGAACCCCAAAACTGGCCCACAAAGGGGGACCAGGACCGGTAGGAGAAATCAGAATTCCCAGAAACATCAGGAGGCCAGGCAGTGGGCCCGGCCCAGGAACTTCCTGAGCCCAATGGCCCAGGCCAAACCCATGAGGAAGGCTCTGCATTCCCACAGGCTGCACCCTGCTGCCAGCACAATGGCAGCACGGGTAGTGAGATGCTTCCTTTCCCCAAAACCACTGAGGCATGCCAGCAGCAGGGAAATAGAAGCCTTCCCCAGCAATGCCATCTGGGGTCTGGAGATGTCTGTTTCCCACAGCAAACCAGCTATGGTCTCCTCCAACTGTGCCCTCTCCCTCTGCAATGCATCAGGTTTGTCTCTCATCCGCCCCATGGCTTCATCATCCCCATCCCCTCCGGGCTGGGGATCAGAAGCAGGGCTCTTGGGATGCACCTGCCCCCCCATGCCACTAGGACGCAGGAGAGGCGGCGGCCTCCTTGGGACCATCCCCGAAAAACCACCTCCCAAACCGCCAAGAATGCTGATCTTAAAAACAGGCAGCTGGACTGCCGCACCAGTCAGCTGGCAGGCAGCCCCCGCTCCACGGAAGGAGAGACCCCCGCCAGGGCGGCTGCTACAGCAGCCAGTCCAGGATGGTCTGAGCTAGAACAAGCCGCCGGTTTCAGGGCAGTCTCTGACGCTGACACGGAGGGCAGAGCCCCCGACAACGGCAGAGCCGCCGGGACGGCCAGTCCGAGTGGCGAGAGGGCCGATGGAAGCGGCGGGGGAGCCGAAGGGGCCGATGAGATCTCCTCCTCCGCTGAGCCGGAAGCCGGAGACGCATCCTCGTCGCTGCCTAGCAACTCAGCCAGAACCAGAAGTGCCTCTTCTGCCTTCTCCGATGCAGGCGCTGGCAGGGGCGGGGAGGCCGGTGAAGCCGTGGGCAGGACCGTCTGGAGAGGCGGAGACGGGATCACCTGGAGGGACGGAGCTGGCAGGGGCGGAGAAACCTCAGAGACCGATGCCGCCCCCATGTCTGAAGGCGGAGTCTGAGAGGCCAGCTGTGGCAGCACCGCTTCCTCCCATCCCCCCGAGAGAGAGAAGGGGGGGGGAGGAGAGCAGCTCATCTGCGCAGGCTCGGGAGAAAGAGTAAAAAATATTTCTTCGCACAGCGAAGTTTCAGCCCCCGCCGTTGCGAAGCCCCCACTCATCCTCCACGGGGTCTTCTCCCGGGGACAGTGGAAACGAAGCCTGCCCATAGCAGTTAGAAATCCATTGAAAGGCAGCTGCTCTCCTTTTCAGAACTGGGAAGAGTTTTATAAATGCTGGGTAGATAGAAGGCAAAAGACCTCCCTGACTGTAGATGAACTGGAGAATAGAGTCCAGGCATTCCCAGACAAAAACATCCAAAGCGTACAGGACATCAGTAAAGAACCCAAAAAGCTTTGCCCATCAAAAGAACTCATAGAAATCTGTTTTTTCAAAAAAAAATCCGTCTTCTCTACACCAGTGTTGCCAGAGGGCAATAAGGTTCTCCTCTGAAGGAGTAAAGCGAACCACGTACTTCAAGGGGTATCTCCCCCATATAAACAGCCATAATTTTCTCACGGCTGAACCCTCAGGGATAGAAAAGTGAACAGTACCTTTCTCAAAAGTCCTGCCAGCTCTGCAGGTATGCCGCTCTTGTCTACCATGTTTCCTGAAGGTTTTCCAGAAGAAGGTTCTCTTTGTGGTCAGCCTTGGCTGTGAACTCTGTCCAAATCAGGATCTTCAGTTCTTCAGCTCCTGGCTTGAATCCACTTCTGTGGTCACTTTAAAGCAACCATCAAAAGCTACACATAGAGGATTTTTACCCAGTGCAGCAATTTTGCTCCTCTGGTCTTATCAAATTAATTTCTGCTGTGACACGAGGGGTCACCAAATATTACAGCGACCTGAGTGGGTCGCTGGAGGTGAGAGAGAGACAAGAATCTTGTTTCTTGATCAGAAGGCTGGATTTATTGATATATGATATATGATATATGATACATTATTACTATACTAATAGGAATAAAAAGAGAAGTTGCAGAGCTGCTGCTGAGCTAAGAATAGAAAGAAAGAATTCTCTAACAAAGTTGTGTCCAGGGACTCTGTCCCTAGCTTGCACTTTTTGATTGGCCCTTAATTATAAACATAGGAACATGAGCCAATCAGGTGCATCCTATTGCATTCCACAGCAGCTGATAACAATTGTTTACATTCTCTTCTGAGGCTTCTGCCTTCCAGAAGACGCAGCAATCTGAAAGAAAGGATTTCTGTGAAAAAATGTCTGCAACATATAAGCTCTCAGATTTGCATTTAAAAGGCCAGGTAGTCACTGCCTATCACTAAAAGATTTCTAGAACATGTAATTCACCCTTTTGTCATGAAGAATTTCCCAGTAAAATACTGAAGTGACAAATCAATTGATGGAATTTAGTTCAATCCTCAGTCAAGATATTAATGTAATTTGTTGATACTTTTGGTCCAGGTGTGGGAAGGTGGATGGTGCTAATCTTGTATGCAAAACAGACTGGTTAAAGAAGTAATTATACATGACACTTATAACTCAAAAAAATAATTTTAAAGAGAACCAATTTAAGAAAAACAAAAAAAACCTTTGAAATCCCCAGTTATGCCAGAAATGTATTCCTATACAGGACTGTGACACTACTACCCTGCCCTGTCCCAGCTCTTGCTTGCCAACATTGCTGGGAGCAACATTTGCCATTACAGTAAAAACAGTCAAAATCTTAATAATACAAAGGCAGGAAAATAACTGAGAGAAAAAGAAGTTCTCAGGACATTCCAGTGACATTTTTTCCCTGAAAGAAGCCCCACAGTCAGCTGAGAGCTGCCTGTGGAGTGCTGGTATCTCTGGCTCCATGTCTGGGAGCTAAACCAGCCACAGGCATTTGGGTTTGTCACCCTGTCCTGGGCTGGCTTTATGATGCTCACATTCCCATTGGTCTGTTTAGCCCAGAAATGAGTTTTGCACCTTTCAGGCTGGTTCTGAGAGCAAAGGGGGAGACAAGAAGTGCACAGTTTGTTTTCAGACACTGCACTCACTCCCCACATTCCTGCTCCTGGACTGGGATGGACAGACAGCAGGACAGAGCTCCCCTTTGCTTTTAGTTAGTTTTAGCAGCTGAAGCACAGAAGTTCCCTGGACTGTGCTTTCTCTTTGGAGCTGTTCAAACCTGCTGTGGCCTGAAGAGCAGCAGAGCACCCCCAGCTCTCCCCTGTGCCCCATGGGGCATTTCCAGCCCCGGAGGGACTGATCAGAGACTGAGTGAGCTGAGCTACAGCCCACCAGGGACTCTGGGAGTGTGTCACCTCTGCAGAACAGTGAGAGGTGTTCTTGTTCCATATTGTTCATTTTTGGTGTGCTGGTGAATGCTTTGCCTGTTAAATAAACAGCTTTTCCCACTTTTCTCCAAGGAAATCTTTTCCCGAACCAGCTGGGGGAGGAGCTGAATTTCCTTTCTAGAGGGACCCCAATTCAGAGGTTTCCTCCCAAATTTGCCCTAAACCAGGACACACCCTCTCTTAGTTCTGGATATACTTTCCCTTGTGGTTTAGCCAGGCTGAATCCACTGTCACATTTCGGTGGGTGGCTTTTTCTATTTTATTTTTACAATATGCTTTTCTCACCTTCATTACCTCTGCTCACTATTCTGACTCTTTAAATAAGCTTTTGTATAAAGAAAAGTATCTCGCTCTTTCAGCTTCTCAGCAATGGTCCACAGCACTCACTTTTGAAATACATTTGAATTTGGGGGTCTTTATTTCCAGTCTCTGGTGGGTTATGGTATTTTCAGGAGTTATTTATCATAGAAATACAGCAACTTCAAGCAACCAGCACTGGCCTCACCCAGAAGAAATTAATGCCTGATTTGGACTTAGCTTCCATAGAAAATTAATTCTGCAATTTTTTATATATTTTCCAGCCCTGCATTCAGAAAGAGAAAAAAAAACCGGTTCCTTAAAATTAAGGTAATCAATATATATGTCACTGTCAGATCTCAATAAAACATAACCCAAGAAATGCTCCTGGTATTATTAAATCTGAATTGCAGACTGTCTCTCTCTCTGGTATCCTATAACTTTTCTTATTTATGCAGCTGAAGTTTTGCAACAAGCATTCAGAAAGACTTCCAGTGCTGTAGAAAGGTATTACAATAAACCTCACATGTGAGTCACTACAGCTCATCCCAAGAAATCCCAAGGTGCAGATGTAAAACCCCAAGACTTCATTCATTGCCCCTTGCAGGCCTGGAGGGGCTCCAGGAGAGCTGGAGAGCATCTGGGGACAAGGCCTGCAGGGACAGGAGCCAGGGAATGGCTCCCACTGCCAGAGAGCAGGGCTGGATGGGAGATTGGGAATTGTTCCCTGGCAGGGTGGGCATGCCCTGGCACAGGTGCCCAGAGCAGCTGTAGCTGCCCCTGGATCCCTGGCAGTGCCCAAGGTCAGACTGGATGGGGCTGGGAGCACCTGGGACAGTGGGAGGTGTCCCTGCCATGGCAGGGGTGAGATGGGATGATCCTTCATCTCCCTTCCAGTCCATGAATCTCTGATAAAAACCCACACCCCCACCCCCAACACAGCACCTGGGAAAAATCTGGCATGAACAATTTTCAGGATTGTTCATGCTACAACCTCCTGCAAAATGGACTGAATTGGCACCACCTCCTGCCAAGGGTTAACTGCCTGTGAGAGAAATCTTCCTTTTTAAGGATTTAAGAAGGTGCTAACAAAAATATTACTTAACGGAAAAGGAACAACTTCTAAAAGGAGAAAAATGTCACCAGTTGATGCCAAAAATAAGGTGGCAGGAGCAGATAAAACACCAGCAGCTGTTTCATGTTTTAAAGGACCATTTAACTGTTCTGTTTTAAATCTTTCCATCCCACAGTAGAAGATGTAGTTTGCCTGTTCTGAAAAATCAGCATGTAATTGCATGCCTCCAAAAGTAATTACATTCAACAGCAAATTTCATCAGATTAACAAATTGATTTACGTTTCATTGTTGGGTTTCAAGAAAACCTCTCACATGGTGAGAGAGATGCAGGAAGAGAGGCTCAAAAGCACTTGCAGTTACAGCTAAGGAAAGGCAAGGGACATCATTAGCAAACAACTCTGGCATTACAATGCTTCCAGAAGCAACAGAAAAAAAGAACATTTTTGGAATAAAGGGTCCCAGAGAGTTGAGGATGATTTTCTCTCTGCACTTACATCTCTTTCTTGTTAAATATGAACAAGGCACATGAGGACCTGGCAGGAAAGCTGTCCAGATCAGCAACCTCACTGATTTGATTTCAAGCCTACATAATTATTTTACCAAAGCAATCCCTACCTATCTGAATGTGTTTTATTCTCTCTGGCCAACCACAAAGATACTCCTCCTTTGCCCTCACTGAGGGCTCTCATTCAATGAACCTGTTGCTTTTGGTTTGAGAATGACACTAATTTAGAGAAAGACTGGAAACCTCCACAGGCCATGTCCAGTCCTCAGGGGTTATTTATCCTGTATCAAATACTCAATGCTCCTTCCAAAGAGGAACTGTCTGCATTACAGACAGCTCAGGCCCTGCTTTTTAACTGTGCATGGTTTCTTTACTTTCTCTTTTTTCCATGGATAATCAAAGCCTTTTAGTCAGGCTGTAAACCTCAAAGAGGGAAAGGCAGAGAGCATGACTGCTGGCAATGATCATGCCACCTAAAGAGGGTGAAAGCCTAAAATAAAAGGAATGTGTGAGATCTGCTGTTCCTCCAGCTCTGTTTTAGCACCTGCAGGAGCTAAGGGTACCCCAAAGCTTTCCTTGGCTGTAGCAAAGTGTCATCCATCATTTAGCTCTGGAGGAAAACAAATGCTTCCTGAACTACACTAAACATGAATGGCAAATAAAATTAAAGCTTAATTGAAAGTTACATTAAGATTCTTGCTAATGCAGACCACCTGTTTTAGGCGTAATGCTGCAAATGAAACTAGCAGGTTGGTGGGGAAGAGCATTAGAAGAAGAATTGCAAATCAAAACTGCTTTAATGAAGGAGCTTTACTCTGAGCAATGAGAATTTCAGAAGGTTTCAGTATTTACATACTGGAGGACACAACATTAATGAAACACTGAAATAAACAATGATAAAGATCAGAGCAAGGGCTTTGAGGATTGTGGAGTCGTCTTAAAAATGCAATTCCTGGCAGTCTGCAAAATATGGGCTAATATTTCACACTTGGATAGCCACATTCAACATAAGAAAAACCAAGAGCCATTCCTCAGCAGAATCTCAGCCTGGTGTAAAATTCATCTGACCCTGAAACACAGGTGACACCAGGTGGCTCCACCTGAACTCTGCCTACAAACAAGACAGGAAATACCTCCGGGGCAGGGTAAAGACCCATTTCCAGCTTCACTGCCAGCTCTGCTGAGCAAGGAGATGTGAAGGGAGTTTGCCCTCCTACATCCCTACAGACCTTTTCAGCGTATCACTGGAAACCAGTGGGAACTGTTCCCAGGTCAAAGGAGACAATTAGTCACTATCACACAATCCTTTGCGAAACCCTTGGGCTGCAGAGGGAGGCAGAGAAGTCTTTTGATGCCTGTGAAAGAACAGAACTTCAGCTATTCCCTCAAAACAGCTCAGGATAGAAGAAAAGGTCTTCAAAAAATCAGTAGTCCCAGGTCTGATATACAAGGCACCTGAATCCAAGAAAGTCACAGTTCCCAGAGGTTTAACAGGAGCACAGTTGTCCTCCCACATTTATCGCACTTCATGCAGCACTGCAGCTCTTCACTGGAGCACTAAAATGAGCATTTTCCTTCCAAGTTTGGATAGTCATCCTGGCAATGGGAATTTAAGAAAAGCAACAGAAGGCAGAGAGGGAGGGAGGGCCCCAAAGGAAGGGGCTCATTAAAGAGCACCTCAGCTAATGGCTGACATCTCATTCCTTCCTGGGGATTGCACCTGCAATGGATCTGTACAGAACAGATGGAGCTGTGACACCTGGATTTCTCCTGTGGAGCCAGGCTGGGAGAGCTGGGAATGTTCAGCCTGGAAAGAGAAGGCTCTGGGATGATCCTATAGCCCCCCCCCCAGGGCCTAAAGGGGCTCCACAAGAGCTGGAGAGGGACAGGGGTCAAGGGCCTGGAGTTCCAGGACAGGAAGGAATGGCTTCCCACTGACAGAGGAAAGGGTTAGATGGGATTTGAAATTCTTCCCTGTGAAGCCATGGTACAGGTTGCCCAAGAAGTTGTGATTGCCCCATCCCTGGAATTGTTCCAGGCAAGGCAGGATGGGGTTTGGAGCACCCTGGGATAGAGGAAGATGTCCCTGCCCATGACAGGGCTTTCAATGAGATGGTCTTTAAGGTTCCTTCCAATCCAAACCCATCTGTGATCCCAAGATTCTGTGTGCCAGTCCAAACACAGCCACCTGGATCACCACAGACAAAATTCTGGTTTAATTACAGCACATTTGAGCCTGTCCCCAGTTTCCAGGTCCCCCATGAGTGACAGTTTCTGCACGTGCCCTCCTGACACCTCCTGTGCCAGCTGCCATCCACTGGAGGGCCATGAATTGTTTCACCTTGCAGCTCAGCACTCACCCTTTCAGCAGAGGAACCAGAGAGCAATGCAGCAATTGCAGTGGGCTCACCAGGACCCTCCTGTCAGGGTAAACAGCATCTCTGGAGACAGAATAACTATGACAACACATATGTGACTGAGCTAAACAATCCACAGATTGTCTTTCAGGTCCCTCCAAACCTGTTTCCATGAACTATCTGAGTAAAAAGGGATAAAGATATAAAGGAGACTATATAGATAGACCATCCTGAAATAAATCAAGTAGAGGAAACCAGAAGAAGGTTTAAGGAACTAAAATTGAAGACACAGAGGCAATTTTAGCTATTTTTCCATTACAGCCTTTATGAAATCTGAGTGAAAGGCAACAATTTCAGTGAGTTGAATGTTTCCCACTGGTTCTCAAATGCACTTCAAACAGTGGGAGCTGTGCGATGCTGCACAGTCACAGTGGCACTTTTTGAAGCCCACCACGACAATGAATTGCCAGGAAAATGATATATAGTGAATACCTAATGAGATTTTGCAAATGGCACATTTTGTATGCAAGGGCTGCAAAATTCCTTCGCCTCTTTTTGTTTCTTGAAGCATTTGGTTCATAATTAACATTTAAGTGTGTTCAAATCAAAATCCTTCAACCAACACGAAGGAAAGACGGGAGGCAATTGCCAGTTAATGATACAATTACAAACTGGTTTTGCCTTAATCAGCTCCTAAATGTCTTACACATTCTCAGAACGTAGAGATCAATGCAAGATGCTTGGAATTTGAGAGGAAAAAATCAAATATCAAATAGGACAGAATGTTAGTGAATATAAACAATAGTTTGGGTATGAAACAAGACTAAACCACCAATTTCTATTTAGTGAGTGGCAGCAAACACCATCAGCAGTAAATTTTTGTGATGAAGCAGAAACCTTACAGCCAGGGGAGAGTTTCCTGTATTAGCAGATGGAATTTTCACCCTCCTGTACACTCTGGAGAGGAATTCACTCACTGGACTTGGCCCCAGGTAAATACATCCAAGTTTAAACAGTGTTAAAACCAGCTGACATTTACACAGGTATCTGAGAGAGTTTCAAACTCTCACCATTAACTACTTGGCAGCTCCAGAAGTACAGTTTCACCTCAGAGTGAGCTGACTTTGCATGGATTTCCTTTGCTTCTTACTGTGCTATTGTACAGCACATTATTTACAGTCAATGTCTCTCTTCTACTCTGAGCTAAGTTTGGAAAGAATAACAAAGCAAACTCACAATGAAGATTAAGCAAAGAGGAAGAATAGTGGGGGAAAGATTACTATTACATTTGCATAAGTGTAAAAAAAGTCTCAATTGTTCAACGCCCACTAATGTCCTTTCCTAAAGGGTGCACTCCCAGTTTGGGGGAAGAGAGGGAATGTTTAGAGCCAGGCTGAGGACAGGAAGGTGAACAGCTGGAGTTTGCTAAATGCTGCAAAATTCCATGTGTCCAACATTTGCAGCAAAGATGAGCTAACAAAGCAGAGAGAATGGAAATATCCAGACACTATTGACAAGGCCCAACCGGGATTTTCAGGAAAGCTTGGGAAAGTAAGGCTTTAAGTGAACTTCTTCATGCTTGGAACTGCTCAGAAAGGAGAAATTAGGAAGAAGATTGCTGTATTTTGAAGGCTTTCTGCATTTTGCTGCTTTAGCTCTTTTACTGAATGATCATTTTAAGTCATTAACCAACCAGGCAGGGAAAGACATCCCAAACTAATATACTTTAAAAAAATAAATGAACTGAAGTGGTTTGAAAAAGAGGTGGAGCAAGACAAAGAAAGAAGAGCCAGAACTGAGCATTGGCAGGGACACAGCCATCTCTTACACAAAGGAACATTTACACTTTCCAAGTGCAGATTTTAACAGGCAAGGAGACAGAATAAATAAGAGACAGATTTCAATCAAGGACTTCAAGATAAAGTTTGCAATACTTATAAAAACAAAATAAGGTGGATTGTAGAATTGCTTTGCAGTAAAAACTACATTTATAAAGTTTTCTGTTGCAAGATTTTGTATAGACATAAACATTCATGTTCAAATGCATCTGTTGTATTGAAATTGAAAATAAGCCAGGACAAGTGAGTGTATGCACAATGACAGTTTACTAAGATAGTCAAACAAAGAATAAACCCCTAAAATATGATTTGGACATGCTGCACTGCCCAGGAGCAGCCCAAACACACGCATGAGCTGCCAGGTGATGCACATACGTGAGGACAGAATCATTTCCAGCAGCTTGGCAGGAGCAGAGTTTTCCTGCCTTCGACATACTCTATTAAAATCAGTGTAATTTCCAAAGGAAATTGAAACATGTTCTGTCGCTGTGTGACAGTTTAATAGTGGAGTTGCAGTGAGGAATACTGGAGGAGACAAGCTAGGAGATAAGAGAACAGTTTGCATCCTGCCCATACTGCAACATGGAGTTTTAATTAACAAGCCAGTCTGCCCTGAAGGACTGATCCCAACAGCACAGGAACTTTTCTGCAGGGAAATCAGGGATGAACCCCTTGGAAAAACAAATGAGAGAAGGAAAGTATAGGAAAGTATAATAGAAGGAAATTATTCCTGAGAAGAATGTAGCATGGGATGAGTCAAGGACTGATGGCCAGAAGTCTTAAAATCACAGAATCAGAGAGTGAGGTGGGTTGGAAGGGATCTTAAAGCTCATCTCATTCCACCCCCCTGCCATGGGCAGGGACACCTTCCACTACACCAGGGTGCTCAAAGCCCCATCCCACCTGGCCTGAAACACTTCCAGGGATGAAGCAGCCACAGCTTCTCTGGGCATTTGTCAAAAAAATCTTTGTCCCAAAAACCTGTACCATGATTTAGCTTGTATTTTATCATATCAAACACAAACTACAGAGAGCCACGACTTCACAAAAATGAAGAAAACTGGGGCATGGAAAGGACAGGTAGGGACACAGATTGCTACTGAGGGAAGGTCGGTCCCTCACAGCAGATTGCACAAGACCTGAGAGGACACGGTGGGTCTCCTGGGTTTTAGCTATGCACTGAAGAGAAAACTAACAGAAATTCTATGGACCACAGATTGCTGGTGGTTGCCAGACTTTTACACAAAAACTGTGTCTCAATGAATAAGAGCTGATGCTATTTTAGACTGTTTTGGCAAGTAATAAAGATATTAAGAAGAGCTGGTCATAAAACATTAACTTGGATTGAGTGCATACAAGCACATTCACATTAAATTAAGGATAAAGAGAGGTTAAGTGTTGTAAGAGAATCAAAGTTCACTCTAACTATGAGAAATGAAATCAAACAGTAAAATCAAGTGGATAAGGAGATCAGGAATGGGAAAGCTGCCATCTAAATATTTCTCTCAGGTCAAAGATGAAAAACTATTTGAAAGCTGCATTCTCAGAGCTAACCTCAAAAGGGACATGAGGATCAATTAGAGAGACTCTGTATTAAGGAGAGGAAAGGATTCATTAGCAATGTCTTGAAAGTCAGCAAGAAGCAGAGAGATAAAATAAGAGCTGCCAGAAGTGAAGCTGTGCCATTGCTCAGCAAATGAAAACAAAGCAGCAAGAGATGTTTCAGCCATACAAGTAAAGGAAACCAGGAGGGGAAGGGAAGAGGAGACGCTGTAAGGAGAGGTAAGTGAAAAACCAATCAGCTGTATCCCTAACACACAGTTCTGCAGCAATAAATAACAAAGAAATGAATAAGGGTAAGGTACAGCCTGGCACTGATTATGGAAATTCAAATATCAATCAAAATAACCCATAAGGTTAAAAAAAAGAATTACTTTTTTTCTTGACTCCTGCATTTATGAATTTGATGAAAGAGAAGCTAAAATATTTCAATAAATCATTGCATAAGTGCTCACCTTTGTACACACATGCTATTTCCCCTATGACAATAGTACTTACATGAAAACAAGGAGGTTTGGGACTTGTTACTTGAATATCCAATGACAAGGATTTTACATTGCAGCTCATCAACTCCTCCATATTTAAAACTCAGGACTTGAAAATAAACTAAGACTTTACCAGTTTATGAAGTAAAAACTCTCCAGCTGCAAACTGATTATCAAAACTGTAAGTGATATTAAAAAGAGTCCAAAGCCAACCTGCCAAATCTTCAATTTGCAATCAACAAGACAAAGTTTCCCAAGTAATTAAAACCCAGTATCTTTAGGAAAAGGTGATAAGAACATTTCACAAGTATTCCTAATACTTTTTTTTAATTCAGGAAAAATATCACTATAGCTTAAGGACCTTTTTTCCAGGTGGATCTCATTTTCTTGCTCAATATTATCCTGTGCATTATTTTTGTTGAAAGAGTGAGTTTGCGTGACCAATAAGTTTGAAACACTGAGTGCACTGATGTGAAATGTCAGCTTTCACAAAACAATCGCATGAACAAGGCTGAAGATGGAAGGATTTGGGTTCCCATATTTGACCAAGTTTCTTCGATGAGGCAGAATTCAAATATGCCAAGCTTTAGCTGAGCTCTGTGGCTGCCCCATCCCTGTAATTGCTGGAGCTGGACAGGGCTGGAGAAAGCTGTGCTAGCCAAAGCTGTCCTTGCCCATGGCACCTTTAAAGCCCCTTCCAACCCAAATTGCCATTCCATGATCTCCGCACCAGACCTCCAAGGATTTTGTCCTTCCAACACCCACATCACTCTGAGCACACAGGGAGCTGATACTTGACCAGCCCACTGCAAGAAGTTGGCTGGGGCTGCTCTGAATTGTGAGCTGCCTCAGCAGTTGCAGGATTTGTAACTGCAATCACAGAGTGATTCTGTCTGATTTTATCACCATCAATCACAGAGTGACTCTGTCTGATGTTATCACCCCCAATCACAGAGTGATTCTGTCTGATTTTAGGATCACCAGTCGGAGAATGATTCTGTCTGATTTTATCACCACTAAGCTCCGTCCCTGCTCATTCTGCACCACTTCATCCCCACGGCCAGCCTGGTGCCTCAGGCACTGCCTGCCAACCACCTATCTCTAATAAAGGGGAAGGATGAGCTGCTGGTCCTGCACGTGCCACCAGCCAGAAGCAGCAGCAGGAGAAAGGGGGTGGCCCTTGAGCTGGGCCTTTTGAGTACCAGGCACTAAAGAGCTCCTAAAGCATTTCCTCTGTCTGCTCTTTCCAGGCTTCCTTTTCAGCTTTATCACTCTTTTTCTACAACACCAAGATCTGCACATTTGAAGTCAGACACCTTGTCAAACACGGCCCTGTTAATAAACGAGTATCTCTATTTCACATCTTCAGATCCACTGGGCTGAGGCATGATCAGAAGATTCCTCACACCCTCTTCCTCTTACCCAGGAACATCAGACTCTGTCTGCTCTGGGATTACACCAGCCTGGCTCAGCTTGGATTCCTCCACACACAGCAAACTGCCACAGTTTTGAGAGAAATAGAAAAAGCATCTTTAAACAATTTGACATATGTTAGCACCTCCTACCTGTATTTTTATGGGCCAGGTGAAATTGCTGACGTAAACAAAGAAGGTGATGTTCGGGTTGTTGCGGAAATCAAATTTCTCATTGGAGAAACTGTCCTTGTACTCTTTTATATTAGTTCTGGAAACAACTGGAATTTCCTCCCCAGCCTGTGTGCCAGCTGTTGTAAGGAGTAGCAAGAAAAGGTATTTCAAGGTGTACTTAAGAAAACAAACAAAAGGGCAAACCATCCTAAATTCTAATTTTAAAAAATTAACTATTCATTCAAAACCAACTATGTCAAGCTGCACTGCATTATCAAAACCGCTGTGTGCCAAGATGTTGCATTGTAAAAAATCAAATTTGCACTTTCAATGTTTACAAAACAACACTATAAAAGTTGAAAACATAGGTTTTTTTTAAACATTTTACTCCCCCCCTTAGGCTAACAATTTAAAAACACTATGCAAAAAGTACATGGGTTAAAAATCCCCCAGAGTTTTCCCACTTAAATCTGCCTTTTTCAGAAACTGCTAAATGAAAGAAGCTCCTGAGTTACTCAGATCATCCTCAATTTACCTGCAAAACTTGTGGACCAAGTAATGTTAAGGTTGAAGTTTTTAGATGCATTGATGAACATGTCCAGGTCTCTGTTTTGCTAAAGGAAGAAACAAAAAAGAAACCCCATTTTCAGAATAAGCAGTTTTACTGTACTGTTTCCTAGGAAATCATTGCTAAAAAAAATTATCTTGAAATTTGTAACATAAAGAAAATACATCATGCTAAAAACTACATAATGTATTTTCTGGAAGAAGTATTCTCCTCCTCAAGGAGGAAAAATATACATAACAAAGGAGTCGTGTACAGAATATCAATGGAAGAACTGAGACACAAGATGCGGGATGAAAACAAGCAAAACATCTCTGCTCTGGAGCCAGGCCAAGGGAGATGGGATTGCTCAGCCTGCAGAAGAGAAGTGCCTGAGGAGTGCCTGGAGGGGCTCCAGGAGAGCTGCAGAGGCACTGGGGACAAGGGATGGAGGGACAGGAGCCAGGGAATGGCTCCCACTGCCAGAGGGCAGGGATGGATGGGAGATTGGGAATTGTTCCCTGGCAGGGCGGGCAGGGGCTGGGCTGGAATTCCCAGATTTGCTGTGGCTGTCCCTGGATCCCTGGCAGTGCCCAAGGCCAGGCTGGACACTGGGGCTGGGAGCAGCCTGGGACAGTGGAAGGTGTCCCTGCCATGGCAGGGGGGTTTGGAGCAGGATGAGCTTTCAGGTCCCTTCCTACCCAAACTGCTCTGTGGTTTAAAAAAAACTGGAATGGCTCAGAGGTTGTTCCAACAACTGGTAAGAATCAGCTGTGGCTCTTTATGAAATCTCCCTGTGATGATTTGGGACTGCACAGCCAAGCCAAGGTCAAAAAGCTCTGGGTGCTTCATGGAGCAGGACATACCTTACATATCACAGGAGTACACCCAAAGACCCACAGAACTGTAACAACTCATTGCCTCCAGGGCCAAGAGAAGACAAAGGACAAAGTTAAAAGGGAAAATAGAAAATGTACCTCTTCTGGTGTTGCTACGAAGTTGATTGCTGTGTAGTAGCGATCGTCCTCCTGGGAAAGGCTGAAGGTGAACTGATAGTCAATGAGCAGAGTATCTGTAAGGAATGCAGGGAGACAGTTATCCCATCTCCTGGAATAAAGTAACTTCTGTAAAGCAAGGCATGTTACTGAAGGGTTTCTTGGACAACCAGAACACAACACTATCGTGACACTGCTACAAATTACTTCAACCTACATATGATCCCACATAAGGAACAAAAAACTCCAGGAGCTGAGCCCAGCTAGAGAGGGAAGAGAGCTGGCTTATACTTGCCAAGCAACAGCCTCCAGTCTTGATCTAAATCAATATTCCTACCTATACACTGTAAAAAACATGCCAAAAGATTTACTTTTCCAGCCTGCAATACCTCTGTGATCAAAGGGAATAGCAGAAAAGTTCAGTAGCTGTGTAATTCCCACTGTGTAATTCCCACTTGGAAGGGGACAGTGGTCCCCCCATTCCAGGTTTCTGTACATCAGCAGATTTTCCTGGAGAGGTTCTACAGAGCAGCTGGTTGGTCATGAACCCAGCTGCCATCCTGCTCTGGGACACACCCCACCCAGGCATGCCAGGAGCAGCCTCTGGTCTGTCTGTCTGTCTGCCCAGGCTGGTGTGAGCCACAGCCACCTGTGGGGTGCACTCACCCACCTCAGTACCTTACCACTCCTGCACACTGCTGTGACTTGTGCACATTCCTGAAACCATGCAGAGATATTCCCAGCAATAATAACCAGGAACTGACACACCAGGTGCTGTTTTCCTCTCTCTGCCTCCCAGTGACCCCTCATTGACTGACACAGGTCAGACAAGCTGCTGGTGTCCATCAGACACAGCACAGAGAAACACTCAGGGAATGAAACCAAGCAAGAGTGGATCTGGGCAGCACAAGGTTCTTCCTGTAAGAGCTGCAAAGCTTTGCCTTTCTCCACTTTTCATCCCTGCCATTTCAGCAAGGAATTTGGTCATTTTTACACAGAGATGCCATGAGGAGCCAGCAGTGCCCTTGTTTGGCCACACAAGCAGAATTCAAATAAGCCAAAACCAGGCAGTTGATAATTTCTGTGCTGGACAAAACCACTACTGGAGACTTTAATTTAAGATTCCATCTCTCCACGCCTGCCAGGCTGCTGATTGCTAATATTTGCAAATAGAAGCTGGAAAGTTTCCATTAGGTAATCTGAATCTTGGCAAAGGATCTTCTGGAACTGCATGGGAATCCAACTGCTCATTTCAGAGGAAACGTGGCAATTTTGAAATCCATTCTAACCTGGACCAGAATTTAAAATAAACAGTATTTTGCATTTCTAAAAATTCTAAGGACACTCCTTGTTTTTTACCTGTTAGGAATATAGTTTAGAGTGCTCTCCAAAAGACCAGATTTCATCTCAGTCACATGAAAAACATTCAAAACATTGTTCAAAAGATCTAATCATCACACGGACCTTATCAAGAAAAGTATTTTCATTCTCTTTAAACAACGTATTTGAGAAAAGTGAAGGTTTTTACAGCTATTTTTTAGTCCTTTCCTTAATCCCCCATACTTTAAACATATGCTGAGGCAACTGAAACAAGTTTTAAATAAGTTATTTTAAACTTCAAGCACATTTTTTATCTCCAAACAAAATCCCAAGGGTACTCACAGTAACACGTCCCTTTAAGTGGATTTCCTTGATATCTGTTTTCAACTTCACACCTAAAAAGAATATACCTTTTTTAATAAATGGAATTTTTTTTGCAGTTCTATTTATTCCCAGCCACTAAATACCAGAAAACACAACCTGTGCTGAGAGCAGTACATAATTAAAGATGAATGTCTGAGCTAGACTGGGCTGATGAAGAAATTTCATGTTCGGTCCAAGTCCAACTCATATGCAGTAAAAATGCAATATAAAATTCTGGATATTAACGTTTGCATCCACCTGGAAGGTATTTATTAGCTCTCCACAATGCATGGAACTGGATTAGCTTAGTCATTTATGGCTATTCCAGGTTCTATCCTATAAATGTTTACTCATGTGAGCAATGCTTTAAAAATAAACCTGGCAATGAAATTATTTGGAATTAAATTATTTCCCCTAACATTACACTAAAAGCATTTCTGTTATGTTACAGAAAAACCTCCCGCAAATTTGTTGCTCTAAAACTGCTCCATTAAACTGCTTGAATGTCAAAGGCTCATTTCCGATATATTTACACTCACACTGAACAGCACCAGAGAGCACGGACGGTGAAATCAGCACGGACGGTGAAATGTGCCGGGTAAAAAGAAGATATTGAAGGATAAAGCAAAGCAGAGAGAGCCCAGAGCAGGCCCTGGAGCTGCTGCAGGGCTGGAGCCCCTCTGCTCTGGAGCCAGGCTGGCAGGGCTGGGAATGTTCCCCTGGAGAAGGGAAGGCTCCAGGCAGAGCTCAGAGCCCCTGGCAGGGCCTGGAGGGGCTCCAGGAGAGCTGGAGAGGGACTGGGGACAAGGGACAGAGGGACAGGAGCCAGGGAATGGCTCCCACTGGGAAAGGGCAGATTGGGCTGGGATCTTGGCAAGGAATTGCTGGCTGGGAGGGTGGGCAGGGGCTGGGCTGGAATTCCCAGATTTGCTGTGGCTGCCCTTGGATCCCTGGCAGTGCCCAAGGCCAGGTTGGACACTGGGGCTTGGATGCCCCTGGGACAGTGGGAGTTTTCTGCCATGGCAGGGGGTGGAACGGGATGAGCCCAGAGTCTCTTCCAACCCAAACCATTCTGTGATTCTATGTATAGTTTGGGGCGTGAGGATTTTTTCAGCCATCCCTTCTGCATGATATTCCCAGTTGAAATGTTTTTAAAATTGGAATTCTTCAGGAAATCATCCTGTTCATGATATTCCCCAGGGGACCCACGGCTGGCTGCACCCTCAGTGCAGTCAGTCAACTGTCAGGAGGAAGAAATGAGCAGAGACATCATAAACACAACCATTAAAAAATGGGGGGGAGGAGGGGTGTCTAAGGTGGTACGTGCACAATTTTTTATTGCAAATAAGAAAGGGAAATGAACTCACAGCTGACACTCATCTCCTTTGATTCCCTTGGTTGTGCAGAAACATTTCCCTGTGTTTGTGTTGCAGACGGACGCGTGGCCATTGCACTTGCAAGCTGTTGAGCAGAGGGGAGAAGATGCAACGTTGAATGAAGAAGAGAAGCAAATTCAATAGCAATTAAGTCCTTTAGTTGTCAAACTGAGATACATCAACAATTAACATGCAGATGAAAACCCATTTGGTGTCCTTTGCTTTCTTTGTGCTACAGAAGGCAGATGAAAATAGAACCGTGCGTCAAAACAGAGCAAGCACAGGCTACCCAGGACTGGTGGTTTGTATGAAATTATCATCAGACTCAGCTTTTTAGCCTCAAAAATTCATTTAACTTCCTCTCCTATTGTTAGACAGCAGGGCTGATATCATAACTAGGAAGGAAAAGACAATATTTGAAATAATTTTGGGCTTGTTAACACATTTCAGCCAAACTCAAAACTCTTGAGAGAAGAATTGGGAAAATAAAACAAAGCCCATGGGACTTCAGGGGCTTTTTCCAGAAATAAATAAACAGACCTTGGGAAAAATAATATTTCATCAGTCCTACTGAGGAAACAATGTCATCATCAACAGCATCAGCAGAAAAGATCTGGTGCTAAGATGGTGATGATGTCCATGCTGGGACTAGTTCCCCAATATATTTTAGGATAACTTTGTGCAGAATGTCATTGAGTTGTGGTTGAAGCAAACCTGCACAGCCCTGAACAACTTCAGGTTTGGGGCATGCCCAAAACAGACCACCTCATTCACCTGAGTCTGCTCAAGATCCAACCCAAGGTAGAATGGTGAGGACATACAGGAGATTTTCTTCATAAAAATCCTTCTGATTTAAGCTAAATGCTGATATTGACACACTTTGAGACCTTTATTTTCAAAGATGTAGGGGAGAAACAAAACCATACCAACAAGTAAGAACAAAGCCTACACAGCCAGTTGACTTTGACATCTTGTTCACTCTCACTGCAAGAACGGATTTAACAAATTCTGGCATGTAGGTGCCATTTAGGAGTCACTCTGCCAATGCAGGTGCATCCATCTGGAGCTGTGCGCAGCAGAGTGTACAATATAAGGGAAAAACTACACAAAGCAAAGATCCCTTGTTTATGGTCCTTGAGCTTGCTGGGAACAAGATGCTTTAAAGGCCAGAGCCTCCTTGTTAAGAAGACATATTCCTCCTCATTAAGCAGCCATGCCAATCAATGTACCAGCAGATTCTTAGACATCAAGTCCCCATCCTGAATGCCAGCTTTGGACCTTATTTTAGGAATCCTTTTGACATCTTCTTTCTGTTGGCACACAATGGAAGCTATACTGTATCAGGGACACTTAATTGTGCTTCTCAGATGTGGATGAGTGGTTTCCTAGCAGCAACACAGAGCAAAATAGGAAGAAGCAAAAAGGCCTATTGTTGGAACAAGGAGACTGAATGAAAATTCAACAAAGTAACTGTATTCTGTGAAGGAAACACTCTTTTCATTAGTGCCACTTAAAGAAAAATAAGTCTTAGTACTACTGAGAATGTCTTGTACTTCTTTCCTTATGCTTTGCACAAGGGAAGCAAAGTGACGTTGGATCAATATTCAATATGAACATGTTGTAGTGTGTTGTTACATACATGAAATTTCTCTTGATTTTTTAACCTCGGGTTGTTTAAAGGCAGATTGCAGCATCTTGAGCAATATCATTAATTTTTCTTTCCTCTCTGCTCTTTAGCATATCAAGAAGACTGAACACTCAAATATCTCTATTTAAAACAACAGAATCTATTCATTTATCCACTTTCCTACAAGCATGTAACTGGAGATCATTCACTAAATAACTGGAATATGCACAGAGACATCTTCTCATGGCTTTTCAGAGACCTTTAAATTTTGGAAACAAACTATTGATAGAATGTTCTAGACAAGCCTGCTGGAGTTTACAAATGACAATTTCCCACTGGAGCCAGAGAATAGAGCAGAAGCCCACAAGCACTGGAAATGGCTTTTTGACTGTGAATCCTGGTTAACAGCCTGATGACGAACCATGTTCTACCTGCTGGTGTTCCTCCTACCTTCTCCACAAAGCAGGGCTCCCATGCTCACTCAGAGATGGTCATGGGGGCCCTCACTGCTCTTTCTGTGTTTGTGATGGGCCAGCTTCCCAAAGGCAACACCACCAGCCACCTGCCAACACTCCATGCACGTGCTTCAGCTGCCCTGCAGGGCCCTCCAAGCCCTGGCAGAGGGAAGCAGGCAGGTCCATGGCAGCAGCAGCTCATGGGCCACCAGTGAAGGATGTGTTCAGAAGTGCTGCCACAGCTGCAATCTGATTTCAGGCATAATAGTGCCTTCCCTTCACTTGCAAATAACTTCCTTATCTCCCACCAGCATATTTTCATGGGAAACTTTAACCAGAAAATTCAGAAAAATCCTGAATGCAGAGAAAGCACCTTGCAGCTATTTATACATTTGATGTGCTGCATTTCCTGCCCTTCTTGATTAATACTTCTCTACTTGGACACTTCCTAAAAGCAACCTCTGAGGAGTGATTTACCTGCCATTTAGTTATTATCTGCCTAGCTCTGCCAACACCAGGGCGTATGATGTGATGCAGACAATTTTTTCAGGGAAATAACTGCAGTTTGACAAAATATTTTCACTACAAGTAATATAATCTTGTGTTGGGCCTTTTTACAGAGATATGCAGGACTGAAAGCATTGAAATAAAAGAGGGCAGGGTTAGACAGGATATAGGCAAGGAATTGTTCCCTGGGAGGGTGGGCAGGGGCTGGCACAGGTGCCCAGCGCAGCTGCAGCTGCCCCTGGATCCCTGGCAGTGCCCAGGGCCAGATTGGACACTGGGGCTGGGAGCAGCCTGGGGCTGTGAGAGGTGTCCCTGCCATGGCAGGGGGTGGCACAGGATGGTCTATAAGAACCCTTCAATCCCAAACCATTCCATGATCCCAGGACTCACACTAGGCAGTGAGTGTGCAAGCACACAGATGTTTGTGTGTGTGTCAGGCTGGAGTGTACAACAATAGTCTGCAGCATGGCTGTGACTGTGGGCTCTAAAAACAGAGCAGCACTAAGTATTGCTCACAAATGCACAGAGTGAAATCAGCACACTATTAATGGGAAAGGATGGAAGGACCACAGCTAACAGAAGGGAGAAAACAGGAGCTAGCTCTGCTACCTATCAGCCAATCCTTATCTGAAGAACTCCCCTCTGGAAAGGTTTTCACCAAGCAAAAATGACTAATAGGCAGAAGTCAGCCTGGCTGCATCAGATAGGGTGATTTGCTCTTGCTTTCCCTTTCCCAATCCACTTCAGTCTTTCTGCCCAGGTTCCTGCTTCCCTCATTCTTTCCCCTTCCCAGTAAACAGTGTTAAATCACAGCAAATTAAAAACCTGGGTCCAAAGCACTTGAGAGCAAAGCACTTCTGACAGGAGCTACTGGTTCCATCAGATAAGGAACAAACGCTGTTCCACAATCTCTCTACACATTTTCTAATTGCTTCTTCAGGCATCTGGATGATTGCAGTCTGTCATTCATTATCTCAACAACAAACTATTTTGGGACAATCCTCATGCACAAGAGTCCAAAGGAGCTTACTCTCCATTTCCACATACACGGAAAAGCGACACCTACCAACAGGCACGTTGTGATGCAGTGATTAAAACTGAAAGCTCAGGGTAGAATTCTGTATTTTCTCAGTCAATTCAGCCTCAATTTATTCATTACTTTCAAGTAAACTTTAGAGCATTTCAAAGTATATTCACCTGAAATGAGCTTATGAGTATCAGCAGTATTTTATCTGGCAGATAAGGTTGTGAAATCAAGTGTCAGGGATGCACCTTCTCCTCTGAGGCCCTGTGCTGTGTGTTGGAATTCCATATCCCTTTGTTCTAAGGAGGGCAGCAGTATCCCTGTGAGTTTTTCACCCCCTTCTTTGAATCTCTCCATTGGGAAGTTCCTCATAGCCCCAGCCATCACCACCTCCCTCTTCTTGAGGAAACAGGACTCCATGCTGCAGCTACTGACCCTCATGTTCATACAAAAGGTCAGCACTACTCCCAATAAACATCCTAAATTAATATCCAACTATTTTCTACTGGATTGTGCCACATTTGGGAGAAGCAATAAAAAGTCTTCAATGCCCACTCATTAATCACACCCAGTTCATTCTTCCAGGCTGGCCACAAACCACCCACACTCATTTCACAGGAGCACTGACACTGCCCTGAGCAATGTAATTTTTATTCTACCTTTTCCATTCCTGTATCTAATTGTCTCATTCCATCTCACTATACTCCACTAACATAATCCACTGGGTCAGTGCTGTTTAACATCTCTGCTGGTGACAGGGGCACTGGGACTGAGGAACCCACAGCAAGTGTGCTGGTGACAACACACTGGTAAGGTCAGCATGCAGGAGGGGAGGGGGACATCCAGACAGACCTACATGGCCCCCAACAGTACCTGGATAGCACAGTGGGGGCCTGGACACACCAGAGACATGGGACTGTGTGAACCTCATGAAGTTACACAAGGCCAAGTGCAAGGTCCTGCATGGGGCTGGAGCAAGGCAGAGCACAAGCACAGGATGGGTGGGGAAGGGCTGGAGAGCAGCCCTGGGGAGAAGGACCTGGGGGTGCTGCTGGGTGAGAGCTGGACACGACCCAGCCCAGAGCCCCCCCGTGCCTGGGCTGATGGCAAAGGCAAGGTGGGAATTGTGTCCCTGTGCCCCTCCCTCAGGTGAGAGCCCACCTGCAGAGCTGCCCCAGCCCTGGGGCCAACAGCAGGAGGACGTGGAGCTGCTGCAGAGAGCCCAGAGGAGGCCCCGGAGCTGCTGCAGGGCTGGAGCCCCTCTGCTCTGGAGCCAGGCTGGCAGGGCTGGGAATGTTCCCCTGGAGAAGGGAAGGCTCCAGGCAGAGCTCAGAGCCCCTGGCAGGGCCTGCAGGGGCTCCAGGAGAGCTGCAGAGGGACTGGGGACAAGGGACAGAGGGACAGGAGCCAGGGAATGGCTCCCACTGCCAGAGGGCAGGGCTGGATGAGATATTGGGAATGGGGAATTGTTCCCTGGCAGGGTGGGCAGGCCCTGGCACAGGGTGCCCAGAGCAGCTGGGGCTGCCCCTGGATCCCTGGCAGTGCCCAAGGCCAGACTGGACATTGGGGCTGGGAGCAGCCTGGGACAGTAGGAGGTGTCCCTGCCATGGCAGGGAATTGGAATGAGTTTTATGGTCCCTTCCAACCCAAACCATTTGATGATTCTTTGATTAAATCTCTTAGGAGCAAGAAACACCTTCCCTCACTTCTGCACCTCTCACACCTGGTCTCTCGTTTACAGTTGGTCTCCCCATGCCAGAGCACTGAAAAATTCACAGCAGTTCAAAACTACACCACAAGGTTGCAGGTCAAAACTCCAAGTCTTCCATGTATATTTGTCAATATTAAATGCATTGCTCTTTCAAGGAAGACTTTTTCCCAGTTTGTTAACAGGATCTTGCACAGCTGAAAATGGTTCTTTGTGCCAAAGAGTCCCAAAGCACTTTACAAACTGAAATGCAATTTTAACAGGGCTCTCCTAATCCTCAACTGAAATCCAGCCAAGTCTTCAGTGAAACACTGCAAGCCTTTATGAAGCAGACAATTTTAACTATAAACACAGAACACATTAACCAAAAGGAATAGAAGGTGAAACTTAGATAAGCAGAAATTTGTTCAAGACATTTGGATCAACACTGTTTCTTTTAAATACAGGATCATCAAACACTAAAATACAGACATTTTTCATTGTGGTCATTCCAAGTTTAGAAAGGAGGCCATAAAATCATCTTTACATGCATGCAGTGAAAGCTATTCCACTCAGCAGTCTGGGTGTCTTTGATTTGAAGAAACAAGAATTGAGCCTCACCCACAGGAAAGAAAGCATGAATTATCAGGATGTAATTTGTGCTAGGCCAGCAGAGGACTGAGCAGAGCGGGAGCCTCGGGGCTGCACTTACGCTGGCAGGTGCCCCCGTTGGTGGGGTCCCCGTAGTAGCCCGAGATGCAGGTCTCACAGTGCCTGCCCGTGGTCAGGTTCTCACACTTCTCACAGACGCTCTCGTTCACACACCGGCTGTGCCCGTTACACTGGCACGCTGTGGGAAAAGCAAACAGGAAAAGCCCCTCTGAGTGCAGGGGCTCAAACACAGCCCTCAGAGACCCCCGGAGGCTGTGCTGGGCAGGGGACAAATGAAACCATTTCATGCACCTTCCCCAGAGCTTCTCGTCTCTTGCTAGCGATACATGGGCCCAAAGACTGGTGTACATCAAAAAATGGAATTTAGAGCAACACACTGAAAACTGAACTGCAAAACACTACATGCACATTGTACTGGAAGCTGCTGGTGGGAGGGATTTACAAGGAACAGAGAGGGGAGTGTGTTACATGGCTTTGCAAGGGTTTTTCAGGGTGAGAGAGACGAGAATCTTGGCTTCATGATCAGAAGGCTGGATTTATTAATTTATGATATATAATACATTAAGACTATACTATAAGGAAATAGAGAGAAAAGTTCAGAAGTTTGCTAAGCTAAGAATAGAATACGAATCAATAACAATAGTTCTATGTCCAAGCAGAAAACAAGGACAATTCTCCTGTGAGTGGTCAGCAAATTCAAACACTCACAGAAGACCAATCACAGCTGCACCTGTTGCATTCCACAGCAGCAGAGAACCATTGTTTACATTCTCTTCCTGGGGCCTCAGCTTCCCAGAAGAGGAAAAATCCCAAAGAAAGGATTTTTATGAAAAAATGTCGGTGACAGAAGTGTTGGTTTTGTGTCAAAAACATTAGTTAAAAATCATACTAAGCATTATTGACACTTAAAATGACCTTCAAAGGAAGATGTGCCTTCCTTTCAAACAGACTTAAAATAAATAAACAAACAAAAGTTAAAATCTCGTAAAGATCTGTAGCGAAAGGAAAAATTTCTCCCAAGTAATAAATGTCTTCATGCAGCAAACATGCGCAGTTCAGCTGCTTCACAGCCCCTTCCATCATCTCCAAGTGTGTAATTCCTACTTATATTCCATGCTCTTCTCCCCCCTCCATTAACAGGACGGAACACAAGACACCACCACAGTGTTGAAAACTCTCTCCCCTTGCACTCAGTGGAAAGGCAGGACAGTGAAACGCTGCTCTTTACCTGGACACTGGATGAAGGACCAGTTGTAGCTGGTCTCTGCAGGGCACATGCTGACGTTGAGCACAGGCTCCAGGCTGTGTTTCCCTGGCGTGGAGGGGGTGGGCATCCTGACAGGCCCCCGGTAGGAGCCCTCGATGCACTTGCCCTTGCCGGTGTTGCTGGGATCCGTGCACCACCCGCAGCCCGGCTGCTCCAGGCACTGAGCACAAGTGCAGTACCCTGAGCAGTTTTCAGCTACAAAAAAACAAACCACGATACAAAATTGTGGGAAAAAAGCACAATCTCAAACACAGGCAACAAAAAATGCAGAATGTATTCTATAACTGTATTTTTATCTCACCAAAATATTTATCTCATCAAATCTAGAAATATTTATTCTGATATGCACAGCAACATGTTCATTCATATCAGCATATTTATTCTAGAATCTAAGATGACTATTAACAAAGGCTCCAATAGTCAATGAGTTACAAAACAGCACAACACACACACAGGTTTTTCGAACCATTACACACCACCTTCTAACACTAGAGGTTAATGTTCCCTCTACAAAACATCTCTGATTTATTTAAAATAGATAGGATGATCAAATGAGCCATCTGGAGGCAAAGGCTAAAAACCAGCCAGTTTAGTCACTTGGAGCCTCTTCCTACCACATTTCAGTATCACATGCTATTATTTCAACTATTTAGCTGAGGCAAAAAGCATAGAATACAAATAGGAAAATAAAATTCCACCCTTTAGCCCCTCCTTTCTCTAATGGGATTGGATTTTAGGGGTGATGAACTCTTAACATACTAAAACTTTTTATATTTCTTTCCCTAGACCATCTTGAAAAATATTTTCTGGATTCTTGGTGTTGCAAGATAAGCAGACTTTCTATTTTGATGTTTAAATAGACAATATTTGCCTTCAAAAAGAAAAAAAAGTTTGTTTTCCATTATTTTAGCTTACTCATCTCCTGCCTGATGCTTCCTCCAACTTTTGACCTCTGGCAATATGGGAAGTTCATACTTTCATGTTCCTTAAATTCATTTTCTTCATCTCTTATTTTGCAACATTTTGAGCTACTTGTGATGCCCCTGCTCACACCCAGCTCCTAACGAATTCAACATAAATAAAATAATTCCTACATCTTCACTTTTTTAAAACTTAAAACTTTGTTTTAAGTTTTTAGGCCCTTTTACTCCACTTTGAAAGGAAAACACACTATTCAAAAGTCCCATGAAGCTTTTGCAGTTTGCTCTCATCTACCTAAAAGGGGCAAAAAAGTAAATAATTTCTTTAAAATGAGGTAGGAATTCCTACTACAGTCTGTAAGTAGACAATACTTCAGAATAAAACACTTGTGTAAACCCTGATTTGGATTTGAAAATCAGGCAATTGCAGAATGTTTTGGGTTGGAAAGAGGCGGCGTTGTTCCACGCCCTGCCATGGGCAGGAGCCTCTGGCTGGAGCAGGGTACTCCAAGGCCCATTCAGCCTGGCCTCATCCCCAGCATCCTGGGAATGTCCAGCACACCTCTCAGGGCTCTCCGTGGGCAGGAGCCTCTGGCTGGAGCAGGGTGCTCCAAGGCCCACCCAGCCTGGCCTCATCCCCATCATCCCAGTGATGTCCAGCACACCTCTCAGGGCTCTCCGTGGGCAGGAGCCTCTGGCTGGAGCAGGGTGCTCCAAGGCCCACCCAGCCTGGCCTCATCCCCATCATCCCAGTGATGTCCAGCACACCCCTCAGGGCTCTCCGTGGGCAGGAGCCTCTGGGTGTAGCAGGGTGCTCCAAGGCCCACCCAGCCTGGCCTTGTTCCCTCCATCCTGGGAATGTCCAGCACACCCCTCAGGGCTCTCCACGGCCTGTCCCCCACCCCAGCCCAGCACCATGACTCACGGGGACAGCTGCTCATGGTGTACCACTCCATGCACTGCCCGTAGGGGAAGGAGGCCACGTAGGCGTTGGAGTCCACGCACTGCTGCATGTTGCTGCACCACATGCACTCGGAGCTGCCGCTGGTGCACTCGGCGCAGGCGGCGCGCAGCGCGCACGGCGTGCGGCACTGCTTGGCGCTGTGGTTGGCTGTGGGGAGGACAACATCAGAGCTCTGCCAGGAACAACCGTGCCCTGCTCCCGCTGGGAATGGACCTAGGGACCATCCCATCCCAGCCCAGCCCTGCCATGGCAGGGACACCTCCCTCTGCCCCACCAGGGTGCTCCCAGCCCAGTGTCCAGCCTGGCCAGGGCATTGCCAGGGATCCAGGGGCAGCCACAGCTGCTCTGGGCATGGAGCAGTGGTCTCTTTTTCTCTGCAGTTCTGCTGATGCATTCCTTAGTTACCCTCCCCAGCAAAGTGCAGGGCAGAGCCCTGTTTTACATGAGCTCACAGGCACATGCTTTAAGTGATTAGATCAGTTCCAGACATCAAACAAGCACTGAACTAACTCAGCAGTTTGTACTCCGAGCCAATGCTTTAAGTTTTGCTTCAAGTGACTGTTCTCAGACCATAAAAGCCAGCACAAAGCTTAAACCCAAGTGCTGCAAGTGAAAACATACAGAATTTGAGATCAGGTTCCACATTCAGGATTCGCATCCTGCTCTTCCACAAAGAATGATTTCAACTGCTGCAGTGTACTTAATTTTTTCTTTTAATCAACCAACTTCCCTAACACTTAAAGAGGCATTAATTGGTATTCAGAAATGATCAGCTACAATGGAGAATTAACAGACCAAGCCATCTGAAAAGATATGCAGTTTCAATAAAGCTGGAAGACTTTTCCCAAAAGCAAATATATTGTTTTTTTCAAAGTTCTCATATCTCCAAAGCGTCTTGGCCAATTAATTTCAAACTTTGATAAAATCCTCCTCTGGCTACATAGCAGGGGAGGAGAAAAAGGGGAATTCAATCAGAAAGTTACTATTAATTTTTTATTTCTTTGAAACAGGAGAATGCTGCATACCATAATTACCCTAAATGTCACGTGTAGGTATGCAATTAAGAAAAAAAAAAATTAAAATAATGTACTTCAAATATTTTACAGTTAACAGCGTAAATAGTGAGCTATTTTTAAAATTTCTATTTCCTGCATGAAATACATACACAAGACTCTTGTTCAGAAGTAATTTTCTTTGGCAAAGTCATAATGCAGCTGGTTTAAAATGTAACAAATTGCATTCTCTTTACCTTCCAGGAAATATAAATCAAGCAGACAGCTGCTGTTACCTGGCCGTTCACAGACAGTGCCGTTGACCTCATTGATACATGTTGCTGCCTTCAACCCCTGGTGGGAAGGCTCAGCTAAATATCCACAAAATCCAGCATCACTGGGTTCATCGGGAAGCCACTGGACCAGGGTGTTGGTGAAGGGGGACATGTCTTCCCAGCACCAATAGGAGACATTGATTTTCCTCAGTCCAACCCATGGAGTCAAAGTTTTGGGCTAGAAATAAAGAAGCAGGTCAAATCTAAAGTAGTGTTGCTGGACACAAAATTCATAATATAAAGATCCTATAAGACAACTATTTCTAGTGGCAATTTATTTTTGGCACACTTTCATTTTGGGGAGGAGCATTTGAGCTCTGTTGATATAATACATGGTTTTACTGCTAAAATAAGTAAACATCACCTACTTCAAACCGATTTTATGCACTTTTATACCCTAGAGCTGCAGCTTCCAACAACAACAGGGTTACAAAGCATATCATGCTAACACCAACATATTTTATTGTTATTACTAAACATCTACACACAGTTTACTTGAAAAAGGAGCAACTGCAAAGCAGAGTCTCCCCCAGCACAGCCACCAGTGCTTCCAGCCCCAGTGTCCAGTCTGGCCTTGGGCACTGCCAGAGATCCAGGGGCAGCCACAGCAAATCTGGGCACCACATGCCAGGGCCTGCCCTCACAGGGAACAATTCCCTGCCCTCACAGGGAACAATTCCCAATTCCCAATCTCCCATCCATCCCTGCCCTCTGGCAGTGGGAGCCATTCCCTGGCTCCTGTCCCTCCATCCCTTGTCCCCAGTCCCTCTGCAGCTCTCCTGGAGCCCCTGCAGGCCCTGCCAGGGGCTCTGAGCTCTGCCTGGAGCCTTCCCTTCTCCAGGGGAACATTCCCAGCCCTGCCAGCCTGGCTCCAGAGCAGAGGGGCTCCAGCCCTGCAGCAGCTCCGGGGCCTCCTCTGGGCTCTCTGCAGCAGCTCCACGTCCTCCTGCTGTTGGCCCCAGGGCTGGGGCAGCTCTGCAGGTGGGCTCTCACCTGAGGGAGGGGCACAGGGACAGAGTCCCCCCTCCCCTGCTGGGATCACCTCAGGATACACTTTCCCACCTTATAAGCATTCTATCCTAATATCCATTAAAACAGGCTCCTAGTCTCTTTAGGCTCACTTTTCAAAGGACTCTGTAGGTGGAAAAAGAACCCTGTAAATTAACAATTCCTTTTTACACTGTGTAAAGATTTAAACACTATGAGGGAAGGGCTACCATGTGTCTTCAGGAATTGACTCTACAGTCAGCTACTGGAATATCCAGAAACACCTGGAGCTGTCAGAATCATGTATTTTTTACAGTATCCCAGGCTTGGCTTCCTCATTCTACAAAAGATTTAATGAACAATCTTGCTTAAACTGCACCCTACCTTTCCTTGGCTAAATTGACTCCCCTCTAAAACACTGTAAATGTTGAAATTCCACTTTAAAATTACAAAGGGTATCAAGGCAGGGAATGTTCTTGTTTTAACAGGGGAATATTTGTCTTAAGTACTGAAGCATGTTCTCTCTTGAAAAAAAGCAATCCTATTGCCTCCAACCTCATTTTTCCTAGAGAGAATTCCCCCCACAGTGGCCTCTGGGACCCAGGAGTTGTTATTCTGATGCGCCATCAGGCCACAGCAGCTTTCCAGGCAAATCCAGCATTTTAGAAAAGATGCACAGCATCATTCTTTGTTAGGGCTGTAGCACCACCTACACAACCTGCCCTGAACACCTCCCTTCTTCACCTAGGGACTGGAAAAAATATGTATTTCTTTCACTGATGCATGAAGAGAGAAAAATTCCAATTCACTTCTCCCTGGGGCTGACAAAAAAGCACCTGCCACTAAATGACACCCAAATAACGCCCAATAAGCCAAGCAGCTCTGTGGAGTGAGAAGGTGACATTTTAAACAGCAGCTTCTCTGAGTGCAGTAAATAACACTTTACATTAAACACCTCCAGTGCCCCAAAGGGGCTTTTATTTATCAAATATTGTGCACAGACCAGCAGAGGGCTCCTGCTGCAGTCCAGTATTCCACCTGGGAAATGCAGGTGTGATTTCAGCACAGAAAGTGATCCCTGTAAGGAACTGTGCATGTTTATGTTTATCCTTTCCATTTACATTCTCTACAATTTCAGCTCAGAAGCACCCAGAGGGTACACTTAATTTCAAAAGAAAATCAGTTGGTTTTGGTTAAGAGGCATTTCCATTGTGTACAGAGCACACAATACTCCAGCAAGGACTTCTCCACAGCCACAGCTTTATAACGCAAGGGACGGACAAGAGAGGCACTCACTGAAGACTGAATCTTCTGCAGCTCCTTCAGAACAAATTCCACCTTCTTCTGGGTAGTGAGAGAAGCCAGTAAAGCACCGTTGGACCTACAGGACAGTTTGGCATGATCATAGTTCTCCTTGGCGTTGGTGATCCTCAGGCAGGAGTTGCCAACCAAATGCCAGTTTGTTCCGCAGATGTTTTCTGGGGGACAAGGAGGGGAAAGAAACTAAACCCAGAGACAAAGGTGACCTTCCCAACAATCAAGGTAGTGAAAAAACCATTAAAAAACATAAGCCCAGGTGGGAAAGGAGCCAGTGGCCCCCGGGCTGTGCCAGCTCTGTGTTGCCAGCAGGGCCAGGGCAGTGCCACAGTGTCCCTGTGCTGGCACTGCCGGGGCACCTCCAGTGCTGGGGCAGCTCTGGAGAGCCCTGGAGGGGCTGGAGCGTGGCCAGGGCAGGGACAGAGCTGGGAAGGGGCTGCAGAATCCCTGAGGGAGCTGGGCAGGGGCTGCAGAATCCCTGAAGGAGCTGGGCAGGGGCTGCAGAATCCCTGAGGGAGCTGGGCAGGGGCTCAGCCTGGAGCAAAGGAGGCTCAGGGAGCCCTTGTGGCTCTGCACAGCTCCTGCCAGGAGGGCACAGCTGGGGGGTCGGGCTCTGCTCCCAGGGAGGAGGGGAAACGCCCTTAACTTGTTCCAGGAGAGGATTAGGTTGTGTAACAGGGAAAATTTCTTCCCTGGATTTGTTGCCAAGCATTGGAAGAGGCCGCCCAGGTCAGTGGTGGAGTCCCCACCCCTGGAAGTGTTCAGAAAATGAGCAGACATGGCCCTTAGTGCTGTGGCTTAGGGCTATGGTGAGGCTGGGGCAGAGGTTGATGATGATGATCTTGGAGGTATTTTCCAGCCTTAATGATTCTATGACCCCTACCACTAAGAAATACCCACAGCCCCATCCCAAGGCAGTATGACTTAGAGGTGTGCTGAGAAGTGTTGATACATAACAATATCAGAGGAGAAGGAAATCTGTTCAGGGGAGCTGAAGTCTGACATCAGCATTCGTACGTAATCAAAGCACCTATTACAATGTTGTACAGTAAAACTGTTGTAGGAGAAAGAGGGGGAAAAAACTGAATTTGTATTTTGTTGATGTCTTAAAGACACCTACTCACCCGCACTTGTCAGGGGACCTTTTGGCAGGAGAGGGTTGTTGTACTAATCCTGTCCACAGCACCAACTTCCAGGATTAATCCCTGCTTCAACTGGAGCACAACCTCACTACTGAAGAACTTCTTACACTTTGTGATTAATTATTTCCCTTGCAGAAAAAAACCTGATGGGCATTTCCAATGTGAATTCAAACATAACAGATGGAAAAGCTCTCAGGTGTCAATTTTTCAGATGATCTTTTTACACATATGATCAGATCATCCCCTTTTCTATATCAAATAAAACAGGCTCCTAAAAGATGTTTTTCTCACTTTCAAAGATGAGATGTTTTTCTCTTCTTTAAAGTCTCCTCTTTTTTAAACTGCTGCAGACTGGCAAACACCAGACCTGGACATGTCCAGACCTACCCTGTCCTAGGGGAAGCCTTTCCACATCCACTAAAATGTCCTGTCTCATGGGTTTTCTCCCCTTTCTCTATATTTTATTACCTACAAATGTTAATCACTGAAGATCCCGTATTTCTCTCCCAGTCATTGGGATAAAAAAAAAATTACCGCAAGGGATAATAACCAACTCCTGTAAGCTCCACTGGAAGCACTCTAATAGGAGAATTTTCCTTAAACACTTCAGGTCTTACTTGCCTCATTTGTCCAGTATGTGCCATTATGCTTTTGCACAATTTTAGTTTCTAAATTAAATAGCATGCATTATTAAATCTAATATCTTGCAGAAGCCTATTATCAACAGCTTTTATCAAATGAAAAGGGAGAGATGACATAGAGCCTAATAATTATACGAGTGATCATAGTCCTCTTCAGACAACTGGGAATGAAAAATATTCCAGCAGACCTGCTGGATTTACTACAAATTAAATGTCATACCAAAGCTGCTATGATTAAACAGCACTATTTGCTCCATCTTAACACTAAAAACTACAGATCTGGGGTTAAAACCAACAAAAATTTTTAAAAACTTGCAACAACTTTTGGAGTGAGTTAATTTGGTACTAGTACCTACCTGGCAAAGCAATGCACTCCTGATTCCTGGGTTCCCACTGACAGTTTTGATCCATGGCACAGCTTTTACAACTTGTCTTTTTGTTACAGTAATAGGCAGGATTATCCTTAGGACAATTCTCATAGATAGTAACAGGAACCTAAAATAAATAGCACAGGTGAGACTTTTTGTGATATCCAGCCATGTGGGTTTATAACAGCCATGATTACAATACTAATATCACAGTCCAGCTCTACAAGGCAATTTATATATCCAAAAGCTGTGGAACTGGGCACAGCCTGGACTGGTTTTCCAAGATATTCCCCCAAAACACTGCCTGACATGTTTTCTGTACTAAAGCTTTTACAAGAGGGCTATTTTGTTTTTTCTAGGGGAAGCCCTATTGATATCAAACCCAAAATGTGATTAATGAATAATCAAATCACGGCAAAACCTCCAACTCTTCCCCTGCCCACAGCATTCCTCCTAAATTCATTGTAAAATACCATGCAAAACCCTTGGATCAAATTGAAAAAATTCAAACATGTAGCACTTTTGAGCTAGATATGCACTGGGAATAACAAAACAGGGATCATAACACTGACAGATGGAAATGTGGACATTTGCTATTCCAAAGGGTAAATTTAAACGAGGGAAGTGTTAAGAGCCATTACCTGTTCCTCTGTGCAGTTGTTGTGTGCTGGGATACACTGGTCAGAACACCACTGACAGCTGTTTGTGTTGGCTGTGCAGCTGTAGCAGTCTGTAATCTGATCACATTTTTCATTGTCTACAGCTATTAAAGAAAAAAACCTGCATGACCAAAAACAGGCATTTCCTGACAGAGCTCTAAGAACTTGATTATTTACAGCAAAAGACACAACCAAATAGCAGTGCCTGCAGATTTTCTGTTAGCAACTAAAATCAGGTACTTTCATGTATTTGAACTGATAGAAGATTGCTTTTATTTACAGCAGCAATCATTTTTAGTGCCCAAGGAGCCCTAAAACACACCACCAGAAAATAATGCACCAAGACATGGAAGCACAGGTTAATGCCCAGGGAAGTGATGCCAGAGGATATCCACAGGGACAGTGGCCATCCCCCAGCACAGGCCCATCTTCCTGCAAGCCTGGCTTTCAAGTGGAGCATTTTCATGTGAAGCTCAAACTTTTCATTCATCTTTCCAATTATTTATTGCCTGTGTTTTGTGAAAATTTACTGTGCATTGGGAGCCCAGCAAGGCAATGTCCCCTTACATCAGTTTCTATTAAATAATTAAAGGCTGCACATCTGTTACAGGATCAAGGGCTGTATAATGACTGTATCAGGATAAAGTTGTTTAAAATTATCCTAAGGGGAAACACAGGAATCAGATATTAAAACATTAATTGATTTTATCTGCCTCTATACATAGAATCATAGAATCCCAGAATGGTTTGGGTTGGAAGGGACCTTAAAGATCATCTGGGACCAATCCCCTGCCAAAAAAACAAAGTAACTTTTCCTAAAGCAGTATCCCTGCTGTCTCTTTTGAAGAGTACAGGATAACTCCATCAGATCCAGATGCCCTTCCTTGCCCCATGGTGCTCTTCAGCCAATTCTTGGCTCTCACAAAGTCAATTGTTGGAGCAAACATTTACAGAATGATGGTCCAGGCCTGGTTCTTGGCTGGTGATGCTTGTTAGGGATAGAAAAGTAAGTACAAGCAGCAGGGTAGGAAAAAGCTCTCATGAACAAGCAGCTTCAGGAGCAGGAGATAGAAACACTTCCACATCTCCATGACCTCTGGCCAGAGGAAGGGCTGCCAGGACACATGGAAGCCCAACCACAGCCCCCCGTGTAAAACCTGACCTTGGAATGGCACACAATTAACACAGGAGGAGTTTGGAAGGAGAAAAAGCCTGCCCACCTTCCAGAAAAGGGAACAGAAAGAAGGAGACACCTACCTGGCTTGGGAGGACAGTCTTCCAAGACCTTTTGCTGCTGCGCCAGTGTTGCCTTTTCCCAGGGGATGCAGCGGGGAGGGCGCAGAGCCCACACACACCTGACCCCGGGGCCAGCCCCCAGGCAGGACGACTCGTTGCCAAAAGCCTCACATCTCTCAGGTGTGAACTTCAGGATGTCACTCAGGAGGAGGCTGTTGAAGCCTCCAAACACATACATGGTGCTGGACAACATGGAAGCAAAGAGAGAAAAGCTCACAGCTGTTTTCATGGACAGAGCACTGCTCCAGTAAATGGGATTTAAGGTCTGAGAAAGTGTTTTATTACGTGCCAGCATATATAAATCCAAATAAATAGCTCTTGGTTAAGGGAGGCACTAAAGAAAAGGTCAGACAAATTTCACTGTTTCGGAGAAGCCAGAGAGACTCAACACAGAGTCAAAGCTACTCAAGGTCATCAAACTATCTCCCCCTCCAGCCAAAACTTTGAGGGGACCTGATCAACACGATTATACATAAAATGCTGAAAAATGTGGGATCCCCTTGTAATCCACACTGGCAAGACACAGAGGAAGGATAAAAATTGGGGAGATTCTACCACAGCATTACACCAGAGTTCAGAAACTGTGACAAAACAATTTGTTGCTGTCACTCTCTCTGCTCCTCTGTAAGAAAACCACACTTGGCGTGTCTGGTAACAACTAAGCAGAGTCACTGTGTCAACTAAAAAACCCAAAACAACCCCCATACCAATAATTTGTATGGAGAGGAGTGGGAGATTTCAAACCTCCTACAGTATCCCAGCTGCACCAGAAAAAACACTAAATTTTAACAGTTACACAAAAACATTACACAAAAATTCTCTGTGCATCTGTGTCTGTCAGTGCACCTTTAAAAATATGGTGAAGAAGGGCCAAGGCAGCTGAAAAGAGAAGTTCTGGTTAAACCTTAAGTAGTTGTATTATGATTTTCATTCTATTTTAGAACTCCTATGAAATAAATTTCTCAAACTTGGTTGCACTGATCCAATAACAGCTGTTCATCTGGAAGCAGGGATATCACTACAGTCTGTAAGGCCCAACAGCCAAAATCTCACCTAAGATTTCACCCAAATACTGAACATCATGTGCCTGAGCAAGAGCAGCCCCACAGGAAAAGGTGTGTAAAGTGAAACACAGACAAATTTTAAAAAGCATGAGGGAAATTCAGATTTGGAAATAAATGTTGTCAGTGCAGCTAAGAAAGAGGTGTGAAATACATTGAAATGCACAATTATTAAAAAACTAAAAAATAGAAATATATATAAAAATAATGACAAAAAATCAAATTATTGAAAAAACTAAGTGAGCTGGGACAGTTTAGCCCAGTACAGAAGGGCTGATAGGAACAGTTGAATACTAAAGGCATTACAAGAGTGAAGATCTGAAAACTTTCAGGGACTCACAGAATGGTTTGGGTGGGAAGGAACCTTAAATCCCACCTCTTTCCACTCCCTGTCATGGGCAGGGACACCTTCCACTAAGCCAGGCTGCTCCATACCCCATCCAATCTGGTCTGGGACCCTTCCAGGGATGGGGCAGCCCAAAGGGAACAAGGGGGTTTGTGCCAAACCCTCAGCCTGTGCTGCAGCTCCTCATCCACTGGTGCCCATCCCCTACAGAACACCTGTGCCCAAAGCCCCAGAACACCTGTGCCCTCACCTGTTGTAGAGCACAGCAGTGCCCATTCCCTACAGAACACCTGTGCCCTCACCTGTTGTAGAGCACAGCAGTGCCCATTCCTACAGAACACCTGTGCCCTCACCTGTTGTAGAGCACAGCAGTGCCCATTCCCTACAGAACACCTGTGCCCTCACCTGTTGTAGAGCACAGCAGTGCCCATTCCTACAGAACACCTGTGCCCTCACCTGTTGTACAGCACAGCAGAGTGCCCAAACCTGTTGACATCGTGGTGCAGAGCCGGGCGAGGCAGCACAGACCATCGATCACAGGCTGCAAGTGAAAAAAGCCATTTCAGAAATGTTTCTCTGGACAATGAAAAGACAATTCACAAAACAGTTTCTTCCTGAGAGATCCCCAGGCACCTGAGATCCTTCAGCAAAGGCCCCGAGGGGCTGGACAGGCCCTGGCCCTGCCCAGGGCAGGAACAGAGCTGGGAAGGGGCTGCACAATCCCTGAGGGAGCTGGGCATGGGCTGCACAATCCCTGAGAGAGCTGGGCAGGGGCTGCACAATCCCTGAGGGAGCTGGGAAGGGGCTGCAGAATCCCTGAGGGAGCTGGGCAGGGGCTGCACAATCCCTGAGGGAGCTGGGCAGGGGCTGCAGAATCCCTGAGGGAGCTGGGAAGGGGCTGCACAATCCCTGAGGGAGCTGGGCAGGGGCTGCAGAATCCCCGAGGGAGCTGGGCAGGGGCTGCACAATCCCTGAGGGAGCTGGGAAGGGGCTGCACAATCCCTGAGGGAGCTGGGCAGGGGCTGCACAATCCCTGAGGGAGCTGGGAAGGGGCTGCACAATCCCTGAGGGAGCTGGGCAGGGGCTGCAGAATCCCCGAGGGAGCTGGGCAGGGGCTGCACAATCCCTGAGGGAGCTGGGCAGGGGCTCAGCCTGGAGCAAAGGAGGCTCAGGGGGCCCTTGTGGCTCTGCACAGCTCCTGCCAGGAGGGCACAGCCGGGGGGGTCGGGCTCTGCTCCAGGGAACAGGACAAGAAGAAACTGTTTTTTCCTCCTTTACTAGTAGGATTTTTCACCATGTAACAAGTTCTGGTTTTATCTGTTTATACATGAATTATTTGTAGTTTTGCCCCAAACCAGTATCACTGAGAACAGAGGCTTATCTTTTTTTCACTTTTTCCATTGCCATTATGTTCCTAGAGGGCAGATATCCATGTTTTTAAAAATATTTTTCACTCATCATAGCTTAAAGATTTGTGGCTGTTTTCCTCTTTTAATACAATGTTAGATTATTCCATCTTTTTCTATTAGCATAAAATTTGTAAGTTCTGCTTCATTTTTCACTTGGTTTCTCAGGTAATTTTTTTCTTTGGGCAGCATGGTAGAAAAAAAAACAAATTAAGAAACATCTAACCCACTGAGCAAAGGAACAGAAGTAGGAAAAGTCAGTCCAATTCATAACACTTAAACTTCATAAAGGGAATGGATCACCTTGGGGGCCAATATCCCAGAGGCACTTGGATGCAATTTATGCAATTAAGACAGAAAAGTCAATCTTCTGTAAAGATCTACAGGGCCCTCAAATACTCCTAAGACTCTTTAATATGAGATAGAACCATTGAGTAGTGGTGTGACCCTCTGGAAAAAAAAAGCCCACAAACCAAACTAGTCCATGGATAAACTGAAAGGGCAAAAAACCCCAAAGTTTTATTTTTTTACTAAATTTAATTGGAGAATTTTTGGATAAATCAACAGATGCAGAGCAATTTTGTTCAAGAATGCTGATAAAAAAAAGACAGAAGACAAAGATTTAGTACTTTGATAAATTGTGAATTTGGAATTCATTTTTACATGTCATTTGCTCCATCTTCAAAGAATTTAACCTAACCCAGCACCACTTCCAAGCTAAATATGACAGTTCCAATTTTTAATAGAAGACTTCAGAAAAATTGGACAGCAATTTGCAACTTTTCAGCCATCAAGTTGTGTGTTATGTGAGGCCAAGAATAATGTTTTTCTAGATCAATAGAAGGCCTGGAATATTTTGGTTTCTAAGCTTCTTTGCCATTTTTAACCAGAGATCAAATATTGGAGAAACCAAGTAATTCTGAGACTACCAAGAATCTTCTCCTTCCTGACTTAACCTAAAACTTAAAATGCTGGGATTTATGAAATACACTCTTCAAACAGAACATATCAGCTACAAAACCATCCAGCCTGTGCTTGTCATCAGAATCAGATTTTTCATGGGGTAAATAGAAAAGTTTTCGTTTCTCTTCTGTAGGGAGAAAAGATCAATTTAAAAGCAACACCTTTACCTAAGTAGCAGGTGGAGGATTAAGTGAGGCATTTTTCCACACAACGCTGCTGCAGAGCAGGAAACTTTGACAAAGGCCAGAGAGACCAATTTTGGGGATAGGAAGAGCTAATTGGCCATTTCAGTGTGCAGAAAATAGGGAAAATACTGAGAGACAGCTCTGCCCAAGTGCTCACCCAACCCAAATGTCAACAGTCCAAAGGCTTGCCCTGAGAATGGAGCATAACACATGCACACAGCTGGACTGTTATCCTGAAACCTTCCCAAACTAGGCAGCACCTGGACAATTTGAATTTAATATGCCCCAAGCTGGTCAAGTAGAGGATAAGGGACAAGAAGCAGTCAAGAATTTTTATTGCTCACCCCCAGCACACATCTCAGTGCAAGCTGTTTGCATTGCCCCACACAGAAAAAAGATTTTATGTCCTCCCAATACTCAGTGCATGTGCTCTGATTACTTGGAAATTTGAGGAGGGAAAACCAGAAAAAATTGATGATTTAAATAAAATTAGTTACCACCAAAATAAGCTTTAATAACAAAGGTTAAGGAGAAGACCTGGCTTTGAAGCATTTTTTTCAGATTGGATTTAATTCCACTTCTCCCCAGTCTTCCAACCATCACTGTGATTAATATCAATCATGATGGCTAATCATGAAGATGTAAAAAATTAGCAAACCAGGCAGAGAGTATACTATAAAAGTAGGGAATAAAGACAATTATTAAGCCTCTTCACTGAAGGCTCTCAGTATCAACTGGCCTTGCCTTGGGAACATTGAGGGTTAGATAACAGGGGAGTTATATGGGCTTACTCCCATGGAGACCAACAGGAGCATGACCAGGGTCATTAATTGCTGCACAGATCATGCATGAAGAACCACTGAAAAGGCATTTCTGCTGTGACACAAGTGATGGGCCACCACCCTAATGCCTCCCTAATCACACAGGATAAGGGAAATCATGCACAATGGCTCCTGCAATGAAGAGAACAGAAGTGGCCTAATTTCTGGAAAAGAAAACAAAAAAAGCTGCTCCTTTCAGGCTGAGAATCTCTTCTCTAAGGAATGAGGGGACTCAAGAACACCTCTCACCCACCATGTGAGGTAAAACCAATACAAGCTCCCACACATGAGTGTATATCTGGTAAGAACTGGGGACGTTGACTACATCACTCATGTCATGTAGCATGTTACCTAAACCTGAACATCACTATTGGCATATTTTGTCAAATTAATGCAATTTGTGTTTTACACCTGACAGAGGGTTCAATAGGTCAGGGCAGATAGCAGAATGCAGAAAGAAAATCTATCACAGTTGCTACCAAAGTTTAAAAAAAATCAAACTGTTTATGACTGCCACAGAATGACAAATTACTCTGGGCTGGATGGCACCTTAAAACAATCTCATTCCAGCTCTGAGCCATGGGCAGGAACACTTTCCACTAGACCAAGCTGCTCCAAGCCCCATCCAACCTCGTCAAATACCTCATTTTAACTCCTCAATTAAAAAAAAAAAATCAAAATAAGCGAAAAAAAAATCAAAATAATGCTAGCTAGGAGCACACAAAGATTCCAGAGAGATGTAGCTAGAAATCACAGGAGGCACGATGGAATGACTGCTATAACAGAAAGCAAAAGGGCACAGGGATACCAAACCCTGATGGCCCAAGTATTCTGTTGCATTTTCCTCTCACAAACCAGGAGTGAGATCTTGGTGGACAGTCACTTGGATATTTCAGGTTTACAGGACAATTTCAGGGAAGACACATTCAGGGCATTCTGAGAGCAAAATGTCAGAGTACAGAAGGGCGTTTTTCCCCAGTGTGAATTATCTGTGTATGTACCTTCTTTTATGTAATTTCACCTCTTCCTTCCTTGTTCTTCTTAGACTCTGGAATCCAAATCCACAAATAAATGCTGCCCTCTCCTGGCCACTGAAACTCAGCAAGTGCAACCTAATAACTTGGCTTTATGATTGAATAAAGCAGTGCACTGCACAGGTGGAGTTTCAGCAGGATCTAGTGCTTGTAACTGTCCTAAGAACTTGAATTTTTGACACATCATAGATTAAAACACAATCAAAAGATCAGAACAGACTTATGGCTGAGATAGCAGGACAGGAAACAGCCTCAAGTTGAGCCAGGGAAGATGTAGATTGGACATCAGGAAGTATTTTTTCATGCAAAGGGTTGCAAAACACTGGAATAAGCTGCTTAGGACAGTGATGGAGTCACCATCTCTGGAAGTGTTCATAAAAACACGTGGATGTGGCACCTGAGGACATGGTTTAGTGGTAAAAATGGTGGTGGTGCTGGGTTGCCAGTTGGACTTGGTGATCTTAAAGGTATTTTCCAACCTTAATGCTTCCATGGTTTTATGATTCTGTAACAATATGCAGTTTAAAACCTAATTTTTAATGCCCAAGGTTGTGTACAAACTGTTAACAAAGGAACTGCTGCTGTCTGTAATTAGAAATCACTGCCCCTCACGTGCTTGGAATTCTGTAGCAAGGTTATGAGCTCCTCCAGACTGCAGATCCCTGTGCCCAGCAGCATTTGGGATAACACTCCCACCATAAACCAGCATTCTGGAGACAAACTGAGGACAGCTCCTGGGGAACAGCCAAGAGTTTGGGGGTTGTCATTACTTCTGCAAGAACTTACCGATATCATAGGCCATGAAGTCGGAAGAAAAGCACTTGGCTCCGTGGCTCATGGAGGTGTCGTTGTGAGTGTTTCCTCCAAACACCAGCATGGTCCCACTCACTATCACAGCTGTGTGCAAGTAGCGGAAAAATCGGCTGTCTTTGAGAATAGTCCTTCAGAAATAAAAATGTATCTATTAATGAGACTGCTGAGTACCTGGCAAAGGCAAAACACTCCATAAATCCAAGCTGAAGAACACTTTGAGGGCGAGGATAGTATCTGACTACTTTTCCTAATGAGCTGATTAACAATTATATTCCACATTGTTCAATTCCACCTGTAATTTCATTCTCATCTTTCCACTTGCCTTGCCAATTTATAGGAGAAATATACCTATGAGAGCCTCTTTCCAAAGCTGTGGATCTTCAAATCATCAGTTCTTTCCCTAGGGATTCCCAAGTTTTCACACTTGTCTTTTGAACATAGTCAGCCTGGGAAGACTCCAATATTTTGTAGTAACTCTGCTTTTATAGCAACACAAAGAAGTCTTTCACACTGGGCAGCACCTCTGCTCACAACTAAAAATTCTATTTTAGGAGATCTATACAGCTCCTGAAAACGAAGCCCTACAGGTTAATATCTGTACAATATGCTGGCTCACCGGAGACTAAATCATGGGAAGCACTAATCAAACTCACCACCAATCTCAACTTCCATCAGTAGGACTGATGGCACTGAACACAGAGGGTCATCTTTTGGAGGATTCTCCTACTTTTCTGAGAGGATTTGTGTTGAAAGAGGGGGGACTCTGTCCCTGTGCCCCTCCCTCAGGTGAGAGCCCACCTGCAGAGCTGCCCCAGCCCTGGGGCCAACAGCAGGAGGACATGGAGCTGCTGCAGAGAGCCCAGAGGAGGCCCCGGAGCTGCTGCAGGGCTGGAGCCCCTCTGCTCTGGAGCCAGGCTGGCAGGGCTGGGAATGTTCCCCTGGAGAAGGGAAGGCTCCAGGCAGAGCTCAGAGCCCCTGGCAGGGCCTGCAGGGGCTCCAGGAGAGCTGGAGAGGGACTGGGGACAAGGCCTGCAGGGACAGGAGCCAGGGAATGGCTCCCACTGGGAAAGGGGAGATTGGGCTGGGATCTTGGCAAGGAATTGCTGGCTGGGAGGGTGGGCAGGGGCTGGGCTGGAATTGCCAGATTTGCTGTGGCTGCCCCTGGATCCCTGGAGTGTCCAAGGCCAGGTTGGACACTGGGGCTGGGTGCACCTGGGATAGCAGGAAGTGTCCCTGCCATGGCAGGGGGTGGAATCTGTTGAGTTTTAAGGTCCCTTCCACTAGGGGACATCAAGTTGAGTGCGTGATCAACACACCTGAGGGACAGGATTTGTTCCAGAGGAACCTGGAAGAGCTCAAGAAGAAGGCCCATGGGAAGCTCATGAGATTTAACAAGGAAGAGAGGGCCTAAATCACTCAAGAATAAAAGAAAGAGTCAATGACACAAAAAAAGGGCAGAGATAGAGATGAACAGACAGTCCTACACTCTCCACTTGTTCAACAGGGCTTGCCAGACTGACAAAATAAATGTGACAAAAGAAAATTGGTGCTGCAGGAGTTTGGAAGAACAATGTCACATTTCTTAAGTTTCTGCCTACTCAGCCAGATTTGTCCACTCCGTGGTTGAAGTGGAAGATCAAATTAATCCAGAGAGGAAGTGGGGTTATTTCTGTGCATACAACTGAGTGGGAAGGAGGGGGGCTGGAAATTAGTCACTCATTACCTTCCTCATCAGTACAGACTCACAAACAGATGTTGCAGAAACACAAGCTATTTTAACACCAATAAGAGATGTAGTGACTCAAATTTACATGTGTTAACCCAAAAGACAGTCAGGAGCCTTTAGAATCAACATTTAGAAAAACACAGAATTAAGGACAATGTATTTCATCTCTGTTGCTCCAGGCTGTGAAGTGTGGCTATAGCTTTTTAATAAAATTCACCTTTTGGCAGCAATAAATCACAGAAGATTTCAGCTTAAGAAATGAACATTTCAAGCAGTTACAGAGCCAGAAGAAAATAGGGTTATAATAGAAATTCTTTTACAGTCTTAACTGTAGAATGGATTATCACTCGCTTGACTGCAGTAAATGCACTAATATGCACAGGCTGTATGGCTAGCAAGAAAAAAACATCAAATATTTTTCTTTTCAGCTTGAATCAAACAATAGATTAAAATGGATTTCTTGGCTTGTTCACAGCCTTGATTATATTGATTATATCATTCTCTATTCATAAGGGGACATAAAAACAAGAGATCCAAGAGCACAGCATCTATCCTGAATTCAGGTAGATATAAACCACTGTACCCTCATCAAATACCCATTCTCTTGTTCACTACAAACAAAACTGGCAGGGCAGTAAACAGGAAAAAGAAGAACAACAACTTACCACATGCGGGAATCCACTTCATATTTGTACAAATCATCTGCCAGCCTGTACTTGTTGGCACTGAAGGCCTTGTAACCCCCGTGGATATAGATTGATCTTGTATTTGGATCATAAACACTGCTGTGACCGTATCCTCCCTGCACCAGAGCTCCGCTCGTCTGCAAGATGCTCCAGGTATTTGTCACTGAAAAGCAAGTGACAAAACATGGCTTATTTCTGTCCATTAATAACTCATCAACAACATGGTGAAATAAATTGGGATTCCCCTGACTCAGATCTAGACACTGTCTCTATCACTTCACATCCAAAAATATTCCCCTTCAAAAAGTCTGTTGTCAAGGAGCATTGCCAGGTATTTTTAATTGGAGCAGAAATAGCTCTTCCACAGTAATTTTTTACATTTTGCAGACAAGATAAGTAAATGAGAAATAAATAGTAGAGAAATAATAGATTTCATTTCAATGACATGAAAATGCCAGTACTGTGACTTGATTTTGAATGGGACTCAAGAGCACTTTTACTTTTTATATATATATATAAATATATATATAAAGCCAGACAGCACTGAAGCCAAGTCTGACTGTGAAGAACACTGCAGTTAAAAACTAATATGTGATTCATGATCCTGTATCTCACTCACTAAAATAACATTGGTCTGAAGCACTTTAGACATATTATAATGGCAAGTGAAATAAAAATACCACATTACACACATCACATTACACACCAAATCTCTGTAGTAAGTGCTGAATGAAACCCTATACAAGCTTCCCAACTACAGGCCAGAGCAGGCACACCAAAGGCAAAGGAAGTGAACAGTCTGCAAGATCACACATGGCAGAAACAAATCACTGCCTGGTTCTCTCTGGATTTCTCTGAAAGGAAGAGATCTTGCTCACATAGACTCCAGAGAACCAGGCTCCAGCAGATCCTCTGGATCAGCATGACTGGAGGACAAGGACAGCAGGAGCAAAGTGCAGACAGGGCCACTATTCCTGAGAATAACCAGCACACTCTTGTTGTGAACTTCCTGTGCCTAACTACAATCCTGACATGGTCTGACGAGCCAGCAATGTGTCTCCATTTCTGAGCTGGGTACAAGTTCAGCTTGCCTGAAAAGCCTCCTGTGCTTCTCAGTGCTTATACTAGAACTCTCTGGATCCGAGAATCAGAGCCTGGACTACTCCAGGATATGGGGGTGAGATCCTATCAGGAATACGGGAATCCAAAAATTCAGCACCTGTTTCCCACAGCATCTGCTGCTGGGGACGTGGGTGTCAGGTTAAGTAGGTATTTGGTCTGAATTGTTACAGCCATTATTATATTTGCAGAATTAAAAAACAATTTCAGAAGTGTTTGTTTTGTCAGAGGGAGAGACGAAAACTAATCTAAATTGTTCCAGAGTTGCCCTGCTTTACCTCTCAATTACAGCTTTATATCTTTGGGACCTAATGCTGTGTATAAAGGTGGAGGCATATGGCTGCCTGCTCACTGGGTTATACAAATCTGTTAGGTTCAACTCTTGTACATACAAACAGGAGGAGGAGAACATATTTGTCTGTGTTTTGCAATCTGAACACGAGTCATTTAAATAACATCCAAACCAGCTGATCCACTGGCAGGGCCTGACAGGAGGGCTGCCCGCCCTCCCTCCCTCAGACAGGCTGTACTCCTGGACAGGAGGGCTGCCCTCCCTCCCTCCCTCCCTCCCTCCCTTCCTCCCTCCCTTCCTTTCCCCCTCACTCCCACAGGCTGTACTCCTGCACAGGAGGGCTGCCCTTTCTCCCTCCCTTTCCCCCTCACTCCCACAGGCTGTACTCCTGCACAGGAGGGCTGCCCTTTCTCCCTCCCTTTCCCCCTCACTCCCACAGGCTGTACTCCTGCACAGGAGGGCTGCCCTTTCTCCCTCCCTTTCCCCTCACTCACACAGGCTGTACTCCTGCACAGGAGGGCTGCCCTCCTTCTCTTTCCCCCTCCCTCCCACAGGCTGTACTCCTGCACAGGAAGGCTGCCCGCCCTCCCTCCCTCCCTTTCCCCCTCCCTCCCTCCCTTTCCCCCTCCCTCCCTCCCTTTCCCCCTCCCTCCCTCCCTCCCTTTCCCCCTCCCTCCCTCCCTCCCTTTCCCCCTCCCTCCCTTTCCCCCTCCCTCCCACAGGCTGTACTCCTGCACAGGAGGGGTGCCCTCCCTCCCTCCCTTTCCCCCTCCCTCCCTCCCTCCCTCCCTCCCTTTCCCCCTCCCTCCCTCCCTCCCTTTCCCCCTCCCTCCCTCCCTCCCTTTCCCCCTCCCTCCCTCCCTTCCTTTCCCCCTCCCTCCCTCCCTTCCTTTCCCCCTCCCTCCCTCCCTTCCTTTCCCCCTCCCTCCCACAGGCTGTACTCCTGCACAGGAGGGCTGCCCTCACTCACTCCCTTTCCCCCTCACTCCCACAGGCTGTACTCCTGCACAGGAGGGCTGCCCTCCCTCCCTTCCTTTCCCCCTCACTCCCACAGGCTGCACTCCTGCACAGGAAGGCTGCCCGCTCTCCCTCCCTTTCCCCCTCACTCACGCAGGTTGTACTCCTGGACGTTGCTGATGTAGCCATAGAGGGGGCAGTGCCCGAAGAGCACCAGCATGACGGTGCTGTTGTCCCTCAGGGTGACCACGTGTGCCGAGTGCCCCACCACGGCGTACTGCTCCTTGGCGCGGGGAGCCAGCACGGCCCAGCTCTGCCGCGGGATGTGGAACACCCACAGCTGGCTGCTCACGTTCCCCGTGGCGTCCAGCTTGCCGCCGTACATGTAGATGTTATCCTTAGAGAAGGCACAGAGGGCAGGGAGTGCAGCATTAGGAAACTGCTGTTTGGGAAGCACTGGAGCTACTGGTCTGAAATTACCTAATAAACTCCCCTGGAAAGGGACTGGGGACAAGGGATGGAAGGACAGGACACAGGGATTGGATCCCACTGCCAGAGGGCAGGGATGGATGGGATATAGGGAGTTAGGAATTGTCCCCAGGATGGTGTGAGGCCCTGGCACAGGTGCCCAGAGCAGCTGGGGCTGCCCCTGGATCCCTGGCAGTGCCCAAGGCCAGGCTGCACATTGGGGCTGGGAGCAGCCTGGGACAGTGGGAGGTCTCTGCCTGCAGCAGGGGACTGGGACTAGATGATCTTTAAGCTCCCTTCCAACCCAAATCATTTTGTGATTCCATGATGAATTTCCATGCTTTGAGGTTCTTCAAGTGCTCTGTTTGTGAATGACAGTGAGGAGTTTTTTGAGTACTTATGAGTAAGCTTTGCCCTGGCCTGCACTGTTTGAGCTTAACAACATTCCAAACCCAAAAATCAATAAAAGATCACCTCATTTCCTTTCCACAGACTTTGCTATCCTGCTCTCACATGGTCTGCACTTACAGCAAGGCACACAAGTGAGAAAGGAGGTAAAAACTGTCAAATCCACTTGCTGTGTCAGATGCTGGAAGATTAGATTCACAAATTTACTTGCAGAGCAAGTAACAAAAATCCGTAATCCCCCAGCACTGCTTTGGTGTCTTGGACAACAGAGCTCATAAAAATATTCATGTGATCTACATAAAAGGCAGCTGGGGAACTCCAGCAAACTCAGCCTCAGGCATTCTTGTCAGCACAGACAGCAAGAAGGAAATAATGGACTCACTGGCCTCAAAAAGTCATCTTCAAAATCTCTGGAAAAAGGGCAAAGAAGCAGCACACAGGCAGAGACACTGCAAACTTCCTAGGAGAGCCACCCAAGGATTCCCTGGAGCACAAGGGCACAGCCTGGGCTGAGCAGGGACAAGCCTCTGAATGAGGAACACTTCTCCCAAAGCAAGGCTGACGTGGGATAAGGAGTGGGAAGCAGGAGAAAAGAAGGGAAATCAGCTGGGAAGTGAGTCTGGAGCACTGAACTTACCTTGTGCAACGCCAGTGAATGACCATATCTCATCTCTACTGAGTTCACAGAGCTGTTCAATGGAAGCCACTCTTCAGAAATGAGATCATACCTGTATAATTAAAACTGAATTACTTTCCAAGGAATAGGTATTAACGCTGAGAATATGATTGTTTGTCCTTTCTAAGATTTGGGGAAATTTATTTACCAATATAGTATGTTAGATATAATTATTTACTGAAATAATAAATCCTGCCATGATTTCAGCATGCACAAAGCTCATACAAACTACTTATGGGTTAAAAAAACAGTTGAACCTGCTCTGTAAGTCAACATCCATAGGTTGATCTCCTTTGCCCTGTTTTCTTTTCCATACAAACCCAAGAGCTAGCTGTGACAACCCACACCACCTCTCCCTCAAAAAAGTAGGAAAACTTTACACTAAACTTAGGTAATTTGCAACTATTTGATTAGAAAAACTCTGCCAGCACTTAAAAAGCACTATTTAATTATGTTTTTGCTATTCATGCTTAAAATAACATAAACCCTCTGCCCTGAAAATGGCTTGTGGCTTTTCATTTAAAATAAGGCACTATATTTGCCAAGCTAAGGGCCTTGTGAGATAAAATCATCTCTGAGAAAGCATTCAACAAAGTCATAGGGTATCCTATTAAAAAACAAGGTGTGACTTTGGAGGAGTAAATTGTGGATGCAACTAGCAACTGCTCTACATTTAAATGTGTGTTTTCAGCTCCTCTTCCCCTATAAGAACTATTACCTCCGGATGTGAGTGCAGAATACACAGCTCTCACTTAGGTCCATCAAAGTAAGGTACACGAGTATCTCTGGAAAAAAGTCCAGCTTTTGCCTAGATTTGTCCTAATACAATACAAAAGCTGGGGTTTTTTAAATGGACTATTTCCATGAAGTACATTATTATTACTTTATATTTTAGTTACTGTTACATCTCCTCAAACAATTGCATAAATGCCCTCATCCTAATGCCACTCCCTGTTTAGTGTCCCATCCACTGTGGATAACCATCCAGAGTCATCAGTAGGTGTTAATTAAGGAGCCAAAAACTCAAGTGACACAAACACAACATAGAGAAGGGCTAAAAAACACTGAAGCAAAATTACCCTCTTTGAATATGAGGCTAGATATAATTTAAGAGCTGGCCCAGAAATATACAGAGAATAGTTAAATGCTGACAGACACAGATGAATCAAAAGCTCCCTGAACATCAGGAACCTTATGCTTTTCTTTTCCAAAATTAGCACCCCTTAGCAAGATTTTCCCCCATCTCAAACATGAGCCTGAGTTTTTATTATGGCTGTTTTCCCTCAGAGACGAAGCACAGACCAAAGCAAAGCACGTCAGGTGGCATTTCCTAAAAATAACTCTCAAATCTAAGTTCCTATCTTTAGTTTTTATTATCTGGGTTTATACTCACGCTAAAACCTTCTGAGAGTCAGAATGATTGAAGACATAGCCTCCAACAATCCACATTTTATTGTCATGGATGACGGCTTTGTGAGATGCTCTGGCAAGTTTTGGAAGAGTGTATTCTTCCCGTTCCCAAAACGACTGGTTTGCAGGAAGAGGAACTGAACAGCCAGGACCTGGGAAAAGAAGGTTTAAAAATGGATTTTTTCCAAAGCCTGTATTTCAGCTGGAGGTCAAACTCCTGCTAGTGCTGTAGCTGGTTGCATTTAATATGGGACTAATTCTTACATATCAGTAGGTCTTGGCAAAGCAAACATCTGTGTTCAGGCCAGATCACTGCCAAGTTGGAATGGCTGATCAGCTCAGCTGGACATGAGAATGAGACATTTCACATGTTCAAACAGTTAAGCTATGGCAACCAGGTTCAAATTTGCTTCAGGGGCATAGGAATGAGACTCGAAGGGATGCCTGTACACCACAGGTTAGTCCCTCTTTGGATGGTTGCTTTTAAAAGCAATTCTTAAAAAACACAGAATCACAGACTGGGATGGATTGGAAAGATCCCCTTCTACCCCCATGCCGTGGCAGGGACACCTTCCAGAGGGTGCCCCAAGTCCCAGTTGTCCAACCTGGCCTTGGACACTGCCAGGGATCCAGGGGCAGCCAGAGCTACTCTGGGCACCCCGTGCCAGGGTGTCATCACATTCATTGTAAAAAATTTCTTCCTTATATCTAATGTAAACCAGCCTAGTTTCAATTTAAAGTCATTCCCCTTTGTCCTGGCATTCCAGGCCCTTGTCCAACATCCTTCTCCAGCTCTCATGGAGGCCCTCTGGGCACTGGAAATGGCTCTGAAGTCTCCCTGGAGCTTTCTCTTCTCCACACCCCCAGCTCTCCCAAACTGCCTCCAGAGCTGAGAAGGCTGCAGCCCTTGGAGCTTCTCTGTGTCCTCCTCTCCAGCATATCCATCCATCCATCCATCCATCCATCCATCCATCCATCCATCCATCCATCCATCCATCCATCCATCCATCCACATGAAGTGTGGTCTTTTAACTTTAAAAAGCAGGTACTCTGTTTGTTCCTAGTCAAAATGCTAATGCTTGTCATGCAGAACAATCCCGCGTCCTCCCAGTTAAAGTGCCAGCTCCAAACACAGGAAATGCATCCCCAGAGCTCTGTGTGCCCAGCAGGAGACTCACCTTGCCAGCCTGCAGAGCACACGCAGGCTCTGGAGCCGTTGAGGCTGCAGTGGCCCCGCTCCGGAGCGCCGCAGTTCCCCGGGCAGTAGGGAATGTCACAGGCCTCTCCCTTCCAGCGCTCGGCACACTCACACTGTGGGGCCAGGCTGCTGCTGTTGAGCCTGCACTCCCCCTGGCCGGAGCAGTTGTTGGGACACATATTGAAACTGGGGAAAAGCACAAGGCAGCTCGTCAGGAAGGAAAGAGATTCCCAAGAATTATTAACAAAGGCAAGAGTGATGCTGAAGAAAATGAATACAAATCATTACAAACCAAGAGAGAGTCATCTGCTACCTGGTGTGATGCACCTGTAGAGATTTGTACTCTATTCCTAAAAACTGCTTCATTTCACAAGTTAAACTCACAGCTCTTCTGAGAAAATGATCAATATGATTTTTAGCCATTTGTAAGGCAAATTACTTGCCTTAAAACACCCAACAGTAAGTGAGGACTTTCATCAGAGTGTAAGGCTGCTGTGGTGTCTGTGCAATTTATACTCAAACTGTTCACAATTAGGTGCTGTTCTGGGATCTGCTTACCAAGAGAACAACTGGAGATGAAAACCAAGCCAAAGACGTGCCTAGTTCGAATAATTTCTGATTTTATAATATCTGCAACGTAGCTGAGGCAAAACCAGATATAACCTTGGTAAAGGTCCACATTTTGAGAACATAATAATTTCCAGACTCCAGTATTTGCTGGTGTATCAACCAGAATAATTCACAGATGGGAATTAGTACCCATATTCTCACTGTCACTGGCTCCAAGGCAATTTCACAAGTGCTGAGAGAAACTACTACCTACACTCAGTGACAACTATGAAGACTGTTATGTTTCATTCAATCTACTTGCTGGAAAAATGTTACAAGCAAACCTAAGAACCAGAACACAAAACAGCACTTGAAAATTGTCTGAAATGATGAAGAAAGTGACAAATTAAAGGAATATTGTTCTTGAAGACAGTATTTTATTGCAATGGTGCAAATCCAACATCTGGCAGTAGATGGAGTCCTGGTTTATGCAATCAGACTTGGAAATCACTGCCTCTTCAGCTCCTCTGATCCCACTAACTTTGCATACACTCCTGATCTTCTTCTGAAGCTTTCAAGGGGTGCTGGATGCCTCCTGTTTTTAAAAAAATTCACTATTATGTGGGTTATTCAGCACATATTTGTGTTCTTACTGAGGATGAAAGCACTGAGACTTGATATTCAAAAACTAAGCTTCTCATTTTAAGAGAAAGTCAATTTTTGCAAGAAGTCAGTTAAGACTGAAGCTTTTCCAGCTGTTTTTTCTGAAAGAGGTGAGACTTCCTGCAGATTATTCCCAAATTAAATCTCCCAGTGTGGCACAAACATAACTTGCATCTGTATGAGCAAAAAAAATCCAAAGCTCATGATCCCTGCAGAAGCAAAACCTTCCATCTCTGTGAGTATGTCCACACATTTACCTCAAGACAAAACCTTTCTAAAAGCAGTTGATGAATTAGGGAGCATACGAGAATTACTTTTAAAAAGCTCATCAATGAGGACTAAATACATGTCAGTGAACAGAAAGCACCCATCTGTTTAGAATATGAACGAATATAAAACCAGTCCAGAATAAAAAGAAGCCAGATGAAGGGATTCAATCCAGGGACTGAATAAGAAAGCAAATCCTGAGGATGAGGACCCTCAAGAGCACGTACAGCCCAGTGTCTCAAGTGAAATGCTGGCTGATGGAAAAGTGTGCTTGTGCTAGAGTATCTGCACAGCACTCAGGAGCACAGACATGCACAAAACATATCAATTCCTGTTGTTCAGATAGAATCAAATTGATCCAATAACAAAAAATAAATCGTAAGATGCCTTTTGGAGCAAACATTCATCCACACAACTGACAAGTTGTAACATTGAGCACATGCCACTTATTGGCTGTTGCAAGGGTATAATAAAGATTAAAATCTAATTTCAGGTGTCTGCTCATAATTACACACTTCAATGGCAACTGCTTATTTCAAGACAAAAGTAAGAAAAGGGGAAAACTCCTTTTGCTCAACCTGCAGCATCACTGTGGAGTGGTGCCACTTACTTATAGGTGATGTTAAACCCTGTGAGATTATAGGCAGCATCACTGAAGAAATGTAGAAGAGCATATCCAGAAGTAGCTACAACTTCAGGTACTGTTTCATTGCTGTCCTTCTCAGGAACAATAAGACCACTGGAAAAGTAAAAGAACAATATTAGAAGTGAAATAGAAGGCAGCAAAGCAACAAGAGTAAATGCACCAGTACTTTCAATAAAATAATTGAATTTCAATAAAATAATTGAAACTCGATGTATTTCCATTATTTAAAATATAATGAATTTTTGGAATCATAAATAAATGTATGTTGGAAGTATTTAACCTGAGAAAGACTGAAGCTAAATAGAATTTTAGATATCCCTATCAAAAACTTTTCCCTCCCTTGTCACTCAGCAAAGAATTAAGCAGGTCCCATTCATAAAACAAGGTGGCTCCTTTGGAAACAGAAATTAATGTGTCCCAAAATAAAATCTGTATTACGAAGTCAAACTAAAGGTCTGCTGAGCTCAGATCTCCTCCTGACTGCGGGCTACAAAAATGATTGGGAAAGGCTGTGACAAACCAAGCAAGTACAGGGCATTGTGGCAAAGTGTAATCCACCTTCCAGACACCCAGTTCAGATGCTTAGGCCTGGAGAATGCACCCAAGCCAGTACAGTAAAATAAACCACTCTGCCATGCTTCGACCCAATTCATTTCTTAATAATTCGTATCCTTTTCACCTGAAAAATCTGCAGCAGTGATGTTAAAAATTTAATTCCACAACAGCAGAAAAAGGATTATTCTACTCATTTTTGACTTGCTGCCTTTTGGGTTCTTTTTCTATGAGAAATACGAACAGTCAGCCATGGAATCACAGACTGGTTTGCATTAGAGGCTTAAACCAGAGACTTAAAACTCATCCTGTTCAACCCCTGCCATGGCAAAGACACCTTCTGCTATCCCAGGCTGCTCCCAGCCCCAGTGTCCTGCCTGGCCTTGGGCACTGCCAGGGATCCAGGGGCAGCCACAGCAAATCTGGGAATTCCAGCCCAGCCCCTGCCCACCCTCCCAGCCAGCAATTCCTTGCCAAGATCCCAGCCCAATCTCCCCTTTCCCAGTGGGAGCCATTCCCTGGCTCCTGTCCCTCTGTCCCTTGTCCCCAGTCCCTCTCCAGCTCTCCTGGAGCCCCTGCAGGCCCTGCCAGGGGCTCTGAGCTCTGCCTGGAGCCTTCCCTTCTCCAGGGGAACATTCCCAGCCCTGCCAGCCTGGCTCCAGAGCAGAGGGGCTCCAGCCCTGCAGCAGCTCCGGGGCCTCCTCTGGGCTCTCTGCAGCAGCTCCACGTCCTCCTGCTGTTGGCCCCAGGGCTGGGGCAGCTCTGCAGGTGGGCTCTCACCTGAGGGAGGGCACAGGGACAGAGTCCCCCCTCCCTGGGGATCAGCCCAGGCACGGGGGGCGTCCTGTGTCCCAGCTGCTCACGAGGCCAGGGCATGTCCAGTTTCTTACCCACCAGCATCACCAAGTCCTCCCCTCCAGGGCTGCTGTCCATCCCTCCATCCCCCAGTCACTTCTCATAATCGGAATTGCTCCCATCTGATGCAGGACCTTGCACTTGACCTTGTTGTATCTCATGAGATCCCTACAGTGCCAGTCCTTGGTGACGCCCAGGTCCTTCTGGATTCCATCTCATCCCTCAGGCATTCCAACTGCCCCATATCTTCTCATCATCTCTTCTTTTATAAGCTCTACCTGACTCATCACATTCATGTTTGTTGTCCTTTCTATCATAGCAGCCTGTCACTCTCTCAACTCCCACCTCATTCTTTGCTTCACACTTCTGGATGCCTTTGGCTGTTTCTCTCACCTTTCCAGGTTCTCTGAGATCCTCCAGCCTTTTAGTTTTCCAGGACTAGCTGAGAGAAGCAAAGATGGTGGGCAAGACTATCTACAGTATTGCAGACACACTACAGATTTATATAAAGGTTTGTCAAAATAATTGGAACAAACTGACAAACTAAAATGAGCTTTGAAAAAAGTAATTACTACCTATTTACCTATAACACGAAATACTTTGTATCTGAGAGGGAATGTTTATTTTTCATTTAACAGAAGCTTGACAAAACCAAAAAATTAAAAGTTGATTCCTCCCTCATACAAAAGCCATCAACATGGGCACAAATTCAAAGTCTATTGAATTTACGTTTTTAAAAGCCTTTATCCATGCACAGTACATTGTCCAGCACCCCCTGCTCACAGTCAGCTGCTATTTCCCTGTACAGATCCACCTCTGCCCAGCCTCACTCCTGCTTCCCAAGGCAAAGTCGAAGCTCTGTGACCAGCAGGGGCTCGAGGGGCAGAGCAGAGCGTGCGGGGCAGGGAGCCGGGGCAGCTCCAATCAGCCCAGCCTGGCCCCCACCCGGCCACTCCCCAGAGCCCAGGGCCACCAGCAGGCAAAAAGCAACGATGGAAAGAATTTTCCCCCGAGAAGAACTTACTTTCCTTTTTTTACATCTATTTAGAATAGAAAGCTAATGCAGTTGAAGAGAGTTTCCTAGGACAGAGTAAAGGAGTTTACCTGCTCAAGGAAATCACTCCCAGCTACCCACAGCACCCACTAATACCACCTGGGAAGCACTTGCTGTGACCTGAACTTTTCTGTCCCCATGACACAATACAATGGAGTGCTCCAAGAACAGAACAGACCCTCAGCAATCCTTTCTACTCCAGATTTGGGGGTATGTGCACCAAAACCAGCAGATGAACAAGCTACCTACATCAGGATCACACTGAAAATTGCACAACAAATCTTAAGGTGGACAAAAAATTCATTTTACCAACACACCATAAAAATCACTGGAACCTGATCCCATGTTTTGGCTAAGCAACTCCAGCACATCTGCTGATATACATTTCAAGAAATATTTCATTATGAGAAAGCCAAACTTCCCCCCGCTGCTCATTCACTTCTCAATGGTAAGGGATTAAACAGCAAAATTAATTCCCTTTTCATCTCTCTGGAAGAGGTGCTTTATTTCATTCTCAATGTTTGAGACTTCTGAAGTTTATCTCTCCCAAAAGACCATCCCTCACAAAACCAAAGAACAAAAAGCCTAACAAACTTCTTGTTTGGTTCATAACTATTCCCTTGTAATGGACACTGTAGGACAGTACATCTCCACCACAGGAAAACAAACATTTGAAAATTATTTGGGTGAGGCAAACTGCAGCTCAGGGACAAGAAAAAAATTGCTTTTGTCTGTTTTCTTCTTCAGCACTTATCACTGATATTACAGGGCAAAGTAAGTGGAAGGCAAGACAAAAAATCCCCTCAATAATCTTTCCTAATAAAAGGACTATCCTTGACAATTCTTTGTGTTCTCAAAGAAATCTCAGATTTGGGGTTTGTTTGACCAGAACACAAGTACCTCCATAACAATGCTTGCATCCCAGATATTCCCTATTTCCATCTTTTTCTGGTGATTCATGTGTAAATAACTAAAGAGTATGTTATGCCTCCTACACAAATTTGAAACACTCTAAGGAAACTTAATCACAGAATTGTCTGGGTTGGAAGGGACCTTAAAGGTCATCTAGGCCAAGCCCCTGCCATGGGCAGGGACACTTTCCACCAGACCAGGCTGCTGCAAGTCCCACCCAGCCTGGCCTTGAACATTTCCAGGGATAGGGCATTTTAATTTCTTTCAGAGAAAGCCATGAAGACAACACAACACAGCAGGAACAATCAGAGCCTGAAAGGTTGAACCTCAGAAACAGTGAATAAATCAACCTGCTCCCAGCATCATATGGAATAAACAGAAGCACATCAGAATTTACATCTGCCACGAAAAAGAATCCAATAGGCAGAATCAGAATGATAAAAGATTATGCAAAACTTCCTTTAAATTATGATCCAGAATCTCTGAGCAACTCAACTTGGCCAAGATTAGCATGTTTCACAACACACTGCTTTTATTTCCTTTCATAAGGTTTCAAAACATTTTGCAACCATCACTACTCCAAAGCAAATAAACACTCCTACTCAGCTCAGCTGCCCAGTGACACCCAGGGAGAGGCAAACCTCTGCTTTGGACAGAAATAACATCTATTTCCTGGACTGCTGAAGTCAATGGCAGAAAGTAAAAGAGTATCAGAAATCAATGAAACATAGAATGGCCTGAGCTGGAGAAACTTTAAAAATCCTCCTGTTCTACCTCCTGCTATGGGCAGGAACACCTTCCACTATCCCAGGGTGCTCCAAGCCCCAGTGTCCAACCTGGCCTTGGGCACCTCCCATGGAACAATTCCTGCCCAACATCCCATCTAGCCCTACTCTCTGAAGGCTGTCACTTCTTCCTTGTCCTGTCACTCCATCCTCTTGTCCAAAACCTCTCTCCCACTCATCATGGAGACTCATTTCAAGTATGGAAGTTCACATTTATGTCCAGGAGACCCAACTTCTTCACTATCATAATTTAAAACAAAGGGCACCTCCTCTATTATTTTTCTTGGATTTGCTATGTGAGTATCACAATACTGGCATATTCCTCATTTCCTCCAGAGACACAACCTGTTAGAGATCAAAGCATGAGAAGCTCTACTAAGCAGAAAAAGGGTATAATTGAGAGTCACGAAAGGAAAGGGTGAAAATACAGAGTAGAGCTCATGCAGGAGTAAAAGGATAAAGATCATACTGAAAAATCAGCTTTCAATCCATCAAAATCCAATGCAAACAAATTATCCTTATTTTTAAATACATTGATACATCTGGACACACATACACAAAATGGCAACATTTCTCTGCTACTAAAAACCAGTCCATGCACCTCATTCATACTCAGAACTACAAGACTAAAACAAAACAAACTAAAAATAGCAGTTACAGGAGACTAAAAATAAAACAATAGCAAAAAATAAAAAAGGAGGGAGGAGAATATAAGGAGACATCTGAAATTTATAGTCTTAAATGAAGCAGGATGACTCCCAAACACGGACTTTTAAGGAAACAAACCCATTGCAACAACATGTACGAAAAAAGCCTAGACTATAGATTCATTATAGAGCTGGCAGCCCCTCACATTACAATCTTCCTTGAAATCTTCCCCCCTTGGTGCAGTAGAGGCAGAAGCAGCTGCAGCACCAGCACAGGGAAGCTTATCTGTCTGCAGAAGCCTCCAGATCAGGGGCTTTGCCCAAAAACCTCCTCAGTTCTTACATGACTCTGGCTATCGAAGGATCATGGAACAGTTTAAGGTGGAAAGGACCTTAAGGATCATCCCACCCTGCCATGGCAAAGACACCTCCCACTGCCCCAGGCTGCTCCCAGCCCCAGTGTCCAGCCTGGCCTTGGGCACTGCCAGGGATCCAGGGGCAGCCACCCTGTGCCAGGGCCTCACACCCTCCCAGGGAACAATTCCCAATTCCCAATCTCCCATCCAGCCCTGCCCTCTGGCAGTGGGAGCCATTCCCTGGCTCCTGTCCCTCCATCCCTTGTCCCCAGTCCCTCTGCAGCTCTCCTGGAGCCCCTCCAGGCCCTGCCAGGGGCTCTGAGTTCTGCCTGGAGCCTTCCCTTCTCCAGGGGAACATTCCCAGCTCTGCCAGCCTGGCTCAGTGGTAGGGAAGCTCCAGCCCTGCAGCAGCTCTGTGACCTCCTCTGGACTTGCTCTGGCAGCTCCACGTCCTCCTGCTGTTGGAAGCCCCTGAGCTGAATACCCATTTCCATGGCAGCAAGGTCAGTTACAATTTCTGGCAAATAATTGAGGAAATAGAAGGAAAAAATAGAGGAGAGTCAACCACATCATCTATGTACAAGGAGAGGTAGGAGTGAGGTTCCTTTAACTTCAAGGAGAGATAGCTGAAGAAGGATGAAACCTAAATTTTGACCTCAACTACCTCAGGAGAGATTAGAGAGGAGGGAATATCAGAGGTTCACAAGAAAAGGACAGGAGGCAACACACACAGGTTGCAGCAAGGGACTGTGGCTAGACATTAGTATTAGATTAATTTTGTATCATTATTTTAACACCAATCTCTGCACCATGGACCCAGAGGATCAACAAGACCTCCATCCTAAAGATAAACTCACACCTTGATTGGACAAAGGGCTCTGATGGTCATCCTGCTTTGAGAGAGGGATCAGACCCTTCCAACCCAACTCAGCCCTACACCCAAATCTGGGTGCTCAAGTGCCACATTCACCATCAGGTACCACAAGGCTGGGGAGCTGCTCCTGCTCCAAGGGAACACGGGCTCACATCATCCTCCACCTGGCCCCTGAGAGCAACCACAGCAGCTGCTGGGCCACTGCCAAACGTCCTGCAGAACAACACCTGGGTCTGACCAGGAAAACACTCCGTGCCAACCCGATCACAATGAAAATAAAGGCGCAAAACCAGCTCTGGTAAATGTTTAATGCGGAGTAAAGTTAACAAAACCAACTAAGTTCACAGGTGCTGAGTGCAGTTTATCTACTTCAGATTTCTTCATCAGTGCTGACAAACATACTGCAGTTGTTTCCATGTTCTTTTACTGCAGTTTTGAAGCAGCACATTTACACAGTCTCATTGTGCCTGTGATCACAAATATAAGCCAGCAAAGATATTTTTAACACTGTTTAATAAAAAAAGCTCAATATGCAGGACCAGACAGCTATGGGAGCTCTCAGAACACAAGGAGTTTAGTCTATACACACACTTGAACTGTGTAAATGTTGGCATTAAGCAAATATTTATTGCTGTTAAAAATTGATAAATTTAAAGTTTCCCTACAGTTCAATGCTGAGGATTCCCAAGATCATCTTAAATATATACAAGATTATATATATATTTCAGGATAAATATCATCTTGTGAACAAACATAAATGAGCATCAGAAGGTCAAGAAAACAAAATGAGAGCAGAGAAGGAAGTGAAGGTTCAGGGAACTGCTGTAAAAAGTCAGGCAGGGAACAAAAATTGAGTTGAGAGAAAGGAATTTCTAGTGTTTATCAACAAACTCTCAAAGCTTACAGGGCCCAACTGTATAAAGCTCAGTCTTGTAAATCTCCTGGCAGGGTACAAATAATGAACAAGGAAATATGTTTACGGTAATAATAAATTTAATATACCCCAACTAAATTGGGAAAATATGAACACTGCTATTAAAAAACTCCAAGGCATTTATTTTGTATTAGAGAAAGGTATTTTTCAACAGATGCTTTCTGGTACTTCACCAAAATGAGAAGCATCTGCCATTTCCTGAACTTGGATTACTGAATAACACAGCTCACTGCTAATGAAGCTAAATTCAAATGTCATCTAAAGAAGCAATTAAAAAAAATTGGAGTTTTTTCCCTACCTCAAAAACATTATTGTACTAAGCTCATGTTTGCTTGTCCTCAAGACCAGGCTTCCTGATTTACAGATTTCCCAGTCTGAACCATAATTGTTAATGCTGTGAAATACTTATAAGTTCAATTTTAAAAGCCCATTAAGTTTTGGAAAACACACAAGAAATGGCAGGCACAAATCATCATTTCACCTTTTCACCAGTGTATTAAAAAATAGCTTGATTAGAACAAAATTACATTGGTCAAGATGACATTTCCTCCTCTTCCTGCACATCAATCAGAACACGATACCAGAGAGCACTTCCAGGTGGCATTGCCATGTTTTTGGAGCTTTTTAGAAGAGAAAGGTTGTTCCTTCCTCAAATTAGCTGTTCTGTTTTGACCTCACCTTAGTCTGAAGCTTTTACTCCAAAACAACGCTACATTTGCAGCTGAAGACCAAAAAAACCACATGTGGTGGTTTAAATTTTTATCAACTTTTTTCCCTCTGCTGATTTTCTCTCACAGACATTATAAGGATTTTTTAGAACAAACATGAAGTATTTTTAGACCTTCATTTCACAAATGAGAGGAAGCCCAGCAGAAGGTTAATTCTGGAAATAGTTACGCAGCCTCTTGGAATAAGCAGGGTCCCAGGGGAACCTTTAGTTTTTTTCATAGATAACTTGGGATTATTTTCCTAATTTCAGTTTAAAGAATAAAAAGCATGACAGGGTGGTGTCACTGCAAGACTGAAACACAGAAAAACACAAGTTATGTTTATGTCTCAGGATGAAATGTGGATTGTTCACCAGCAGCCACACTGATGTCTCATCACATGGACAAGCCAAACACCTGTAACCTGTTGGCAGAACAGGAATTTTTACACATCAGGAGCTGGAGAGGGACACTTGCCATGGGATGGAGAACAGGGAATGGCTTCCCACTGCCAGAGGGCAGGAGAGATGGGACATTGGGAAGGAATCCTTCCTTGTAGCAGCAGTGAGGCCCTGGCTCAGGTGCCCAGAGCAGCTGTGGCTGCCCCTGGATCCCTGGCAGTGCCCAAGGCCAGGCTGGACACTGGGGCTGGAGCACCTGGGACAGTGGGAGGTGTCCCTGCCATGGCAGGGGTGGCACTGGATGGGCTTTAAGATCCCTCCCAAGCCAACCATCCTGTGATTCTGTTTTTTACAAGGTTGATTCATCATTGCTGCTCCTGAACATGTCCCAAGTAACTAAAGACTTTGAAGTTTAAGGTACATAAAAGATATACATAATTCTATGAGACCTCCATGTCTACAACATTAGCTGGCTTTTGCCCTTCTGTGTGTATTGACACACTGCAAGTTTAAGTCATACATCATGTTCAAACCCATAAATGGGGTAGTTTTCTCCTCTCAAAGGAGCCTGCACACCAAATCATCTCCAGCCCAGACAGACAACAATAATTTTTTTGTCTCCCAAAGAATCAGGATTTGGAAATGAAAACATAATACTTAAATGCTAGAGTGCAGTGACATGACTTGTTCATTGTAAAAGCTAAAAACAACTCTTTAATTGTTTATGCTGACAAAGAGTGCACAAAAGGACACTGGCTATATGTGCTGCACTTGCAGTGTTATACATTTGGATTACTGGATCATATTTTCAGCCTGAGATGTAAGTCAGGCTCTAAGTTAAGAAAATACCACTGGCTACAGTTAAGAGTCTCACCAAGGGGAACTCACCTAAAAGCTGCCAGTAAGGGAGCATAAATTGAGTCTCCATCATACACATACAAGTGGTCCCAGCTGCACTCTGTGGCAAAGTGATTGAATCGAAGCCTGAGGATTGTGTTTGGCCTGTAAAGAAAAAATAAATAAAGAAAATATTTGTAATTAGCCACTCAACACACAGGGCAAAATCCCTTTAACACACTTCTCTGGTGTGAAGCTCTGGTCTAGACAGGACTAAAACTGAGTCATTTGGTGTAACTGTAGGTGCATTAAACATGCTGTGGTTCAGGGGTTTTTTGTATGCAGCTCTCCGGGTATTAAGCAAAAATTTCTTTATGGTCAGAAAACTGTGTCCTGTTGTGCAGAACAGATCATGGAACCACACAATATCCTGATTTGGAAGGGACTGACAAGGATCACTGAGTCCAGCTCCTGGCTCTGCACAGGACACCCCAACAACCCCACCCTGAGCCTGAGCACATTGCCCCAGCGCTCCTGGAGCTCTGGCAGCCCTGGCACCACAGCCACTCCCTGGGGAGCCTGGGCACTGCCTGAGCACCCTCGGGGGGATGAGCCTCTCCTGAGACATAAACTAAGCCTCCCCCGACACAACTGCAAGCCCTTCCCTTGGGTCCTGTCCCTGGTCACACAGAGATCAGTGTCTGCCCCTTCTCTGCCTCAGAAGGAAGTTGCAGGCTGTGATGAGGCTTCCACTCAGTCTCCTGTTCTCCAGGTTGAACAAACCAAGTCACCTCAACCACTGTTCAAACAAGACAAATGTCCCTCTGCAGCTCTCCTGGAGCCCCTGCAGGCCCTGCCAGGGGCTCTGAGCTCTGCCTGGAGCCTTCCCTTCTCCAGGGGAACATTCCCAGCCCTGCCAGCCTGGCCCCAGAGCAGAGGGGCTCCAGCCCTGCAGCAGCTCCGGGGCCTCCTCTGGGCTCTCTGCAGCAGCTCCACGTCCTCCTGCTGTTGGCCCCAGGGCTGGGGCAGCTCTGCAGGTGGGCTCTCACCTGAGGGAGGGGCACAGGGACACAATTCCCACCTTGCCTTTGCCATCAGCCCAGGCATGGGGGTCCTGGGGGCCGGCACACATGGCTAGGGCAGGTCCAGGTTTTCAGCATGGTAAGACACCATTTGTTCCATGCCAATATAAAAAAGATACATCTAAGGACAATTACAGAGAAAGCACAGCAGATATTTAATTCTGGCTCAGCTCCAGGAGGGTGCAAACAGCACTAACACTGCTTAGACCTGAAACAAATAGAAAATGAATGTCTATCAGCAGTGCTTGTTCCCACCCACAGCTGGAGCTGTTGAAAGGACAGACACAAGTGTCTAGGATCTCCCCAACAGTATTGCCCTTGAATTCAGATGAACTCCCTGTTAATCCTAATCAAAAAAAATTTTTAAATGTCAGCTTGCTATATAGTCCTTCCTTCCCACAAAAGGGAGAGTCTTTAGGGAGTTATTCTGCAAATGACTGTTTTTTGATAGGTACAACAATCTACTCTAGGTCTTTGGAAAAGAGCAGCAGGTGGAACTCAAGGATAATGCCCTGCCTAAAGAAAAGGTACAAAGAGAACCTATGACTTCAGAACTGAGCAGCCTGTGGAGGCACAGGGAATTGCTTCTACTTGAATAGCCTGACAGCTGTAGAGCAGAAAAATATTGTCAATCAATAAAGGTTCAGACCACAAACAAAAAGGAAGAGTCTCTTTGCAACAGCCAAGAACTGGTAGGAGACAGCCCTCATCTGCACAATCACATAGTCCCTCAGGACCCATGGAGATCATCTACCTCGTTCACTCTCCTGGGAAAAATGAAAAGGACTCCCCTGGGATAAGAACAGAGCACAGACACCAGCCAAGAAAACTCAGGAACTGTGCAGAAATGAAATGAGAACACTAAGGAACACAGGGCTGCATATTTCAGCTGGTTTAATCAGCATGATTATGTCTTTTCTGTTTACCACCATGCCCTGACAGCAGGGTATAAACACTCACAGGCAGGAAAAGGACTCCAACCTATGCCTGGCTATGGAACAGGGAGGAACATTTCTGTCTTTCCAGCAAGAAAAATCTCACTTCAAAATCCATAAAGTGGTGGTTCCTTAGGAAGCCTCTCAGTAGTAGTAATTACAGGCTGGAGGAGCAGCTTTGGTGACATAATTGAGGACTCATAAAAAGCACTTCTATTCTGATAAAAATACGAGTCACAATATCTTTTAAAAACAGACGTTATAAGGGTTAAAGCTGGCTATGCTGGCATTGCTGAGGCTGGTTCGTCAGCAATAATGCTCTTGTGAAACATTTTTAAATTATTTGTAATTGCAAACTGTCAGCAGCTGTTTTCCTATTACCTACACAAATTAAAAGAAGTAGCCACTTGGAGCAGCCAACTTTTGCTCTTAACCACCTCAAACAACTGGGCTCCTTATAAAGTTAATAGTGAGTGGTTGCCTCCCAGTTTTATCATTCTGCATGGTTCTAGAGCTTAGGAATTAAACTTCCTCAACTCAAATAAATGTCTGAAGCAGATACAATGAATAATTTCTCCAAACTCATCAGACCTCCTGAACAAAGGACCATAGAGTGGTTTGGGTTGGAAGGGACCTTCACAACTATCTTGTTCCAGCCCCTGTCATGGACAGGTTGGTCCAAGCTCCATCCAGTCTGACCTTGGGCACTGCCAGGGATCCAGGGGCAGCCACAGCTGCTCTGGGCACCCTGTGCCAGGGCCTCACACCCTCCCAGGGAACAATTCCCAATCCCCAATATCCCATCCAGCCCTGCCCTCTGGCAGTGGGAGCCATTCCCTGGCTCCTGTCCCTGCAGGCCTTGTCCCCAGTCCCTCTGCAGCTCTCCTGGAGCCCCTGCAGGCCCTGCCAGGGGCTCTGAGCTCTGCCTGGAGCCTTCCCTTCTCCAGGGGAACATTCCCAGCCCTGCCAGCCTGGCTCCAGAGCAGAGGGGCTCCAGCCCTGCAGCAGCTCCGGGGCCTCCTCTGGGCTCTCTGCAGCAGCTCCACGTCCTCCTGCTGTCGGCCCCAGGGCTGGGGCAGCTCTGCAGGTGGGCTCTCACCTGAGGGAGGGGCACAGGGACACAATTCCCACCTTGCCTTTGCCATCAGCCAGGGCTGGGATCAGGGGCTCTGGGCTGGGTCATGTCCAGCTCTCACCCAGCAGCACCCCCAGGTCCTTCTCCCCAGGGCTGCTCTCCAGCCCTTCCCCACCCATCCTGTGGTTGTGCTTTGCCTTGCTCCAGCCCTGTGCAGGACCTTGCCCTTGGCCTTGTGTAACTTCATGAGGTTCACACAGTCCCATGTCTCTGGTGTGTCCAGGCCCCCTTTCGTGCCATTTCTTCCCTTCAGCACCTTGTCCACACCACATGGCCTGGTATCCACTGGCAGATTTGCTAAGGGTGCCTTATTCCACTTGTATGTCAGCAACAGATACATTAATCACAGGGAGAAGATTAAGGAAAAGTGCCCTCTGGGACTGTAGCAAATTCTGATCCCCCAAGACGCTAAGAGGCCTCAGCTTGCAGTGTGCAGTGCAAGTTCACACTCTCACACAACCCCTGCCAATTCACAGCCCTCTCTACCTGCACACTCAGGGAACAACATGGAATGTGACTGAACATACAGATGTTATCACATAGCATCATATCTGACCATGGAAAAGCTTTAGAGACTAAACAAATGGATCTTACAGTCCTGGTACCAGCTTGGTTCTATCAAAAATATATTTCAAGAAGTGAGATGGTCTGAACTGCTGTACCATCAATCAGGTGACAGAGGACAGACATTAAATATGCTACTCCTAAAAACCTGTGCAAGAAATTGCTGTAAGCAATATAAGGATCAAATACAAGAAGGGCAGCAAAGTGAGGGGAGAGATCTGAGAGACTTCTCCCAGTTTCTTTAGAAAGCCTTTGCAATAAAAGGTCAGTGGTTCCTCTGAAGTCCTCATGGCTCAGTGAGTAAAGAAACATCTGAAGTTCATCACTACAGAAACTGATTCTTCATGAATAAAAGCTTTCAGAGCTTTCTCTTGTTTCTCATCCTACTGAAAAATCCCATGTGCAGTGAATCCCATCATCTGAATGGCCCATGATGATGTCAGTTAAATAATTCATAATCCTTCATTATTTACAGAAGTGCACTGATTTTTGTTCACCACATGCTGTTTCAACACAAACCTCTTAAACAGAAGTCAGTTTGGAGGGCTCAGTTACACAAAAATTTATTTACCAAGACCAATTAAGTGTTGCCCAATTTAGCTTTTAGAATAGCCAGAAAGAATCGTGAGACTTAACAATATTCAGGGCAGATAAAACTCACCTAGAAGTGCCAATAAGCAATACAAAATTCCAAGCTGCTTCCAACACTCACCTTCCTTCAATGAGCCAGGTGCATTTTGTCTTGTATTTGTAATTTCCAGGCCCATCTGTGACATACCCTGAAGGTTCAGTGAGTCTGCAAACAAAAACACAAAGACAAACATTAGTGTCCAGTGGTTTTAAACATTCAGAAAGGATTCTCTAAATTCTGAAGATCCATCATTAGATTATTATCTACTTAAGAGCCACCATAAACAAACCAACTACAGCACGACAAAACCCAGCTGGGAGTCTCCTGTTGAACTCTGTGCAGGCCTTCTGATGATTGTTTCACTTCAAGAGTAATGGTTTCTCTATCATATTGATGCCATGGTTCCAAACTTGTATGTATGGATATACCACCTAACCAGCACAAGGAATTCCCCAACAGAAGCTAAAATTATTCCTGAACTATTTATTTAGACAAACTGTACTATTGCACGTGGTTCAGATGAAGGCCATGGTGCAACCTCTCACTCATTCTGTATTTGACTCTCCACAAACTCCTTGACAAGCTCCTAGATGGAGAATTGGATTGAGAGTTGGATCCCCCAAGCCCCTGGATCCCAGGCTGGACTGGGCTTGGAGCACCCTGGGATAGTGGAAGGTGCCCTTGCCCGTGGATGGGGTGGAATGAGATGGGCTTTAAGGTCCCTTCCACCCCAACCATTCTGTGATTCTGTACTGTTATCAACATCTGCAAATGCTGCACAGTGCAAATTCTACTCCAGCGAAAGAAAACCATTGGGATATGCATTCCTGTCTCACATGAATTAGTCAAAATATTCCAGATGAGTATTGCAGAAACTTCTGAAAATAAATGACAGGGAAGCATGGCAGCAGAAGGCAGCAGCACCTGAAAGTGCCCAAACACCACGTTCTGGTAGAGCACACACTGGCACCCAAACCAGGATTCCTTCCTAGGCCAGTTATAAACTCCATGGTCGGCACACTGCTGGAGCAAATCACAGCCCTCTGGCAAAATTCAACTGTCCTACTTACAACACAGCTCTAAAACAAAAACACTCTAAATTTAAACTTGGCAAAAAGAGAGGAAAGCAAGACTAGAAATTCCTCAAACCGGTATCGTGGAACCTTTTCTGTGCCTTTCCCCAGTGATCTGTTAATGCTAACATCTCACTTTTTAACACATTTAAAAATGTGGGCTGAGTCAAAAATTATTTTCCATATTCTTTTCCATCAAGCATTTTTAAGGTTGATCTCTGATTCAAATTAAAAAGGCAAAACTCACAGGTTTTTGAAAACCACCTTCCTCTGTCTCTAAATGAATTTATTACAGTACTTTTCAACCTGAGAAATTGAGCTGAAGATTTTAAAAAGCCAATCACTGAAGTTCTGCAGAAAATGGACATTCAAGCAAGTGAAGAAAAAGCTCAGATTTTTGGAAGCACAAAAAGCATCTGGGCCCTCTATGGAGACACAGATGTCAGTGTAAACCGAGATTAGATTTTAAAAAAATACACATACAGAAGGTATAGATTTAGGCTGGATATTGGGAAGGAATTGTTCCCTGGCAGGGTGGGCAGGCCCTGGCACAGGTGCCCAGAGCAGCTGTGGCTGCCCCTGGATCCCTGGCAGTGCCCAAGGCCAGACTGGACACTGGGGCTGGGATCAGCCTGGGACAGTGGGAGGTGTCCCTGCCATGGCAGGGGTGGCACTGGGTGGGCGTTATGGTCCCTTCCAACACAAACCATTCCATGATTCTGTGATTTATATTTCTTTTAAAATTTCAACATCTTAGAAAATTCAAACTACTTATCCACCAGCCAGGAATTCACAAAACCAAATGAAACTTCCAAGCTGGAGGCAGTAACATCTAGTCTTTTTGTCTAAAAAAATCATCATTCTGAATATAATATCCATGTAAAAGCCATGAATCAAACAGTATTAACACTGATAGAACTTTGCCTGCATCCAAGAGCAGAGATTCTGAAAACCTGAGGAAGTCTCTCAAGCTATAAACAATCTCATGCCATGTGGCAAGCTCTCAGGGAACCTCTGCTCATAGAAATCCTGCAACAATTTTATCTGGAAGCAATTACTAATTCATTCACCACAGAAATGCTACCAAGAGTGATATAAAAAATAAAATAAAATAATCCTGTTAGTACTACCCCAGGCATGTCGTATCTCAGGAGAGAAAAAAAGAGGGCATCTCAACAGCCATGTAATTCAATGAACTTTCAGCAAAACACTGGACTTAGTTTTAAAAATATAAGTCAAACTTCTTTGATCCCCTATTATCTGTAAGTTTCTCAGACTGCTTACTAAACTTCCTGTCATTATGGACGAATGAGGGATATTAAAAATCTATAATCTATTATTAAAATCCATTAATAAAAATCTATTAAAATCTATAATCAATCAGAGTTGACATGTCTGAAAGGAAAATAAATAGCCTGCACTGCCAGGCTAGAGCAGGCAGTAGCATCCATGTTCTTCTATAAGCACTCTCCCAGACAGAAATAAATCTTCAACACAAAAGCAAACTGAAATTAGAATCTCATCTTTCCATTCAAGACAGAAAGATGAACTGATCTCCAGGCTGCAGTTCAAAGCAAACAGGCCCTGTTCCCCATGCTCCGTGCTGCCTGTGCCACAGAGACACGGGGCTGGGGTTGGGATGGCTGGCACAGGTCCCACATGTCCCACAGGCCTCTGGCTCGGTCTGCGAGCAAAGCCTTGGGAAGGGAGCACGGGAGAAACTCCAGAAGGAAGAACACCGGAGGAATGAGGGACTTGGAGGTGGGAAGCTCCCCTGACATGCATCAGGCCGCTCTCATAGAAGGCTCCTACCCCACGTAGCCTGTGTCACCATCACAACCAGGCTCCAAGGCCTCTGGGCCCAGAAAGCTTTGGCCATGTTTGTGATGTGGGGTGAGGGTTAGGCCCTGCCGCTGGCTCACAGCAAGCCCTGCAGCTCCAGGCTGGGCCAGAGGGCTGGGAAAGGCCCTGGGGCTGCTGTGACAGCGGCTGGGCACGAGCCCAGCTGGGCAAGAGGCCACTGGGGGCCCCTGGGCTGTGCCAGCTCTGCGGCAGCAGCACGGCCAGGGCAGAGCCACAGTGTCACTGTACTGGCACTGCTGGGGCACCTCTGGGTGGGCTGCCACCTCTGGGGCAGCTCTGGAGGGGCTGGAGCGTGGCCAGGGCAGGAACAGAGCTGGGCAGGGGCTGCAGAATCCCTGAGGGAGCTGGGAAGGGGCTGCACAATCCCTGAGGGAGCTGGGAAGGGGCTGCAGAATTCCTGAGGGAGCTGGGAAGGGGCTGCACAATCCCTGAGGGAGCTGGGAAGGGGCTGCACAATCCCTGAGGGAGCTGGGCAGGGGCTGCACAATCCCTGAGGGAGCTGGGCAGGGGCTGCACAATCCCTGAGGGAGCTGGGCAGGGGCTGCACAATCCCTGAGGGAGCTGGGCAGGGGCTGCACAATCCCTGAGGGAGCTGGGCAGGGGCTGCACAATCCCTGAGGGAGCTGGGCAGGGGCTGCACAATCCCTGAGGGAGCTGGGCAGGGGCTCAGCCTGGAGCAAAGGAGGCTCAGGGGGCCCTTGTGGCTCTGCACAGCTCCTGCCAGGAGGGCACAGCCAGGGGGTCGGGCTCTGCTCCAGGGAACAGGGACAGGAGCAGAGGGAACGGCCTCAGGGGAGGGTCTGGGTGGGCAGTGGGGAAATTGCTCATGGAAAGGGCTGCCCAGCCCTGGCACAGCTGCCCAGGGCAGGGGCGCAGTCCCCATCTCTGGGGGGATTTCACAGCCCTGTGGATGTGGCACCTGGGGACAAGGGGCAGTGGTGGCCTTGGCTGTGCTGGGGAACAACTGGCCTTAGAGGGCTTTTCCTACCCCAACAATCCTGTGATTCTAAGGCAATTTTATGACTCAGATGCAGAAATCAGACACCAGAAAATATGGAAAGCAATCAAACACCACTTGTCTTTGATAACTTGGTGAAAGGTCTGGCTGCCACACAGGAAGTGCTTCCCTGTAGCTGAATATTACATCTCCTGCTCTGCAAGGAGCAGCTGCTACACCCTAGGAAAACAGTCAGGTCCTGTACTACAATACTTACAAGGCTCTAAACTACAACATCAACTTTAAAACCTCCAGGGTAGAAAAAACAACTGCGAAGATGCAAGGATCTATTCACAAAACTCAGATTAAAACCATACATAACTGTACTGCATAAATACATATGTGTACATTCATATACACACAACGCTTAAGGCTTGTTTCAAACTTCACTCTTCACAACAGTGCTGTGTACACTAAATTTTTCACTGATTTCCAAGTAGACTGCCATATATATGAACCCAAGTGAAAGTAGAGAGTAAGGGAGAAGAACCTTCAGCACACATATTCAAAGAGCTCCAGCCTTGAGTGCTGCCTATTCCAGCTTTTTTTAAGGAAAAAGCAAAAGGGAAGCAATGACAAGGAGGAAGATTTAACAAGAAAGAACTTCAAAAAGAAATACTTTATGCAAAAGTATTCTGCACATTTAATTGCTCTCCACTCATTCTGGGAGCCCCTGAAAAGCAGAAAACCAACACAAGAAAATCAGGCAGCAAGCAATGGTATCTCCTGGGTAAACAGCCAGATCTGATATTGGAAATCACCAGAAAAATCCGAAGGTTCTTTAATATTAACGTGAGTAATAGTAGCAGCATATATTTTTCAAATACAAATTAGTATGCACTGAAAAAATTCCTCTGTGGGCAGGAACTGTGCAACAACGCAAAGCCTCAAAGCTGTTGACTAATTTCTATCTAGTAAATCTAAAGCAAGGCAGTTGCTAGTGAGTATAAAAACTCACAAGAAGTACCTTAGGATTTAGGATTAAATAACTTTGCAGCACTTACTTCAAAGCATTGTGACATTAAAGGTACATTATATACTGGCAACAGGGTTTTGAATATATTTATTTTCATCAGAAGTATTAATAAAGAAAAAATGCAGTTTGGCCTTCCTTCACTACTCTCCAGAAAAGGTAAGCAAGCTGGTTTGGTTTATAAAACACATTAAAATTTAACCTCCAAGTGTCATCACTGGATCTCAAAATGGGTTTGTATTACTTTCAGTTAGACTGTAGCGACACTGACAGTGAAGACTCATCAGCATCTTGTGTCTGGAGAAGTTTCACAGCCTTTTCACTAATAAAAACCCCAACCAAATAATTAAAAACCAAACAAAAAACCAAACAAAGACAATCAACTACTCCAGGTGCTCAGAGAATTCTCTCCTCCTCTCTCTTCCACATACACAGTCTCCTGAGATTACAGTCCTAAAGATGAGCAAACTCATGTGAAAGTCACTGCTGTAGCATAATCATGGAAAACCAAATATTTTAGGTTGGGACAAACCTTAAAGTTCATCTCATTCCACCCCTCTTCCACTGTCCCAGGGTGCTCCAAGCCCCAGTGTCCAACCTGGCCTGGGACACTGCCAGGGATCCAGGGGCAGCCACAGCTGCTCTGGGCACCTGTGCCAGGGCCTGCCCACCCTCACAGTAAAGATTTTCCTTACAGTAAAGATTTTTATCCTAAATAAATAATTTCTTAAAACAATTTTAATTGTAACAATCATTCAAATTACCTCACCTCAAGACTAAGACAACAGAAACGATGAAGGAAAAGCTGATTTGCCACCTCCAACTCCATTTCACCACATCAGAAGCATTGGAAAAAAAAAAAAAAAAAACCAAAACCAAACCACAGAACTGTGCTGGATCCCAAACAACACCAGCACTTCCCCACTGCTTCAAAACCATCATTTATAGAGGCTGCCTTGTGCTCCTACTGTGTTTGTCACACCAGAAACACGCTGGAGCTCCACTCTTCTTTGTGCCTCTAAGTTTTACATTCAAACTGAAAATATCCCAAATTCAGGTCCTTTCATATTCTCCTATTTCTTTATTCCCAGCTTCATCTCAGAGACCACAGAGCAGCATTTATTCACTGTATAACCACAGCTTCATGTCTGCTGAACCAACCAGCCAAGCTGCACTGCAAATGTCAACATTACTGTGTACCTTTATTACAGATTTTTCCCTCATTCAAACTTACCAGGTAAAACAAAGAATAAAAGATATTATTATTATTATTATTATTATTATTATTATTATTATTATTACACTGAAGGAATACATTCTTCACACAAGCAGCACGTTTTGTGCTGTTTGCCAGCACATTTTTCTGTGCCATTGTTCTATTATCTCTATATTATCTTTGATCTCTGCTTTCACACTGCAAGAACTCCAGTCTTGGCGCTCTGATTTCTTTGAACACCTTCCCCAGTGCCTGTATTTTATGCAGAAATATTACCATGACAAAAGGCCAATTCATGAGGTCCCCTTGAAGGCCATCCATACCCACCACTTGTACCTGAGGCACCAGCCACGCTGATGGTGGACACTGCAACAGCTGTCTACTAATCTAGCCCAACAGTTGCATTCTGCTTTCCCCATCTGTTCCCAAATCCACTTACTGGATCTTGGCCTAGTTCTTAGAAATAAGGATAATTTAGCTGAAAGTGTCTGTAATGCCCAGAAAAATGGGAGTCTCATCCTTCCCTGATGGTCCCAAAATGCTCCTGGGGTTTGTGGTAGGGAGTTGTCTTACACCAGGCAGGAGGAGACAACAGAGCACAATGGAAGCAAATGCATCTCACACATCATAAACCATCTCACTATAGCAGGAAAAGAACATATCAATGTCACAGCATAGTGCAGATGAGACAGCCATAATACACAGAGTATCACCATACCACATCAGAAAGCTTCACCCCGTACACAGTAACACCATGACACTTCAGAAGGCTTCAGGTATCTGCCCTTTTGGTTCTCCAGCCCAGCCTTTCATCCCCTCATGCTCACACATCACACCTGTGTGCCCTCTGCTCCCTCTGTGGCTGTCCAGCACACCTGGGCACCCCATGGCTCAGTGCTGCTCACCTGGGCACCCCATGGCTCAGTGCTGTCAGTGCTGCTCACCTGGGCACCCCATGGCTCACCTGGGCACCCCATGGCTCAGTGCTGTCAGTGCTGCTCACCTGGGCACCCCATGGCTCACCTGGGCACCCCATGGCTCAGTGCTGTCAGTGCTGCTCACCTGCTTCTCACAGCTGCACCCATTGGGGATAGGGCTCACCCCACTCCCAATTAGCACAAACTGTGTACCTAAATATCAATCCCTCTCTTTCCCTGGCACATGACTCCCTAAAACCTTGGGGCAGGAGCCCTTGCAAGTGTCTTACCGCAAAACTTGACCGCCTGCCAGACAAAAGGACAAAGAAGCCACATTATTGCAATGGTCAAAGAGAATCATCAAAGGCTCATGCACACAGGGTCTGTAAGATGAATTTTTATCCCTTTCCCAAAATTAGAAATATTCAATTATTCAATGGATCTCAAGCACCTGTACAGGTGTGCTGTACTGTAAGCTGCAGTACAGCACATCTGTGACCCTTGTAAATAAAGCTTCATAATTCAAACTCTTTAAAGCCCACATGCTCAGAATTGACAGACATCAATCTTCTCCTCCAGCTGGAGAGCCCTTCACTTTGATAAGCTTTCAAGTTGTCAGGCCTACATTTAAGACCAGGAAAAGCATTCATTGGCAGAACATGTGCTGTACTGTGAACAAAAAGAGGTTAAGCAGCTGACTTAACCTTCAGGCCAGTAGGAACCAGAGCAAGTGCAGTTTCAGGCCATCCCTGTGGAGCAGAAGGCCATCGTCCTGCTGCACTTCCTCAGACAAAAGCAAGTTTCTGAGAAATGTAAAAGGAGTAGCAGCAATCCCTTCTGTTTTCCAGTGCTGTATATGAAACTGCTGCCTTATTCTTCCTAAACACTAAACCCCAAAATAATCCATTGAACTCTCAGTAAGTCCATTTAGACTCTGATTTAGCTCCAAACTTGCCACCCTCCATCACTGCTGATTTTTAGGCCAAACGCAGAGTTCAGAACTGGGTAGTCGCACTTACAGAAAAGCACAAGCCAAACAGCAGTCAATCTTGCAACAGAAGTGAAAATATTGAGACAATCTATAAATAAACATCACAGTCTGACCCACTTTCCTAACAGGGATAGAAATAATTCCTTTTATTTCCTTCCTGACATTCAAAAATTTTAAGCTACTAAGAAGCAGTGTTACCTGCTGGGAGAACTGAGCCCTAAAAAAATAAAAGTAGTTAGGAAAAAGATTGCTGTTAACTTCTGTTTGGTTTGGGCCTCAAAACCAGGTTTTAACACAGATCCTCAAAAATAGATCACTGAAATAGTCACAGTACATCCTGAAATCCAGAGGGACATTTGTGAACCTGTAGAATGACAAATCCTCTTGACTTTTTAAAGAAGCACATTGGCTGAAAAAACAACATAAGAACATGCAAAGATCAGGAAATTGATAATGAAAATACTGTATTCATTAATGAAACAAATTCTCAGCCAATATCATAATTTAATGACATGTTGATTAACTAATAAGGAAGATGTTCTCTAAGATGCCACAAGTAGTAAAAATAATACAACAGAAAAGGAGCCTTTTAAGCATAAAATATTAAACCTGAGCAAACAAGGGAAGTGTGGTCCCTCAGAAAAAAAAGTCTGTATGTTTATATGATACAAGGATATTCTACCTGTCCCACAAATGTCCTTCTCCTCACTTGTATTACTGTAAAGAATGAAAGGCATGTAAATATTTGTCTTGAAGGAGGGGGCAGAGAAGACTTTCATTGAGGGGAGAAGAAGTTCACAGAGCACCTATAATAAAATAAATGAACAATTTATCACTCCAATCTCCTAAAATCTATTTATTCTGTTTTCCACTTCATTTCAGTGAAACTGCTCCCAGACAAAATCCCTTGATCCACATGCCCTCTCTATTATACCAGTCCCTCAGCACACCCACCTGGGGGGTTTAGGACAGGCCCTCAAGCAGGAGGGTGACACACCTGAGAGATGGAATGGCACCTGCTGGGACCTGGACAGGCTGGAGAGCTGGGACAGTGCAAACTCATGAGGTCCAACACGGCCAAGGGCAAGGTCCTGCATGGGGCTGGAGCAAGGCAGAGCACAAGCACAGGATGGGTGGGGAAGGGCTGGAGAGCAGCCCTGGGGAGAAGGACCTGGGGGTGCTGCTGGGTGAGAGCTGGACACGACCCAGCCCAGAGCCCCCCCATGCCTGGGCTGATGGCAAAGGCAAGGTGGGAATTGTGTCCCTGTGCCCCTCCCTCAGGTGAGAGCCCACCTGCAGAGCTGCCCCAGCCCTGGGGCCAACAGCAGGAGGACGTGGAGCTGCTGCAGAGAGCCCAGAGGAGGCCCCGGAGCTGCTGCAGGGCTGGAGCCCCTCTGCTCTGGAGCCAGGCTGGCAGGGCTGGGAATGTTCCCCTGGAGAAGGGAAGGCTCCAGGCAGAGCTCAGAGCCCCTGGCAGGGCCTGCAGGGGCTCCAGGAGAGCTGCAGAGGGACTGGGGACAAGGCCTGCAGGGACAGGAGCCAGGGAATGGCTCCCACTGCCAGAGGGCAGGGCTGGATGGGATATTGGGAATGGGGAATTGTTCCCTGGCAGGGTGGGCAGGCCCTGGCACAGGGTGCCCAGAGCAGCTGTGGCTGCCCCTGGATCCCTGGCAGTGCCCAAGGCCAGACTGGATGGGGCTTGGAGCACCCTGGGACAGTGAACAGGGTCCCTGCCCATGGCAGGGGGTTTGGAACTAGATGACTTTAAGGTCCCTTTAACCCAAATCATTCCAGGATTCTATCTTTATGCACCTGCAGAAGCAATTGGAAATAAGTTCCCAACTTCACAACACAAAAAAGCAACACTCACGTTTGCCAATATCCAGGAGAAAGAAAGACAGGAACAAAAAAGCTGTCTCCTAATTCTTAGTTTTACAGGAACTTCTCATTTCCACATACATAATGGTACAGAATTGTAAACACTTCCACAAACACTTCATCAGTTCTTCTCCCTTTCCCTTCCCAGTTCAAGCCAGCTGTTTCTCACTCCCACAGATTGTTGTGCTAAATTCATTATCACAGTAAGAAAAAGAATGATGATTTGCAACCCCTTGCAGAAAAGCACAAGTGGCATTTTCCCCAAACTACTCGTATTAATGTAAGCAATTTCACACAACATAGAAAAAAAAGGAGCTAAATACCAAACACTTGGAGTCTCTAATGAAGACAGGTGTACACAGTTGGCTTCCTTGAGAAGCTCCCCTTCGTTAAGTAGAACAAAACTCAAAAATAAAGAATAATTCAGATTACTTGAATTTAAGCAGGACTATATAGACATCAGAAAAATGTGAATACCAAGCACTTGTCCAGCAGCATGTTCTCACTCACCTATGGGACGGGAAGTCACCTGCAGCACTCTATACTCAAACATGCACCCAAAATCCTGGCTTAACACAGAGAGAAAAGGCCAGACTTCATGTAGCTTTGATTAAATCATCTTAAGCCCTTCAATGAAAACTTCCTACTGCTGGCACAGGTCACTTTAACCACACAAATTACTCCACCAGCCAGCCTAAGCTTTTCCACCAGCTCCTGGAAAGAATTAAATAAACTCATGGTGCTCAAACCATCCCAGTGTTTATTTAAGAGCCTGAGCAAATAAACCAAATGTGAAAGTCATCCAGTAACTCAACAGCTCCAGACCCCAGGAGGTGAGAAGCTGGAGGGAATTTCATATGCCAGAGTATGTTTGTCAGCCTCACTGGGACTAGTCTAAATCCCTTAGAGAATGGGTGGGTTTAGGCACTACAGACTGCTATGCCTTTATTAAATGCATCTGCACAATAAATTTTACAATCCAGATCAGGTATTTCCTAACCCACCAACAGATATTCTTGGCTATTAAAACACCAAGTCTTCATTCCTTAGCAGGGCAGAAGAAACAGCAAAAAAAGTTGGTTTTGGAAAATAATAAATCCTTCTGCAAAATAAAACAGGCTGGGAGAGCTGGAAATGTTCTCCTGGAGAAGGGAAGGCTCCAGGCAGAGCTCAGAGCCCCTGGCAGGGCCTGGAGGGGCTCCAGGAGAGCTGCAGAGGGACTGGGGACAAGGCCTGCAGGGACAGGAGCCAGGGAATGGCTCCCACTGCCAGAGGGCAGGCCTGGATGGGATATTTGGAATGAGGAATTGTTCCCTGGCAGGGTGGGCAGGCCCTGGCACAGGGTGCCCAGAGCAGCTGGGGCAGTGCCCAAGGCCAGGCTGGATGGGGCTGGGAGCAACCTGGGATAGCAGGTGGTGTCCCTGCCCATGGCAGGGGTGGAATGGGATGGGCTTTTATAAGGACTTTTCCAACCTAAAACATCCTGTGATTCTATGACTTTTTAAACACACTTTAATCTAGCAAAGACGATACGCAAGCATTTTATTTTTGGAACAAACTTTGAAAATATAGAAACAATGCACTCATTGACACATTACACAGAATTTGTGGTTTGTGTCAATGCTGCCTTAGCAACAGTCTCACTACAGTATCTTCATAATCCAAGCCCTGTTAGCATTTCTTTCTAGGATAAGTAGCTCTGGAGTGTTTGTCTGTGAATCACTCTTGGTTCAGGGAAGGTCACACTGCAGCCTCCCGACTCCTCAGCTGCAGAGACAGATGTTCCTGCATGGTGGGGGAAAGATGAGGGCATTATCTTCGCTTCTAGTAAGGCAGTGTCTGACATGCAGATCTCTGGATAATCCCTACAAAGAAACCCTTCCTTGAAAAAAATCAAGAACACAAAACAACAAATGCAACAGACAAATAGGCCAATCAAAAAATACCACAATTGTGGACATCCGACCCAGCCAGCAGAGAACTCCCTGAGGAAAGGTGTAGCTGTAAAAATCATTGCTTGCATCCCTAGCCCAGCCATATGCACCTCTCCTATTGCCTCCAAAATGACTTTGAAAGGAGTTATTCTGGGACAGTAGCAGGGAAAAAATGAAATTCCATCTGCTCGCAACAGATTTGCGACAACAAAAACAAAGACAGTGGCTCAACACTAGTTATGCAAAGTTTTGAAATAACCCCTCACTTCACCAAGCTGAACATGACTCACAGGCCACCTCTCTACTAAACAACTCTAAACAAAGTCCCAACTTCTTATTTAGGATTCAGTCACCACCAATCTTTCCTCACTCTGGCAATGTCCATAGGAAATGGCACTAAGATGAAGGAGGGTTTAAATTAGATTATGAAGAAATTATTCTCTACAGGAGAGATGAGGCCCTGGCACAGGTTGCCCAGAGAAGCAGGGGCTGCCCCTAGATCCCTGGCAGTGTCCAAGGCCAGGCTAGATGGGGCTTGGAGCAGCCTGGGACAGTGGAAGGAGTTCCCACTAATGGCAGTGGAATGGAATAATATGCAAGGGACTTTCAGGTACCTTCCAACCCAAGCTATTCCATGATTCTAAAAGTCTGTTTGCACTAACAAGGAATTGTGCACAAAATACTGCTGTGCTTGCCTTAGTTTATTAAGAAAAATAGGAAAGGAAAAGGTTTTACCTCATTCCACTTTCCCATTTAGCTTCCTACATTTTCACTTCATTATCTCTATTCACAACCAAGATGCCTTAAAACATTATTTATAAGAGAAACATTGACCACCCCCAGTCCACACCCTTAAACCTGTAAGGAAAAATTCATTTTTGCCTCAAAGTTGCTCAAACAAAGAAATGCCACTTCACTGTACCCTATGATGGAGCACTTGGAGAAGCACTTGAGTGGAGCCCTGCAGAGCAGGAGCCCATGAGCCACGTCACAGAGAGGGAGTGCTGCCCTGCAGCGTGCTCCAACTCCGCTCTGCTGTCCATGCTCAGAAGCATTCCAAGGTGCTGATATGACCTGGGTATCCACCAGGCTCTTTTCCTCTTGGATATATCTTTGTTCCAGGCCCAAAGCAACTCTTTGCCCTGCTGTGGGGCTGAGGAACACACACACACACACACGTGTAGCAGAGGTACAACACCAAGGGCAATCTTGGTGTCAGCCCTCATTACAGATATTTAACACAATAAATACCAAACTTCAGGTCAAAGGAGGAAAAAAGCTGAATGTTTCTTAGACCTAACCACAGATGCATCAATGCATCATAAGGTCAGTACTTCCTCTCATCTCCTGTGCTTCAAATTAATCTGTCAGAGGTAATTTATAGCACAAGAAGTGAAGCAATCAAAGAGATAAATTTCTCTTAGACATATGAAAAATCCAAAGGTACCAGGCACTGGACAACAGCTTTCAGGAACCATTTTGTTCTTATGCTAAAATTATCTATGCAAATGTACAAATAAAAATTCATGGTTTCATGACAAAAATAATTTAAAATATGTCTGCACAAAATTTCCTAGGAAATTTTAAAACTCCCACATCCAATTACAGAGCCCCACTGAGGATCCCAAGTGCCTGGACCAGGAGTGCTTGACCAGGTGAGGTTCCCATAGCCCAGGTACTGTAAACCCCTGTTACACCTGAACACACAGAGCTGAAACCTCAAAAAGGAAACATGATTGCCAAAGCAGAGGGAAAAGTGGTGCCCAGCTCTCAGGAGAGAGATGAGCTCTGGGAAGAAGGTGAGCTGTCACAGTAGTGTGTGACAGGGACAAGCAAGGGCAGGTTGGGGGACCCAACTTGGTTGTCCCCTTCATCCCACCCGTGGCAATGGCTGCTTTCCTGCCTGCCAAGAGCTCTGCAGTACTATTCTGAGCTTTTTGCATCTCATTATTTAATTTATTTATTAAAGGCTGATAGGGGAAAAGGGAGGCAATACTTGCTGAAAGCATTTGAGTTTTATTTAGATTAAGACAGGCTGTTCAAACTGGCTCAGAGTCAAACGGTTCCACTAATTACAATCTGTAGTTTAGAAAGAGTGGAAGCAGTTCTTGGTTAGCTGCTACAGCTGCAGAGCTCTGCACTTAGGGGTGAGTTTCTCATCTCAGCAAGGTTAACAAGCAGAGTTTAAAGCACATGGCAATTCCCAAACCATGAAATGGCATTTCCCAGGAAATTAGTCGATTTAAAACTGAGCTGTAAAATTAAAGCCCCTTTACTGCTCCCCATTAGTTAAAATTACAGGTGAGAAAGCAGCAGCTGGCACAGATACAACACCAGCACTGCCCCAGTGAAAGGAGCAAGAGGAGTAACAGAATCAGAATTATTGGGGTAGGAGAAGCCCTCCAGGATCACCCAGTCCAACCTGTGACACCCCACCTTGTCCAACAGCCCAGAGCACCGAGTGCCGCATCCAGGCCTTCCTGGGGCACCTCCAGGCACCATGGAGGCTCCACCACCTCCCCAGGCAGCCCCTGCCAAGGCCTGAGCGCCCTTTCCAGGAAGGAATTCCTGCTGGTGTCCAAGCTGAGCCTGCCCTGGCCCAGCCTGAGGCCGTTCCCTCTGCTCCTGTCCCTGTTCCCTGGAGCAGAGCCCGACCCCCTGGCTGTGCCCTCCTGGCAGGAGCTGTGCAGAGCCACAAGGGCCCCCTGAGCCTCCTTTGCTCCAGGCTGAGCCCCTGCCCAGCTCCCTCAGGGATTGTGCAGCCCCTGCCCAGCTCCCTCAGGGATTGTGCAGCCCCTGCCCAGCTCCCTCAGGGATTGTGCAGCCCCTGCCCAGCTCCCTCAGGGATTGTGCAGCCCCTTCCCAGGCAGCTCTGTTCCTGCCCTGGCCACGCTCCAGCCCCTCCAGGGCTCTCCAGAGCTGCCCCAGCAGTGCCAGCACAGGGATGGGCACTGCCCTGGCCGTGCTGCCACAGCCCAGGTGCCATCAGCTCCCTGTACACCTGGGCACACCTGGGCTCATGTCCAGCAGCTGTCACAGCACCCCCAGAGCCTTTCCCAGCCCCCCTGTCACCTGGAGTGCTCTGTGAGTTTGCTGCACTCCAGAGCAGGACTCAGCACCCTGCCTTACTCACCCTCAGCTCGGGGGTCTCAGCCCATCAGTCCAGCTGCCCTGACCCCTCTGCACAGCCTCCTGCCCTCCAGCAGACTGACACTTCCAATTTCTTGTCATCTGAAAACATGCTAAGAGTGCACTCAATCCCCTCATCCAGACCACCAGTAAAATAAAATAAAACTGGGCCAAGACTGAGTTAATACCTGTTGGTATCAGCTCAGCTAACCCTGACCCAAACCCTCCAAAGCAAGGAGGACAAGCAACATTTAGACCTTTGCCATCAACTCCACCATAAATCACATGATTTTTTTTGTTTGTTTGTGGCTTTTTGGTTTTGGTTTTTTTTGTTTGTTTGTTTCCCGTCTCCCTAAATAACTGCCTGGTATTTCAGAGACAGAAAAGGCAAGAACTGATAAATACTGAATGCTCATTTTAAAGATTTGGAACGTTAATTTCAATGTTTAACTAAAGTAATCATTTTCTATGTGGGGGCAACAGCTTTAAGGCTGAATCCAAATGTGCTTCATGACAGCAAACACAGAAAACTCTTGAAAGCCAACAGGGCTTTACAGGCAAAGACAATTATTAAACTGACCCCCAGGACCTTTTACACCAACCCCTTAAACATCAGAGGGAAACAGGAGTCTTGCACAGTTCATACTAAATTTGCTGCTGCTTTGGAACTCAAATAAATGTAGTTACTATTTGCATGACACATTTGCTATCTCAGTGAGACACAGGATTTCAGGGTGTCAATGTTGGTTCCATAATGATCAATATGGAATTCCCTCATGGACAAAAGCCATGGCTGATGCATTTATTTGGAGTTTGGTCTGAGCTGTCTCTTGCCTGTGATCCTCACTGCCATGCACTGAACCCAAAAGCAGTTATTTTCCCAGGATTCTCCATCCTCTTTTCTCTGGAGACAAAATTATTTCTACATGAGCAGCACTGTGACTTGTCAATAAGCACAGGCTGCTCTGCCAGACAAACAACCTCACCCAGCCACTAATTTGCTGCAGAGCACTTTGCATCCTGCCTATCCCAGTCACATTCCCACAATGCCCTAACACAGAGGCACTGGCAAGAGGAGGATTCTATGAAAGACTCAGTGTAGTCACACATCACATGAAAATTAAATGTTCATGCAAAACTTTTGCAAGGTTACTAACAGTATCACTTCAACACTGCATTAAAAACAACCACTTTTTAACCCTAAAAACAAATCAAAAATCAATTATCTAAATAAATGTAGGGGAGGAAAAACCAGAAATTTGCAAACATGCCTTACTGACATTTCACAAAACTTTAACCTCACTTCTGTACAGGTTCCACCCTTCCACACCAAAAATACAATGTTCCACATGAGGCTTTATCTGAATCCAGTGGTTGAAATTAGTGTTTCAACCCTCTAAGCACAAACTTCATCACATGAACAGTGACTACACATCACACAAGGCAACTAAGCTGGGAGAACAGAATTTACAGCAGAAAGCTGGAAACATAAAACCTTGTGCTTCAAAAAAAAAAAAAATAACCAAAACACACCAAACAAAAAACAAACACTACAACATTGTAAGGAACAGGAAAAAAAACCTACTTCCTGCAAATTAATTTTATATATAGAAGAACACCTTCAAAGCCTTGTGAGGCTCACAAAGAGTCATGGTTGTCAGGATTCCTCAACCAGTGGGTTTGGGGTGAACTTCAGCTCCAGACAGAAAGCAGAGGGGGAGACACCCCCAGCCTGCTCTGCTGTCAGCAGCTCTCCATGAGAAGTGGTAACATACACACATTGTTTTGCTCTAATTTATTCCATTTGAGGCTGCTGTTCTATATTAAGAGTGTGACAAGCCTTTATATGTCTAGTTAAATTTTAATATTAAAGTATTTTTTCCATTTGAGAAAAAGCTGACAGGGTGACTGTTAAGAAATAAAGCATCTACCTGCTCCCAATGAACTGGAGAGCAACATGTAACAAAAAATAATAAAAAATATTTTTAAAACAACTTAATAGGTTTTTAAAGGGAAGATGGCATGACAAAATGTTCTACAATTACTGACTTCCAGTTTCAAATCTGAGTAGATGTCACTGGGCTGTAGAGGGAGAGATGCAGAGAATCATGGAATGACTGGTGCTGGAGTGAATCATCAACATCTCTGGATTAAACATGAGGACTTGTTCCATTTAAAAATTACCTTCAGTAATTGAAACAGTAATTTCAGTGTAGCACCCATGAAGCACTGTGGAATGAACACCACCCGGTTCTTAGACTGGTAAGGAACAGCTGCAGGCCAAGAGCATTTGCTGATCAACAGACATAAAAAACTTAAAGAGAAATGACTGCCAGAGCACCTAAAAACAAAAACCAGAAAAATCCTCTTCACAAACACATGATTATAAAGAAACCAACTGATCAGAGAGTGATGGTATTATCCAGAAGACATTCCTACCAGGGCTTTGAACCATAGTATCAGTTTTCCTCCTTCTCCTCTCTGCCTTTTTCCTTTGTCTTCCCAAATGCATCATGCTGACAAGTAACAACCATTCAAAGAACCAATTACTGTTTCTGGGTCTTTTTTTTTAATGTAATTCCATCTTGAGAGGCTTCTTCTGTAAATCCCCGTGAGTGGGAAGCCACCTCAGCCCTGTTCTGTCACTCCATTTCCCCTGCTCTGCCCAGATGATGGTGTGATCTCTGCACCCAGGCTGCACAGTGGCACCATCAGTGATATAAGAAGTGCACATCTCTTCACTTTTCCATGAATGAAAATATTATATCAGGTTCCAGTTCCAACCCTCTCCCTTTCTTTCACAGTGTGAGAAACTCACCAATAAAGCTGAAAGAGAACAAAGTCACTGAAGCAAAACTACTTATTAATATAAACACAGTACCTGTGGCGGGTGCATCTCACTGAGGAGGCACACCTCCCCCTAAAATGTACAAACCTTTATGTCCTTCTCTCCCCCGGGGGTGCCCCTGTCCCCTCTGGGTACTCAGGAACTTCCATTCTTTCAGCTCCTACTGCACTCAAACCAACAGCTTCTCCACCCTCACCTGGTTTAACAAACATCACTTGACTCCCCTTTTCCTCACTGCCACACTCCCTCCCGAGCCCTAGCCTTGTGCCAGCTACATCTTTGCCTACATGACATTAACTATACACTCTTATGGCTGAAGCAAAACATTATTTTACCCCCCACAATCCACCTCCTTTTTATTTATCACCTTTTTGCTGAGGCCCTTGGTTTGGTTATCTGTCTGGCCAGTGTGGGCTGGGCCCTATTTGCAAAAAGCTTCTATTCACACATAACAGTTACACTCCAGACCTGTTATTTGGTAAACTCCTGCTTGTGCTGAGCTAGGCTTATTCCAAAATTTTAGGTCTTTGTTTCTGCTGAGGTGCATAGCTTTACTCTAGCTTGTGTAAAATAAGATGTAGGTCGTCTTCTGGTTTCACTCTGTTCTGATCTCGCCTCCTTGGGACCATGATCTTCTGGGCTCCTACTCTTTGACTAGCAGCTGCAAGGTTTGGGTTCACTGGCATTCTGATCACCTGCATTTCTTCTACTACACTAGCAATTAACCTGATAAAACAGGGAATAAGACAAGGCATAAGCAATAATCCAGCAAAGGCACATAATAGAAGCCCATCTTCCTCCATTAGGTTTTCCCAAATAGGTTATCCAAGGACTGAGAATCCCACAGTGTGCTCCATTTCTGTACTGGCACATAGGCAAGCTTTCTGATGTTTGAGCCTATGTTCCTAAATTTTGGACAATCCAGTAGGTTTGTGCTCCACTAGGGATCCTTTCCTGACATTTTGTAGGTTTATCAGAACAGGATACCATACTGAGCCAGAGATGATGGGCGAAGCCCCATTATTTTTTTCCAGCAACTTTCCAGGTTCTATGGCATTTAATGCAACAGTCAGCTAAAACAGGGGTTACTAGGACTAAAATTATAATCCCGGCAATAAAATTTCAATTATTTATTTCTGGGACAGATTATCTTTTGAAGGTTAATTTTAGAGGGTTACTTCTTTGTATTACAGTCCAGTCCCTGGGAGGTGACTCCACTGGTCCTTTAATTCGGATTGCAGGCGCCCACCCTCCCTCTGTAGTGTGCACTGCTGTCCCAATTACCAAGTGTATTGGAAAGGGACCTTCCCATGTCAGTGTCAAGTTTACAAAATTTTACCAACATCCAATCTCCCAATTTTACCTGATGTATGTAAATGTCCAGGGCTGATGTTTGGGGCAACAACCCCTTTCTTCTAAGATCTGCAAAAGAGAGGATTATCGCCTGCAAATCATTTTTGAGCAACAGGCCATTTGTTCCAGGAACTGGCAACCTTTCCTCCCTTCCCAGATAAGGGAATCCAAACAACATTTCAGAAGAAGATACTCCATGTCCATGTCAGGGTCTGCTAGAATCAGCAGCGTGTGCCTTCCCCTCTTCCCGTTGTCCTGCTCTGCAGAATCAGAGGTCAAGTTTCCCAGACAATTCCCCAAATTGTGAGAAACACCCACTCACCAATAAAGTTGAAAGAGAACAAAGTCATTGAAGCAAGACTATTTATTAATATAAACATGGCAGCTGAGTCAGGTGCTAGCTACATCTTTGTCTACATGACATAAAGTATACATTCCTATGGCTGAAGCAAAACATCATTTTATCTCTCACAACAGAATCGTGAAATGGTTTGGGTTGGAAGGGACCTTAAAGCCCATGCAATTCCAAACCCCCACCATGGGCAGGAACACCTTCCACTAGCCCAGGGTGCTCCAAGCTCCATCCAACCTGATCTTGGACACTTCCAGAGATGGGGCAGCCACAGCTTCTCTAGGCAACCTGTGCCACCTCACCACCCTCATCATAAAAAGCTTCTTCCTCATTTCTAATCTAAATCAACATTTGTCTCTGTTTGAAGCCATTTCCCCCCGTTCTGTCTCTCCAAAAGTCCTTGTGTCCAAAGTCTCTTTACATCTTTCTTGTCAGCTCCTTCCAGTTACTCGAAGGCCACAATTAGGTCATCCTAGAGCCTTGTCTTCTCCAGACTGAACAATCCCAATTCTCTCAGCCTTTCCTCACAGCAGAGCTGCTCCATCCCTCTGATCATCTTGGTGCCTCCTGTGGATTCACTCCAAAAGCTCCAGGTCCTTCCTATGCTGGGGGCCCAGAGCTGGAGGCAGCTCTGCAGGTGAGGTCTCACCTGAGCAGGGCAGAATCCCCTCCCTTGGCCCCTCTTTTAACCCTTATCCTCCTGTTCAACACTTCACCAACTGCTCCCCTTCCACACCTGTAATATGAGAAGGAGCCTGATCAATTCCATCTCAGTAGAAATGGCAGAATGGAAGATAAAACTCTCCAGATTTCCTGACTACCACACACAGGTGAAAAGTTCTTCATAGGTCATACAGTGCAGTTCTGCTCTGGGTGGTGCCATTGAATCAAAGAGGCTTCCAAAGCCCTGACTGCACCTATTTATCTCTTACAGGTGCCTTCATCCTAAATGATGCTTATAACACATCCAGCACATGTATATATTGTATTTTAAACAGTATCACTTACAAATGGCAAATCTACCTAGCAATTTCTGTCTGTTAACCACCATTCTTTCACACATTCTTAAATTTTGATCTCAAGATCAGACTGATAGGTCTAAAGATAGCAGTTCATCTTTCCCTCCATTTTTTTAAATCACTACTGCACAAACCAAAGACTCAACTAATGTTACTTTCTATTACTAGCTCTTCACCTTCTTCACCCTACTTTTAAAACTGCTCTTAAAAGATTATCCATACACCTGCTCAAGGGCAAAATTCAATTATAATTAGATGAAGAAAAAACTTTAAAAGTGAAGTAATGATTTGGAGGATACAATGAACTTCTCAAAATCTAATCAAAGCATTTAGATTAAAGGAGTAGCAATGAAAAAGGCAGAAAATCTCATTTGAACCAGTGAATATCATCAGTATACAAACAATCAGGACAAAGTACAACATGGGCTATTTTAGGGGCAACACAACGCAAATGTTATGACAGGAGTCCTACAAACTGCCTCGGTGCATGTAAGTAACACAGGATGTAAACACGTGTCCCAAGTTCCCACCTCCAGGGCTCGGGATGGGCTCTGCAGTCTGAGCCAGCTTGGGCAAGGACTCGCCATTCTCCAAAAGCTGGGTGTGGAAACAGCTCTCTAAAAGCATGTTCAGATTGGCAGCTGAGACTCTGATGGCATCAGTCTGATAGCACCCAGCCTGTCTGCAGGGGCTGCAAGGCACCTCCTTGTACCAATCAATTCAGCATCACAGCTGTTATCCACTTCATAAATCAGTCCTGTAATTCTATTTTGTATTAGTGCACTTGGAGAGGGAAGTGTGCTACAACCCTTCTGAACGTAAACTTCAGTGAAAACACAGAAAACATCTCAAGGCACAAACCATGGCTGTGGAAAAAAACTAAATCCAAAAAAAACCCCAAACCAGACCCAGTGATGCACAGCAATTTTGCTTCCCCACTTTCAATCCTGTTGCAGTTGCTGCCGCTGGTTTGCTCCGGATATCACCAGGAAGCAAGGACAGCAGGGAGGACTGCAGCACTGGGTTTGGCTTTATTTCCACATGGAACCACAATGTCCTGAGCTGGAAGAGACTGACAAGGATCACCGAGTCCAGCTCCTGGCGCTGCACAGGACACCCCAACAACCCCACCCTGAGCCTGAGCGCATTGCCCCAGCGCTCCTGGAGCTCTGGCAGCCCTGGCACCACAGCCACTGCCTGGGGAGCCTGGGCACTGCCTGAGCACCCTCTGGGGGATGAGCCTCTCCTGACCTCCACCTAAACCTGCCCCAACACAGCTCCAGCCATTCCCTCGGGTCCTGTCGCAGAGAACAGAGACCAGAGCTGCCCCTCAGGAGGAACTGCAGTTCACAGGGAGCTCTGAGCTCAGTCTCCCCTTCTCTCCTGCAGTAATATTTCTGAAGATGCCCTGGAATAAGAGTGCAGGTGGCATATTGCCCCATCTACCTTTAGTTCAGTGCCCATTTAGAACAACATGTCCTGTGCAGTCTATGGATAGGGTTCCTCATAAGATTTTATTTACATTTTTAGATCCTAAGCAGGGTTTAATTTCAAAATCATACACCTGAAAAGTTTGCGTTCAGTTTATTCTATGTGTCCAGGAATATCTCAAACAGTATACAACGCCAGCAATATTTTGAGATATTTTACTGTATAATCAGTAGGACATTGGCTACCAAGATCAGGATGAGATGATCCATAATATAATTCATATTACATATATCAAAACTACTTAGTTCAACTATTTTACCCTGCTGACCTGTTCTCTTTTCTCCTTAGCTCCACTACTTAAACAGAATACCATATATTAAGGAACATAAGTGACATGCACAATAATTACTTTGACTCCACAGCTCAGAAGTCATAGAGCTTTACCCACATGTATGTTTTACACATACTATGTACAGAAGTAGCTGCCAAAAGAAAACCCAAAAAGGAAATTTCAAAACTTACCATTTCTACTATTTCACTCCTTGGAGAAATTACAGCAACACTCAGCTCACCAGGGCCAAACTTTTCCTGAGTTTGTTTTTAAAGACGTAATAATGAACACGTACAACTTATAAAAAATCTTATAAAAGGACTTGAAGTCATTACAGGAGAACCTCTGCTCAAATGTGAGTCAGTCATGAGAAAGGGAAAAATATGTGTGTGTATATATTTTACCCCATTAAAATCACAGCTATTTGGTGCTTCTTTAATTTAATTGGAGATTAAAGGGAAAGCATCTCATGCCAAGTCACAGTCCTGATCTGCCATTAATCCTCAGCAGATCAAGAGCCCAGCCTGCAAAAGGGCTTCCAACACTCACTTTGGCCATCAGGCAAGGCACCTTTTAACTGCTCTTATCACATATTTAAATTAGGAGAATTTTAAAACTTTCCACAATGCTTTCTGACCTCAAAATGGGTGCTTTTTCTTCTTCAGATATGACAGTTACCACAGAGATCATTCATAGAGGTTTATCTCCTCCTTAAGCATTGATGGTAGTGGCCTTCATCCACCTACTTTCATATTTTCAGTGTGTTACAAGACACTAAGGAAACATCAATTTCAGTTGTGTCTATAGAATCCTGTTAATCTCCCTAAACCTGAACAGAAAGATTTCCTTCAGTGAATGACAGAAGTTGATTTATTATTTATTGAACTTACTACAGAAACACAAGATAGCCTTGATGCCCAGAGAGCCCCAGAAAGCCTAACCATGAAGGGCTCAGGCTTCTGCAAATTTATAGCTTTAAATCAATACCAAATGTATGAAAAATTCAAGTGCAAACAAAAATCAATAGACACACACATGGTTGTCTCCTACAGAATTTCTTCTTCAAATCCACAGGTAAAAAGCAAGGAACTCTATGGACACAGGCTGAGAGAGCTGGGATTTGTTCAGCCTGGAGAAAGCTCCAGGAAGAAATTCCAGCACCTTGCATTACCTAAAACAGCTCCAAGAGAGCTGGAGAGAGACTTTGGAGAAGGACATGAAACGACAGGACAAGGGGGAATGCTGTCCCACTGACTGCAGGCAGGGTTGGATGGGATATTGGGGAGAAATGGTTCCCTGTGTGGGTGTAAGGCCCTGGCACAGGGTGCCCAGAGCAGCTGTGGCTGCCCCATCCCTGGAAGTGTCCAAGGCCGGGCTGGATGGGGCTTGGAACAACCTGGGACAGCGGGAGGTGCCTCTGCCCTTGGCAAAGAGAACAGACGGATGAAGTTACGTCAACCCACAAGAAAAAGGGAAAGCACTCCCTCCATGCTCCCTGGGAGAAGCTCCAGCCCACCCAACCTCTCATGTAGAACCTGTCTTACCACAGGGCACTGCTTGAGGAGCCCAGGTCTAAAACTACACAGTGTGAGTCACCATACCTTCATGCACTCATGCTTCAGTCCTCCCTGCCTTGGGATACTGGAAATCAGTGGGATTTGGACAGTGAGAATATAGCAAAGGATGTCTCCTCCAGCACCACATCCCAGCTAATGCACACACATCTTGCACTGCAAGCAAGCAAAACTCAGGCACAGAGGCCACTCTGATGCCTCAACCAGCTTTGATCCTATAACACAATTTCCACATTGTGATTTCTTGTCTTTCCATATCACATGACAAATTCCCATAAGTGCTGAACAGAGAAATTAAGATCACATTTAAACTCCATCACTTTTAACACACAATATCCTTTTTCATCAGCCTCAGTGAAGATGATTTAGGCATATTCTTAGCAACATTAACCACATTTCTTCTGTAGGGCAGTATTATTCTCAGAATAGACAACTGAATACCAGTTGCCATCCAAACTGTCATTAAAATATGCTTCCAAACCTCCAAATTCCTATGTAAATAGAGTCATCATCAGAACATCTTTAGACCATATATATAATTTGCCCTAATTAATTGATAGGGAAACTGAACCAAGGGGATTAAATTATGAACTGCATTGACTCCTGAAGTCTGTGATACTCTATTCTCAAGGGAACAGTAAAGTTAGAGGCTATAAAGTCATTTCAGCTTTTCCAGCCAGACCACACATTCCTGTTTCACCAGAAATTCAAATCCCCATCCTCTCACATTCAAACTCCAAACTTGCATAGAAATTGTTATTGTACCATTCACGTAAGGCAATTCTGCTGGTACTGACATTTGCCTGCTGTCCTAGAAATTCTCAACAGCTCAGGTACTGAGAAAAGCTGAAAGTGATCCACAAATCACTGGTTTAACATGCTTTCAGTAGCACTAGAGTTTTCTTTGGGCTCGTCACATAAATTCAGATAAAACAAGTTAACAGACTATCAGAGTATCCACAAGAAAATTTTAAATTCCAGTAATATTAATATGGATGTTTCAGAAAAAGTGTGCATAGGCGGGAAGTCAGATCCTGGTTTTGACTTTGAACCACATCAACACCTCCTCAAAATGATTCATCCTCCAGAAGTTGAACGAGGGCTTACTTAAACACCCATTACTGTTCCCAAAATGAAAACCAGTAACTGTAAAGGGTCACTGCAGCCTGTGCTGGTGAGAAAGACACTGACTTACCCAAATTTATAGAGCTGCCTGTTATGTGTTTCAGTGTAATAAATCAATCCCTTAACTAAAGTGCACTGACACACTGTCAAACAAGGAGGCAGCAACTATACATAAATGCAGATGTAAACTGAGTGTCTTGAACAACAATATACTTCAGCTTTTTCAACAAAACTAAAAGCAACTCACCCAACAATTCTGCCTGTTCCTGATCTCTCCTTGAAAAAAATTAAAATTAAAATCACCAGTGACCACAAAACTAATTATTTCTCACTATATTATTTGGAATTCAGTACTTTGCTTCCAGCAACATCAGTCCATGCTCACAATTTGGATACAGCAGTATACTTTTTTCTAGCAGCACTAAAATCCTTACTAGGAAACAACGCTGGAGATTTCCCTGGTTTTTGGGCTTTTTTTCCTTGTAGCACTGGCCAGCCCAGTCAGCACTTCAGTTCCACACTATTCTGAAACTCAGGTCTTGCAAAGGCTGGAAATCTTTGCAGCATCACCTTTGATGATCTCACACAAGATCAAGGTATGTAGCAAGCAGACACTAGAGATCTATGCTCTGAAATCACTATAAAATTCAAGTGACACTCTCCACTCTGGATTAATGGGAGATTGACTGTGTAAATTAATCATTAAGAAGACAGGTGCACAACTCTGGTAGGAAACATGTTGCACCTTGCTGCAAAAACCTTCACAAAACCACTCTGAAAAGCTGATTTTAGAGGAACTCGAACACGCTCTTGATCGTAACAAGCAATGAAATCTAAAAGCTGTGCTCATGGTAAACCTGAATCATACATTTTTGCTAGATAGTGCAATTACATTCAAAATATCTGGAACATGTGGAAAACGACTAAACTGTGGCAGGAAAGAGATAATGACACAAGCACAAAGAAACTGAAGGGGAAAAACAGACAAACAAAACCAAAAACCAGCCCCACAAAACAAACCAAAACCACAAAAAACAAAAACAGACAAAACAAACACTAAAGCCACTCAATACACAGCTAAGCCACTGCAGGAGTAATTTTTTTCACTGCAATGACTGAAAACTAAATAGTTTTTAATCACAAAGTAATTGAAGACATTCCTTCCCTTTGCCATGAAAAAATATTAGACCCAACCTAAATTTTCTGAATGGAAAAATACCTCTCACGTTCTGTATTTGAGTTTATAAAAGGAGTTTACAAAAAAAATGCTAATTCATCTGTGCCAAGCTTCTTATCCTTTGAGTAGACAAGCACCACCTTGGAGACAGATATTAAATTTTCAAGCAATACAAACACTAATAAGAAAGTCTTCCAAAGACTGTTTTCCTAGCACAATTTTCTTCTTTTTTTTTTTTTTCTTTCAGCTTATAGAAACTAGCAAAGAAAAAAAAAGGTTTCTGAGACTCAGGAAACAGAGGGCAAAGGGAAATAATAGAAAATCTGGGATTTTCACAGCTGTATTTGTACATCCTGCATCAAGCTGAGCAGCACTGTCTCATGGTAAAGGTCATTACAGATAATTTTCAAAGATGATGTGCAACACCCTGTACCTACACAAAGCAACAACCTCCTATTTAAATTTTTGCAACATGCACCGAGCACACCCAAGCTAAGTTTGTGTACAACAGTGCTTTCACCTCTGCAGCTGCGAGCCCAGCAGGCACAGCAGGGAATAAAAGGGAGTTTACACACTGGAAAACCCTTGGCTGGAATGCCCAGACCACCTCTGTCAGCATGGTGTCCCTTAAACCAGCTTAATTCCATTTCTGCATTTTCAGGAAACTGAAAATTCTGAATCTGGTCATACTGCAGGAAATTTGTTTTAGCAAGTGAAGCCACAACCAGGACCAGGAATATTTTCCTGATCCTGGGGTATCCAAGAAGTACTTGTCACAATCTGTTCTGCTCAGCTGCCCCTCTTTAGCAGGAATATTGCTCAATTCATCAGTAAAACATTTAAATTCTTCTTCATCATGCAAGATGCTCTAAGACACTTATTATCAGCCCAAAACAGAATCCATTTTCTTTCAATTATTCTCCAAATCCCCCACTATGCCAATGTCCCAAATTTAGGTTATCAGATTGCTACATAAAGCTTGTTCTGTGTGCAATTAAGGGCTCTTAACAACCCTAATGATGTCACAACTCTGCAATAAGGACAGAGCCCTTACATTCTGAATATCCCAAGCATTTCCCATTCAAGCCCAAACCATGCCTGGAATCATCTGTATGCAGCACACATCCACCAAAACCCTGCAAGCAACCTGCCTCTCCATCAAATAAATATTTACTTTAAGCAAAAGGAGGAAAAGTGACAATCTCAAGTAGATCTAAAGGAACTTCAGTGAGGACCAGCCATGAACAAAGCAAGGGAACAAAAGCAGGAAACAAAAAGCAAACATCCTTACTGCTCCAGTGTTTCAGTGACTAAATGAGTATTTCATTCAAAACTGTGCACAAAAGCAAATTATCATCTCTGTTCACTGCTGCAAAATTGATCACCAAATATTCCAGCCCAGCTTCCAAGCTGCTGCAGTGGTTCAGTGGGCAGATGTGAGCGTGTGGCTGTTCAAGAACAAAGCACTGGCACAAACTGCTGTGGTCCCTCTTACGGTGAATTCCAGTTCGGAGCAGCTCCCTCCTCCCCCAAAACTACTTTGCTTCAGCCTTTTTTACTCTGTTTTTTCACTATGCTTTACGAGATGTGATTTAAAAGCTCCTACTTGCAGGGAGTATTTTGAGTGCAGGAAAAAAGAAGCAAAGCTCTGTCTGGTCAAGAAGGTAATTCTAAGTGCTGTGCCTAGAACTTCAAATCAGAAAAAAATTCTTCAAGGAAACCATTCAAGAAAAGAGGACCTAAGGGTATGCTAAATTAATACAGTAAGACAACAGCTTGGTGAGCAGCAGCATTACCTAAATATAGGATTTTCAGCATGGATTTCATAAACATGTTACGTGCAGGAAGCTCAGAGTTTGAAATTTGATTGCTCACAAAAGCTTCAGAGGAACAAGCCAGGAAAATCAAATCCATCACACACATTTAAAATATTATTTAAATTTATCAGGACATGGGACAAAAGGATCACTGGTCCTAGATTTTTTTTTTTTTTTAATTGAAGAAAACAACTATTTTCTGTGAAAACAGTGCCAATTTCAGCCATTTTTTGGTATTTCAATATAAGTTATTTATGTTAAATATAAATTGATGAAGATGGTAACAAACACCTGGCTGGACCTGAGCTCATTTTATTAATTTCCAAGGGAAGCTGAGGCTGCCCCACTCCTGGAAGTGCTCAAGATCAGGCTGGACAGGGTTTGGAGCAACCTGGTCTAGCAGAAGGTGTCCCTGGCCCATGGCAGGGGGTTAGAATGAGAAGAGCTTTAAGGTTCCTTCCAACCCAAACCATTCTGTGATTATTTTGCATCCAAAACGAAAGGAACAGCTGAGACTGAAATACTGGGAAAATCTAGAGCAGTGTCAGCAAAGTGCTAAGGGACTCAGGCAGGTATTCCCTGATCCTTACAGGAACAGAGAAATGACAAAAACGGTGACTGCTGCAGAGAAGGAGGCATTCTAAGTCCAAGTCAGTGATATGTTTCTGGATTTGGCAGGCACAGGAATGTTACCCTTCATCTGCTCTGTTCCAGGAGCTCTCATGCTCAGACGTGCTCAGCAGGAAGACAGGAACAGGACAGGACTTCTCTCTCTCTCACACACAGAGTGTTCAGTAATTCCAACCACTAAAGCTCCAACAGGCAAGGCACTGGATGTTTGTGAGGCAGAGATGATGGGGAGGATCCAGCACGAGCTGTTTTGTCTGACTGCTCTGAATTTTCCACTACTGCCTCCTTACTACAAAGCAGACTGAAAACAGGCAGCGAGCTTATTGCAAACATTAACAAAACCTCCCGCAAGTCAAATATTTATGCTGCTCGTTTAGTGCACGGCACAAACTGCAGAACAATTCAGATATTTCAAAAATACTGAATTATTTCACAGGTGAAGTTTAGTTCTTAGAACAGCCCTAGTAAAATTTCAGATTGTCCAATAAAACAGTGAGAGGAGCAATAACAGAGAATTCAGATTAAATATTACCCATGAGTTTCCCAATGAACAGATCATTTAAACAGAATCATGGAATGGTCTGGGTGGGAAAGGACCTCGAAGACCTCCTTCACCTTCCACTGGACCAGGTTGCTCCAAGCCACAAAATAGATAATATTTATATATTATATACATGTATGGATGGACAGAAATATAGATATGCATTCATAAGGATATCCACACATACCTCCAAGAACTAAAAAAAACCATATAATTGTTCTTTTTTTCTCAGTGCGTTCATTAAAATTGATGATGTTTAAGTATTTCCTACTCAAATAGCTTCTTCTTTTTCACCAGTGCAGTGTTTGAGCAAGTCTTACATTAAGCAGCATGGAAGAGAAAATCATTTTAAAGCAAAATAATACCCTAATGAAAAGGGAGGAACAGAATGGGGATCAGACACAAATGCAGGCCCCAGATCTAATTTGAGCACTTAAACTGATTGGATTCAAATTGCCAACATCCTTGGATCTATTAAGCATCTTCCTGACCTTCCTAAATCTACAAATGCCTCAGGTAGCTTCTTAAAGACAACAGCTTGTATTTAAGCTTTTGACCAGAAGTTCCTATTTATTTAACAAAGAGAATTGTGATAGTTCTTTTCCAGCTCACAACTCCCTCAGGTAGTGATTTACACAAACCTAGAGATAAAATTCCTCTTCCTTCACTGTAATATTCTTTGGCCAAGCACACTCTACTACCACCAAGTCCTTCATAACATTTAATCAGCAACATGTAACTGCTCCCATTATATTACTAAAAAGAGAGTTTAAAGGATACAGTCTAATCTGTTTTTTACTCCCCAACTGTCAGGTTGCATGGTTAAGTCCTGCTTAGTATTTGCCATCTCCCACCACAAAAAGAGTATTACCATGAAAGGAGCACTAGTGCCTTTACACACAAAATCCATATTCCTGGAATAATTTGGTATTTCATTATATAGTCAAAATATTATTTTCAGCTACCATCAAACTGCCCATCAGTGAGCCTACACACACAAACCACATACACTAACTGTTCAATAAGTCAATCATTATCCTGAAATTTGTTAATCCAACCCTTTACAATCTCAGGACAATAAATGCAAGTGAACCAGAGGTCATTTCTTGCTCTGTGCTTTACTTGCCTTGTCTGGTGAGGAGGGGCTGGGGGAACTGGGAGGGCTCAGCCTGGAAAAACTCGTGGCCAGAATGAGAAGAGCTCATTCTCATTCACTCCCCAAACTCCCAAAACAGAAGGGTGCAGCCAGGGGGAGTCAGGCTCTGCTCCCAGGGAACAAGAGACAGGACCAAGAGGAAATGGCCTCAAGTTGCACTTTTGGTGCAGGGGTTAGACTGGATACTGGGGAAAATCTTCATGGAAAGGTTGGTCAGGCACTGGGACAGACTGCCCAGGAAAGTGGCTGAGTTCCTATCCCTGGAAGTGTTCAAAAACACGTGGGTATGGTTACTGGTGGTCTTGGCAGGGCTGGGGGCAGCTGGGCTGGATGATCTTAGAGGGCCTTTCCACCTTTAATTCCATCTGCTAATTAGGCAGCTGGCTGACAACTCAGTTTAGGCAGCATGAGAGGTTGTGTCACTGAGCTGCAGACAGCGCTTTGAAGAGTCTGTTAACAAAGTGGGCAGCATCTTTTTGATTGTACAATAATCAATGCTGCCAATTTCACTCTCAAGTTTGGAGCTCCCAAGCTCCCACTGCTCCAAATGCCATCTCAGGATGCTGCTGCAGCTCTGCGACTAGGGGAATTTCTCATCCCTCCCAGCAGCAGCTCCTCTCCTGCCCATATCATGGCAGCTTGAAGGCACAGCAGCCTCCAGCCAGCCCAGAGCCCTCTGGAGGTTTATGCTCAAACAGAAGACACAAGCACATCAGGCACATTCCGTGTTTTGTTTCAGCTTCTGTTAACACCAAGATGTTTATCTTTGAACAACTAAAGTGGCTGGTTCTACATCTTAGAAAAAAGTCACATGAAGTCCTTCCTAAATCAGCCTGCCACCTCTAAAAAGCATCACTGATCTGGGGTGTGTTACTCATACACCTAACTGCAGTTAAAAAAAAAAGATTTCCCAGGGAAAAAGGGGAATGGAATATTAGAAGACTGCAACTCGATGCTACAATGTTCATCCTTCACTGTGAACACAAGAAGATGTGAGATATTAGTGGGTTAGTGAAGCACGAGGTGTAACTTTACAGTGTAAATGAAAACACTCAATGCCACAAATACAGTCATCATATACATCTAGATTAGACAGGATGATTAACATGCCAAATTTAATTACATCTCTCAGTCCAGCAGATAAGCACATAGAATACACTGCACTTAGAAAATAATTTTCACCTGCTCTTCTACTTCCCATTTGTACCTACAGCATTTAATAACACATTAAGTCCTTTAAAGCCAAACTCTTGACAACCATGAACCAAACAAAAACCTCCTGCAGAGCCAATTCTGACAGGAGACAGAGCAAACTCAAGGCATGTGAAAGAAGACACAAGACTGCAAAACTAGGACCATTGCTTGCATTTCTCAGAGCTCCAAGTTTAAAAACATTACTAGAAATTCCAACTCCTTAATACACTAATAAACAGACAAATCATCTACAGAGAAAAACATGTATTATGTTTTCAGGCAACATTTTAGACTAGAATTATATGCGAGAAAGAAAAAAGAAGTTCTATCAAAGCAGGTAAGAGGAAAAAAATTGAGATTCTAATAGCAGTGAATATATACCAATTCTTCTTTTTACTTGGCATTACTATTCAGAAAAGAAGTCTCTCAAATCCAGTCCCTAAAAACCACAAATATCCTAAGTTACTCCAAGAGAGTAACAGGTATGAGGCTATTCCTTAAAGCGCTCTCCCAGCTAAAAGAAAATGCTTTTCATGACAGCAGCATTGAAAAGACATTAAAAAGGCAGGTCTGGACTTCCAGGGCTTGCCTAGCCTGGAATTGTTTCTATACAAAACTCCTTTCAAACTGTTTGCAATACACACACATCTACAGACAGTCAATAAATATGAATAAAAAAATAAAGTATTTTTCTTCCATGAGTTCAGGTTATATAAACAGTTACCCTCCTCCCAAATCAATAAGGAACATCATCAAAGGGTGCTTGGTACTTTCATCAGCTCCCCAAGAAAGCAGTCACTGCCTAGGATAATCATCCTTTTCTCATTTCCTTCTTTTCCAGGAATCAGCCCTGCCAGGGAATTCACCTAATGCATGCAGACACACACTGGCTCTCCTCTGCCACAGATGAATCCAAGGCAGGTAACCATCTTACAGAAATCCTTGCCATAATGCCAGGGAGCATCCTCACACTATTCCCATGAAGATTTCCATTTTCTCATCCAGTGGGATACACCTCAGTCACACAACCCAACCGAGTAACTCAACACTAAAAGAACTGGCCCCAGCACTGCAGAAACACACTTTCCATCAGCATACAGCCCAAAAATCACTGTCCTGTGCAGACACCCCTCATTCCCACACACTGTTGTTTGCACTTGGCCTGGACCAGTGCAGAGCCAGGGAATTCCATCCCCCAGCCCAGAGCCCTCCTTTAGTCCTTTTTTCCTCAAAAAAAAAAAAACCAAAACTCTGAAGCAGCAGGACTCTCCAAATACCCTCTGTCCTGTTCAATCCCCTCCCACTGCCCATTCTGGTCTCCCCACAAGCCCAGGAGATTTCTCCCACCAGGCTGCTATTCCCACTGTCCCTCCCCAAAAGCCAGCAGCATTACATCTCCAGATGATGAGCCTCCCAAATGCCAGCTACTCCCATAAGGATACTGCTTCTCTCCCCTGCACCTACTTCTCCTGAAATAACCTTTAACCAAAACCAGCACCTGCTGATCTGCCAAGAGGAGCTTCCTTAACCCCCCTGCAAACACCTCTAGAGTCTCCACACCGCTCTGACGCCCACTTGCCCGCCCTTCTCCTCCAACCTGTTCTAAGTGTGATCTAGTCCCATGCACACATTAGTCCTTCTCCCCGCCCAGGAACTGGCCCCACACCCACACTGACCTCCTGTGTCCACCTGCTCCTCACTGCTTCCATCAGCTCCACCATCCACACAAAGGCACCCCCATTCACCCACCATCCTTACACTTCCATTTCTAAGTTCCCAAACCTAACCTTGCCACCAAAAGAATATCCCCATACCCACTCCCCTCCAGCCTTACTTTCTGTCTGGACCTACTAAAACTTAAACCAAACATTTTCCTGGCCCTGCAATCCATCAAACCCAGATCCCCACTGATCCAGTGCCCTACAACCACATCCCTGCTCCTACACAGCCCCTTAGAATCACAACTGATCACCAGCAATGCCTGTGTAACCCCAGCCAACCAACACCAATAATTCAGCCCCCTTAGAGGCGCCTCTCTGCATAACAAACATCCTGTACTCACCAACTGGGGCACTAAACATCCACTTCCCATTGCTCTGAGAGCTCCCCCAGGAAGCCCAACCACTCGCCTCCTCTGGGGACAGTCAGACCAAGCCTTCCACACTGTCACCCCATCACATCCATGCTGCTGTCAGCCCTCAAGCCTGTTTCTGCACACCCACCTCTCCCTCTGCATCCAAATCCCTTCTGTCCCCCTTCATGACTCCTGCCCATACACCCACATCCCCCTCAACCAGGCCCATTCTCACACCCTCACTGCCCAGAGACCCAGCCCCTATTGTCCTCTCAAGATGCTCCTATCCTGCCCTAACACCTGCATCCTGACTGCCACCTGCACCTGCCGCTCACCTTTATCATCACCCGAGTGTCCCTCACCATTCCCTTGACCTGCCACTCACCCTCAGTGTCACTTCCACCTACCGCTCACCTTTCACCTCACCTGGTCCCGCCCCTCACCTTTACTGTCACCCGGCCCTTTCCCTGCTGCCCTCACTCACCCCTGGACCCTCCTCAGCAGGTCTGAGTGCCCAAACCTGCTCCTCGTACCCACCTCCCTATTGCCCTCAAGTGCCCCTTAGGGCCCCCGAGCCACTGCTGCGTCTTCTCCTTTCTCCCTTGCCCTGTCCCTGCCCCCTATCCCTGCTGGGGCTGCCAGACTCTCCCCTCGGTAGCCCAAACCAGCCCGCTTCCCACGGTTCAAACGAACTCCCCACCCAAACCAGCCCCTCACTTGAGCCAGACTTTCCTTCCCGTACCCCAAAGATAACCCCTCACTCCTGAACCAGCCCCGAACCAACCCCAAACCAGCCCCGACGCCCCGTCCACACGGACCCCTCGCGTCCCCGCCCCCCGCCCCGCGGAGGCTCACCTGAAGCGTCCCCCGCAGTGCTGGCACTGGTCGCCCACCCAGCCAGGCTGGCACTCGCACTGCCCGGTGCCCGGCTGGCACCGCCCGCCGTTGGCGCACGGCTTGTCGCATTCCTTGGAGACTGCCACCTCCTCGCCGGCGACGGCGGCGGGGCCCAGCACCAACAGCAGCAGCAGCGCCAGCAGCGGCGGCGGCGGTGGCGCCGGTGACCTCCCGCCCCGCCTGCCCGGTCCCCGCCGCGCCATCTGCGGCCGCTGCCGGGTCGGAGCGGGGCGGGCGGGGGGCGGCGGCACAACGCGGACCATCGGCCGCCGCGGGGCCTCCGCCGATCCCGCTACGGTGGCCGCGAGTGGGGGGGGAACCGAGAGGGCGGGGCCAGTGACGTCACGGCGCGGCCATGGCGGCGGGGAGGGGGCGGGTCAGGGACTCGCAGTCACAGCGTCCATGTCACGGATCAGTCTCTAGTGTCGAAAGAGTGGAAGCAGTTCTTGGTTAGCTGCTACAGCTGCAGAGCTCTGCACTTAGGGGTGAGTTTCTCATCTCAGCAAGGCTAACAAGCAGAGTTTAAAGAGTTTAAAGCACATGGCAATTCCCAAACCATGAAATGGCATTTCCCAGGAAATTAGTCAATTTAAAACTGAGCTGTAAAATTAAAGCCCCTTTACTGCTCCCCATTAGTTAAATATTACAGGTGAGAAAGCAGCAGCTGGCACAGATACAACACCAGCACTGCCCCAGTGAAAGGAGCAAGAGGAGTAACAGAATCAGAATTATTGGGGTAGGAGAAGCCCTCCGGGATCACCCAGTCCAACCTGTGACACCCCACCTTGTCCAACAGCCCAGAGCACCGAGTGCCGCATCCAGGCCTTCCTGGGGCACCTCCAGGGACCATGGAGGCGCCACCACCTCCCCGGGCAGCCCCTGCCAAGGCCTGAGCGCCCTTTCCGGGAAGGAATTCCTGCTGGTGTCCAAGCTGAGCCTGCCCTGGCCCAGCCTGAGGCCGTTCCCTCTGCTCCTGTCCCTGTTCCCTGGAGCAGAGCCCGACCCCCCTGGTTGTGCCCTCCTGGCAGGAGCTGTGCAGAGCCACAAGGGCCCCCCCCCCGGGCCTCCTTTGCTCCAGGCTGAGCCCCCTCAGCCGCTCTTGGTGCTCCAGAGCCTTCCCCAACTCTTCCTTTCCCTGGGCGTGTTCCAGCCCCTCGGTATCCGTGCTGAACTGGGGGCTTGGGGTTGCCCTGCACCAGAGGTGCCCCTGCAGTGCAACACAGGGCACGGGCACTGCCCTGGGATGGAGCAGCCCAAACTGGACTCCACATGGACGATGGACACATCCCAGCATCCCAGGGTGTCACCGTAACCCAGGTGAGCCCAAAAAGGTTCTGTCAGAGGAGGGGTTGTGTCCCCCTAGCAGGTCAGGAATGCCCCCCCACCCACTGTGAGCGTGGGCCTGAGGCACAGGGCGACCTCGAGGCAAAGGGGAGGGAAAAGGAACTGTTCAAGGCTGAATGGGGCTCTGATCCACCGAGGAAGCTAAGTGGAAAGAAATTGTTCCCTGTGAGGGTGTGAGGCCCTGGCACAGGTGCCCAGAGCAGCTGTGGCTGCCCCTGGATCCCTGGCAGTGTCTCAGGCCAGGCTGGACATCAGGGCAGCCTGGGACAGTGGGAGGTGTCCCTGCCATGGCAGGGGTGGGATGAGATTTAAGATCCCTCCTAACTCAAACCACTCTGTAATTTCATGATTCTAGTTGTGTAAACAAAAAAAAAAAAAAAAAAAAAAAAAAAAAAGATCTGAAGAACAGGATGCCCTCCCACCCTGAAAAACAAGGCAGTGATCTCCAAGGACTTCTGGGCTGTAATTTGTAACAGCAAAGGCCTGAACAAGGAAGAATAAAGAAGTTTAAAATCATTCTCTTCTGAATTTGCGGGCAAAGCAGCAAACTCAGTTGGACACACAGCAAGGATATCCTTTGCAGCAGGAAGGATGAAAATTTCAGACCTTTCATTTTTAACAGAGTCAAAAAGATGTGAGAAACCTGACAGTGTTTGCAGTTCTTGGGCAATTGTTACCTTTGGTCTGTCTCCAGCAATATGATTGTGTCTTGACTTACACAAATTGTTTTGAGTGAGGAAATATGTCAACAGCTGAGAATTTATTATTGAAAGAAAAAAAAATAAAAGAGGAAAAGATACTATTCACATTTTTCCCTCCGAAAGGGTGACTAGGATTTCGGTGCAGCAATATAAAGACACACAGGAGACTGGGTGGAAATAGGCAGCTCACCAAATTTAAACAGTTCACTTGTGTTTAGAAATTCAAATGTTATTTACCTGTCTGAGGGAGGTTCTCAGTGGGAGCCTTAGTGATTTCTGTGCAAGTTACTGGGATAACGAACAGTGTTGAGCAGATAGGAAAGAAAACATTCTAAAGAGTGGCTGTTTTTTTCTTGTCAGTCAATTATCTCTTGCAAAACTGTTGCTCAGAGATTTTGCCTTTTCTGCTTGAGGACTCAAGAAGGAGGATAAACTCTTGGGTTTAGTTTAAAACTGCTGGAGTGGGCTGACTTTATATTCAAAGGCAACCAAAACCAAAAAGGTGTGAGTGTTGAGAAACAGAGGTTGCAAATCCCTTGTAGGCTATACAGAAATGGAGGCACAGAGAGGCTATTTCTACATACACCTATATTCCTGGGACACAGACAACTGCCAGCATGCCCTGAATCTGTGGGTTCAGATATCCAGCCGTTTCCCAAGGTGCTGCCAGAAAAGCCAGACTGCCTGAGAGTCAGCCAGCTCAGCACACAGGCAGTGCATGACACTGCTCTCTGGATTGTCACTGTGGTGGGGTGGCCCTGGCTAGACACCAGGTGCCTCCTGAAACTGCTCTCACTCCCCTCCTCTGGGCAAGGGAAGAAAATACAATGAAAGGCTCAGAGCTGGGATAAGGGCAGGCAGAGATCAGTCACCAGCTACTGTCATGGGCAGAAGAGATGGAGGAAATCAGTTTAATTTATTAATTACCAATTCAATCAGAGCAGGGCAATGAGAAATAAACTCCAATCCTAAATCACTTTTCCCCCTACCCCTCCTTCCTTCCCAGGCTCAATTTTCCTCATGCTTCTCTCCCTCCTCCTTCCAAGTGGTGCAGGGGAACAGGAAATGGGGCTGTGCTCAGTCCATCACACACGGTCACTGTGCTCCTTCCTCCTCAGGGGTTGGACTTCTCACACTCTGCCCCTCTTCCAGTGTGGGCTTCCCGTGGGGGCACAGCCTGCTTCGGGCATCCTCCTGCTCTGCCATGGGTGTTCACGAGCTGCAGTGGGTCTGTGCACCCCCACAGCTCCATCAGACATGGAGGGAAGCTCGAGCACCTCCTCACAGGAGCCACCCCCGGATCAAACCCTGGTAACCCAAACCCAGCACAGCCACACAGGTGCTGGCAGCACAAGTTGCTCCCACCAAGTGATGCCAAAAGGTTCCAACCAGTGGAAGTGTTGCTGGTATAACTCTAAAACCCCACATGGATTAGCCAGATACAGCCAGCTCAGGGCTGGGGTTGGCATCTGCTCTCAAATCTTACCCCATCCTCTACTTCGTGTCTCCTCGCATCTGTTTGTGTTCACTTGCAGTTATCAGTGATAACAGTACTTCTATTTTCACAACATCTGCTCCCCCCTTTCTTGCCAAACAGCTGTCTGTTGCACAAAAGACAGAAAGTAAAAACATTGGGTAAGGGTGCAAATAAACTTGGAGAAATTGTTCCCTCTTAGATATCAGTTCAATTTCTCTTCACTGTCATCAGATTTAGCAAACTGCTTCTGTGCTCAACAGTTTATGTGGGTTTTAAATCCAACTAGGCGGATAAAGCACAAGACTCCATCCATCCTTGGATCTCTCCCCACCCTTTTCCCTGCAGTAGTTCCTTAAGTCATAGAATCACAGAATGGTTTGGGTTGGAAGGGACCTCAAAGCTCATCTCATTCTAACCCTCTGCCATGGGCAGGGACACCACCCCACAGAGCAGATTGCTCCAAGTCCTGTCCAAGCTAGTCTTGAACACTTCCAGGGATAGGGCAGCCACAACTTCCCTGGGCAACCTGGGAAATTAGCAATTCAAAAGGTTTTTGCAGTTGGGGAATCAAAAAGTTTTGTACCAGATAGCTGGAATTTTTAGATTTGTGCGGTGGTTGATGGTTGTTTTTCATCAAGCAAACTTTAAATCACTTTAAAAAATAGTTAAGAAGGGTCACCCAGTAAATGAGAACAGGAAGAGAAAGTTCTGACAATAAAGCAACAGCCCACCCAACAGAGCATTCATCAGCTGCCTGTGGCAAATCTCAAATACTTGGGAGAAGAGTAACATCTGCAATTGTGGCACAAGAGAAGAAATCCTTTCCTAACCTTGTTAGCGATCGCGCTGTCCTCCCTGGCACTGTCTGTATCAAATACTAGCCGCAGGAGATAATTATTGTTCTATTAACTTTAATCTGTTTCGTTTTAACATGCAAAAAATGTTCCAAAATTGTTTGGGTTTTTTGTTGTTGTTGTTTTAGTTTGGTTTTTTGTTTTGGTTGAGTTTTTTTTTAATTATTCGCAGACAACTTGCTGACATGAAATATCATTTGGAAGGAGAGGAGCTAGGTTAGCCCAGAGTTCTGACTTGGCTATTTTTATTTCAAAAGACAAATATTTCATAATAGATATACTAGAATGATTAAAACACCCTTTCCTGGCAACAAGCACAGCAGGACAATGGCGTTTGTGCAAACTACACAGAGGGAGGGGATTGCCTTGAGGGATGGAAGAGCCCTGTGTATCACAGCTGAAAACATCATCAGAGCAACACTTCAGTGACTGATCTCTGCTCTCTGATGACCAGGGACAGGACCAAAGGGAATGGCTGAAGCTGTGTCATGGAAGGTTTAGGTGAATATTAGGAAAAGATTCTTCCCCCAGAGGGTGGTCAGATACTGACAGGCCTCCCAGGGTTTGTGGAGGCCCCAGGGCTACCAAGCTCCAGAAGCATTTGGACGATGCTCTCAGGCACAGAGTGGGGTTTGTGGGGTGTCCCATGCAGAGCAAGGAGTTGGACTGAATGATCTTTGTGGATCCCTTCCCGCTCAGGCTCCTCTATCTATGATATTTTATGAGTCACACAACTTTATGCAGTATGTGAAATAAACAACCAATTCAACAACCATTTCCATGGACATTGATTTTAGACAGCTATAAACAAGCAAGTACAACAAGCAAGTACCCCCAGCACTGAATTAGGTCTGGAATGAGGAGTTAGACTCACCTCTGTTGCTGCCAGACATTTATGGCCCCATCTGTTGTCGTTATGTGTGCAGTTGAATCCATATTTACTCAGCACATATTTGCTCTGTATATAAGCCAAGTTACTACCCACTTCATATGCCCAATGACAGGATAGCCGGACATGCTAATTAATGAATTGCCCTCTGGGGTGAAATTATGTCTGCATTAAGAAGATTTACATTGATATTAATAAGGTCAGAACATCATTGCTGATGGCTGAGTCATGGCTGAGCTGGGTATCACAGGCATGTAAACAGTGAATCTGCCCTAGGAGGCTGGTTCAATGGTATGTTTTTCAAAATGGATTAAGTCATGGTGATATCAGAGGTCAAAAATCACATGAAACCATAAGCAAAATGCTGCATTGTACAAGCTTTTTATCTGCTGCTGAGATGAGCTCATAGGAGTCCTGATCTTCAGAAATAACTCCCTAGCCAAGGGCCTGGAATCAACTCTTTCCAATTATCTTGTAATCCAGCATCATCATTTTTTTCTACTCCTCACTCAGCTTGCTATTTCCACCCATTACAACCTCTGCCCACATACCCAAATCCTCGGCATCTTGCACCCTGTCCCTTCTGTTGAAGGTTGTTCCATTTTCCCCAAAACTCCTCTTTCCTTCACCTCTGAGTGTTTCACTTCCGCAGCACTGATGAAGTCTGAATCCGAACATGGTCATGCCCAGACTAAAATGTATTCACTCAAAATGCTTGTTTGCTGCCTGTGGAAGTGTGTGAGGCAACCCTACATGTAAAAACTGCCTTGTGGTCTTATCATAAAATCCCAGAACAGTTTGGGTTGAAAGGAACCTTGAAGACCATCTTGTTCCCTGTCCTGCCATGGGCGGGACCACTGTCACAGATTGCTCCAAGCCCTGTCCAACCTGGCCTTGACTACTCCCAGCGATGGGGCAAACAGCTTCTCTGGGCAACCTGTGCCAGGGCTCACCACCCTCACAGGGAAGAATTTTTGCTAATATCAGTTCTAACCTGCCCTCTGGCAGTGGGAGTCATTCCAGGCCCTTGTTCAAGGTTTCTCTCCAGCTCTCTGGTAACCCCTTTGGACACTGGAAGGTGCTCAAAGGTCTCCCTGAAGCCTTCTCTTCTCCAGGCTGAACAGCCCCAATTCTTCCTTCAAAACACTCACTGGGTCATTTGAAGGACTTGTTTAATATTTTTTTTTACTCTCCAGATTTCCTGCAAACAACTCACCTTTGTTTTGGTTCCCTTGATCTTGTCCCAGACCTCACACTGGCACAATTCCCCCTCATACCAAAGAACTTTTCCACCCAAGTTCCCGAGCTGATACAAATGTCAGAACAGCAGGAGTAAGCACAGAAATCTTCTATTTTCTAACCATCCATCTGGAAATCCTGCTATGAGCATGCTTGACATTACAAATCCAGTTATTAAGCACATTTAGGTATAAATTCAGAGTTTGCTAGAGGTCTAGTTTGATCTCTCTTTTTCCTTTATTTAGATTTGGATGGCCAAAAGCCCTTTGAAAAAGTGCTTAATAAGGGCAGAAATACAGTAACTCAAGTGCTGCCAGGAACAAAGGTCTGAGAGATTTGCAGGCACATTAATGATGAGTAGCAGAATAATAACTATATCTGCACAGTTGCTTTAGAATTTTAGGATAGGGGAAAGCTATTAATAAAACTTTGTTGAAGCACAGAAACTGGGAGAGAAAATGAAGAACAGTGCACTCTTCCAAAGCTGTTGAGGACACGGTGGTTAGTGAGACTGTAAAAACATCATGGGGACTTGAGTTATGTGCAGGGCCCTGGAAGAACTCTAATGATTACAAAAGTCAGGTGTTTGGTTTTCTATATAATTCAAAATAAATTGTATTTCATAGGGTCATAGAATGTTTTAACTTGGAAGGGACATTAAAGATCATATGTAAAATCAGAAAGGCTGCTGGATCCATCCAGGTTCAGCAAAAACTATCTCAGCAGCCAAGTTATTTGCAGTATATCTGCTCTGTCTCTTTCGTGTAGATTTCCTATTTTGTGGTCATGTTTTGACAGCAATTCACGGAATTCATTTATCTCCATCTGATTTTAAGAGGAAGGGCTCTGAAGAGCAGCATTTGATGGCCTCAAGCTGGGTAACTATGAAACCTAGATATCTGTTTGGGAAAATGCTGATTTATATAGACCAGGTACTAAAGTTAGGGCCAGACCTGGGAAGAAGTGGGGCTGGGAGCCCAGAGCCATAACCTCTGTAAAACCCCTCCTCCAAAGTATTGGCATATTTTGAGATAACCGCCACCTTAACAATGAAAATCAAAGTATTGTATACAGAACAAAGCAGGAAAAGGGAAAAAAAACTCAAAAGACATGTGTATCTTTGGAACAGAAAAATCATTTCAGCGAGCTATCTCTGGCATATATTTTTTTGAAAACTAATACTGAATAGTAAATTTGCTGTAAGGTAAAAGCCAACTACATGCTCAAACCACAACATCTATAAAAAGAAAGGCTGTGTTTGCAAGCACCTCTTCTGCTCAGAGGAATCATCCAGGTTCAGCCTGCTCTCTGGAAGGAGCACTTTAACTACATCTGCCTTTTTTTCAAGCATGGAGCAAAGTCCCAAGTGTAGCAAGTAATTAAAAGATCATTGACCAACAATAGCAAGTTAGATGCAGTCAGGGAGAGCCTGAATGCTGTACAAATAGCTCAGTCTCCCCGTTCCTTCCAAGCCCAGCAAGAGGATATCAAAAGGCATTCAGAGTCACAATGTGACCCTCCACACATTCAGCTCAGGGAAGGGGCTGAAAAGAGTGGAGGGGCCAGCATTATTCAGGGCGTTCTTGGGAGGAAGAAAGGGAGGCAAGACAGTTTTGTATATTTAAAACCAAACCCCAGACAAAAGAGCAAAGACAGGCTGCACATTGTTCAGGGCCGCTGGAATTCTGCATTTCTCACGGAGAAGCATCTCTGCTGTGTCTGATCTCAGTGACCCCTGCTCTGGCGCTGGGGCTGCGGGGGCAGTGGTGCCCGTGGTGGTTTGGTAGAGCAAGAGCCCTGGCAGCCCGACAATGGGTGCAAGACTTGCCCTGCTAACACCATGCCGAGGGTGCAGACAGGCAGGCACATGGTGCCACATATATCTGAGGAGGTCTCACCTCCCCTAGAGGGATTTACTGATGAGGAAGCAGAGGAATGGAATGGCATGCTACTGGATTAGTGCCTCCCCATCCTCTCCGCTTCCCCATCTCATTTGCAGAGGCTCCAGAAGCACAACACTTCCTTGTCTCAGCCCTTTCTGTTGGGAGCTGAGCAGTGCTGCCCAACCCTCTCTGACACAGCTACAAGGAAACGTGATTGCTGCCCTTGCCTTGCAGCCCAGCACTGGCTGACTCACATCTCTGGGGTGGAAACACCTTCCCCAGTCAGGCCCTGCTACTGCCATTGCCTCAGCATTTTTTGCTTCCTGGGAACAGGCATGGCCCCATCAGAGGGACCACAGGGAGGTCAGGCACTGCTCTGGGGATGCAGGTGTGTTTCCAGCTGCAGCACAGACAGACCCTGTACAATACCCAGCCTCTGCTGGGTGCATTTCCACCACCAGTTCCCTCTCTCTCTCCCCTCTGGCTCACATATGAAGTTGCTTCCTTCCTGCTCTTGGGACAGATCCTGGAATGGTATTCAATCTCTGGGAGAAGATACTGAGCTGCATTTTCACAGCTGCTTGAAGCCTTAACCACCTTCTCTGGCTACAGCCAAGGAAACAGCAGTGGCAGGAGACACCAACCCTGGGCTCCAGGGCTGTTTTGGTGATTCCGTATCAAAAATCTCTGCTTCTTGCCTGAAGGGAGCTCCAGCTTCATACCAGTCAAATACCATCAGCTATAGGAGAGCTGCTCCTTTTCATGGTACAGTATTTGCCCTCTGCTCTGGAGACAGGCTGCAAGAGTTGGGATTGTTCAGCCTGGAGATGAGAAAGCTCCAGGGAGACCTTTGAGGCACCTCCAGTGCTTGGAGATACTGAAGAACCATCTGGATGCAACCCTGTTCCATGTACTCTTGGATGACCCTTTTTGGGCAGGGAAGTTGGACCAGATGACCCACTGTGATTGCTTCCAACCTGACAAATTCTAAATATTCTGTGAATAAAGGGGCTCCAAGAGAGCTAGAGCAGGACTCTGAAAAATGGCCTGGAGTGACAGAAAAGGGGAAACAGACTCCCACTATCATAGAGTGTTGTCATCTCATTGCAAAAGTTCCATACCTTCTCAGTGATTCCTCATGGGCATCTCCTCACAACACAGATCCCTTCTTCTTCACAGCACAGCCAGCAAACTCCAACTCTCTCCTCTCCCAGCCAGCTAGCCCTGTATTTTGTAGCACTCGTCTTCCTATTGGGCACAGCTGTGGCCTATTAAGAGCAGGCCTGTTCCTAGTCTTTGGTGATTAGTGCAGCTGCAACTCCTCAGGTGTGAGACTACCTTCTGCACTATCTTTATTTTCTTACATTCTATCCCTCTACAACAGAGCGGGTTAGATGGGATATTAGGAAGAAATTGCCCATAGAAGCTTTTGCTGCCTCATCCCTGGAATGGTCCAAGGCCAGGTTGGATGGGGCTTGGAGCAACCTGGTCTAGTGGAAGGTGTTCCTGGCCATGGGAGAAGGTGGAATGAGATGGTCTTTAAGGGTCCTTCCAATCCAAACCATTATGTGATTCTATAAGTAAAATTAGTACTGGAGCAGCAGCATTCAGCAGTGACCTGGGCAGGCTGCTTGCTTGCTGGTTTAAATCAACTTAATAACTGGCTGGGGACTGTTGGCAGAACATATGCAAACCCTGTTGTTCAGCCACCTCGGGATAAATTAGTTTCCTTAGCCATGGAATCTCTGGGATACAGAGCCTCGCATTTATAGAAACTTTATGAAACTACACTTTATCCAAACTTTTATACATGGACTCATGATTAAGAGAATGACTGGTCTGGCTGACTTCGTGGGAGGGCATGGATCGGTAATTAAACTGATGCCTGCGGCTGAAGAAGAGGGGAACTTCCCCATGGGCTGGTCTGTGGCCTGTTGACACAGCACACAGGGAACTTGGGGGTTAGATTATATCAACACATTTTGCTTCCTCCTATCGTGACAGGCCAAACCAGTAAAGAGATACAGATTTTACACTGAAACCAGTTCTCCAAACACCTCTCCAAAATAGTTGGGCAAAGAATAATTGGGAGCCCAGGATAATAACAGAGTTGAAGCAGGTATTTTGCTAGAGGTTGCATGAATAGCACTGGAAAGTAGGAAATGCCTAAAAGAGGGGGATGGACGTACAGAGAACACACAAAATACAGGGGTGAATTCTTATGGATGAAGTAAGCAGAACTGTGGAGTAGCAGAAGAATTGAAGTTGGAAGAAATCTCCACTTCCAATCCTCTCCTCTTCCACCAAGCAGCTCAAACCACCTTGGAGAAATATTTGGGGCCTGAAGATACATGACCTCAGCACCTCTGAGCACTAAATCAAGATTAATAGTTTCATGCGACTTAACTGCAGTACAGCTGCAGATACCTACATATTAACAGGGCTTAACAGGGAATTAGACCAATTTTAGGAGTAAAAGAACCTTGGAAGCATCTTCATTCCTCACTTGGGAGAGACAGTGTGACTCCATCAGGAGGAGTACCACCAGGGCATGGGGTTTGGGTGGCACAGAGGGGAGGAATCACTACTTGGAGCAGACCTGCAGCAGCCTTTGCCCCACGAGGTGAGTCATTGCAAAATCTAGGTAGAGAGGTCACGAGGAAAGGGAGAGAGAAGTGAACAGAGTAGAAAATAGATGCCACCATACAAGTGTTTTGTATAGGATTTATGACAGTTCACGGAGTCAGAGGCAAGAAGGGACCATCAGCTGATGGAGGCTGATTTCCTGTGTTTTGGTTCCATCCTGTTGCCTTGGGTGCAGACTGTACTCCTACCCCATTCACAGTCCCAGAGGGTCTCACATCTCTGGGCTCTCGGTTGTGCTGGAAAAGCTCAGCTCTGTGGCACAATTTGGGGTGATGGCTACTGCAGTTTGAGCTCTGTGCAGATGTTCAAGGAAGCAGAACATTTGGCTCAAGAAGGAGATTGCTGTGGAATCCCTTGGCAGGAAACAGGCTTTCATTATAATCCAGAAAGGTCTGGAGGGCTGGATTTAATTTTTTTTCCAGTTTAAGTAAATGTGGCTTAAATGTTGTGATCTATGAAATAAATATGGAAAAGATTTTTGACATTTCTTGCACTGCTTTGAGCTCTCCTCAGCATGATCATGTGAATGTCCAGTTTGAGCAAAGACAGACGAGGACAAAAGGTGGGAGGCAAAGGAATGGGGGGAAAAAAACCTCAATTCAGCACAACTGCAAGTGCAAGTTCACAACTATTGGGAGATGACGAGACACCTGCCAAAACAAGAAATGCTGGTTTAGAAAGAGCAGAACTGTCTTGTGCAGACTCTCCTGAAAGGATCTACCCTGAGCACACAAAGCTGGCTGCTGCTGTGTTTGAGAATACAGACTGAAAACAGCGGGCTCTTCCGCAATGAGACACGCCTCAGGGGTGTCTTTATAAGAGGATTGTGTGTTTTAGAAATAACATTGGATAGAAGCATTATCTGGGAATCTGTGAGTCAGCTTGTGTTCGGTACTGGCAGATAAATATTCTAATAAGCACATGGAATAATAGCTACCTTGAAGGAACAGCCTCAGCTGCTGATATGGCCAACAGGTTTGCTAACGATGTGCAGAGATTGGAAATAGGAAGTCGTTATGGTTAAGTTCTGACCAGTCAGTGAGAGGCAGGAAAAGGCATTCCTTGGCTGAACTGTGCTCCAGCAATGAGTAAGAGGTGAGGGCTTTTCTGGAGCCTCCAATCTTCCAATCCAAACTTCTGCTCCAGGCCAGAAGTGCTGCATGGGCTATGGGTTATTGATATTTTATGGATAGCATTGCCTCTGTCCCAAAGGGTGGGACTCATCTCAGCAGGCCTGTGAAACTGGCAGCAACTGGAAGATGCTTAGTTGAGATTTCAGGAAGAAATCCTTCCCTGTGAGGGAGGTGAGGCACTAGTACAGGCTGCCCAGAGAAGCTGTGGCTGCCCCATCCGTGGGAGTGTTCAAGGCCAGGTTGAAGCAGCCTGGTCTAGTGGAATGAGTCCCTGCCCATGGCAGGGGGTTGGAATGAGATTTTTGTCTTTTAGTGCCCTTCTGCTCCAACCCATCCTGTGGTTATGTCTTCTTCAGAGGTTTTTTTCTGTAGTCAATAGAGAATTGACCACAAGTCTGGGGTACCTCTCCTATGTGGAAAGGCTGAGGAACTTGCAGAGAAGAGGAGGCTCCAGGGAGACCTTATTGCAACCTGTCAGTACTTCTAAGGGGGCCTGTAAGAAAGATGTACAAAACAAATGTTCAAAGCAAATTTTGTCTTGAAACAGGAAATCAAAACTGTGCCATGCTTTGGTCTGCAGATGAGTGTAAGTGAGATCCAATTATCTGTTGTGTTTGGAAAGCCTTTAAAGACCCAGGAGAGGGTACACACCACAGGGCTCCAGACACCCATGTACAGCAGCTCAGAAGTCTGTAGATTTCTGCAGTTTGTAGAATCCCAGAATCATGTCATTCCAATCTCCTGCCATGGGCAGGGACACCTTTCACTGTCCCAGGCTGCTCCAAGCCCTGTCCAACCTCGTCTTGGACACTGCCAGGGATCCAGGGGCACCTGGACACCATCTCTGTGCAACCTGTGCCAGGGCCTCACCATCCTCACGGGGATTAATTTCTTCCCAATTCCTCCCCAATATCCCATCTAATCCTGCCTTCTGTCAGTATGAAGCCATTCCCCCTTGTCCAAGGCCCCTCTCCAATTCTCCAACTCTCCTGGAGCCCCTTTAGATGCTGAAACATGCTGAAATGTCTCCCCAGAGCCTCCTCTTTTCCAGGCTGGACACCCCCAGCTCTCCCAGTCTGTCTCCAGAGTAGAGGGGCTCCAGCCTGTAACATGCATGTTACACATCCTCATACACATAACAGACGTGCTTTCAGAGCCTCAGCTGAGATCACAGGTTTGGTGTGCACCATGTCAAGCAAAGCAAAAGATGTTTTCTGCAGGAACCTCAGAAGTGAGCGGCAGGAAGGACTTGGCCAATGGAGGAGCCAAGCAAAGAAGGTGAGAGGAATGATGAGCACAGAACTGAAGAGCTGTAATTTTTGCAGACTTCAGCAAGAGGTGACCTTCTAGGCACTGTGGGGGACAATCTTACCACTGGCAAGATTGAGAAGCAACTTAAAGAAAAAGGATGCAAAAATGTCAGATTCTGGGGGCTGCAAAAGGCTGCAGCTCTGTGGAGAACGGAGGTGAAAAGAAGGTGCTTTGTTTGGTGCAGGCTCAGAGTGTGAGGCAGAGGAAGGATGGAGTCACAAGAGCAATGTGTTTGAGAGATGAGCTGGGAAGGTGGTCCCAGCAGCAATGGGGGAGTACCGACATGCTCTCAGAGAGTGTCACAGGTAACCCAACTCCTCAGACCACCTCTCAACCCTTCGGCTCACACAGAAACCTCATCACCACATAAAGTGTTTCTTTTTCACAACAAGCTCCATTTTACTTTTATTACTCTTACACTCTCTCTTTGCTTAGAAATTAATGGATTACCTTTGGGGCAAAATAGCAAGAAAGAGGTGATTCACCTGCACACAGATCTCAAGGTAAAGAGTGAGGAGCATGAGGTGAAAATAATTCACCTTGTGATGAGAGGAATTATGAGTGGGAATCAGGGGGTAAAGAATGGGAATTTTCGTGCTGGAATAATTTGAACGGCACACAACAAACACCTTGCCATAATTAAGTGCTAAGAAATAACAGCCTACCATTAAGTGATCGCATTATAGTCTCAACAGTGATCGTGTAGCAGCCTCAATACCCATGGTGTCAAACCAGGATGTTCACAGGAAGATGAATGAGTAGTTAAAACATGAAAGCTCCTCACCAGAAGGCCTTCTCCAGGAAATGCCTGCAAGCTCATTTGTTGTTACTTAAATAAACAGAACAGCATTGTTGAATATGAACATTTTTACATTGTCTTATAAAAATGTCAGAATAAAGGTGAAGAGGAAGTATTTTACAGCAAATATCCAGAGGCAAACCTGTTTTCTGCATAATTTGCCACTGCTTTAACACCCCAAACTCCCTAATTTGCCTACAGGTACCATGCTGCAATCTGTGCTTTCTGACACCATTTTAGGGAGTCCCCTGCCCTGGAGAAGGCAAATTCCATTATTTGACAAAATCATGGAATGGGCCTTTAAGATCACCTAGTTTCAAACCCCTGTCCTGGGCAGGGATGCTGCTCACTAGATCAGGCTGCTCAGGGCCCTTGACTTCTTCTAAAGCTGTTTTGTGAGGGATGTTAATGTATCATTTTGTTCTGATTTAGGGCAAGAAATTCTCATTTCTATATTACTTTTCCTGGTGTGAAAATATCTCCACCTTCTTCTGCCCAGTCTCACAAAGCATGACAAACTCCTGGCTGGTGGCTAGAAAAGTTGCAGAAACTTCTGAGGAGCACCTCATCCAAGAATTGGGACTGCTGGTGTTACTTTCCTCAGCCTGGCAGCTCATATTAGAGGAAAAGGATTAAAAAGGCTTAGAGGGGGTAACTGGTCTTGTGTTTGGATGAGAATCACTGTGAAGATGGTGATTAAATGCTCCGCTGTCTGTTTTTAGAGGATTTGCCTTGTGGGAGGTGATCCTATAAAACTCACCTGTCTACCTAGGAAGTGCTGATAGCTGATGAACAGGCAAGGCAGGAGGGTGGATGAGGGTGACTCAGGAGCAAGGCACTCTCAGGGAAATGAACTCTCCTTGTAGACACTGAGATCACTAACTTGCTTTAGCCTCTGTCATCCAGGACTGAGATCTGTTACATGAGCTCAAACTCCACTTAGGAGATGGTGGGCACTTCACATGGGGTTAAGGCATGGGATTTCATGGATCAGTGGCCACCTCTTGTCTCCAGAGGGAAACTGACATCAGATGGGTGGAGAAACCACTGAACCAGCATCAGTGGAGATGATCAGGTGCAGGTGTGACAACCACTTAGAATCACACAATCACAGGATGGTTTGGGTTGGAAGGGACTTAAAGAATATGTGTTTTAACCCCCTCCCATGGGCAGGGATACCACTCACTAGATCAGGTTGCTCAGGGCTACATCCAGCCTTGAACACTGCAAGGGATGGAGCCATGCAAAACCTTGTTGGGGAGGCTCAAGATATTAACTGGAAAATCTCTTCACAGTGCCAGTGGTGTTCCTCAATAGGTCTGAAAATCAGAGGACCTGTTTATAATATGTGAGTCTGGAGAACCTTACCCCTGAGGTGCTCTGACTTGTGTGTATGCTGCCCTAAGCCACTGTACCAGGCCACCAAGATGGAACAGCTCATCCCAGACAGTTCAGGTCACCTTCGCTTTAGCCTGTCTCCACTACAGGGTGACAGAATCAGGACTAAGAACCTGCAGATGGATAGACATTGGCCTGTCAAGTCCTCTGCTTTCCAGCTTCTTCACTGCTGAGTTAAACTAAGCTACATGAGAGCAAATTCACAGAGAGCATCCCCAGAGCTCTGTCAGCACCCAGAAATCACAGATTCTCCCAGACATCTTCTCTGTCCCTCACATCTTCAGTAATTATGCAGAGGATTTGTCCATCCCACCGGCATCTCTAGTTTCTGCACCAAATGCCTGGATCAAACCCACAAGTAGCTTTTCCAGGTTACATATTAGGAAGAAGTTCTTTGCTATAAGGATGGTGAGGCCCTTCTCTAGATGGGGTGTGTAGACAAGCTGTGGCTGCCCCATCCCTGGGACTGTCCAAGGCCAGGCTGAATGGGGCTTGGAGCAGCCTGGAACAGTGGAAGGTGTCCCTGCCCATGGCAGGGCATCAGAACTGGATGGTCTTTAAGGTCCTTTGGAACCCAAATCATTCCATGATTTTATGGAGACTGCGGCTCGCTTGCCCTTGGCACAATGCATCACAGTCAGTCCCATCACTTATCTTATAAATCTGCTTTTGGCGTCCAGCTCTCAGCTGACAGATATCTGCAGACACAGGATAAAGTCCTGCACTTTCCCATCTCCTCCTCATTACCCCTGACATATCCCAGCTCCCTGGTGCTAGTGGGAACGCACTGCAGTCCACTCCAGCTAGCACCAGCTGCCTACAGCCCCAGCAAACTGTTCTCCTTTCCAGCTTGCAAAAGCCAGGCCAGAGCACCTCAGGTATCCAGAAACTCCCCATTTCTGGATGAGAGAGCATCCCCTCTGTGCCATGCACTCACCCTTCCTCAGCTGAGCCCAGCCACAGACAAGTTCCGGCAGTTTCTCTTTGCAGGATTTTTGTGCAGCATTTAAAGCAAGTGCATGAACTACTGGGAACAAAGCCTTTTCCTCAAGGAAATGCCCTTGAGAAGGCATCAGCTCTTACCACATTCACAGCCTCACAGCTTCTGGCAGCCCTTGGCTTCCCCAAAATGCAGCTCAGCTGCTTCTGAATGGGAACTGCTATAGGGAGGCAAGGTAAAAATTTGTTGCACAGGATTTGGTTTCTTTCTGGCATAGTCGGAAGAGAAGAAGGGAATGACAAGGAAAAAGCTTAGTGACATCAGACTTGGCTTTCCAGAGCAGAGCATCTGAGTGCCTCACCTCCCTGCCCCACTGCCAGCACTCAGCCAGCTCAGCTCGTGGCTCAGCTCTAGCTGAATGCAGACAGATTCTTTCCTGTGAGGGTGGTGAGGCCCTGACACAGGGTGCCCAGAGGAGCTGTGGCTGCTCCATCCCTGGAATTGTCCAAGGCCAGGTTGGACAGGGCTTGGAACACCTTGGGATAGTGAAAGGTGTTCCTGCCCATGACAGGGCATCAGAACTGGATGATTTTTAAGGTCCCTTCTAACCCAAACCATCCTGTGACTGTATTCTTCTACAATCTGACACATAAACACTGTCAGGACAACAAACAAGAAACTTCAGGCTTTGAGCTCTGGCTTTGCAGCTTTGTCATTCTTCAGTCCCCAGTGCAGGATTTTTGGTGCAGTGTCTTCTGCTCCAAGCGATTTCCCACTCCAGCACACAGGCTGGCTGCTGCAAGGCAGGAGCACAATATATCTGCCCACAGCAGCTGAATTGGCCTGAGCTCTGCAGAGCTAATCAGCCATGAAAATGCCCCTCCTTGTCATCCTGGAAGAATTGACTTTAATGATGAGAGACATTCTGTTTTGAGTCTGGTCAAAAGGGTAGGACGCCTTTCAGGGAGATTTCAGCTCATCCTTGGGAGCATCTCATGCAGTCAGAGAGCTCAGAGCTTCTCTTAACCCTCTCCTAACCTGGAGTCAGGAATTTCAGAAGCTCAATGCAGGATTAATACAAGACTTGGAATTATAATATATATAATTAATACAAGGCTTGGCATTTGCATTTTTTAAATTATTTTTCTTGGAGATCTTCTTAATGTGTTTCTCCCAGCCCTGTCTGCAAGTGCTGGTGATCCATCTCCACATCTCCAGCTCCCAGACCACCCTTGGCCTTCTTGACCACCAGAATCATAGAATGATCAAGCAATCACAGAATGGGTTGAGTTGGAAAGGACCATCTTGTTCCACCCTCCCTGCCATGGGCAGGGACACCTTCCACTATCCCAGGTTGCTCCAAGCCCCATCCCACCTGGCCTTGAACACTTCCAGGGAGGATATGAAGGATTATCACAGAATCACAGAATAAACTAAGTTGGAAAAAACCTTTGAGATCATCAAGTCCAACCTGTGACCGAGCATTACCTTATCAGCTAAACCATAGCACTGAGTGTGCCTCATCAAGTCTTTTTTTAAACACCTCCAGGGATGGTGACTCCACCACCTCCCTGGGCAGCCCAGTCCAATGCCAAACCACTCCTTCTGTGAAGAATTTTTATCATCTAATACCAAGCCTAAATTTCCCCTGGCACAGCTTGAGGCTGTGAGCTCTCATCCTGTCACCATTCCTGGGAGAAAATACTGACCCCCAGCAGGCCACAGCTTCCCTTTGGGCACTTGCAGACAGTGATGAGGTCTCCCCTGAGCCTCCTCCTCTCCAGGCTGAATGCTCCCAGCTCCCTCAGCTGCTCTGCACAGGGCTTGTGTTCCAGGCCCTTCACCAGCCTCACTGCCCTTCTCAAGGTCATTCCTAAGCCAAGGGGCCAGAACTGGCCACAGCACTCAAGGTGTGCACCACACACCAGTGTGCAGGGTAACAGTGACCTACCTGCTCCTGCTGGCCACACCATCCCTGGTACATGCTGGGAAACCTCCTAGAGCATCTCACTGGAAATGTTCCTGCACCTTGTGTTTAGCCCAACGTCCTAGCACAGCTAAAAGGATACAATTCCTGTCTTCTGTTCTTACATCTGTGTTCTACATCCCATCTCACATTCAGGCAGCCACAGATGGGATTTATCTCCTGCATGCACAGGGCTGTTATCTGTGCCTATGTTCAGGCTGGCAATGCCAGCAGGACCCTGTGCTGCTATCTTCCCTCATTATTTCCTGTATCTCCCTAAGGCAGCAATTTTTCCTCATGCTTCCCCTCTCTGAGCAGCATCTCCTAATAGCCCAGTCTCAGCCGTGGGAGCTACAAAATGTGATAGAAATGATGGGATATTTATTCTGTCTCCCAGCTGGGCTGCACTGACTGTCAGGGCTTTGATGAGCCCAGATTTAGGACCGTGCTGCAAAGAATAATTTGTGAGTCAGGGGCTGAGATTTTTAGGGGGTTAATAAAGACCCTTCCCATCAGTGATTTGGGGGAGGAGATGGTCACCTTGAAAGGAAGTGGTTGTAAAGTTCCCTGGAGGAGAATACTTACTGTGGAAGTAGGCATTTCTCTCCGTGAGAACAGCCTGATCTCTCTTACTAGTTATTAGTAAGTAACTATAATAACTAAATTATTAATAGTAGGCTGAGAGAGCTGGGGGAGTTCAGCTTGCAGAAAAGAAGGCTTCAGGGAGACCTTACTACCCCTTCTAGTGCCTAAAGTGGCTTCAAGAGAGCTGGAGAGGGACTTTGGACAAGGGAATGGCTTTACACTGCAGAGGACAGGGTTAGATGGGATATTGGAGACAGAATCTTCCCTGTGAGGGTGGTCAGGCCTGGCACAGGCTGCCTGGAGAGGCTGTGGCTGTCCCATCCCTGAACTGTCCCAGGCCAGGATGGATAGGGCTTGGAGCACTCTGGTTTAGTGGAAGGTGTCCCTGCCCATGGCAAGGGTTGGAATGAGATGGTCTTTAAGGTCCTTTCCAGACATTCAATGATTATTAATAATATTACCTGGTTTTGCAGCAGCACCTGAAGTTACAGCCACAAAGGATGTACTGGTCATGCCACTCTGAAAAGGACATCCCTACCATGGGGCTGATAAGGCAAGCTGCATTTTTTGGGTTACTGTGATCAGTGATGACCTCCCAGGTTGGGTCTGAGATGGCTCTAAATTCAGGCCAAGAAGTCATATCACCCTAGTCCCTCCCCTGCTGACTATCCATCAAAGGCATAACTTGAATCCTGAGCAAAATATTCCTATCTCAGTAATTCTGGAGAAAAGAAAGTCCTACATGTAGGGCTGGAATGTAAATCCACTGATTCTCTTTTTTCTTCCACAATCCTCAGGTACTACAACTAACAAAGTAATGGAGTAAAATTATGGATTCAGCACAATGTGAAGACAAATTTTTCCAATTTCTCTTTGAGTTCTCTGTGCCACATCATCCCGAGGGAGATGGTTACAGACTGATGGCACATCTGAGCTCAGTGAGCCAGGAGCTGCTGTGCCTCAGTGCTTTTCTCCATGCCAAAACCCGGTCACCCCTTGCTGTGAGTCAGGAGGGAATATTTCCAATGTAAATGAGTTTATAGTATATATAAATTAAGTCCTGGAGGACTTGCCAGCAGAACAATTCTCTGTCTGAGCAGTTCCTATCATGCACTCTATAGGGAGGGAGGGGTTTGGTCTCCATGCCCAAATCCTCCTGATATTACCAGGGAAAGAGGCAATTACTCCCAACAGCTTTGCTGAAGTAGCTTGTCTAGCCCAGGGAGGCCACTAAACTCATCACAGCAAGCTGATGAGCACATGGTGGGAACTATGCTCAGTCACCACACAGCCGTTGTGGATTCTTGTCTGTTCCAGCCCAGATGATTTTTTTCAGTGATTTATTTAAGCCCGTATTAGGGCTGCTCAAGAGCTCAGTCTGCAAGCCAAGTCCGTCACTTCTGGGACTGATTTTTTTACTGTAGGACAATCCATCCTGCCATGACAGTATCTCTTTATCATCGAACAATGTTGCTCAGAGCATGTCACCACCTTATTTTTCATTCATGGGTCATCTGGTTTTGTTTGTCGTTCACTAGGAGACAAGCGTGTGCTCAGCCATTTAGGATTATTAATAGATGATGTTGCTCTTCAGGGAGCAAGACAGGGAAAACATATACTGGGTTGGGAAGTGTTGGTCAGAGGAGTGTGCAGCAATATTTTCTCATGAATTTTACATCTCTCTGCCCTCAGGGTGGAGTTCTCCACTTTCCCATGCTTTAGCACGTAAACTTAGTTTTGGTTTCTTTCGTTGATCACAAATCCACCACATGAAATCATGTGCTGGCAGAAAGTTGATCCAGATATGGCTGGACATTTTCTAGCTCCAGGCGATGCCTTTTCCATGTCTGAGCAGCCTTAATGCTGTTCCCTCAAAGCACAAGGGTGAAACTCTTCCCTTTTCTCAGGAAAACCATTCTGGCTGCAGCATGGTTCATCTGTCGGGGCTGGGGGATTGTCTGTTGTCTCCACATTTCCCCATGCACCAGAGGTTGTGGCCATGTCCTCTGGAATGGCCTCTGATGGACCACGGGGCAAAGGCAGCATGGAGGAGAGGCTCTGATGGGAAGGTCCTCTGCAGCCAGGGAGGAAATTATCTAGAGATGTTGTTAATTTAGCAAATGAACATTAAGTGTTGCTCCAGCTGTAGGTGGCTTCAAGAAGCTGCAAAGCTTCTTGGTCAGGCTTTTTTCTGCTGGTTTGGTGATCACATATGTTATAATATGGTCAGGTTCAGAATCACGGAATCACTTAGGTTGGAAAAGAGGTGTAAGATCATTGAGTCCAACCATTAACCCAACACTTCTACCTATGCAGTACAAATATCAGTTCAAGACAGGGTGCTGATGAGGGTTGGTCAAGCCTTCATACACCTGCCTTGAAATCACTGATCAGTGGTTTCACCTCATTACGCAGATTCCTAAAATGCCTGTTCCTCTTCCTCTCTTCAGTTACCCTCATGGTGCATTTTTCCTTCCTTATATCCAGTTGGGTTTCTTTTTCCTGCAAATTGCACCTCGTCCCTTCACTGTGAATGTGTAGGAAGTCTTGTCTCTCCTCTGTCTATCCTCTCTGTCATCCTCCCACTGTCGAAATAGTAAAAGGCTTTACAAGACCACTTTAAAATTTATTTGCATACAACCAGTTCTTGACAAGTTCTCTTTTAAACATTCCTAGCTTCCTAAGCTCACCTGCAATCTGGAGAGCTGAAAATATGGAATTGTTGCACTGGCCATGTAGGAATGCCTGGGGAAACAGAAGAGCTCAGCTGGATTCTGGGAAGGAGCACAATACAGGACCAGGTTTGTCCTGAAGAACTATCCATCTATACAACCTTTGACGGGGCTTTGTTCTATAGCAACCATCTTGCAACTCTTTTCTTTAAATTCTTTTTGAGTATATAGCCCCATTCCTCCACTCTGTTGCCACATCCCAGGCTGTGGGGTTTATCTGGACTCCTGGAAGTCGAGGAAGCCACAGCATGCTTTGTGTGCATGAGCTGCTCACTCTCTGCCTGGGCTGCTCTGTGCTCTCCTCTCTCCATCCTGAGGATGCCTGAGAGGGGTTGCACTCATCAGGCATTATCTTAGCCTTGACACCAAGCTGAGTCACACAAACTGTTCCCATGTCCTTCAGCTTCTCAATGGAGCCATATATCCTTCCATTTTCTGCCTGCTCCTGCCCCAGACCACTTGTATCACTACCCTGGTGGACACATGTAGACCTCTGCTTCCAAGGGACACATGCCTGGGTGCTTTGAGCTCTGTTTCAGCTACCTGCCTCTGTGAAGGTTTTTAATATTTTTTCACAATCACCTTCAATAAAGGGCATTGATTTGGGATGGAAGGAAGTCTCTGAGCAGGCCAGAGTTAGAGAAGAATCTGAGGCTGGGCAGGTCTGCCCTGGCTCTCTGCTACTAAGCTGGCCTGGCTGTGATATGAGGGTTTCTAAGTCTAGTTAAACACCCCTGCCTGTGCCACCCCAGGTGGCTTCAAAAATTAAATAATGCTGAGCTTTCCAAATTTGCCACACATACAACTGCTTAAGTTGGAAGGAGAAACGTGACTTTCATAAAACCTTTTTCCTTCTGGCTTCTGGGAGGCTGAGCCCAGGAAATCATAGAATCACAGAATGGTTGGTGTTGGAAGGGAATTTAAAGGTTATCCAGTTTCAATTCCCCTGCCATGGGCAGGGACACCTTCCACGAGCCCAGGGTGCTCCAAGCCCCAATGTCCAACCTGGCCTTGGACAATTCCAGGGATGGGGCAGACATAGCTTCTCTGGGCAGCCTGTGCCAGGGCCTCACCACCCTCACAGGAAAGAACTTCATTGCTAATATTTCATTTCTTTTATATATTAAAATTCATTTGCACAATAAATCCACTCCATGCAAGGCCCTTTTGACACCTCCCAGTACTGCAGAACCTTGGACACCCCAAATTCTTTTCGTGAGCTTTTCCCCAGCTCAGTGAGTTAATGATTTCAGAGCAGAAATGCAGTGTGCCATGTGCCTGTGCAGCTCTGGCCTCAACTGGGAGATGTATTCAAGCACCCTCTGAGATCCTTTCACTGGGATGTCTCCTGGCACTAAAAGCCTGGTTTGGTGGCATGGTTAGGGAAGACCCACATCCTGAGGAGTCCAGCAGGATTTCCATCCAGTTTGCTGAATTACTTGACAAAATTACATCACGAAGGCCATTTCCAGGTGATGCCAAGTTCTCTTTGAGCCTCTTGGACTGCACAAGCAAGAAAAAGCTCATGACAGGACTCAGCTGGAAGGATGTCAGCAAAGGGAGAGAGCTTGCTCCCCCCAGCAGCCCCATGGCTGCCATACCACTCCAGCCCTCAGAGGTGACTTGAAGACACAGCAGAAGATCTGCTGGGAAAGAAGGAGCTATTTTCATTTGCAGGTCACAAAAAAGGCATTTGTGACTGCAGCCGCCTTACAAACACAGGCCCCTTATTGTTTGCAAAGACACCCTTGGCAACCTTTCGGAGCAGCCTGGAGATGAACCAAGAAGGCCTTTGTGAAGCCTCATAAAGGGGCATTATGAGCCGGGGGCCCCACGGGCGGGTGGGATGTGCCGGGGCGATCCTCCCCAGAGGGAGCTGTGGGAAGCACCAATCTCTAGGAGATGCTTTGTGCTGGAGCTGGTGTACCAGGCTCTCGTGTGCCGGGGATAGGCCCGTTGCTCCCACCTTCCTGCACAGAGCATCCTCACAGTGAAGAGAGAAGCTCTTTGGGAAGCTGAGCAAGAGATGGGGATGATCTGACTTGAAAAACTTCATTGATGCCCATCATAGTTACAGCTGGAATGGGGGTTGAGTTTGGGTCTTGGTCCTGCTGCTCTGCTGCAGAGCATCTGATAGCACTGGGCAGATGTCCCAGACCAAGAAAATCCTGTCTTCTTGTGAAAATATAAAATAACAACTGCTGAAATCCAGTCCTTTTTGCTTAATGGGATATTAGTGATCAGACCACAAGCCCAAGTGGTTCTGGAAAGGGTTTTCCTTGCCTTTGGTCACTTGGCATCATGAGGAAGACCTAACAGCCAAGAAAAAGTGCTCTCTGGAGGGAGCATGAGTGTGTTATGGATGATAAAACAAAGATTACTTCATCTTGAGCTTATGAGCATGGTCTCACACTTGTAGGGTAGGTGTCTTCCTTTTGTTGGTTCTGTGGCCCAAGGATCACCTGCCTTGAGATGCTGAGGCAAGGCAGCTGAGTGCCCAGCCACAGCAAGAGGTACCTACAGCCTTCCTCAGGAAGGGTGATCTAAAAATCAGGGATGATTTTCTGTTTCTATAGCTCAGGTTGTCTTGTTGAGCCAGGAAGCAATGATATGGAAGCTCCCAAATTCTTCCAATGTGCTTGTCACAGCAGAAGGATGCATCATCTCGTGTGTGTCGAGAGCAAAACCAGCCTTTCAGGAGGAGGAAATTGGTTTGTGTGAGAGCCCCAGCCAGGACTGTGCTTCTACAAACAGAGCAGAGGCAGATAAAAATCAGGCAAAAGCAACCCTGGGTGTATTTTATGAAGGTGACAGTAGCAAGGAATATTCCAGCTGTGCTGGACCACAAACTCTGCGGGCTGAGGCCAAAAACCACATGTGGACTCTGGGGAATGGTGCTCTCTCTCCTTCTTCCACTGGTTTTGTGACAAGGTCTGCCCCAAAGCCAGCCCTCTTGTCACAGGTGGAGGATGTGATCACACAGCAGAGGACGCTCTGTGTGGTCACAAGATCTGCACATCAGGCCAGATGTGTGAGCTGAGCCCACCCAGAATCCAGCCTGTGCCCCCTGTGCAAGGGGGCTGCAGTTGGGTCACTGGATGCATGTGACAGTCGGGGGTGTTGAGAAAAGGCCATCAGGGCTCTTTGCCCTTGAGAAGATGGAAAGGTGGGATGAGCCATCCCGCAAACCCCTAAGGTGGGGATGCCCAGAGCTGCCCCTCACCAGAGCACTCCCACACCAGGCTGAAAGTCTGCATTCAACAGGGACTGGCAGAGGTGAGATCAGGCTGCATGCCTGAAAGGGGGCTTACAAGAACGCTGGAGAGGGACTGGAGACAAGGGATAGAGGGACAGGACACAGGGAATGGCTTCCCACTGCCAGACAGCAGGGATGGATGGGATATGGGGAAGGAATTGTTCCTTGTGAAGGTGGGGAGGCCCTGGCACAGGTTGCCAAGAGAAGCTGTGACCGTCCCATCCCTGGCAATGTTCAAGGCCAGGCTGGATGGGGCTTGGAGCACCCTGGGACTGTGGCAGGAGGTTGGAATCTGTGGTGTCTTGTATGTGGGCTCCATCTCCTGGCTGCTCTGCAAGCCCGGCTGCCACCACCCTGCTGCTGTGCAGGCATTGCTACCAACACCACCTCTGCTCCCTCCCAGAGACCTCTCCATGCAGCAAGTCCTTTTCCCAAAGAGCTGTGAAACGACATCCCAAATGCCAGGGATTTCCCAAGGATGTGCTCCTGTCACAAACCCAGAACAACACTTAGACTCATTTAGGCCAGAAAACCGCTCCAAGACCATTGAGTCCAACTGCAACCTCATCACTTCCAGGACCACCACTGCCCCATGTCCCCAAGTGCCACATCCACAGGGCTTTGAAATTCCCCCCAGGGATGGGGACCACTGCCCTGGGCAGCTGTGCCAGGGCTGGACAACCCTTTCCCTAATTCCCCAATGCCCACTCTGAGCTCCCCTGGCCCAGCCTGAGGCCGTTCCCTCTGTTCCTGTCCCTGCTCCCTGGAGCAGAGCCCGACCCCCCTGGCTGTGCCCTCCTGGCAGGAGCTGTGCAGAGCCACAAGGGCCCCCTGAGCCTCCTTTGCTCCAGGCTGAGCCCCTGCCCAGCTCCCTCGGGGATTCTGCAGCACCTTCCCAGCTCCTTCAGGGATTGTGCAGCCCCTTCCCAGCTCTGTCCCTGCCCTGGCCATGCTCCAGCCCCTCCAGGGCTCTCCAGAGCTGCCCCAGCCCTGGAGGTGCCCAAGCAGTGCCAGCACAGAGACACTGTGGCACTGCCCTGGCCCTGCTGGCACCGCAGAGCTGGCACAGCCCAGGGGCCTCCTCGGCCGCTCCACATCATCCCCCTCTGAGGTTCCTTTTGGATGTAATCACCCTCTGTATCACTCATCAGGTTGGATCTGTAGCACCTTCCAGCTGAACAGATTTCAGCACTTGAAGTGATTTGGCTCCAACCTCCCCGTGGTGAGAAGTCCCATCTGAGCCACTGTCCCATCTGAGGAGCTCTCCTTTCCACACTGCCCAGAGGAGGCTTTGCAACTCCTCATGACAGCATTTGGAGCAGCCCAGCTTCCACAATCTGTACTGGAATGAGGAGAAGGTTTCTCAGCAAGGATAAATTTGCCAGAATCAAGATCCCAGAGTATTTACAAATTCAAGCCAAATTATTTTTACCAGGCAAAAGTCCTGCAGCATCTGGGCAGAAGGATTGCTGGAGGAACTGGTGAAGCCCTGTTTTACTGGAAATGTCAGTGGCTGCACCATCCTGCTGCTGTGGGCCCACAGGATACCTTCAACCCCAAGCTGCAGCCCAGTGGGACAATCTGGGGGTCCTTAAAATCCATGCACCTCTGCTTAAACTTGAACCACTTCTTCCCTGCCATAGCAACAAGGCTGGCTGGTATCCTGACATGGTTCAGGGCTCTGTGGTGTCCTGATCAAGCTGTTCAGCTGAGTGTGAAGCACTTCAGTAATCACTAAGGTGACGCTGGGAACAGCTCGAGCTGACAGTGCAGAACATTCACTCAGAACAGAGAAAAAAATGAAGAACCCTTTCTTTTTCTCTTTCATTACTCATACAAAATTGCCCTGATGTGGGCAGAGAGAAGGAGAAGAGCACTCCCCCAACCCCAGCCTCTGTCTGTGAGTCTGGGATCCCCTGGACAGGCCTCTAAGGCAGCATCCTGGTCCATATCTCCTACTGGCAGACATAAAAGTGAGAAGGCTGTGAAGACCTGAACTCTTTTTATGATTTATAGGGGCCCAAGTAGTTTCATATTAGGTGAAACATTGCTGTGAAGCCTAGAAGTAAATGAAAATTTTGATTTTTAGAGTACTTTGACAAGAAAGAAAAAAGCAGCACAATTTTCTGTTTGGCACTTAGGAAGTAGACTAGGGCTGCAAGCAAGAAATAAGTGATTCAGGGCGGCATAGAAGAGAGAGCTGAGAGTAATGGAATTAATATAAGGAAGAACAGACTGACATGGAAAATGCATTTTCTAACAGCCAGGAGCAGCTCTCCAAGAAAGGGATGAGAGTCCCAGCATGGGAACTTTCAATTTCCAATAAAATACCCCAGAAAACATCCCACTGAGGATGGTCCCATCCTGCAAGCCCCCACTGGTGGGAAGCATGAATCCTCAGCTCCTCTGCCACTGGCTTGCTCCAGTTTCTCCAATTTTCACACATTCTCCAGAGTTGTAAGACTGACTCTGAAAATTATGAGCAGTTGCAAGATTAATTGCTTTAAAAGCAGAAAAGGAACAGAAAATGCCTGAAGGCACATGGACAGATAATATGCTGTATTCATAAAGCTTTTAATAATTTATTGCCAGCAGCTGTATAAAGTTATTCTGTCCCCTTCCACCACTCCTCTTCAAGGACAACTCAAGGAACACCAATCAAAGGATGTCTTGCATCCTTCTAGGTGGAGTCATTTTCTACTAACCACAGAAACTTGTTTTCTGGTAAGAAATTAGAAGTGCTGTTATTGAGTTCAAGGTTTGTGAAAAATTCCAGATGAATGTCCTGGAAATAAAAGACAGTGTTTGCCTTGGTTCTGGCTGGGGAAAGAAAACCTGCTCAGGGGAAGAAGTTAAGTCTGTCCTTAAAATTAGCTATGTACTTAAGGGATTCCCTGAAATAAAGCCCAAAATGCAGCATTTCAGGACTCTCCTTTGCAAGACAGCTGCACATCCTTTGTCTCTTAGGTTACAATGTAAGATGTAACCAAAAATATGTATTCTATTACCGTCTTCATAAGCTGTTGAGGTAGGAGGGGCAGTGTTCTTTATCCTCTCCATGACTCATCCTCCAGAGCTCCCTCCTGGTGATATCTTCTGCTGATGGGCCATCAAGGGCTCCCCCATGACTCAAAATTACATCACCCCACTGTAGGATGATCCACCCAGGGGGAGGAACCAAGCATTCCTACCTGGATATCAGCTGAGGTCTGGAACACCATCAGCAGCACTACCCACTGGATTCCCAGAGGACAAGACCTCCATAACCACCACTGGACCTTCAGAGAAGGACCAGACCCTTCTACAGGATCACCGCTTCGACAGAAACACATCCAGCACTCCAAGGGGACTGCAGCCACCATTTAATGGACTGCTCCCAACACCCTGACCCACAGCGTGCCAGGTCACATTCTGCCTGCTTTCACCCTCGAGAGCTCGGGTGGTTCTGCCTGGAGAAGAGAGGGGAAACCTTTGAGAAGCCTCCAGTGCTTAAAGAGCCTCTAAGGGAGCTGGAGAAGGACTTTGGACAAAGGTGTTGATTGCCTTGCAGGACCAGGGGGAATGGCTTCCCACTGCCAGAGGCAGGGTTACATAGGATATTGGGAGGGAATTCCTGGCTGTCAGGGTGGTGAGCTCTGGAACAGGTTGCCAACAGAAGCTTTGGCTGCCCCATCCCTGGAAGTGTTCCAGGCCAGGTTGGAGAAACCTGGGATAGTAGAAGGTGTCCCTGCCCATTGAAGAAGGTGGAATTGGATGGTCTTTGAGGTCCCTTCCAGCCCAAACCATTCCATCATTCTGTGATCCTCAGTACATCCTCCTGGCCCAGCAAGGCATGCAGCTGCCCCTTAAGCTGGGCTATGGAACTGTTCCCTGTTTTCCATGGAAATAGCATGTTCATCACAAATGTTTTGCTGTTGCTACTCCTGGGCTCTACCATAGGCTGTTCTCTGACCTCTACAAGCTGTTCCTTTCTCCTGCAGTAATTAACACCCTCATTCACACCCCTGTGCTCTTGGCAAGTCGGCAGGTGGCATAAATACCTTGGCATTAAATATTTCATTACCAGGCAGTCCAAGATACTAACAGGGACAGTAAATAGTAAGTGTCCTCTTTGTGAAGGAAAATTAACTAATTTATGATACACTGCCTTGCTTGTTTCCACGAGAGAAGCAAAATCATGGTGCCAGCTCTCATTCAAATGCCCATTAAAAATACCACTTAAATCCTGAAGAAGGGTTTGCCTGAAGAGCTTGTGTATTATAGGAATCCCTGGGTAAATAAAGACAGGCTCCTGTGTCTGTACAACAAGGATTTCTAAGCAACTAAAACCTGCCTGGCTGGACCTGCAGGGGAAACAAAATTCAGCATATTTCTAGAAAGAGAACAGAGAATTTCTAGTCTCTTCTCTTTCTCCTCATTTCACTGAGCCATGCTACTAGTGTATCTCGCAGTCATTTAATTAGTTTGATTAACTAGTCTGATCCTGCAGCATCTCTGAAGCCTTTTCATTAAAATTTAGGTTACTCCTCCTCAGTCTAAACCTCCTTTTATTTTGTCCAGATCTGTAAATTTCCTTAGTATTTACTGTGCTGGTACAGGAAGGGTAAACATTTTTTCTTAGCTTATTTTCATGGCGGGGTTTTTTGGCAATTTCCTGATGTTCCTCTTTTGAAAACCTCTAATGCAGACTGCAAGCTGAATGCCCCTCCAGCTGGGACATGAGGAGGATTCTAGAGCATCTCAGGGCCACTGGCCAAGATAGGAGCTCTTGTGGCCCAAGGAGGGGGAGGGTGGAGAGGGGTCAGGGAGACAGGATGAGGTCCCCATGGCCTCCTTGCTTCTCTGGCCCCAAGCATGGCAGCAGGGATGCAACCCCTGGATGTGGCCAAGGAGCCATGTGCAACTGACAGGGTGTGGGGTGGCTTTCTCTCTGTGTAGCACCTTTATTGGCTTTTAAGAGATATAAATGTCTATATGTCATTGTACTCAACCCTCTCTTGCACAGGAGATAAAATAGCTGGTAGACAACTGTAAGAGAAAAATTTATTTCATTTTCATGGATTTGGGAAGGCAAAGTATTTTCCAGGATAAGACAAAGGAGGTTATTATGGCTTTTTGGTCCTTTTTTTAATGAATAAGGATGAAAAAAGGAGATGAAACATGCAATTCCTTGGTTCAGGTTCCATTTCAGCCTGTTTTTTCCCACCTAGAAAGTGTCTGATGGACAGACGGGGATTGTTGTTGTGGTTTTCACCCAAATATAGCACCTAGATCTCAGCTTTTTGCTTCTTTGTTTATCTGATATTTCTTTCTTATATGCTTGTTTCTTTGTTATCTGATATTTCTTTTGCATCTTACACAACCAAAACTTTCAGCACTCATTCTTTGCCACCTGTCACTCCTCAGATCATTCCTTTCCCAGTCTTCATTGATGTGAATATTGTTTGTGCTATTCAAGGGCTCTCCTCCACATTAAACCTAATCCAAGCAGTCATGTCCATGACTGAAACCCTCCTGGTAGTGCTGATGAAGAGGCAAGAGGCTTAAAGATTCTCATGTCTTTTTGCTGTCCCTGCTGAATGCTGTGCCCATCAAAGTAACTGAATCTTAATTCACATTGGCTGTATCCAGCTCCAGAGGCAAATTCCACACGGAGATTTCAACCCAGCTTTTCTTTCTTAGGGGAACAAGAAGAGGAGGTTGGGAAAATGCTCACTTGCTGTGCTTCAGCTTTTTCCTTCCCCAGATTTGTGGATTCTTTGTGGCATCCCACATTTTGAGAAGACCATTTTCCTGGAGAGCAGGAGGCACAAAGCTGGAGCAGGAGTGTCAAAGGTGCCTACTCACACCCACAGGTATTTGTCCCTGCAAGTGTGAACCACAATCCTTCACTATCTCTTTTATCCCCTCTGGAGGAAACAGCCTCAAGTTGCTCCAGAGAAGTTGCAGGCTGGGTATTAGGGAAAATGCCTTCCTGGAAAGGCTGCCCAGCCTTGGCATGGCTGCCCAGCCCTGGCACAGCTGCCCAGGGCAGTGGTGGAGTCCCCAGTCCCCATCCCTGGAGAGATTTAAAAGCTGTGTGGGTGTGGCACTTGGAGATGTGGGTTAGTGGTGGCCTTGGCAATGCTGGGGTAGCAATTGGACTTGGTGATCTCAGAGGGCTTTTCCAACCTTAGAAAATCTGTGATTCTGTGATTCTCTCCAAAGTTCTTTAATATCCCTGTTTTCTTCTCCTACTGCTGCTTTCTCTGCCTCTTTTCCTCGTTAAGAGCAACACAGAGGTGCCAACTCCCTTTCTCATGACCTTCATGTATTTTATATTCATTTATCAAATGCTTCAGGAGGGAGGGAGGTAAAGTTGTTTTGTGGTTTATATCTTATTGATGGGATTCTCTCCAGTGCTTTTGATACACAGACGAGTCAATTGATTTCTGGCTGTGTTTTCCCCCCGAGCCTCCCTCCTGTCTGCACTGAATTGGTTTTCATGTGCAGATTGCAATCATACCGATCCTGTGTGTGCACAAGCATCCACGAGATTAACTTGCAGACCTGCAATGCAGGTGGCATTGAGATTGTTCAAAAGGAGAAAAAAAATCAGGGCTGTTGATATGCTTTTCTTTTTTACTCAGTTTTACAGGAAGAAAATACATGAGGACCACATAATGGCCAAGATCCCAAGAAGTAGGTGAGTGAAACAAAGAGGGGAGGAAATTCATTGCCCCATGAACCAAGTCTGGGACACCAAATTTATTTAACCGTATCCCCCAAGCTTGTACAGGTCCATCACTTCAGCATTTTCTTAGGGAACATTGTGGGCTGCACTGCTTCTGCCTGAAGCAGAGGGCTCAGTTTCAACTTTCAGTTTAAAGCTGGATTTAAAGTGAGAGAGGGCAAGATTAGATTGAATATTGAGAAGAGATTATTCCCCGTGAGGGTAGTGAGACCTTGGCACAGGTTGCCCAGAGCAGCTGTAGCTGCCCTATCCCTGGAAGTGTCCAAGGTCAGGTTGGACACTGGGGCTTGGAGAAACCTGGTCTACTGGAAGGTGCCTCTGCCCATGGCAGGGGGTGTAATGAGACAATCTTGAAGGTCATTCCAACCTAAAACATTCCTTGATTTTATAATTACTCTAGGCCTTGACAGTGTTGACAGATCTCCACATTGTTTCTTAAAGCTGGAGATGATGAGAAGCCAAATGTTCCAGCCTATTATTGCCTTGATTAGATAAAATCAATCATAGAAGCACAGAATGTCCTGAGCTGGAAGGAATCCGTCAGGATCACTGAGTCCAGCTCCTGGCTCTGCACAGGACACCCCAACAACCCCACCCTGAGCCTGAGCGCATTGCCCCAGCGCTCCTGGAGCTCTGGCAGCCCTGGCACCACAGCCACTCCCTGGGGAGCCTGGGCACTGCCTGAGCACCCTCTGGGGAATGAGCCTCTCCTGATCTCCACCTAAACCTGCCCCAACACAGCTCCAGCCATTCCCTCGGGTCCTGTCACTGGTCACAGAAAGATGAGATAAAATACCCTATTTCCTGCCTTAAATGAATGCATGTTGTTCCTCACCGTGCTTCACTCAAACCCAGTATGTAAATAATCTCTAATCCCTAGTGAGTTACAGCGACAACCCACTTCATCATGAAACTAATCCACAATTCCAAAGCAGGTCCTTGTTCTGAGTCAGAGAGAACATTACAACTTCTGCTGGAGAGAAACACTGAATATCCCTCAAAACTTCTGGTCAATCAAAGAGTTCTTTTTCTATTTTGACTGTTTTCTTTTCCAGCACATAAGAGACTGAAGTAAGAAGCCCTTCTAAAATGAAAAATGAAAAGGCCTCACTCTTAAACTTAAAATGTTAAAATATGTTGGTTTGATAGCTTTAGAATACTTGTGAGCCCTTTAGATTTTTTTTTTCAAGCCGTGCTTTAATTAAATCTTCAGTCTTCAGGAAGCTCAACTCTTTGATCTGCCTCAAATAGAATTATAGAATCACAGAATGATTTGTGTTGAAAGGGCCTTAAAAATCACCCAGTTCTGACTCTTGCCATGGGCAGGGACACCTTCCACTAGAACACCTTCCACCAGAAGCTTGCTCCAAGCCCCATCCAACCTGGTCTTGGACACTGCCAGGGAGCCAGGATCAGCCACAGCTGCCCTGGACAACTTGTGCCAGGGCCCCACCATCCTTACAGGGAAGAATTTCTTCCTAATATCTGATCTACAGCTACTGTTGGTGTGAAGCCCTTTCCCCTCGTCCTGTCCCTCCACATCCTTGTCCAAAGCCCCTCTCGAGCTCTCTTGGAGCACCTTTAGGCATTGGAAAGTGCTATAAAGTCATTAAATGAGGACTTCAGCTGCTCTTTGGTTTCATCCTTTCTTGGTGTATGCCCATCCTGGAGGAGATGCACAGCCACCTCTTCATTAAGTCATGTTTCATCGTGAGTTATTTCAGAGTTTCCAGTTTGTAGAGTGAAACACCTCCTGGGTGAGTTAAATATATGGTAAATGGTTCAGAGGCTCTGGAAACCTGTTTTTAGGCAGCAAGGGACTTCACCTCATGCTGGTAGATGCTAAAGGTCACTTTCTGACAATAATTACACAGACTAAATAAAGCCATTACAATAACCAAACTGCTGCTGTTATCTCTCACAAGAGACTTTCCCAGCAGTGGAAATAACTTATTCACTAGAAAAACTCCTTGGAAGTGTCTAATTGGCCAGCTGAGACTCTGCCTAATTGGAATGTCTATTTGCCTTGACATCCGTGATGCAGCAGGAGCAAAATGCTCTTCTGAGCCCTGACTCTCCAGGGCTACTCCAATGCCTTCATGGGCTCAGAGGGTTTGGACATTCCCATACAGTGCTGGAGGCAAGAAGCTGCCTGGAGCCTTCATCTCTTGACAGATTGGCCAGAAATAGAAATACTTTCCCCTCATATATATTTACATATATATATATATAAATAGTCTCAAGCTATTTCCAACCCTTATTCTCATCCCCAACACATCCTCACAGCTGCAGCAGGATGGTCTATGAGCCAGGAAAGTTGGCCATTGGATAACTGCAGATAGTGGGATTCAGGCTGAAGCATTGAAGGGGGGGGAAATGAAATTGCAAAGGTTCTCCCAGCCCATTACCATGGGAGATAAGACACAAGGGATGGGCTGGAAATCAACAGCAAGACCCTACAGACTGCAAGACGTTCAAATCTCCCTTCTTAGAGCAGTTGAGCAATTGCAGAGGGCTCCATTTAGCTGGATACAAAACCAGCAGGAAGAAAACAGATTGGAGGTTGGCTGCCACAGTGAAATTGCCTTATGTTGCACTTATCACACTGTTGACACTAGATAACTGATAACATTTTATGATTCTTACGAACAAGCCTGGAGGTGACCTCCAGCTGTAGATTCATAAAGCCACAATAATCACCCAGACATCTGGATATTGAGCTCTAGGATAAAACAGAATCTGTGGACCAGATCCAAATAAAAGTAGAGGCACAGTTTATTTTTTGGGAGGCATGACTTCTTGAGGAAAAAAAGGCAGGAATCTTTGATCATGATGGTCATGGAAAAACCAGTTGGGAGGAGGCACCTCAGAAGTAGGGCTGGGGAGATGGTTGGAGACCTCTGGTACATAAAGGTCAAAGAAAGGAATTGAAGGTGATGTTGCTGCATTTGGACAAAGAAAACCCTATGTGTAAGGACTGAATTCATGGAGACATGCAATAAAGGCTGTGAAAATTCAGCTAAGTGGTGAGTAAAGGCTAACTCAGAATCACAGAATGGTTGGGTTGAAAAGGACTTTAAAGATCATCTCCTTCCATCCCCCTGCCGGGGAGAGGGACACCTTCCACTGTCCTGGGCTGGTCCAAGCCCCATCCAGTCTGGTCTGGAACACTCCCAGGGATCCAGAGGCAGCCACAGCTTTTCTGGGCAACCTGTGCCAGGGCCTCACCAACCTCACAGGTAAGAATTTCTCCCTAACATTGCATCTCAAGCTACTGTTGTAAAGCCATTCCCCTTGGTCCTGTCAACTCCCTCTCTTGTCCAAAGTCCCTCTCCAGTTCTCCTGCAGCCCCTTTAGGCACCGACAGGTGTTTTAAGGTCTCCCCAGAGCCTTTTCTTCTCCACGTCGAACATCCCCAACTCTCTCAGCCTCTACAGGCACTGCAGCAGAAGACTGGGGTGCACCTTTCTGCCTCGTGTCTTGGAGGTCCCAGGGAAGGGCTCCCCAGTACAGTCTGCTGGAACCTGCCCTCTCTCCCCTGGGCTTCAGCACCCTCCAGGAAGCCAAAGGTAAATGTGGCAGAGCTCCACCAAAAAATGAGTGAGAGACTCAACCGAAACAGAGAGGTCTGTAGAAAAACTCATGCCATCCACTCTATATGCCAGACATTTACTTGAAAGTTCAGAGACTTCTCATTTGTTTTATATTTTCTGTTGCTCCAATCAACATGGTTGGAAGTCAAACTCCATTGGGTAGTTTCTAGCCCTTGCTTTCCCCAAGAGCCACCTGGCTGTCCTGAAGACACACCCCGTAATGTCCCAGGAGGGGGAAGAGCAGCTGTGGGTTTAGCCCTGTACCTGCTGTGCACTCCCTGCCCACCCAAACCCACCTTGTAACCAAATCTGCTGGGATGATCACTGGGCTTGGCATCTGCTGGACGACAAGCCAGTGTCTGCACTGGGCAGACCTGTTTGTTTCTCGGGGTGTCTGGTTTGATTCATGCTGACAGGGCAGGTACCCGCTCTGCACTCCCCATGGGTGTAGGGAAGCTGGGCTTCCACAGCATTATTTATAGGGCACAGAATTATTTATGTTCCCCTATTCTTGCTGTCTTGCTGTCATGCCCTGAACTGCATTTCAAAAATCATATTTTAGTAGTAGATCTGTGATTTTGTTTAATTTCATTAAATGAAATGAATGAAACTTGGAATGAAGTAAAATGAAAAGAAAATAAATTCTATGGAATTAAATGAAATTAAATTTTAAAATTTAATGAAATTAAATTTACTGAAATGAAATTCTATGAAATTTTATGGAGTGAAATGAGATTCTAAAAATTAGATGAAATTAAATTCATTTTCCTGGAATGAAATTAAATGAAACAAAATGAAATTAAATAAAACAAAACAAAATGCTGCAACTAGCAGATTTTTTGTTCATCTCCTTCAAAATATTTAGAACTCTCAGTAGTTGATTTGCTGATATTAACATCTGCAATGGTACTTCTCTGAAAAATTTAATTAATCTTATTCCACAAAAAAATTAAATGTCTCTCAAATTATTTATGACCTGATGAACTCTTTTCTTAACCACTACTCACTCTCAAGGGTCATGATTCACAACTTGCATTATGTGTGCAATTCCAGTGGACACACAGAGTCCTTGTAGTTGTGCATTTGTGGTTGTAGAGAGTGTTTGGTAAGTCAAATCCTCGTAAACCTCTGTAGCATTTGCTCATATAACTAAATGTATTAATGGACATTACATTGTGACATCAGCTGTGGTATTGCTCATTTAAAACAACTAAGTATTTCACTATCAAATAAAGCTTTCCTTTCTCTTCGGTCTCTACTTTCCAGAGTTTTCAGTAAGTATTCATATTTATTTCATATTATAAACTCAAACTTACTCTAAAATACACGGGAAAAAAATCAGTGCATTGTCAAAGCACCCAAGAACTTATGAGAGACAGATCAGGGGCTTCTTTCAAAAGCTCTGCAAGGAAAATGTTCATTGAATTGTTGGAAGCCTCAGAACTAGTTAAACTTGTTCCCGTAAAGAGTTGGTACCGGCTGCCGCCGCTCGGGCGGGAGGGCTGCGGGGCTCGGGAGGGCTGCGGGGCTGTGGGAGGGCTGCGGGGGCGGCTCGGGGCTCAGGGAGGGCTGCGGGCCCGGCTCGGGGCTGCGGGGCTGTGGGAGGGTTGCGGGGGCGGCTCGGGGCTCAGGGAGGGCTGCGGGCCCGGCTCGGGGCTGCGGGACTGTGGGAGGGCTGCGGGGCTCGGGAGGGCTGCGGGGCCGGCTCGGGGCTCAGGGAGGGCTGCGGGGCTGTGGGAGGGCTGCGGGGCTCGGGGCTCAGGGCTCAGGGAGGGCTGCGGGGTCGGCCTGGGGCTCAGGGAGGGCTGCGGGGCCGGCTCGGGGCTAGGGGCTGCGGGAGGGCTCCGGGGCTCGGGGTTGTGGGGCCGGCTCGGGGCTGCGGGAGGGCTGCGGGGCTCGGCTCCCTCGCTGTGGGACGCTCGCTGCCCGTGCCCGGCAGGGCTGGCCGGTGCCCCTCCCCTTCCCCGGGGAGCGATCAGCCCGGCGGCTCCGCCTGAGGAGGGGGCACGGAGAGCCCCGAACAGGGCAGGGGTCCCTCAGGAGCGGGTGGCCGAGTCTGGCCGGGCACGACAAGCGCCGCCGGGTCAGCCTATGCCGTGCGCAGCTCTGGCCTTGGGGGTGTTTGCCGCTGACGCCGTGCGCACAAAGTTTGGCACAAACACCTGTCTGGAGGTGTGAGGTGAGCTGACAGTGGGGCTGCCTCGGCTGGGCAAAGGCAGCCTTTTGCCGCTCCTGGCCCGCTTTTCAGCCAATAACGTGAAGGAGATACTGTGCAGTGCTTACAGAGCATGATCCCACTGTGATGAGGGGAAAAAAAAGGACCTTCTGCTATTCATGGGAAACCTTCTGTTATTCCTTGTGCAGATTTTTTATTCTGCTGTCTGATTTACTGTCCAGTATCTTTCTAACAAAACCTGTTAGAAATTTAGATTAAGGATGAGGAGTTGAGTTCGTTCATTACAAAATCTTGCAAAGCCTGAAGGACTGGGATGGTGACTGCTCTCAGCAAAGTTTATTTATTAGCATTATGTCAGATTTCCCCCAGCCCTGGGCAAGAAACCTCTGGGATCGTGTTGGAGGTGAGACTGATCCAGGTCAGATCAGGTCAGTGTTTACCTGTAGGTGTGGGGTTTGGCCCCAGACGCTGAGTTTAAACTGGATCAGGGTAACAGGCGCTGCATTTTGTTGTATCACGAGAGTTTATATCCCTGCCTCTGCTGGGATGTGGCAGCACAGGGAGTAGAATTAAGCCTGCACCTCCCGTGGCATTGCTGGACTGTCTCTCTGTTGTGCCATCAGACCATGGCAGTTTGCTGCTGTCACTGCCACTGCCACCCCACCTCGGGGCTGTGCCCTCCTGGCAGCCCTTGCCAGCCCCACACAAGCTCCAGTGCTGCCTCTCTGCTGTGTTAGAAGTGTTTGCTGGGAATGTGCCTCATCCTTGGGAGTATCCTTTTGTTCCTGGGCACTTGGACAGAGCTTTTGGGCTTGTCAGCTTCAGACTTTGATTGCAAAAGTCACTGAAAGGGAGAATGACAACGAGGTTTGTCAGAGTGGTGCTGTCAGACCCCACTTGACAGTCTGTGCTGCATGTTGGAGGCTTTTGTGTATTCGCAATGCAAGGAATTAATGTCCCCTTCCCAATTCAGCCTAGATGGTCCCAAAGGCTCTTGCAGGGAATATTTCTTCTTTCTTTCATTTGTGATAACATAATTTCCAAACTGCCATGAAAATTTCTTTTGTTTCTCCTGGGGAAAACCACATGGCAGAGGCAGTTTGCAAAGGAGCCCAGAATTGTTTTAGGAGAAGGGAGTGCTGTGAGTGCTGACAAGCTGCATCTGCTTGTGTTCTTATTCCAGGAAAAATGCACTATGCCAAGTCCTTTTCAGTTCTTTCACATAGAAAAGCTCTTGCTGGCACACAGGGAGCAGATGAGTGTTCCTCGAGTGCTTGAACTTGACTGGGACCACTCCACAGCTGAGGAATAATTTCATTTTTCCAGAAGGAGGCGGGAAAACCATGAACTTCCACGTAAGAAAGGTTGGAGAGAAACTTGGAAGTCGTGCAGCTTGTTAATGATTTATTCTGATCGGCATTTGCCCTCTCAGTGTCCCGAAGCTCGGCGCTCCCCGTGTGGGGGCCGAGCGGGGCCTGGCGCGCGGCGCCGCAGTGACGCACGCGCGGCGCGGGCAGTGGCTCGCGCCTGACACCCGGTGGCGCGCAGCAGTACTGCAGTGGAACAGCGCGCATGCGCGTTTGCCAGCAGAGGCCTTTTGCGCGTGGGAATTAAGGGCGAAAAGGAAACCCCGTGAGCATGCGTGATGCTGTGGAAGGGGTGGCGCATGCGCAGTGACGTGCCCGGCGCGGAGCCGGGGCCGCACGGCAGAGCCTTTGCTGGGACACAAACCCTAGGGTTTTCCTGGGAAATAAAACCTGGGTTTTTCCTGAAACACAAAACCTGTCTTTTTTCCTGCGAAACAAAACCCGGGCTTTTCCTGGGACACAAAATCTGCGTTTTCCTGGGAAATAAAATCTGGGGTTTTTCCTGGGACACAAAGCCTGGGTTTTCCTGCGAAACGAAACCTGCAGCTTCCCAGGCCCCGTGGCGAGGGGGGAGCCGCCCCTGAGCAGCTGGGGCGGGGCCGGGGCGGTGCTGCGCGGTGCTGGGCGGTGCTGGGCGGTGCTGGGGCAGGGCTGGGCGGTGCTGCGCGGTGCTGGGCGGTGCTGGGCGGTGCTGGGCGGTGCTGGGCGGTGCTGGGGCGGTGCTGGGCGGTGCTGGGCGGTGCTGGGCGGTGCTGGGGCAGGGCTGGGCGGTGCTGGGCCGGTGCTAGGGCGGGGCCGGGGCGGTGCTGGGCGGTGCTGGGGCGGGGCCGGGGCGGTGCTGGGCGGTGCTGGGCGGTGCTGGGGCAGGGCTGGGCGGTGCTGGGGCAGGGCTGGGCGGTGCTGGGGCAGGGCTGGGCGGTGCCGGGGCGGTGCTGGGCCGATGCCGGGGCGCGGCCGGGGCAGTGCCGGGGCTGTGGTAGGCGGGGCCGGGGCGGTGCTGGGCGGTGCTGGGCAGTGCTGTGGCGGTGCCGGGGCGGTGCCGGGGCGGTGCTGTGGCGGTGCCGGGGCGGTGCCGGGGCGGTGCTGGGCGGTGCTGGGCCGGGGCCGGGGCAGTGCTGGGCAGGGCTGGGGCGGTGCCGGGGCGGGGCCCGGGCGGTGCTGGGGCGCAGGGCGGATGCGGTTGGAGAAATAGCTTGCAGGCTTGTCACTTTTAAAGGAACGTGGAAAGCAGGGAGAGAGGTGGTGTAAAAGCACTGTGGCTGCTGGGCAGGTGAGACGCGACTCAGAGGGCGGAGTCGCTTTCCTGAGCTCCTGAAGTTCCACTTGCTTCTATCAGGAGCAGTTGTGAAAAGTTTCCCGTTTGGAGCTGGGCTCCAAAAGGAAGGAACCTGGAACTGCTTCTTCTGATAAATCCCTAAGTATGGGAAACCATACTGTGAAAAATGCATTTATTTTATGATTGGCCTGTCACAAATATTAAAATGAATATTATATGTGTTGTGTTAGAAACTAATGCTGTATTAATACTCTTAAGTACTGTGTTAAATCTAGTTTTAGGTTTTAAAACATGTTAAAATAGAAACTATGCTATGTAGGATACTTTTCTTAAAGGAAGGACTCGCAGCGAGATAGCAGCCACAGGACACCTGAATCTTTCAGAGAAAAATAATTTATTGTCCTCTTATCAGAAAAAATGAACTTCTTCCCGCCTCAAAGGCGCTGTTAGGATTAGAAGGAAGAAGTTGACGATGCCCAGACAGAATCCTGTGTTTGAATGGAATTTATGCATCATGTATGAAATGTATGAATTTGCAACAGGCTGTTGCTTTTAAGGGTTAATCCTTTGTTAACGGGGGTCCTTTTCCGTGCTTGTGATGCCCAGGAAAAGGTACCCGGACGTCTGTAACTCTTTGTCTTTATTGTCTCATATTGTCCTAATTTAATTTGTCCAAATTATTATTACTCTAATTGTATTACTATTTTTAATAACCATTTTATTACTATTAAACTTTTAAAATTTTAAAAACAAGTGATTGGCGTTTTTCACAATATGAAGCTCACTGCCATAAGCAGGCAGTAACTTCCACGGGTATTTTAACTATTAAAAATGCTGACTTGTATTTCCTCTGGGCACAAATGACTTGGCCCATGTAGAATCCACTGAGGCTGTGAATTGCAATCCAGAGCATCTTCAGGCTTCTGGTGCTCGGGGCTGTGGTGTTTGTTGTGCAGAAAACATCCCAGGCTGTCCTCCCTGGGTCTGGATGTGCATTTCCACAGTTCCTCAGAGTGGGGAAAGGCCAAGAGGCTGCTGGGAAGGGCTTCCTCCCAGGCCTGGGCATCCTCAAGACACCTCAATGTTTGTTGTCTTTTGTTTCCCAGCCCAGGGCTAAGCTGGAGAAAAGGTGGAGAGAGTAGCAAGTGAGACCTCCCATGTTTCGATCCACCCTTGGATTCCAGGTTCTCCTGGTGGGTCTGTGCTGCCTAAGGGAAGGAAACATTGCGAGTACCTGTTTGTTCACCTGTGCAGCTTGGAGGAGAGACTGAGCATGGAATTGCAGGGAAGCTGCGCTTGTGTAGTGGCTGGAGGAGAAGCATCTTGCCCCATGTGTCTGTATGCCTCTGTCCTTACTGTGTGTTTGGCACTCTTTTTCTCCGTTCTTGTCCATGCTTCGCTCTTGTTCCTTTTTATTCTCTGTGGTGCTGCCCGTGCCATTGTTCCTCAGAGGATCCTTGTGTCCCATTCCCTGTTCCTGTCCTTTTTTAAATGCCTCTCTGTTGTGCAGCCCATCCCAGTTTGGGGTGGTTTTTTTTTTTTTTTTTGTTTGTTTAGGGGGTTTTGTTTGGGGTTTTTTTGTTTGTTTTGGTGTTTTTCAATTTCATCCTGCACCCTGTTCTTCCTTTTCTTCCTGTGTCCTCTCTGCTTCCGCTCCCTCTTGCTGCCCCTGGCCCGTAACAGCGAGGCTGGGGAGGAGCCTCAACCCTTCTGGGGGCTGCCCCCCCTTTCTTGTTGCAGCAGAATTCCTTTCTGGGAGGATGGGCGTGTGGAAAGGGCTTGGAGGAAGCGCTGCGCTGCTGTCCAGGGCAGTCGGACTCGTTCTGTGCCTTCTTTGGGGGTCAGGGAAAGGGGGTGAAGACTCGGGGCTCTGATGCCATTGGGGGCACCCCAAGGTCCCTGGGAGTGGGAGCCCCACTGTGGTGCAGGAGCAGGTGGGTGGTGGGCGAGGGGCATCACGCTGGGTGCTGTCCCCCAGAGGGACCCAAAGCTGCCACCAAATTCACAGGGAGAGGTGGGTGTAGAATGCTAAAACCTGTCCAGGTATTCGTTTTTATAGGTGTTGGTAAAAAATAGGAATTTGTCCCTAAATTCATATGGAAAGAAACCCAGAGCAGCCCCAGATGTGAGCTGTGAGGATGAGGAGGGCTCGGAGCAGCCCCAGGTGTGAGCTGTGAGGATGAGGAGGGCTCGGAGCAGCCCAGGTGTGAGCTGTGAGGATGAGGAGGGCTCGGAGCAGTGCCAGGTGTGAGTGTGAGGATGATGGGGACTCAGAGCAGTGCCAGGTGTGAGTGTGAGGATGATGGGGGCTCGGAGCAGCCCAGGTGTGAGTGTGAGGATGATGGGGGCTCGGAGCAGCCCCAGGTGTGAGTGTGAGGATGAGGAGGGCTCGGAGCAGTGCCAGGTGTGAGTGTGAGGATGATGGGGGCTCAGAGCAGCCCAGGTGTGAGTGTGAGGATGATGGGGGCTCGGAGCAATGCCAGGTGTGAGTGTGAGGATGATGGGGGCTCGGAGCAGCCCCAGGTGTGAGTGTGAGGATGAGGAGAGCTCGGAGCAGCCCCAGGTGTGAGTGTGAGGATGAGGAGGGCTCGGAGCAGTGCCAGGTGTGAGTGTGAGGATGATGGGGGCTCGGAGCAGCGCCAGGTGTGAGTGTGAGGATGATGGGGGCTCAGAGCAGCGCCGGGTGTGAGTGTGAGGCTGATCGGGGCTCGGAGCAGCCCAGGTGTGAGTGTGAGGCTGATCGGGGCTCGGAGCAGCCCCAGGTGTGAGTGTGAGGATGATGGGGGCTCGGAGCAATGCCAGGTGTGTGAGGATGATGGGGCTCAGAGCAGCGCCGGTGTGAGTGTGAGGATGATGGGGGCTCGGAGCAGTGCCAGGTGTGAGTGTGAGGATGAGGAGGGCTCAGAGCAGCCCCAGGTGTGAGTGTGAGGATGATGGGGGCTTGGAGCAGTGCCAGGTGTGAGTGTGAGGATGATGGGGGCTCGGAGCAGTGCCAGGTGTGAGTGTGAGGATGAGGAGGGCTCAGAGCAGCCCCAGGTGTGAGTGTGAGGATGATGGGGGCTTGGAGCAGTGCCAGGTGTGAGTGTGAGGATGATGGGGGCTCGGAGCAGCGCCAGGTGTGAGTGTGAGGATGATGAGGGGCCGGCTCTTGCCAGGGGGAGGCTGTTTTAGGGGGAGGCTTTGCCTCAGCTCCCTTTTGCATGGAGCTGCTGAGTGGAGAGATTTATGGGGGGCTCCCGGGGCTGTCTCATGGAAGGACTGTGAGAGCTTCTCACAGGGTCTGGGGGAACACCTGGATCCGCGCTTGGATATGTGGAACATCGCTTAAAGGAGGTGCCGAGGGACGAATCTTTGTGCCAGGGAGCAGCAGCCGAACAGGTGAGCCCGTGTGGATTTGGAGCGGGGACTTTTGTCCTTCCCTTGTGATAAATAGGTATGATTCGTGCTGATAAAAATTGAAACAGTAATTGATATTGACACAGTAATTAATATTTGAGCATAATAAATAGTTTAAAAGTTGTAATGCCAAAGAAGAGAGGGAGAGGAGGGGCTCCACCCCTCCCTTCCCAGCAGATGTTCTCAAGGACCACAGGAAAGAAGCTGAAGATACAGTTGCTAAAAATGAACAAGAACCTGGTTGAGTCCCAGAAAATGCTAATTATAAGGGATTTATTGCCTTGATATGTAGATGCAGTGATAAGTTAGCCTTGGCTTACATTGTACTGGCTTGGTGGTAACCCAAAGGTGAATTAAAGGACAAAGAGGAAGAGGAGAGGTCTTCATCCAAAACGACCCCCAAAGACTTGTGCGACCACCAAACCGAGTGGTGGCGCGTGCGTGATAAGGGTGGTAATGAAGGCGGAGATAGAGATATGACGAACCAAAAATGGGAGGAGATGGCATTGACACATGGCATATAAGGGGTGATTTTCACTTGGCAAGCTGGTACATGAAGTGGCAAGGGTTACAGAACTCTGCCCTCCGTACCCCGCGGTTATCTTTTGCTCATGTGCTATTATTGGAACCAAATTATCCCTTATTTTAATCGAATTATATTGTATCCAATTTTATATTTTTTATTTTAACTATTCAATTAAAATTGTTACTACTTCTAATAGTGTTTGGCTTTTTTTTTTTTTTTTTTTGATGGGATAATTGGGCAAACATAACACCCTTTTCAATTTCAATTTGCCAGTCCCTCCCCGGATCCCCAGGAACAAAAATGGAGCTTATGAGGACAAAAGGAATTAAGAAGAAGGAAGCAGCTTCTCTTCTATTATTGTCTGTGTTTGAACTGAGGGGATCCCTCTTCACTTGTGGTTTTAAGGGTGTTGATTGCAGGAAAACCTGACTTTTCCAGGCTGTTAGGGGTATCCCAGGGGTGACAGGGAATCCCTGCGTTCTATTTCAAGGGGAATGGGAAAAGTATTGTTGTGGTATTATAGGTTTGATTTGAAGGTAGCCACCCCATTTTCATCACCCTAAGGTTTAAATTGAGGGGGCAGCCCTGGTGTCCCTCCTTTTGAAGGGTTTGAATGGAAGTCGAAATCCCCCTTTCCCATCAATTGAAGGCTTTCATTTGAGGAGCACCCCTTCTTTTCTGCTCTCCTAGGGGATGAAATTGAACGGGAGAACACATTTCTTTGCCCTTGTTGAAGTGAGGTGAGCCCCGCCTGCGGCGTCAGTTTCGGGGTTCAGTTGCAGGAAGCCGCAGCTCCGGCAGCGTTTGCAGGGCTGCAGTGGGGCTGTGCCGCTGCATTCGAGGGCGCTTCTTGTGCCCGTGGCCCGGCCCGGAACGTTCCCGCTCGGGAGCGCTGCTGGCACGGCCTGGGCAGCTGCCGGGGCGCACGGGGGATTTGGCGCGGCAGTGGAGGAGCCGCGCCGGTGCGAGCCGTGCGGAGCCGAGGGGAGCCGTGCCGGGCCGGCCAAGGGCGGCAGTGGAGGAGCCGCGCCGGTGCGAGCCGTGCGGAGCCGAGGGGAGCCGTGCCGGGCCGGCCGAGGGCGGCAGTGGAGGAGCCGCGCCGATGGGAGCCGTGCGGAGCCGAGGGGAGCCGTGCCGGGCCGGCCAAGGGCGGCAGTGGAGGAGCCGCGCCGATGGGAGCCGTGCCGGGCCGGCCAAGGGCGGCAGTGGAGGAGCCGTGCGGAGCCGAGGGGAGCCGTGCCGGGCCGGCCGAGGGCGGCAGTGGAGGAGCCGTGCGGAGCCGAGGGGAGCCGTGCCGGGCCGGCCGAGGGCGGCAGTGGAGGAGCCGTGCGGAGCCGAGGGCAGCCGTGCCGGGCCGGCCAAGGGCGGCAGTGGAGGAGCCGCGCCGATGGGAGCCGTGCCGGGCCGGCCAAGGGCGGCAGTGGAGGAGCCGCGCCGGTGCGAGCCGTGCGGAGCCGAGGGGAGCCGTGCCGGGCCGGCCGAGGGCGGCAGTGGAGGAGCCGTGCGGAGCCGAGGGCAGCCGTGCCGGGCCGGCCAAGGGCGGCAGAGGCGGCGCGGGCGCTGCTGTGCCGGCCGCTCCGTCCGCTCCGGGCGCGGGGCTCGGGCGCCGCCGGTACCCCCGGGCCCGGTGCCGGCCCCGCCGGGCAGGGGCGGCGGGCGGGGGTCTCTGGGCCCGGTGCCGGCCGGAGGAGCCGCTTTCCTGCCGGGAGCCGCGCTCCGTCCGGGGCCGGCAGCGAGCGCAGGCTTCGGCTGCTCAAGGTTCTGGGGTGTCGTGGTTCGGAGGCGCTTTGTAGGCATTTATTGCATAGTTTTGTTCTGTTTGCAGTTGGTGTACGCTGAGGGATACGGTGTTCTTCCTGACTGGTACGGTTCTCGGTGCAGGTGGGGATGATAAAGGTTTGCTTTGGAGTGAGTTTTGTAGTCGGATATTTGTTTTGCCGGGGTATTATGTTTTGAAAGGCGTGCAATGGTTTCTACGGGTCGGAGCGTGAAGGAGCGGTTCGGATTTTAATTCTGTTGTGGTGGCTTTTATTAGCGTGAGTGTGTAGTGTTTGTTTTGGTGGGCTTGAGATAACGTCGTGCCGTTAATAGCATCAGGTTTTTAATCTTTATAATTGCATTTGTGTTTATCCAGGGATTTTATTTATTTGGATTGTTTGCTTCTACTGTATGTTTTATGGTCACGGATCATTTGGGAGACATTGTTTATGGTTACGTTTGTCTTTAGGCTTTGTGTTGGTTTCTAAGTGGTATTTTTATTTTGATAGATTGAGGCACTATGGGTTTATTCAGTTAGGAATAAATTTTTTGTTGTAAATTTAAGTTTATTTGGGCTTTTTTTTTTTTGTGTCGTTGATGTATTTGGTTGTTATTTATTAGTTTTATTTTTGGGAACATGGTATTTATATGATGGGTCTTTTAAAGTAGTTTTTTTATTTGGGTAGGAACTTTATTTTTTAGTGGTTGAGATTTTTTTCCATTTCGTTAATTAGTCCGGTTTCTAAAGTTAGTTGTACAGAGTATTGGTTATTCTTTGAGTTAGTGTAGAGGCAGAATTTTGGTTATATTTTTTAATAACGTTCAGGGTCAGTGGCACCGATTGGAGTTTAGTAAGTTGGTTTGACATTTTTTTAGGGGTTGTTGTGATTTGCTGTGTGGGTTTCTATAGGGTTTTCTTTTATTTTGGTTTCATTTTAACAATGAAAATGTGATGAGAACTGCTAGTGAAAAGAGTGTTCTGTGTTTTTTCTGGCAGTTGATTGGTTCGTGGAGGTATCTTGATGTTTTTGGAAGATATTGGTGGGAATTCAATGATGTTTGTTTTCTCATTTTATATAGGAATTGGATTTTAAATGTAAAATTATAACTATAACAATAATTACACAAAACAAATATATGTATAAAAATGGGAATAAAAAAATAAAAATTGAAATATCGACCGAATATATAAAAAAAAAAAATCCATGTAACGTAAATCATTATATGTTATAATAAGGTATAATATGTTTTAATACAAAGTATTATATATGTTTATATATATATATATATAAATATAGATTGTAAGTAGAAATGAAACACCAATCAAAATATAAATATAAAAATGTATGACAAATATATACAGCCATATGTAGCAATAGGAAATATTAATGAATATAGAAAAAAACCCATGATACAATACATAATACAAGTCATACTATATATAGTGTTATAATATATTATAGGGAATATATATAGAGTATTTATAAATACAGTGCATTAATATATTATCATATAACATTTACCAATTATAAACATACATATGAAAATCAAAAATATAAATATATTTTTTAAAATAACTAAATAAAGCTGGTTTTTTATTTCCCTAAAATGCAAGAGTTTGACTATAAAAAAATTAAAAAAATAATATAAAGGTAGAAATTGAAGTATAGTAATATGTCATAAATACGTAGAGATATATAAAATATAAAAATATAACAAAGATGAGTTACAGTGATAGATATGATAAATACTTCAAAAATTATTTAAATATATTTTAGAATTTCATGTATATTACATATAATGATTCCTATACAGCATCAAAACAAACAATAAATATAAATCTGAATATAATTATACAACGTATAAATGAAAAAATTTCAATGTTATTTAAAAGAAGGGGAGGGTTTGAATTTATTTATTTAGACAGAAATAAAAAATTTCAATTCCTTTCGGGAAGGGAAAAGGAATCTTGGGATTTCAATGGGGACCAATAGAGGAATCTTTGGTGCATGTCCCTGCCCTTGATGGCATGCCATGCCTTTTGATGGCTTTGACTTTGGGAAAGATTTTTTTTCTCTTTTTTTTTTTATGAAGTGTCCATGCCATGTCCCTCATATCTTACCCTCCAAGTTTTGTCTTCCTTTTTGTCTTTTTCCCCTGCTTTTCTGACATCTGAGAGCTTAGTTTTGGCATGTTTTGGCCCTTTGCACTGCCCCTGATATAATCCTGGACCATTTTGTTTGAGTCACTAAATCTCCCAAATTTTCTTTTTTTCTCCTCCATTTGCAGTTCCTTTGACGGTATCTCCATTCCAGCATGTTTGTAAGTCCTTCTTATCTGTTTTGGCCCTGCCAAAACTGATCCACGCTGAGAAATAAAGAAAATTTGGGATATTTCATGACTCTAAGAAAATGTCCCAGGATTATATCAGGTGCAGTGCATAGAACCAAAACATGCCAAAACTAAGCTCACAGATGTTGGAAAAGCAGGCGAAAACATCAAGGAGGAAGACATAACTTAGGGGGGAAGATATGAGGGACATGGCATGGACACTTCATAAAAAAACAAAGAAAAGAAAAAATCTTTCCCAAAGTCAAAGCCATCAAAAGGCATGGCATGCCATCAAGTGCGGGGACGTGCAACAAAGATTCCTCTAAAAGTTTTGGCATGTTATGGTTATTTGCAATGAAGCTGATTTCCTCACAGCCTGTTGTTTTAAGGAACTGAAATTCCCAATTTTCTGCTTTTTCCAGTTGTATTTCATTTGAACCTATCTTCTTTCCAGAGTGTTTGTAAGCCTTTCTTTTTGGATTTGCAAGATTTTTTTTCTGTTCCTGAAAGAAATTTCATGCCATTTCAATGGGGACCAATAGAGGAATCTTTGGATCTTTGGTGCATGTCCCCGCCCTTGATGGCATGCCATGCCTTTTGATGGCTTTGACTTTGGGAAAGATTTTTTTCTTTTTTTTTTTTTTTTTTTTTTTTTAGTGTCCATGCCATGTATCTCATGTCTTCCCCTCCAAGTTTTGTCTTCCTCCTTGACTTTTTCGCCTGCTTTTGCAACATCTGTGAGCTTAGTTTTGGCATGTTTTGGTCCTTTGCACTGCACCTGATATAATCCTGGGCTATTTTGTTATGGTGACTAAATTTTCCAAATTTCCCAAATTTTCCTTTTTTTCTCCTCCTATATCAATTCCTTTGATGGCCTCTCCATTCCAGTGTCTTTATATGTCCTTCTTTTCTGTTTTGGCCTTCAGTGGGGATCAATTTTGGCAAGCTTTACTGCATCAGTCTGCACTTTGTGGCTTCTGTCCTGCCTGCATTTTGATGGCTTTGACTTTGGGAAAGACTTTTTTTTGTTTTTTGTTTAAGGATCCATGCCATGTCCCTCATATCTTCCCCTCCTAGTTTTGTCTTCCTCCTTGTCTTTTTCCCCCTGCTTTTGCAACATCTGTGAGCTTAGTATTGGCATGTTATGGTCCTTTGTAATGCAGCTCATTTCCTTACAGCCTTTTTTTTGAAGATACTCAAAGTCCCAATTTTCTGGTTTTTTTGTGTTTGTTTTTCAATTGCATTTCATTTGATCCTATGTCCTTTCCAGAGTGTTTGGAAGCCTCTCTTTTAAGGTTCAGAAGGTTACTTTTCCCTTAGAAAAGGAATACCTGAAAGTATCCTTTCTAATACTTCCTCAGTTTTCAAGTGAATTAATAGACTTTGAATATATTTAAAATAAAAATGAATGAAAAAATTGGAAATACATTTTTAATGCATTGTTTACACTGGTAGTTTCAAAAAGGAAATACTATTTTACTGTTTTTCTACGGGGACTTTTACAGTAATGAAGAAATTCTTGACGGTTTATCAGGACTGTGAAATAGAAAACGGATTGGAAAGAACAAAGCTTTGTTTGCAGGAGAGGCTGTAAAATACCACTTCCCAGTTTCACTGTAAGGTAAAGGTCAAACTTATGCAAAAGTCTCAAAATTATGTTTCCCCTCTCAATTTTGCATTCTCTAAAGAAAACAAAAAAATCCTCAAACAAATTGTACAGCCCTTTAAACTTCCCTAAAATAAAATTTGAAGAAAAGAGGGTACTTCAAAACGATGGCATTTTTGTATGCTGTAAATGTGACTTTTCTAATATGGGCAAGAAAAAATATGGCCTTGTAACCATATGCTATCCAATTGTGTCACATGGAAAGATATTTTTCGCATTCAATTACAAGGTTAATAATGCAAAAAAGTCTTCTTTTGGGGTTTTCCCCTCCCCCATTTATTTTCTAACACTTTGTTTTTCTGGTCTGTTTCTGATATTTGATCACACAGCTTTAGAATAATGAGGTTGTTTATATGCAACTGTCTCCAAACCTCTTTGTTGAGTGTTTTAAAGGATTTTTTCAGGGGAGGAATAGCAGCTTTTTGCAAGAGAATGATTCTTGGAAACCTAAGAAAAGAAGAATTTTAAAAAAATCACATAAACCATGAAGCCAACAGGACAGGTATTTTGCTTGGAGCCTAGAAGGAGGCTTTTTAAACTCCAATCTTTTGTTAGTATTATAGACTTTTTAAATCTGTAGGTTAAGACTCAGGAACACAAGCATAGCTAAACATTTCTATCTGTAATCTCTTTCTTTTTCTCTCTTTGCATCATTGAATTATTATGGATAGAATGGTTTGGATTGGGATGAGATGTTTTTTAAGGTTCTTTCCAACTTTCCTTCCTGTCATGGGCAGAGACACCTTCTGGTAGACCTGATTGCTCAAAGCATCATCCAGCCTGGCCTTGAACATTTTCAGGAATGGGGCATGCAGAAGTTTTCTGCCTACTTCTCTCTCTTCCTGTTTCTAAGTAAAGAACTTCTTCCTAACATCTATTCTAAATCTCTCTTCTTTTAATTTAAAACTGATCCCTCTTATTCTAGTACTGTATTGTGATAGTGGCTATGTAAAAAAAATCTCTCTTCCTCTCTTTTAAAAGCCCCTTTTAAGAATTAGGAGGATGCAACAAGGCATACCCAGAGCCTTGTCTTCTTCAGCCTGAACAACCCCAACTCTCTCAACCGCTCTTTAAAGGACAGATGCCCTGATCCCTCTGATCATCTTGGGCCTTCCTCTGCACCTGCTCCAACAGGTCCATATCCTTGTGCTGGAGACTCCAGACCTTCATGCAGTGCTTGAGGTAAGGACTCAGGGTGGAATAGGGAGGGAGAATCACCTCCCTTGGCTGTTGGATACTCTTCTCTTGAGGTTTAGTGCTGCAGCCTGAGGAGGACCCTATGCCAAGGAAAGTAGATATTCCCTGAAAGAACTGCAGTCTGTTTAGAAGCCAGTTTTTGCTGACAGGAACTGCAGACCATGGGAAGGACCCACAGTAGTGAATAGAAAAGAATAAGCAGGAAGACATATAGAGGGAACTGTTATGGACAGACTGCTGCCCTTGTTTGCCATTGCCCTGCACTCCACAGGAAGGTGAGGAGGTAAAGGAATTGGGAATGAAGGAGTGAAGTTGAGCATGGAAAACAGAACGGGTGGAGGAAAGGTCTTGTTTCAATGTTTTGCCTTTGCTTCTCAATATCCAAATCTATTTAAACTGACAATAAGTTAATTTAATTTGTTCTGTAAATTAAGTCTATTTTGCCCATGATGGGCAAAATAGTTAATTTCTATTTCAAGTAATAATAATAATTAATAGTAATAATTTCAAGTAATTCTCTCTATATCAATGCAGGATTCTTTTCTATCTTATTTTCTTTCCTTTTCCTGTTGAAGAGGGGTTAGTAAATTACTGGGTTGGCGTCTGGTGTTGGGCCAAAATATCCCACTAAAGTATAGTGTACATAAGACTGAACAATTTTGTTTAGTTAATTTTACTTTAAAATTTTTTTGGTCGCATAATGAGAATTATGAGTCTTATATTGAATCTCATGGAATGGTCTCAATACCCGTGCGATACAACTGTGGGAATATGAATTAATTTGGTCTAATAAATTACCAAGTACTGCAATACTAGCAAATGAAAATTAAGGTCCCCCAGCATCGTCAGGCAGCAGAACTCAGCATATAATATACCCAGTGTGTCTGCTTACAGATAAGTCTTTCCATACTTACCCGGACTTCCAGTCAATTCCTTGTGTTTATCATGGAGAGCACTCAGCAAGTGGCAGGTATCTTGAATAATTTCTGTAACATTGTCCAGCTGCTGGCTGAGAGAGCTGCTCAGGTCTTTTGCTAAAGAGGTCAGTCCAAGCACATACTCCTCCAAACCTCCTTTATCCAGATCACTTTTCAGAAACAAGTCTATTGCTAAAAAGTTCAGGTAAGAGATTTTTCCTAGGACTTGTCCTGATTTCCCTGCAGGTGTAATCTCACTTTCAGCTATATCTATTTTATGTTCAGAATATGCTAGTACAATTTTTTTTTTTCACTCAAACTCTTCCACAAGTTGTTGTCCTTGGTTCAGGCTAGTACACTGTTTAGCATTTTAGCCTAAACAGAAATTTTAAAATTACTGTATTCCACAAACCAAATTCTAGCTGAGAAACTCTGAGCTGATGTTGACTATTAAAAAGTTACTAAGTGACAGGAAGAAGTGGCTGTTCTGTAACCACAGGCAAGGATTGCCAGGAGATGCCAATTTACACCATGCACCTTTAAGGGAGGTTATGTAGCAGTGACTTAAAATTTCAGGATATCTGAGCAATTTCTTACTTCGGTGGCTATAAATGATTGGTACTTATGAAATCAAGTTTAATTGGTTATTTACAATTATATACAATGAAACAGACACACAGAATCACTAGAGTTGAAGAGACCTTTAAGGTCTCTTAAGGTGTCTCTAACCCATGCCCTACCACCTCAACTAAACCATGGCACCGAGTGCCGCATCCAGTCTTTGTTCAAACACATCCAGGGATGGTGAATCCACCACTTCCCCAGGCAGACCATTCCAGTACTTTATCACTCTTTCTGTAAAAAACTTTTTCCTAATATCCAACCTAAACTTCCCTGGGTGCAGCTTGAGACTGTGCCCTCTGGTTCTGTCAGCTGCTGCCTGGAGAAAGAGACCAACCCCACCTGACTGCAAACACCTTTCAGGGAGCTGTAGAGAGTGGTAAGGTCACCCCTGAGTCTCCTGTTCTCCAGGCTGAGCACCCCCAGCTCCCTCAGGGGTTCCTCACAGGGTTTGTGTTCCCAGCCCCTCTCCAGCCTCGCTGCCTCCTCTGGATGTGCTCAAGTGTCCCAAGGTCCTTCCCAAACTGAGGGGCCAGAGCTGGACGCAGCACTCGAGGTGAGGCCTCACCAGTGCTGAGCACAGGGGCAGGATGAGCTCCCTGCTCCTGCTGGCCACACTGTTCCTGCCACAGGCCAGGATGCCCTCGGCCTTCTTGGCCACCAGGGCACTCTGCTGGCTCATGTTCAGCCGGCTGTGAGCCAGTGTCCCCAGACATTTCCTTTTTAAACACAGGATTGTATACCCGATCTTATGACAGCAAATGAGGCAGTAATGGCCACTTAAATTACAGTTGACACTTCCAGGTTTTTTACTCTTCAGCAGTCTTAAAAAGAATGTATATTAGGCTGTCTGATGACCTGATGATCAGCATTTGAAGGTCTCTAAATCCAATTATTCATATAGAAAAATCATTGTTTAAGTTAAAAAAAAAATAGGCCCCACATCCTATCTTAATTTCAGTACCAGCGCTGGACTATTATTTTGCTATAAATTCTGTTTCTCCTTGGTTGAAGAGTGGTAATAAATTATGTAGAGGGAATTTCTTAATCTTTGATGCTGTTCACTGAATAATCTTATAATTTAAGGCTCATGTTTATGTACCATATTGAGGGGTATTAGATAATGTAACTATAGTCTTTGGGAACAGTCATGTCGTTTTTATTTGACATAAACTCTTGCCCAAAGAGATACAGTTGGTGCAGTAGTAGCTTTCAGGGCTCTGCATGTCCCCATGGAGTTTCATGGTCCAGATCAGCCACACCTGGTGAGTGCATATGATTAGTTATGATATACTTTGAAGTATTCTGAACACTACAGATTGCGAAAGAATATGTTGCTGCAATTAGTATACCATAATTGGAAGACAGGAAGGGTCAATAAAGTAGGCAACACAAGTTATTCAGATGTACTACAGTGTATATCCTCTGAAAATATATGACTGCCTATAATATATAGTATAGAGTACACTCAAGAAAATAATATTGTAATATCACATGTGAATTTAATGCAATATGATAAAGAATTTAGTATAAAGGTCATTTTGATAGAATAAAATTCTATCATACAGTAAATGCTGGAGTCACTTTAATCTTGTACTTTTGTGAAGTTAATTTAGCCTGGATTAGTGACTGAGATGGTGTACTGTGCAGCTCACCAGTTACAATGAGGACGTTGAGGATTAAGCAGACTTGATAAGTACAGCATTGCTCAATTCTCCAGTAGTCAAGTTTAACAGTGAAACTATAGTTTGCTCTTTCAGCCTTTACTGCAGAAAATCTGAGCAGAGGAAAAAAAGACACAGGTACAAAGAGACACATGAAACCAGTCCAGGGATATCTGATCAGAACTGTCTCTCTAAGATTTGGCCACTGCTGGATCTCAGCCTTGCTGGAAATCCGTGCCTGAAATACATCCTTTAACGGAGAAAGAATCAGGCCCATAGTGGTAGGATGAAGACACAAGCTGTCATGTTATCCACTGCCCATGGACAGGAGTTAATTACTATTAAAACAACAAACTCACAAGAAAAAGACACGGGTGTCCAGCAACCTTATTTTTACAGTAGGGATTTATGTCCAGGGGGTAATGTAATGCAAAATGAAGAAAAGGAATATCATTTGAATATCATATATGTAAGAAATAATAGTGCGAAATCAATTGTGATAAACATAGAATTATTATTAGATTTTGTTTCTTTCAGGTCTTGTGATGTTATTTATTTATTTATTTATGTATCTATTTATTTCATGTGAAAGAACTAATAACAAAAGACCTGTGCACTCATTCTCAAAGTTTAGTTATCCACTGAAATTTCATTTTTTAAAGAGTGATCTTCAGCAAAGCTTCATCAGCAGGAAAAAAAAAAACCAAACACAAATTGGAAAAATTAGCTCTGTGCTTGATTTTGTTTTAAAATAATTCCTATTCCTGGGTTACATTCACATTTAACTATATACTCTAAGTATTTAAAAAGTCCTTTCAAAAAAGAGCTTTTTCATCCATATTACATAATAGCCTTGGATACAGGAAGAACAAAATATCAAATTTAGAAAAATAAAGATGAAACCATACATTCAAATTAAATTACCCTTTAGCAGATATTCATGTTCTTTTCAGAGTACCTTAGAAGTGCTGCATAGCTGATAACAAAGGAAGTGGACTTTGTTCTGCTAGGAAAAAATATTAGAGTGTATGGTGCAGATCCAATAAGTTCTGCCTAAATAATCTGCATATAATTCAAAGTTCAGTATGTGACAATGAATGTATTTTGGTGTGTTTATTGAGCTATTCAAATTTGAACATAGGTGCAATCGTTATTCTTCCCATCTCTGGTATTCTAAGGCCCAAGTTAAAAAGCAATAGTAATATAAGAAAAACTAAGAAAAAGCTACAGATGCACTGTGCCATAGAATTTTTATCAGATGTTGACGTAAATACTTAATTTAGCATTCTATTACAGTGACCAATACTGGCCACTAACATAATCCCTTTGAAATACATAACTATGAAGTAATTAAAAAAGGTATCTCTCTTTGAGTGCAGTCACAGGACTTGACTTTAAGCAATCTTAACTACAAATTAGGTGTTGAACAGATTCACATTAGGAAAAGCAAAACTCTAGAGTTGAGAAGAGAAGGAAATCTGAGCTACCTACGAAGTACAGTGAGAATGAAGGAGAAGAAAAAAATATCAGTACATACTCTCAAATCCATAAACTGCATTATCCTATTTACAGTCTTCTACAGGGAAGAATCTTGGAAATCCATCTGAAAATCTACTCTGCTTGAAATCCTTCTTGAACTGTAAAATGCATAAGTAATATCCTAATTATAAGCTTTAGGAAAAACTAATTCTTGAAAGAAAAATGCCTTTTTCATGTGATCAGCAATAGTATTTTGTAGTTATTAAACACAGGAAAACTGTAGGCTTTTCTATCCAATATTGAAATAGTACTTTAATTGCAATATTAATTAAATTTTAGAAAGGGAGAGGCTGTTGAAACATTACATGAAAGTATTGTTTTTACTTGACAGTGTTTCTTTCTTTAACGAGAAAGTCCCAGTCCATTATAGTGCTGTCCTCAATACTAGAGTTAGACCTTCATTGCCCTGAAGAGATATCTTTGGTGTAAAGAAATGTTTGAAGGAAGTATGACATGTCCTGTACAGAATAAAGTGAAAAAGATAGAACTATCTAGATATAGAATGTTGTGCCAACAATCAGTAGACTTTGTAGCAGAAACTGAGTATTTGAATGAGATTTCCTAAATGTCAATCTAATTCAAAACTGTAGGCAGAATACTTATGCCATCATTTGTTTATCTAAAATAACAAAGGTTACTGGTAGTTTCAGTACCACCTGGCACTACCCAGGTAGTTTGTCTACTTTAAACAGCTGGCATTTTGCCTTTGAGGCTGTAGCTCAATTTGCTATTGCGAAAAGAGACAGAAAACCAAGGAAACTGTTTGTGAAATTGGATGTATATAGTAAAACATCCAAGACTGAGCTTCTAACTTAACCTAGTAACTTTACAAGAAATTATTTATAGACAGATGGGGTATCTTCACTTTGAGTTTTTTATTCAAGTGTTATTTGTATATACAGTAAGCTTCCAGTTTAGCACCTTTGATAGCATCAGAACACTAGGAAGTGAGTCAGCCATCATGAGTTGCTTTCTTTGGTTGGGCAGAGAGCAGCGAGGAAAAGAGGAGAGAAGACAGGAGAGAACAGGTTGTCCAGAGAAGTTACTCCAGAGAACACTATCCCTGGAAATGTTCAAGTCCAGTTTGGATGGAGCTCTCGGCAACCTGGTCTAGTGAAAGGTGTTCCTGTTCCATGGCAAGGGGTTAGGACTAGATGATCTTTGAAGTCCCTTCCAACTCAGACCATTCTACAACTTTGTGATTCTGTGATAATGTGTTTAATCATACCTAAATAATAGTGTGAAATTGTATTTAACTACAAACAATTTCAATTGTGATTATACTATGGAATATTTTTTCCTCTATAAATAGTTCTGTGATGTCTATTATATTTCATTACTTTCCATGACAAATTTGCTTAAGCAACAAGTAAAATGAAAGAGAGAAGCAAGTGCCTGAAATGGTGACCTTTAAATCTAACAGCATAGTTAAAAGTGTCAAATGTGGTTTTTGTTGAGCTCAAATAAGCCAGTGCTGTGGAGATAAAATCTTAATGATGTGTGATTCCTTACAATTCAATGAACTGTGCAAAAGATAAATATGGAAAAAAAAATTAGCACTTTGCTATGCAGGAAATTTTCTCAAAGGGATTTATTTTCAAATAAGTTAAAGAATGCTCCATTAAACTTCTCAAACATGACAGAAAGCTATATCAAGGTAACCAAATCTCCTAAATGAGAGCAATAGCAAAGAAATAAAAAAAAACTCTGAACGTGCCACATACTTTGAAGTGCATTTGTATTCAAAAACAACTTGAAAACTTTTAAATATAAATGAGAGACAGAAGAGCTAGAATAAAGTCCCACTTGTAACACAGGTACTCTAAGAAAAAGTATTAAAGCCACTAGATTTAGATTTTCTTGGAGAAATCCTAGTCAGCAACTAGAAACCTCTCATTTACAGCAGGAGCTTAACTCCCTTGCATTGCTAGAATAAATTGTCTGCTTTCATTTCTAGGCTTGGTAATTCAATAAAGCAGTACTGCAGAAAAGATTCTCAGCTTGTCTGTAGGTTAAAACATGTACCAATTCCTAGGGAAATGGGGGATCACACGCCCATAAGGCTCTATCCAGAGGTTTGGGTGCAGGCCTAGGATAGGACTTGGAATGGGTTGGTCCAGGCAAGTGTCTATCCAGTATTGTGTGCTTTGACAAAAGACAGCAAATGAAGGCTTCTTAACTTCCTGGAACCTCATGTTGTCCCAGGGAATGTATTTTGAATTTCTATCTTTGCAGACTTGTGTTGAAAGTGAAGTCAAGTTCAATGTTTCTAATTCACCCATCACCACTATATGAGAGGTTGCTAATTAATTTTACTGTTGGTTTACAAGTAGCTTTGTGATAATTAAGAGTATGTCAATTAATCTAATAACTTCTTGAGAGAATTTTGCATGTGCAGTTGAGTGTTGAATACAATATGTAAGCCAAAATTCATTCGGACTTCATTATCACCAGAATTGGTACAGGAAAAAAAACATCAACACATTGTAAAAGTAATTATTAAACAGTACTATGTGGGATCACTTTTATACATTTGTTTCAAAAGTGATAAATCAATATCAAAATAGCTAAAGGGACAACTTCATGAGTCCATCAGTAATTTTAACAAAAACTTACAGCCATCAAAAGAAGATAGCAAAACTGAATATCATTGTGTTATCATACCTGTGTAAAATTACATTAATAGCTTATAAAATGATAGTCTCAAAATCTATGTTATGGTACAGGCAACTGTCTTACAAAGCTTCCTGGAAATCAAACCGACTATTAATTATATTAAAATATGGGGTATGGGTTGAACTGGCTTACAGGTCAGAGTAAAAATGGCAGCTGCTATTCAGTATGACATACAAAAATAACTGACTTATAATACATTGAGTAAGTGGCTGAGAGGAATCCCAAGGACACATAAACAATTGATAAAAATGCAAAAACTGAATTTAACTCTAGTGCTTATTCTATCTGCAGTCCTATAATTTTTCTGAAGCTTTGTATAATTTTGTCTTACCCTGAATGAAATATGTTACCTCATGATAGAACTCTGCCTATGAAAAGTGTAATGCATTATGTAATTTCCAAGGTTATTTTTCCTGATATTTTATCAACAATAATATCAATGTTATACTATAACAATACTAGGGAGGTTCAAATCATAAAAGGCCTAGATACTCACCTGCTGATTGATTGAGGTATAGCTAACATTTCATTTCTTATAATGCTTCATAAACTCCAAAATCTAAATATTTAACCTTCTCAACACCTTGAGGAGACTGGTAGATGAATTTTATTAGCTCTCATTTGAAGAGGAGCAAACAAGACTGAGCCAATCACAGAAGACCAAGTTCAGAACTTAGACCTTGCTTGGACTGTGTTCAATAAGAATATGTGCATTGTTTGTTTTTTTTTTCCCCAGGAAAAAGTGAAATAGTCTCATTAAAAGGAATAAACTCCCACAAATAAACTCAGGTCTCCTATGCATTTTTTGGTAGCTTTTTGGTAGATAAACTTCATGTAAATATCAGAGCTATTTGTAAGCCATCCATAAAGGAAGGAGAAGCAGTTGTTTCCCCTATTTTATATTACCAATTGGCTGTTTGTGCAGCTGGATTTGGAGTTCTTAAATAGAATGAACAGGCAGCAAGTAGAATTGATCTCTAGTTTTAAAAATATACACACCTAAAAGTTACAATATTTGAATTTGGAAAATGTCTGATGAGTAGTTTGAATCAGTTTCATTATAAGTTTAATGAACAATTAGAAATGTGGCAAAGATCTATTCTGATGTTTGACAAACCACACAGAGTGTGGAAATCTGGGATATATTTATATCCTAAGGATTAGCTCCTGTACAGTGTGATGATATTATCCCATCTTTGCTTAAACATAGATTTTCAGGGTTATCCTTATAGACTGATGTTAAAAACAAAACAAATCAGGTCATTATCAATCACTGGAAAACAAGCTTTTAAAAGGGCTTTGTAATGATAAGTATGAGCTGGAAGGTATTCCTAGCATGTTTACTGTAGGGGGATAGAATATAAGTAAATAAAGGTAGTATAGAATGTAATCTTACCCCCTAAAGACTTGCAGCTCAGCTAATTATTAACGATTAGGAGCAGGCCTAACTTTACCAGGCCAGAGCTGTAGCCAATAAGCAGAGTGTTATAAAAGAGTGGATTGGTTGGTTGGGGGGAACTGAAGTCAGCTGGCTGCTGTGAGGACAAGGAAGAGTCAGTGCTTGGAGGAGTTGCCTGCAAGAAACATCAAGGAGGTATGAAACTCCAGCAATATGGAACCCTTGCAATGTAATGACAACAGTTTACTATGAATGACATTTTTATATGGTATTTGTATTTTAGGATTCAAAAGCCCTAAGATCTTTTAGAGAGTTTAGCGGAAGTCATGCAGCTCTTATTTATAGTTAGTTTATAGACTGAAATTTTGTCTTGATCTACTGTAACACCTGCCTACCTATGACTTATGCATGACAGCAACATAGAAGTTCAAAGGAAGAGGAAATTAACATCAGATAAAAAAACCTCTGCAGTTTCCAGGCCTATCAGCAGATTTTTCAAAACTCAGTCTTTCTTATCAACAAGTCTTAGAGTAGTACTCTGCCTTATGTCATATCTGAGTTACACCAAAATTAGTAAGATGCAATTTCCTGCTAGATTTTTGTAAGACTTCTTTTTTACTGTAGTCATAGAAAGCTGCCATTCCATGCTCATCAGAAAACTATATGTTGTAGATAAATTAGAGACTTGAGAGCTTTCTTAAAAGATTATATGTTATGCTACTTCATTACTAACAGAGTAAAACATCATATATCAAATTATACTTCTTTATTTCTAACAAGGGAAAAAAAACCACTATATGGGTTTGTGTGGTACCAATAACATAATTTAGACATACAAAACATGCCAAGAAAAGCCCCTAAACCGCTAATAGCACAGCATGACTTAAAAGGATATTGTGTATATTGCAATTTTTCTGGATGTAATGCAAACAAAAAGAAGTAAGCACAACTGGGTATATGTTTAATGCTCATTTCTCCCATTCCTTGCCCTTTCCTGAGAAATGCACTGAAAAAAATTACCTCAGTGATAATGATGTGATGTGATCCAGTACTGTGGTCAAGGAAACTAAGTCAGTAAAACTCTGGCTGAGACGTAGTGTGTCAGGGTGCAGAGTCATGCTGAGCTCTGAGGGAAGATACCACTACTATACAGGTATAAATAAATGTGCTGAGGGCACTCTCTTCCAGTGAGTTCCATGTAAGGATCTGACACCCAATTTTTAAAGACAAATGCTGAGCAGACTGATATCTATAGTCTCTGCCACTGGCCCAGTGATATGGGTAAATCACATGGGTCCCTGGAAGAGGAAGAAAAGTGGGCTTTAAGGAAGGACTTGAGAACTTCTTGACAGAGAAGAGAGATGAGCTCAAGGGTACTAATCAATGACCATACCCTTAGACTTTAGGAGAAAGAAATTCTAGCCCACCACAAACTGCTAATTAACTGAATTTTTGCATGGTGAGGTAAGCCTTGCAAAGGAGGCCAATCTTTTGTTGTTTACAGGGCCTGACTCTTTCAAATAGTTTAAGTTACTGTGGTTAAAATTCCTTTTCAAAGTCAGTGTTCATTGGCATTCCTACTGTTCTAAAAGGAAGCTAGGCTTAGCTGGAAATGTTAGGCAAATTTGTGATCAGATGACTCTGTGAGTCATTAGGTTACAATCCAGAAAGGCTATGACAAAAAAGGGTGTTAGTATACTTACCTGAATCACATCTGTGCACATGTGTGGTTTGGAAACATATCAACCCCTTAGCAAATAATTGGGAATGACTATTCCTTGTCTGAGATAGATGCTGCAAAAGCATTAATAAAAGGACAAGCAAGATCACAATAAATTTCTTTTGATTGTTAAAAAAGGCAAATCCAAAAATTTCTTGCATATTAAAAATGTAGGAGGTAAAATTAACTGGGTTATTTATTTATTTTTTTGTACACAGATAATTATGTATCTAATAATTGCACTTGCAGCTGGATGTTTAAAAGTCCTTGGGCACTGGTGGGATTGGTGCTGTAATACTGAAATGCAAACTTCTAATCTGGAAGTTTTGGAGAGTGAAAAAGCTATTTGCATTCAAAATTGTGATCCTGAAACCTCACTTTAGTGCCATGGCACCAACAGTTTTTAACAGTCCCCCTGTATTTAGGCTGTATTTAGTGTGTAGGAAGCAGTCTTAAAAAGAACCCAGATTTACTTGCTCCTAAATTAGCACCTGTATAATTGGCCTCTTTATCTCTGTATATCTTTGCTTCTGTTTTGCTTTGGTAGGGTGAGCGGCAGACCTCAGACTTCAGCTGCAACACTGCAAACCCTCTGAAACCTCCTTGGATTTAGACAAGACGAGAACTGAAGTGTCAATTAAAGTGTCAAGAAGATGTGTATGTTCGCCAATGAACTACATTAAAGTACTTTCTGTATCACTCAGTGTAATAAAATGCTGGTTTCATCTGAGTGACAGTTTTTCACAGACTGGGTGAGTTCCAAGAATTGGGGAATTCCTGGAAATTACTGCAAGCTTAGCACCTTTAGGATTTTTTTTTTTTTAGTTGGTTTTTTATTTTTCCCCCCCAGCAAGTGCTCGCAGCTGTGTCACTACTGGCAGGCTGTCCTGCTTGCACGCAGCAGCCGAGCGCTGGCCCTCAGCGCGGTGACAGAGGTGGCGCCGGGCCGCCCTTCGCTCACTGCCCGGCCGGGAAGGGACACTCGCCGCCGGCCCGGCCCGGGCTGGGCAGCAAGGGAGGCCTGTGAAGCGATGCGCCGGGGGGCCGAAGCCTGCCTGTGGGTTTCCGAGTGACTCCTCCGGAAATATGTGGCCCGGCCAGAACGCCCGGAGCCGGTCGCGGAGGGCGGCGGGCCCCGCCGCCGCGCCCAGGTGCGGCCCCTCCTGCGGCAGGGAGGGACGGAGGGACGGAGGGAGGGAGGGAAGGAGCTTCGCGGGCGCGGCCTGCCGGGGAGCAGCGCGGGGGTGGGGTGGGGTGTGGAGCCAGGCAGGAAGGAAGGAGAGAAAGCCAGCAAGAAAGTGAGCGAGCGGGGAGCCGGAGGGAGAACTGAAAGTTGAAGGACTCTAAAGCCCTGCGCTTCCTTCTTCTGCCTCCCTGTGCCTGTGGGCTGCTGGCTTTTGGCAGAGGTAAGGCGGGCTCGGCGGGTGCGGGGTTTGGGCGGGCTCTGGCCGCTGCCGGGAGTGATGCTGCCGCTCCGGTGCCGCCGGCAGCGAGCCCCGCGCTGCTGCTGCGCCCGCCCTGGAAAGCTGCCGGAGCGCGCCCGGTGTCTGGGACGGAGCATGTCCCACATGAGCGACACGTACTGAAGCTGGGATCGGAATGGAAATAGTTGTAGGCAGGTAGAAAGTAAGGCGTGTATTGCTGTCTCTTTTCTTTGTAGCTTCAGTTGTTTCAACTATTTGTATGTAAATGTCATGCTAAAGAGCGGGGCTTTAGTGTAGTGTGTTTATTGACTCTATGAATCGTTTTTCTGAAGGCAGACGTGAGCAGACCTCATGTTAGCTGCCATTATAAACCTGCAAGTTTTATCAGAAAACTTAAAGTCAAAGAAGCTGTAGTATGTGTGGATGGAGAATACGGATGAAGGGTACAGCACCTTAGTGTTCCCACTGCAACTTCCCAAAGTTCCAATTCCACCCTGAGTTTGCTTATTCATGGCATGCCGTTCCTTACTCCAGCGACTCTGCAAGTTGTTCCACTGGAATTTCTTGCAGTATGAGGTTTGACTCCGAGGTAACGAAAGTTGCTGAACCTATTTCTAGAAGGCAAGTGCTCTGAAATTAAAAAAAGAAAAGAAAGACAAAGAAGCAGTTTGACAGAGGATGTGATTAAAGTTGTTTTGTAATCATCCTCTAGGTTGACCTATGCTTAGTAACTTCCTTGTATTGGTAGAGGCAATAGCTCTATCGCAATTGATGCAATCAGTATTTTTTTTTAAGCAATCTATATGCTGATTGTATAATGTCGGTTTTGGGAAAGACCTTTAATCTACAATGTTTTCTATGTTAATCTTGTCAGTTTTTGTGGAGTCAGTTGCAACGCGAAGATGAAATTTACTACTTGCACGTTTTGTTCCGCTCCATGGTAAGACCTGTTGCACTGTTTGTTGAGGCCTTTTTTTTTGTTTGTTTGTTTGGGTTTTTTTTAAATGTATTTATTAGGATCTTCATCTAGTATGTTGTTTAGCAGAAGTTGGGAGCAAGCCTGAACTTGCTTGTGTCTGTTGAACTGATTGCTCACAGTGTGATTATATTGGCGTGTACTTTTAGAGGTTTGACAGTTTCTTCAGGCTTGTGTCTGTATTGATATTAAGAAAAGGAAAAAAAGCCTAGTCCGACTTGAGTGTTTCTGTGTTCACCTATAACCTACTGTTCACACATTTAATTATTAAAATTTTAGTTGCTTGCTTGCCTCAACAAAGATTTGTCTATCTCCCAGGCAATTTTGTCTTCAAGACTTTTCAACTTGAAAAATCAGAATTAAAGAATTTTAAGATTAGTAGATAGAGCTTTCCAGAATGCTAGACACAGGTGCTTACCCTCCATATGAGGAAGGGTTCTGAGAATTAGAAATGCCGTTTTTATTTGATAGCTATTCAGCTGTCAGTTTTAGTAAAAGAAAAGACCTGTTAGGCCACTCTTGAGTTTTTTTGCCACTCCTTGCCTAAGTCTGTTCCATAAGATGGGAAAAGGAAGAAATTAACAATCAGTTTGTAAGTAAGTGTGAAAAACATCTTCTGTGGAATAAAGTTGTATGATACTGTGAAAGGCTTAAGATGTGTGACACACATTGCAATTCATCCGCTGCAGAAACTTTTTTCTTAGAAGAAAAGCCCAAATGATTTTCCTTGTGTTGCTTTTTTCACTTAGCAGTTTAGGTGTTTTGTCCCTATTTTGATAAAATGGAATAGTCAGGTGTCTTCCAAGAAGTTTGATGTTTTTCTTTTTTTTTAATAGCCATTATAGCATTTTCCTATTTTTAGTAACCGCGTTGAGAATGGTGATTTTTGTCTTACTTACGCTACTTAAGATGATATATTACAAGAATCAATTTTATTTAAGCAAGTTCAATTTCTCCTTGCATTTTTTTTGTTTGTTTGTTTTTTGTTGTTTTTTGGGTTGATTTTTTTTTTGCTATTTATTTATAAGTAGGAAAAATCTGTTTTGCCTTGCTTCTGAGAGGAGATTTGTTTTATGGAGTGTATGCAGCCATGTGCACTAATGTTGTTTACAAATGCTGAATTTGTGGTGGTATAAATATGGATGTGAAAGAGAATGAATGTATTTGTACAAATGTGTATGTGCCACTCCATTTCTAATACTGTACATTCTTTAGGGTTTATTATAAATTACTTTGCAATCAAACCTAAGGAGGAGATTACATTTTTTTTTAAATTGATAGCAATCATATCAAAATAGAGTAATGTAAGGTGGTCCTTGAGTTCTGCATTCTTGAGTTCAAATCTTATAAAACGTTTTAAGAAATGATTACATATTTATGTTCTGGCCTGTGAAACACTCACCAGCGTGTGCAGATTTGTTTAGCTGTTTGTTACATTAATCTTTGTGTAAGTAGTGAAACCAAACCAGTTGTCAGTACAACCCTTTGCTTAGGCCCACAAAATATGTGATCTTAGTGTTATTTAACCAGTGGCATAGCTAGGCCAGATCTTTAGCATGTCATCAAAAATCTTGATGGATGCACTGATAGCTTCTGCCATAGACAACTACAGAAACAGAAAGTAGCTTGGGCTTTATCTTGCATCGCTGTTGGCATTTTGTGGTCAAAATGTCTTCTCAGCAAGCAGTTCCTTCCTTCCTCTGCTACATGCTTTGTTCATAAAACGTAATCATTCTTACAGATTTGGACGCAGCTTGTTCTCTGCTAGGTATCCCTTAGCATTGGTATGTGGTTTGTACAAAGATGGGTTAGAGTCCAAACAGCTGATAGCACATGGCTATTTGAGTTCCTGAAGTAACAACACTGCAGGTGTTCTGGAATAAGGTGTAGGCAAAGCTATTGCATGTAGAAAAAACAGTATTACGATAGAGAGGAGAGAATGTGGATATAAATATTTTTGTTTATCTATAACAGATATATACTTATTTATAAATATAGAGCTAAAGCTAGTCTCCCAGATGCCCTTTTTGTTATTATGAAAGATGGAGGGATTGAGAAGATGCTACTGTCTGAACACTAACACCTTAGGGAAAAAGTAGACAAATGCGATCATGAAACCCAGAACTGTCAAGGAAGGTGGAAATGGCTGACATAACCAGCTGCAACTTTACATTCCTTAGACTGATATGCTAGTGCTATAGGGATTTTATATACTTGAATATGTGTGTGCTTTGGTTGTTGTTTTTTTGTGGTTTTGTTTGGTTTTTTCTTTTTTTCCCCGCTTTTGTTTGTAGTCTGTTTGATTGTGTTTTTTAATTACTGGTTATCTGAAGGACTATTTTCTGTCCCACACAGTACCTGTCTGATATTTTTTTCCTTGATAAATAATTTCTGTACTATTTTTTTATTCATTCTGCACTCAGAATGTGAGAATATTTACTCATCTAGTTAAGAGGATATACATTTACATTTTTCAGAGTTTAGAGATGGGGGGGAGGCCATACTGTTGAATTTTATCCCTAATGACTAGAGGCTGCCCTGAAAATTTTGAGGAAATGCTGAGTTTTCAAATTTTTAAAGGAATGATGGAAGTTTATATAAGCATGCGGGTTAGAATGGGAAAAAGGTAAATACAAAAGTGGATTGTTAATCTGTTCAGATCAATCCAAGGCTTTTTGAATTTAAATGACCTGGGAATCTTTAATTGAGGGTTAACTCTGTAATGAAGTTAATCTCTCTTGAGAGGCTGATATCTGATTGACCTATAGAGTTGTCTGTCTAAAAGGTTTTAATTGTATCAATTTAATATTCAAGATAAGTCACTTCTGAGAATTGTGGGTAGTAATCGAAGCTGATAAAAATATATCCAGAAAAATGAAGCTGGAGACTAGAGAGAATCCAATTATTTATTTTAAATCAAGGAACATTTATAGCAATTGGTACAGTAAAAATGTAGGCAATGTTTTAAGCTTAAATTCTAGATCATAAGTGCTGCATTTTTTGTCGTGAAATACTTTGAAGAATTGAGTATTGATGCCTACTACCACAGACAAATTCTGGTCTTAACATTTCTCCGCTTTCTAAATGCTACTTAAATCTTAATGCTCTTCCACTGAAGCTGTTCTTTCTTTTCCAGGCTGCTTAAGGCTAGTACCTGCATGCCAGGACAGCTGTTACAGTCAGCAGATTTCCCCAAGGCCAAATTACTCTTTATACAGAAAGAGAGAGGTGAAAAACCTGTTGAGTGTTGCTGATCTTAAACCTTCTTTGAAGAAATATTATTTCAGGTTGTTTCAAACACCTTTAGAGCAGTAGCATCTGGCTTTTGTAAATTGTGAATTTAGATACGGCCCTGAAAGAAAGAATAATTCAAACAGATGAAATCTGCAGTGTAAGAGCTGAGTTGGAAAATACTAAGGAAAAACGCATGAACAGCCAGAGCCTGCTTATGGGCTCATGCCTGTTCCCTTTGTGGCCAAGGGAAAGCTTCCTTGTCAGAGTTGAGGTGCTGGTGGTTTCCTGTATTCCTGCTGACAGTGTGTTTGAAGGGCTGGCTCTGCTGTTGAAAACCATGTTATTGAGGATTGTGCTTGTTCGGTTGGATTCTCAGTTGGAGAGGGCTTGAATGCACAGTTCACATGGAATGCTCTAGATGGTCATTTTCCCTTTGTTCCATTGCAGGTGTGTTTTTATGTTAAAAGGATTTTGAGATTGGAAGATAAGGGAGTAGAAGCCCTATTTCATAATTGGTTTGGGTTAGTGTGGAAACAGGAAAGTTTTAGGCTCCAGCTATGGTCTTGGATAACTCTCCCGGATAGCCAAGTACTGTGTAATAGGAGTGTGTGTGTAGATAAGTGATTCATCTCTTTAACTGTTCATCTTAATGTTTAACTACTAGGAATATGTGTTTTAAGTCTGTATTACTTGTGCTTAGACTTTGATTTTGCTATTTTCTTTATATAGGCTAAGATAAAAGGATGGGTTTACCCTTGTTGAAATTATTGTATACAAACAATTAAAAAATATTCATGTTCATCTGACAGGAGTCTTTCACAATTTTATTCAAGGTAATTCTGAGGTTCAGGTGAGAATTGTTTTTAATGTCCTTTTTCTTTTCCGTATGTTTGCAGTCTTTAAAAAAAATCAGTTTGAACTGAAGAAACTTGAAGAGGTGTTGTGAGGAAACAAATATTTTCTGCTGGCTGGTGGACACCAAATTCAAGAGTTTTCTTGCTAGTAAACATGCAAGCAACCTGACTATTTCTACTTGACTGTGTGGGGCAATATACGGAATGAAGTCATGTCATCCACAGGCAATGGCTCTGATATTGAAGAATTTTTGGTCAACATTAACCTTGCACAGTATCTTCCTAACTTTAAAAAATATGGCTATAACACAGTGACAGATTGCATGGGAATCAATAACAGTGTGCTTCAGCAAATGGGAGTGTTGCCTACAGGACATCGCAGAAGAATTCTTAAACAGTTAGACAATCTTTTGGAAATTCAAGGAAATTGTCTTTTCCATGAAAATTTAAAACTCAAAGACTTGAAAGGTTTGGAAGAGAAGCAATATTCATCCTCTGATCAGGAGTCTCCTATAAGCAATTCAGGTGTAGATCAGACTGGCTTGATACCTGTAACATCATCAGTGCAACTCCTTAAAAAATCTTACGTCAATAAGGAAGGGTTTGAATTTGCAGAGCAAAACTCAATGGAGGCAAATGATGATAACTTTACAGATTTGGATTTTTTTAGTTTATACCAGAATTCAGACAGCATACTAAAAGCTGTCAGTCAAAATAGAAATACTAACATGAATAATCAGCAGGATGCATCGCTGACAGAAGCTGCTGCATACCGAGCTGATGAGCACTTGATTGACCCTTTGGTGTTCCGTGATCCTCCTTCATTTGTTCGTTCATGTGAGACAAAATGCAAGGAAAACAAACAGCAGAGGTTTGCAGATGAGGGTGATTTATCTAATAGAAAACCAGGTTCTCCATTCTATAAGTTTAAAGGAGAAATGATAGACAATGACTTATATGATTCCTGTGCGTTAAACTGCATGAAAGTATTTCCAAGAGCAACCCGATCTTTTATCTTAAGGCATCGACCTGTACCAGAAATTCCCGAGTCAAGTAAAGTTCAACCTTCATCAAGGTAATTGCTCTTCAGTACTAATGAGAAATTACTATTTTGGTAGAACTTACAGTTTGGGGTTTCTTGATTTTTATTTCCTTATGTCTATTTTTTTTTTGTGTGTGAATTTTTTAAATATGCACTGTAAATACACTGGATTTGATATGAATGTTGCCGAATTAAGTGAAGAAGGATTAAGCTTCAGTGTACTTTTAAAACAAAAATGAGAGTGTAAAGGGAAATTTTAGAACCGTGTGTCCTTATAACCTCCTCAATTTTCTCTGCATGTACATATTCACAGATAAAGCTTTATTGATTTAGGTATAACTCTTATAAAGTATAAAACATAAGCAAGAACTTCAAGATGGCTTTTGGGTAATTTCTGAACTGATAGTCATTTAATTGTTAACTTTGGAGAATGAAGGGAACCATTTATTCATATTATGTGTTGGCTTTTGCTAGTGGTCTCATAACAACAAAACCTTAATTTTTAATGATGCTTCTACAGTAAAAATATTTCAGAGACATTCCAGCAGGGAAAAACAACAGTAGAAAAAGGAGGGAAAAAGAAGACCATAGCTGTGAATGGTTTTTCAGAGTTTATGCCATCTTTTAATTTGTTTCTGAGTATTCAGGTGATGTGACTGTCTTTGTCTTCCTTCGGAATGGTTGAGTTCATAATTTGAAATCAGAAATTACTGAGTGGCACTTATTTCTTGAATAAGCATTAGTTGTTATAGCTTGTCTTGGAAAAATATGATAGCATGTTGAGAAAAATATCTGCTGTTGGGACTTAATTCAAGACCTATCTTGATAAAGGTATAATTGTTGGAATGTTAAAAATAATAGGCATTGAATATGTAGCAATTAAAATACAATATGGCAGTCTTTAAGCAAAAAAATACCTCCACACAGGTTAATTTGTAATATAGTTGGATCTATTAAGTAAGTTTTAGTTGTCATGCTGGCTAAGTGTCTTAAACAGAAGAAAAATTAATGCAGAGGCATATGCAAAGTGTTTTTTTTGGTGTAACTGTATCCAGATCATGAGGTTGCATTTTTTTTTTTTTCCAATTTTTTTTGAACCACAAGCTATGCCTGGAGGGGACATGTCTAAGAATGTTTTTTATTTATCTTGAGTTTTTCATCTGCATATCTCAGCAGTTAGAAGCATCATCGAGTTTATACATGCTCTAAATGCAGGGATTTCCCAGCATTTATTAGTTTTTAGATTACTGAGCAATGTCAAAATTAATCTTGTAATGCAATTGTTTGAACAGGTGGAGAGGCAAAGTTTCTTTGCAACAATTAGTGATTTTTTTTTGTGTGCCTTAAAAACTACTTCATTGGTGTCTTCTAAATTACAAAAAAAATGTCCTCATTGAAAATTAAGTATACCTATCCAGTAAGGTATACTGCTCCAGTGAGGAGCAGATTTATATTAAGTTTTGTAGAATGATTATACCTACTTCATGTAATAAAGCTATTCATGCTGAGACAAAATGGGATTCTTAACCTAAAACATAACTACATACTAAGATTATAATAATCTTGCTGATTTTGTGAAACAGTCATCCAGTTGAGAGAATATAGAGTAGTCTTCCCACCGCTGGAGTAAATCCTGCAATTCCCAGTCTGTTAGTGATTGAAATGTGACTGGGTCACTGACTTCATTACCCACCATTTTGGCTTGTGAGATCCAGTATCTTTTCTTGGTCTTTATGCTCTAGTTGTAATAATATGGAAGTCCTGAGGGACCAGTCTGTCTGCCAGAGATCAAGGCTAAACAAGAACTTCACAGCAGAACTTAAACATGGCAGAAACTCTCTTGATAACCTTTCTGACAACCTTTTCATAGGGGCAGAGAACTAATACTAATACAGAGAACTTTAAAATGGCATTGTGCAAGCATCTTTAACCTCAGGAAAGATTGTATCTTTGTCACAGAATTGCATAGGCAAACAGCCTCAAACTGGCCTTATCGACAGATGCTGGTTTCATCCTTAGTACATTGTATGAAGGCTGTACCATAGAGGCAGAGAAGCCCTGCTGAAATCTGGGAAGCTCAGCATTTCCTTCTAGTCATTCATGGGTATAAGTCATTAAATTTTTATGCAAGGAATACTTTTCTCATTGCCTCCTGTGTACCTTTAGCACAAAAAGTTCTTACAGTGGGTCTCCTTGTGCCCCATAGTAAAGCTGTAACCGTGTCATTTTTTATTACTAATAATGCACTTACCTCCCTTCCAATTTTATCCGCTTCCCTGTGCTTCACTTCTGCTCCTGACTCTTGCCTGTGACAAAGCATGCTGGCATCTGGAAAGACACCATAGCATTTTAGAAGTTGAAAATACCTTAGGTTTATTTCTTTTTTTTTGAATTTGGCACTACAGTGTGGCAGTACTGTAACATTGAGGGGGGGTGCAGAATTTAAAAAAAAGGAAAAAAAAGAAAAAAGTGAAAATTACACTTTTTTTTTTTGTAAATAGTGGGGTTATTGTGCAGATTTTAGTACTGGTTTTTGTTGCTCAGTATTGCTGTGTAGTTATACTAGATTATTTTCATGTATACTTTTCCTTGTTGTATCACTGTGAGCTCTCTCTTGTTGGAGAATTGTCAACAATTGGTCAAAAGGTGTGTAAAACCACAAAGTGAAAAATACAAAATAATGAAAGTATTGTAATGAATGGAACTAAACACAAATGTGTCTTTAGAACAAGATTAAACATAATTAGTTTTGAAATAGTTTTAGATGCTTTGGATACTTTGGATAATGTCAACTAGCAGTCAGTCTTCTGTGAAATAGTTACCCTTGCATTATTCTGGGAAGGAATTTGTTCAAACAAAAAGCTGAAGCAGATTTATAACATGCTAAATCTGATTTTTTTACAGAATGATATGCAGATAAAATTTCAGACTGACGAATTACATAATTTTTTTAGATGTTTTCTTGGCACCCATCTTTGTTACTTGTTGTGCAGTAGTGGAGTTGTTCTTATTCCTTAAGAGAAATAAGAAAAGCTAGACCAAAATTCAGAGTAATATCCTGCTTATGGGGGGAGATATAAATAAGTAAAATAGATAATGGTGCTTGGCTGAGCAGGCATCGTTTGTTTTCTGCAGTTGGCAGATCCTATAGTTGGAATTTCTTGCTTGGTGCTGATATCCTTTAGACTCCATTTCTTAGCATACAAGTGCTCGAGATTGCTAATGAGGTGCCATGCTGGTGTTGCTGTGTATCTCTACTGTGTTCTGCCACACAAAATAAATTTTTTAGAAGAGAGAAGCTGCTCTCTCTCTTTTCCTGTGGGAAGGTGTCATTATTACTTTACCTCCGCTAGCAGTCTGTGAACCCCAAAGCTTTAACGCAGCATGCTAGAGCAGTTTTGATATGTTTGCATTTTGGGAGGGTTAGGTCTTGAGATAGATAGAAAAGAAAACACGTCTTGAATGAGTTTGGAAACAAAAGCTGCTTTCATTTAAAACACTCAGCAGATGAATGCCAAGTAAAGACTTCGAGGCACTGACTGCTTGCACTGACCTCCTTCCCTCACATTTTTGCAAGGTGACAGGCGTATATTGAATAAACCAGCTTGGTGCAAAGTTTTAGCTTTCCAGCCTTTCAGCATTTAGCAAGACCAGTCACTGCCTCATCACATCTTTCATCCTGTTTATACATAATACAGGGGTGCTAGAGAAGGGTGTGCAGCCTGAGCTGCATCCGGTACCTCTTAATACATGAAAACAAGAAGTCCTAATCACCACAGCTGGAACAAAGTCAACATTGAATGATAATTGAGATTATTAGTGTATCTTTGAAAAATGTCCACACTTTGTGGTTGGCAGACTGCTTGCGTTAACCTTCCATTAAAGAGCAAAATAAAGAATATCATCAATTTTGGTTGAGGTACTCAATTTTTGAATTGAAAAAATTCAAGAGAAGAGGTATTTGCTTTCTGAAATGGCTAAGAAAAAGTAATGAATTGATACAGTTATAAGATTTTTTTTTTCAATATTTTTTCCTCCAACAGATGCCTTCAGTATTTTTCTCTCTTTTAATCCAGGTATTTAATCTGTACAACAACTAGTTTACTTTTCTATTAAGCATTCACAAATTATTATCATTTTATAGCTTGCACTGTTGGGTTTTTATGACACATAATCGTTCAAGCAGATACTCAAAGTGAGCTCATTTCATTCATTTTATATCTTCAGATAGGTAGTTTTTAATTTACATGAGTTTTAAATTTGCTTTCCAAAAATGACAAGGAGGTGTATTTTTGAATGCTGGAAAAAAGACTATGGTTGTTTTTTCAGCAGGATTTTGTGCCATGTATACATAAATGTAGGTGCATGATCAAAAAGAATACACAAGTTCTGAAAAGTATATGGATTTTAAAAAAAGTGTGGATTATTTTGTGTGTGTGATTTTTGTTTGTTTGTTTTTTAAGCTGACTGTTTTTTTATTACCTGGTGAATTTATCCATCCACCCTGAAACTAAGCAAATGACTCACTGTTTTACATAAGGGAAGCCTCCATAATCTTAGAGGCTCTTCAAGTCAAAGCTGTTTGTCTTTAAGTCTTAATTTAGTTTAATGCTGCTAGTGCACTTCAAAAGATACCAACCTACCAACAAAAAGCTCTGATCTGTGTTGAAATACACTAGGTTAGGTTTTGGGTGTTTTTTAAGCATATTAAGTGCACAAAAACACATGAAGTTAGTTTGCTGATGGAGCTTCAAAAGGTGTAACTAGATGAATTTTAGTAAAATGTATGATGAAACAGACTTTTTAAGTATTTGCTATGTATTTATTGTAATTATGACTCAGGAGAGTAGGCAATTATATATGGGAACTAGGCTATGATCCACTTTTACTGGCCCAACTCACTCTGTGTTTTCTAAACCCAGGATTTTATAAAGTAATCATTGGGGAACTTAGCTTATGTAACCTGGATAACATTTGAAATGTCAAGTAACTTTATAAGGTTCCATCTTGAATTTAATCCAATAAAATTTTTGAGGCAGATTTAGGCGTGGAGTAAAAATTATGTGAAATAGTAGTTCATGAACGCCTTCTGTCACAAAGAAATATCATTTTGTAGTTAGGAGTAATTCAAGTTGGACTTCATGAGACAGTAGGTCTGAAGTGCTAAATGTAGCTTATCTTAAAATACTAAAATTTCTCAATATGTTAAAAGGGGAAACAAAAGTTAGGAGATTGATAGTTTTAGTAGAAGATAATTGCCTTTGGCTTTAAATGATGGAGGACCCACAGACTGTTAGGAAAACCAATAAGGATCTTACATGGCATTTATAAGCCTCAGAATATTCTATAAGGATGCATAAGAACCTTCAGTACTCTTACTTCAAGCAGAGAAAATGCAAGTAAGAGGAAAAATTGATAATTAAGTTAATGGGAGAATTCAGAGCTTGACTGAAAAGACCTGTAATACCGAGCACTGGACAAGTGAAGGTGGATTAGAAATTTTCTAATTCACACTTTTTTCTTCCTATGTTCTGATAATACAGCTGTCTTGGCCTGAAATATAAATAGTAGCAATACTATTGCACTGTACTTGAAATTACTGAAATACATGGGACCAGCACGCCACTAATAAAATAACTTTTCTGCTGTGCATGGAGATGCCTTCTTACCCATGTGCAAAATGTGTAGGAGTTGTCCCTGGCAGTTGCAATGCAATGCCACTTACCTCTTGGTTTTAAAACTTTGTACGGGGAAATAATTCTCTTAAGGAAATCTAAACTTTACAGCAGTTTTTTTTTTTCAGTGTTTGGGAGCGTGTTCTGGCTGGGTTCTCGGGCCTCTTATGAGTTTAATGTTAAAGCAGATTTTCATAGTACATCCTTTTTTAAATACAGCCATTGGTATTTATTGTGAAGGGGAAGGGAAGGAAAAGGTTGAGGAAAACTCTGGGATCTCCATTCTTCATACAATCTGAATGTTTTTAATATCAATTTAGAACAAAAAACCGCCTGAATTTGGGATGTCTGCTAGGATCAGAGAAGTATTTAATGTCATAAGGGGAGGAAAACATGTTGTGTGACTTTAAAAAAAAAGTCAGAAAATTTCCCAAGATTTAGAACTTATTGTTTCGATACTTGTATAAAATTTTAATTTTTTAACTGCATGAGATGGTTCTGCTTATTTTCTGGGGAATTTCAATTAATGTTTTCTTTCTGTGCTTTGTTTTGTTCAAGTTCCCTTCAGAGAAGAAGAAATATGGGCCTTGTAAATATTTCTTGCACTGGGAGGCAAATTTCACAAAACAGTGAGTTAAGCATGCTGATATTTGTGTCTTGAATAGTAAAGAAAAATAAACCTTGAACTGGTTGTCTAAAATCATTATTGCTTACATATTTTAAGGAATATTGGGCATCTCAAAGGTCTAGAAGAACTGATTTATGTGATAGGAGAGGATTGAATCAGTTCTCCATTTTCACTTACTTTTTGAATATGTCCAAATAAAAAAAAAATAGAAAATCTACTCTTCAAGCCCCATTTATTTTAATATATATATTGAGACTAGTGTTTAAGTTTCTAATATTAGATCCAGATTTTTTTTAAGCAGAGTTAATTTCTTGAAAGATATAAAAAGTGTATTCCTGACTAATGCTGCTTAAGTTGTTTATAAGCGTTCATAGCTCCTGGAAAGAACAGGAAATTTGTTGTATTAAATAGTTTGCTGAAGTGTTTTGAAGTCTTGTGCAGTCAGCTGGAAACTTCTTTCATATTTAAAAAATGTCTTTTTTGAAGTTATGTGTTTATTTTAAGAAATACTTGGTGATAAAATGAAGATGGTGCACAAAAGAGTTGTGTGGTGGTTTATTTTTGGTATTTTTTAAAAGTCAGAATAAAGAGCTTTGGAGCTATTGCTTCTTAGACTAGACCATTGAAGGTTTTTTTATTGTAACTTGATGCAGAGTAGGAAAGAAGAAAATCCCTGTATGCCAGTTATATTCAAATTACATAATAATGTTAATGTCTATGGTGAAAAGAAGGTATCTGGAGTTCATGTAGAAATAGGACATTGTTTCTTGTTCCTCAAAGTTTTTTCTGGGAAAGGCAGAGAAATTGCAAGCTGCACAATCTGTTTCCCTTGTTGATTTCATTATGACTGTAGCAGAGCATTTGTGACTCCCAGTAGAGCACTGTGTGACTGTATCTATTTATTATTTATTGATTTGCTTTAAGATACATCCATGGAAGAAAAGCCACCCATTATCTCTCCATATGGGGAAACCTTTATTTGTGACAACGCTAAAGATGCTAAAGTAAGTTGAGAAGCCTGAATGTATATAGTCTGTCTTCACTTTAATCTTCATGCTGGGTATTGCATACTGGCTTAATTTTTTTTTTTGTGCTCTTTTAGTTGCCAGTCCTTGATTTCTGTCATTTTAGGTATATGCAAAGGGTTTATGATGTAAATATATGAGGACTAATGTAATGAGTTTTGTTAATCCCAAGAAACACTTTGGATGTTTAGTAGTAATAAGAAGCTGCAGTGTATGTTTTGATTGTTTCTTGGCTCATAATTGAGGTTAAGCTGTTGAAACTTGAAACCGTTAGAAGTTACTAAGAATGCTAAAAGTGGCTTTTCTTCTCATCTGAGAATTGCAGATCAAGACTGGGTGTCTCTGCACAGACTTTTGCATATCCTGTGAAAGCAGCTTGCACATTAGGTTAGGTGATATGATGGTCACATTTGGCCATGCCCTTTTTCAGTTCCTGTATATGAAATTCTCAGGACTTTTAAGTTCTTGCATGATTTTGATGCATCCCCTAAACGTGCTGTATACCCCGAAAGTCACTTTTCTGTTAAGATTCTCTGGAGTGAATGTTTTTGTTGGGGTTGGTAGTTGGTGTGAATGCCACAGATGACATGTGGACAGACTTCTGAATCACGTGCAGGGAGATATGGGAGGTAAATTAGCTTAGTGAGGCATCTGCCCAATGCCATTACTTTCCAGCTCCTGCTTCTTTCTCAGCAGGAGGCAGACCAGAAATTGTTGATTCTGTGATTGCTTATACTTTTTCCAGCCAGTCTCAAGCCACAGAATTAAAGGTAACAGAAAATTGTTCTGCCCTGGTCTTCAGTCTAATGGTTCATTTGTTAACTATTGTAAACTATTGACTGAAATAAAAACTACTCAAATGGATGTCTAGGATTTTTTTTTCTCCCATTCTAATTTCTTTAGAATTGATCAATAAAAGTAAATGGTTCAAATTTTGTCTTCCAATGAGAGTTAGGAAGACAAAATTTGAATTTCCTATTACTTTTATAGGAATAAAAGTAGTCTCTTTTTGATGCATACTTTGTTTTGGATGTATACTATGCTTTTTTTGTTCTTGTTGACCTTTTAACACAGTACACATAAAATCATACCTTGCCTTTCCTAGTTGTTCTTGTTATGTGCACGCAAAGCTGACCTTTGAGCGTTCATTTTCCTTCCTTGAATGCAATGCCTTGTCTGTGCTAGTTGTTGTCTGTGCTAATGTCTTTAAAAATTCAAAATTTACCTTTTGTAATTGTTTCAATGGCCTAAGCTGATTTTGTAGCAGTTTCCTAGGTCTCTTGTTACTCATTAGCATTATTCTGTACATTTCATTGAAATGGTTGTTTATGAAAAAGCATATCCAGAAAGGTTGTCGGCACTCTTTCTTATCTTACAAAGGCACAAAGTACAAAAATACCATGCTGTTAAACTGGGTTAACTGCTTGAAACTAAATTGCTATTTTGCTGGTTCTAGAATCATGATTAATGCAGTGTATTATGACATCCTTTACCTGAGCTGAAGATTTGGATTTTAATATCACTTCCACGTATGTGAACAGTTTCTTACATTATGTATATCACATGCCTGTTGGAAACATCATAGCTGATTTTAGTTCCATTAGCACTTAATTGTGGCAAAGGTCATAAAGAAGAACTATGTAACAAACATCTTGAGATACCTTTCACTTTCAGATTTTTTTCAGCAGAAGCAAATATCCTAGGAACATATAAGAATATTTAGATAACACTGTAAAGTGTCTGAGATTTTAGAGCTTGTTGCTGCTGCTTCAGGTTAAGTTGTGAGAGTGTAGTTTGTCCATATGAATAAAAGGTGTCAGGCTATATTATACTTAAGACTGAAATTTGTTCTAAGGCCTTGTAAGGTGGCCATCACCCTTCCTTCTCTTTCATTGGTGTAAAGAAAAGGCTTCTGTAGGCTTTTGTGAAGGGAGTGACTGTATAAATAGGTAATGAGTCACTACCGACTGGAAGTAAGTGAGCATAAGAGAACAGGGGAATGAAGGTTATAAAGAAAATACACCTTTGGTTTGGGTCAGGAAGAAAGATAAGTATAAAGAGAAACTTCTGAAAGGCAACCTGAAGAAGGAACTGGGTTTTTTAAAATGCTGATTTAAAAACAACACAAAAATTCAAGTGTTTTAGCAACATTTTGTTGTTGTGTCTAACTAAAGGAGTCAAGTATATTAGAATTCCTCCAGAGGAAGACTGAATTCTAATGAGTTTAGGCCTCATGAGTGACATACTGGCTTTGTCTTGCTGTAGACAGACTAAATTAAACATGCAATCTGAGCTCAGTAAATTGTGTGAGCTGGGTACTGGGATACTGTGGAAGGCTGGCTATATTGCATTTCATGAGAAAATGCTTTGTGTAATACCTCAGACACTTGAAGGAGGTGGGGATTTTATCTTGTATTGAGCCTGAGCATCTTGCAGGATATTTCTGTAAACAGGACAATGCAAATGCTTGGGTTTTCCTTTGTTTGAAATAGATTTTTGTGAGCAAATAGAACTTCCTTTACCCACAACTTGTCTTCATTTGTGGAGTTTTACATTTTAAATTCTACTGACAATAGAAATGCATTTCTTAGTTATTGCTTGGGAGTTATCTGACTCTCTGAATTCACTTGCTCAAGCACTGAAGATTATGGAGTGAGCAGAAGCAGGACATCAAACTGTTACTGTAGTGGTTCTTGAGAGGCAGGAAGAGGTACTATCATGTAGCTTCAGTGTGTATGGATTTCAGTTGTATCCTCATAAACAAATGAAGATAAAGGACACTGACTGTTTTTACTCTGAGGATGTTTCATGCACCATGATATTAGCCTCTTAACTATTGTGCAGAAGTGTGGGCCTTTCCCCTTCTTTTGGGAGATTCCAGGCAATGGAAATACTTGATAAACAGTTGATAATTGCTTTTGCGTTTTCTATTTAATTTGTCTACAAAGTACATTGATGCTTTTTGCTTAGTTTTTTATAGGGTTTGTTTGGTTGCTTTTATTGATGTGTTGGGGAGTTTGTGTTGTTTTTTTGTTGGTTTTTCTTTTTTTTTTTTAGCCCCTTTAGCTACAGCGCAGTACTGCAATGTGTGGGTGGTTAGGTTTTAGTGGGTTTTTATTTTTATAATGGGTCTGGTTGGCAGAGGAAGACAGACATTCACCTAGATTTATCCTAGCATCAGACTGATTTCTACACTTTTGCTGCACACTTCCTCTGCTTTGAACTATGTCTTTTTTTTAGTCTTGCCTTTCCATGTTACCAAGGTACAGTCCTCAAGTACGAGATTACTTTCTGCTACTCAGAAAACAAATGGCAATGTTGTGAAAGCTTATCCACTTTGTTTCTGCCATTGTTCAGCTTCATTACATACACATAAAAGCTTAAATGAGTTGATTAAAACACTTCTTCCAGAAAGCATGAAGATGTTAAATTTAGGGGTTTTTTTAGGAAGAAAGACATACTGAAAAGCCTAGTAGTGCAATATGATTGTCAGATTAAGTTTAGGAAGTGTGAAATGTAATGTTCACGAGCAGTGTTAACCTTGACATTTTGTACACTGCAAGCAGTTTGCAAAGCAGTGTGATAAAGATTTCTAAGCAAAAGTTAATAGATGAGCCTTTTAGGAAGAAGTTCTTGGCAAGAAATAACCCAAAAAACCCTAATGACATATATTCAGTGTGTCTGGGTTCAGTTTTGCTTTAGGATTTTGATTTTGCCATTAAGTGTTCTGTGAAGGCTGTACATTTATTCCAGGAAGAAATATTGTAATGAAAGATAGGCTAGCAGTGGCAAATTATAAATGGTACTTAAGCTACATGTAACTTGTGACTCTTGAGCTTAAAAAATATTCAGTTGTGGTTTAACCCCAGCTAGAATTAGAACACAGCTGCTTGCTTGCTCCCACTGCAGTGTGGAGACCTGGAAAACAAGTGACCTCTTAGATGGTGGAATAAGGCCAGCTTAATAATTACTACAAAGCATAAATGTAATTATAATACTAATGCTGATAGTAACTCTAGTGGAAAGGAGAGAGCATGAGGCTCTGTGCTGTGGATCATCCCTTTGGCCAGTTTGGCTCAGCTGGCCTGGCCATGCACCCTCCTGGCTTCCTGATCCTGGGCTCAGTGGCAGAGCCTGGGAAACTGAAGTCCTTGACTCGGATTGAGCTGTACCCAGCGACATCAGTGTGTTATCAACGTTATCCTCATTCTCAAATGCAAAACGAAGCTATGTACTATGAGAAAATAAACTCTATCCCTGCCAAAACCAGGATGTTAGTAGTGCCTTTAGAAAAATCAGAGCAGTGGTATTTCTATACACTGAATCTCTTTATCTGATTTGTTTGTATCAGGTTTTTTTGGCCATGCTTAAATGTTGGAAATAACATTTCTTAGAATGCAAAAATCAGCTTTCAAGTGCATGTTTGAAAATGGGAGAAAGAACAGTGCTGCTAGCTAGGCTGTTTGTGTGTGATTTATATCTACAGTAATTTAAATATCACTTTTTCAGTTACAAATGTTTGTTACAATATATTTCTTTTCTAGGAACTTCATGGAAGTGATTTCCTGGCTTGTGAAAATAAATTGGATCTAGGAACGAATGAAGAATATTCTTCTAAGAATCTATGGTATTAAATAAGAATTACTGAGAAACTCAAAGTGTAAAGAAGAAAATGCTATTTACTGATGTCACAAGTTGATCTTGTGGGCACAACCATGACTATATATTTTTTGCTTCTGTTTGAGGCTTTACCCCATCCTATATAAGGCAAATCTGGGCACTGTGGCTTTTCTGAGACTATTTAAACTAGGTTTCAGAATCTCTTGTGAATTTGGAGAGTGTCCCTGTTTTCCCCAGTCAGAATAAGGAAGACCAAGTTGCATTTTTGTATGTCTCATAACTAGGTGTGTCTGACTGCTTGCATAATTTACTTTGTCATCAGAGAAAAACCAACTCATCCAAACAAGCACAAAACTAAAACACATTCACCACTCCTGTCCTGAGATGGTGGCCAGTGGCTTGGTGCAGTGGGAGCTAATGTGCTTCTCAGTTTCCAGTCTGCACCAGGCTCCTGTTGAGCTGGGAGAGGGAAGAGAGAGGTGATACTGAAAGTTGTCAGAAGTATTCAGAAGAGCAAAGCTAGTTTCCTGAGGAAGGAGAATTTACTTTTAAATTTCTGTTCAGGCTTCCAAAGGAGTGTTATCTTGGCACTATTCCTGCTGAATGGAGAAAGTAGGATTCAGGGTGGTCATAGTTATAAGATAGGTTGTGTTTAGCAGGTCTGTGGTTCACTGTGATTATACAAGTTATAAACGTAATATACTTTACCAGTATTTGTTCTAATTACTAATTTTATATTACTCATTTTATATACTTGTGCATTGTAGTTACACATTTTAAGAGTAAAATTCACTTTTTCTTTCCAGTTACTTGAGTAATCAGAAGGAGAGGACAAAAGAAATTGCAAAAAATGAATCCTTGTCTCAGGAAGACCCATCATTAACACCAGAAGAATCTGAAAGTGAATCTGTATATTCTACTGTGGAACAACATACTTTGTCTTTAAAAAAAAGGAAAAATAAAACCAAAACACTCTCAGCATCTTGCAGTAAGATACAAAGTGGAGATTCAGATCGCTTGGCCAGTGAGCAAATGAATTTTTGGCAATTTGGTGGAGATCAGACTTTGATTGGAAATGAATCAATAACACCATATGCTTGCTTTTATGGACCATCAGTAAAGAAGGTTAAAGCAGGATGGCTGGATAAATTATCCCCTCAAGGGTATGGTATTTGCAGTAGTTATTGGGTAACTGTGACAGTGTATGCTTGCATGAGAGATATTAAGTTTGTATTTAGTCACTGCTTAATGTTTGTAGTGGAAGGGGAAAGGGTATTGTTTTCATTGAAAGAGCACCAAGCTTTTGTGAATTTAAAAGTTTTTAGTGAAGTTACCTATTCTAAAGTTTTTTTACGAGGTGTACTCAGGGAAGATGTTTTTCTTAAAATTGTTGATCTCTACTCATGAGCTATAGTGGAAAAATACAGAATGAAGTTGTGCCAGTATTTCCAGTACTAAATTTTTGCTGATCTTTTGTGGTCCACAAAGTAAGTGAAAGAAAACTCTGATTCTGAAATACTACTTTACTAATTTAGCTGTGGATTATAATTTAATAACTAGTGTGACTGGAAGCTCTGTTGCTTTCTGTCTGTGTTATTTGAGCTTTGAGTTTAGAATTCAACTGGGCTGAATTCCTTCTATTTAATTTAATTTTTGTGCCTAAAATTTGATGGTAGAAATTTGAGTTCAATTCTCAAGATTACAAATAATGAAGAGAAGGGACCACAATAGAAAATAAATTCTCTCTGTCACATTTGGGAGTTAGATGACAACAACAATAACAACAACAACATATCTTATATTTGATTTCTGTTATAAGTTCTTTGTTTTATTGTAGCTGATTTTAAACTCCAGCTATCATTAGACTGTTTTTCACTAAAGAATGCTTTGTTAGCAGATCTTCCATCATAAATACTTGCTAACTCTCATAAGTTGTTCTGACTTCCTCCTTTTAAATTGTGGTTTTCAGTTTCTATTTTTCTTATAACCTGTGTTCTTATGAATTCCATGAATCCTTTTTTATAATCGAAAGTGGCACAATTTTACTTTTTAAGTCTGTTTCTGATCTTCACTAGGATTTAGCATCTAGAAATTAAACCTGTTGTACTTGTTAATGCTATAATACATCTACTGCACTTCTATTCAAGCCTTAATAGATCTGCATTCCTTGTTATTAGGACAGTATACTGAGCTGTGCTGAAAGGTATTAAAGTTTTTGGCCTTTCCTTTGATTATTTTTTGCCATAATAATCATCAGCAATATAATTCAGTATATATAATATATAATTTTTTTAAGTGAGAAATTTATGTTATTATGTTATTGTTTTGGAATAAAACATTATTTGAACTCACTGGAAGAAGCTCTGTTGTATAGCAATTTCCATTTTTTTTTGTGTTCCTTTCTAGGCAATTGATTTGATATTATATTATTTTTAAATTTTTTTGTGTTGATACACTTGATACATTGTTGAAGGTGATTACTAAGATGGAATAAAAGGTTTAATAAAACTTTTTTACCATCACAGAATTTCAGTGTGCTCAAAACTATTTTCTTTCCTTTTTAAATTGTTTTTGAAAGTTTTGTCCACATTTATGGATTGCCATTGTTCACCTTTACTAAAGACTCAAAGAATAATTACCCACAGAGTGTTTCCACATTACTTTTTTTTTTTTTTCAGAATTATTGGGATATTGAACTCTTGGGAAGCTGAAGTTAGCTGTAACTCTTGTTCTATTTTATTTACAGAATTTTTTAACACTTTTGGCAGTTAGCTAGCAGAATCATGAAAAGTATAATTCTTGATTCCAGCTGGCTTGTCTTGCTCCATTTGAAGGGATAGAGTTGAGAACAAGTTATGAAAACTTCAAGAAAGTGCCATGGGAAAAATTTATTATTTGGAAAAGATAATGAGTTAACCACAAAATTAGTAGTGATTAGTACTGAGTAGAAGAGTTACATGGTCATTAGCCTTGATGCAGTGACAGTCCACAGCTACATTTCAAGGACTTTGTCTCAGGGGTGGTTCAGTGAATGATAGATTTTTTCTTTTACTTACAATACCATTTCTCAAGTATCCGAAGAATTAAAAAAACTCAGCCGAATTCTAAAAGAATTTTTTTTTCAAACTATTGAAGCGCTGTCTTATTTTATTCTCATTCTTTTTGTAAAGCTCCAGTTTACACTCAGAAGTTTGTGATTCCTTGGGAAAAAGAATATATACTGTTTTCTTAAATTGATAGAAATCATGCAACAAAAGTATGGGCTCTCTTTTTTTAGTTAATTCACTATAAATTCTACAGCCTTTCAGTTTGCTCACATTGTATGTGGTACTTAGGTTCACTCGTGTCTGTATAATCTTGAAGTTTATTGACATTTTAATGCAAAATAGATGGTACATTGGCCTTTCCAGGTTATGAAAAATGATGATTTATTGTAGTCATATAATGCAAGTTAATTAAGCCAGAGCTGCTATTTGATTAAAGTTTTGATAAGCTATCACAGTCTACTAATCCTAAAGCAGAGCACTCATTTAAAAGAAAAGGAAATAATGTTGGGAAAATACATTAGTGGGGTCTTGTTCTTGCCTAATTAACTTATTTAATAGATTTTAGAATGGAGACATTTTTAGATGATAACTAACAAGCTGTGAACATTTTTAGTGAGTGTAATGGACTACTTCAGGTTAATGTAAAAATATATTTTTAGAAGGTCTTTATAGAGTGTGAGTTAATGGCACCCTGAAAGCTTCCCATTAATGATGTCCAGTTGATAACACACATTGAAAATTAAATTTCATGTTGTACTTGTTGGGAGATGTGGTGTGCTGCTATCCAGTCGTTGGCCAGAAAACAGAGTCCTGGGGACCTGTGTTGACGTGGAATGGCTGGGGGTAGCATACCAGCAAGCAGAGATGTCCTTGTCATAAGCACAACAGTGAGATGGCCATTTGAGGTTCTCAGCTTTCGTTTTTGGAAAGTGTCCTAATAGAGCTTGTGGTGACTGAAGTTATGCTTTATGTTCCGAATATTCATTTGAACAGAAATATGACCTCTCTATAATTTGTGATTGAGACATTCTTAAAAACAGTGTTAGCTGTATATTGATTGTGTTAATTTTTGATTTGCAGCAAACGTGTGTTTCAGAAGCGCTGGGTTAAATTTGATGGAGAGAGCATTTCTTATTACAACAATGAAAAGGTAAGAGATGTGTTTTGGTCATGTTTGGAACTAAATGCATCTGTGTAATACACAAAGTACTGTAATTAGAATCTGAGGAATTAGAAATGAATAGCTATCCTAGGTTAATTTTCAATTCTAAAATACTAGGGTGAGATGTAATTAAGTATTTTAAGGTGTCCATGTCTTCATGTATTGTTCATCCTTGTATTTTCTAGAAGGGCTTGTATTACTCACCTTTCCAGGTAGATATCATCAGATTTGTTTTTACTTTAGTGAGAGACTGACACTGCTGCTGTTTTTGGAACAGAATAGGATCATGCTAAACACTTTCAAGGAGATGTTATTTGATGGTTTTTGAAGAGTGCCTTGTCATGGGAGCCTAGCATGCTGGAGATTGTGAGAAGTAGCATGGAAGACCACTTAAACAAAACCAACCCAAACCTATACACTTGTTGACTCTTTGATTAAAAATGTCTTTTTTCTATTTGTCTTCTGTGCATAATTAGGTTAGGTTTGAATGGGAATGTTCAAAACCAGTTCTACAATGTATATGGCTGGTTTTGTTTCTGTACTGAGGATTGAATCCTGCTGAAACGTTTGCAGACACGTGAGCTGCTTTGATTAATGTAGTTCACTTCTTATATGTGCTACAAAAATGCATTTGTAAATCATAGTTTTCAGCAGAGTGTATTCCTTGTAATTCTCTTAGAATTCCATGGGATTACCCTTCAGAGCACTACAAAATCCTTTTTCTTTTGCTCTGTGATTTAATAATTAATATTTCCTCTTGGAAGTAGTGAAGACCTTGTTAGACTTAAAAGTGATAGATGATTTTACAATATGCATGTTAAGGGAAGTTGTAGTTCCCTTCCCTGTGCATGTGTGTTATTTTATTTAAAGGCCATTTCCTGTTGAAGATGCATATTACATTAGGAAGAAAATACAATTTCAGGTAAAAGTTCTGAAACAGTGTGCTGATTGGTGGTAAGAGATCTATAGATGCCTTATCATGGGGTGAGGATGTAAGAGCTGAAGTAGGATGAGACTGAGGGGCTGGGGAACTAAGAAAAAACTCAAAGATATTTACATCAGTCTTTTTGCTTACTGATTGCAAATTTGAAACAATCTGTTTTTACTTGCTTACTTTGCTTCACTTACAATAGAAGACTTGATTTTGTAGGTAAAGGGAACAATAGAATAAGGAGAATAATGTTAACATTCCAGTGACAAAAAATGGTACCCCTTTGCAGTATTGATCCCACAACTTCAGAGGAGCAGAAAAGTAGGGTTGATCATGAAGAAAGACTTGAGAAAAAATAGAGAAATGGGATTTGCCTAACGCTGTCTGTAGCATAATTAGGGAAACAAACGCTAATAAAGAACTTAGTCTTTTATCTGCACTGGGAATTTTTTTTTTTTTTTCTTCCTTTTGAAAGTCACTGGAAGTGTCACTTGGAGGTCAGTTATGCTAGAATAGCATTTGTTATATGTCTGTTTGTCATAAGAGATTCCTGAAGTATTCCCTTCTCCTGAATTGAATGTTTAGTGTGTCTCATGATGCATAGGAAGCCACCAACACTGCATCCTCTGTTTAAAAGGTCTGTGTAGTAGGTTAGGCTATCAGCAGCTTGGCAAACACTTGTGTGGAAGCCTCTTTGTCTCACTTTTTCTGGAACCTGAGTCCAAGCCTCACTCTGGGTATTGAAGGAGAGGCTGCTTGGTCTCTGTGTATAGTTTGACCACATTTGTGTGTCTGACTTGCTAACTTGGCGAGTCACATACGTGAAGAAATGTTATATCTGAGAACTGCAAGGCCTGAAGCAAAATTCTGGGAACCGAGGATTTGGTGAAACTCAAAATAGTTTGCAGGTAGGAGGAAAACATAGTTGGGTGCCAGTATTTCTTAGTGCCCAATGGGATTGTGCTGAGCGAGCAGCGGTGTCACTCAAGAAAATGAGTTTTTGGTGTAGTGGTCTCTGCTGGATCACTGTCTCCACACCTAGGGTGTTCATATTTCATGTAAGATGGATATCAGCCTTTTGCTGCTGTTGCTTGTGTGTTGTTACCTTGACATTATAAACAATTATTTGCAGACCCATCAAGACCTGTGTGCAGCTTGAGCCCCTTGCAAGGTCTTGCATGTCCCCCTTCCTACTACATAGCTGGCCATTTATGTATTTAAATGGGGAAGTTGTTTTAATTTTAGAACTTAATGGCAAGTTCTATCTATTCTAGTCTGTGTTTGTCTGAGGACGTTCCTACACAGACAAGAAATTATACTTTCGGTTTTATGTATATAGAAGAAATTCGTGTTATAAAGAAATTATATTTTTGGTTTCATGTATCAATTGAAAGTAGTTCTCAGAAGGAAACCAATCCATACTTGATATTTTTCTTATTATTACAAGCAGAGAAGGTTAGACTCAGTGGAATGGAACTGTTTATTTTACCCAGAAACACTACTGGTATTAAATAGCTCTATTTGTCATTCAAATTAGGAGCTAGAGTGAGGTTCTCAAGAAGGGGAAGTGTACTACATGGCTAATGAAGAGTGAAATAACCAGAGACTATAGGAGGAAGACACAGAGAATATTATTCCTGAAAATGCCCATATGAACACTTCTTTGAATGATTTAAACACCAATTTTATACATATTTTTCTGACCTTGTTTTAATTGTCTATCAACTTCTGCTTGATAGAGGTCTCTTCTTTACTTTTTATGCTTTGTATCTGCATACATGAAAAAAATGATTCAGCTTTTAACAAACAGCATCTGACCTAGGGAAAGTTTTGGGTTGAATCTGTGTTTCTCTCATTTCTTCTGTGTTCCTGGTCCTGAGAAAGCTGATGCAATCAGAGCAACATCCCATGTGGCTTCATCTCAAAAGAGTGTGGTTTACTGAGGAGGGGAAGGTAGAATTTGAGTTGTTTTTTCAGCTACCCTATATGCACAAGTTTTGCTTCAAATTTCTTCCTACTTCAGGCAGAAATCTGGTGTTTTACCACACACTTTATAGTAAGGCAGAAACTTCTGGTTACGTTGAAAGTTTTTATTTAAAACAGCTTACCATGCCTGACAATTATATTAGCGATTTAGGACAAAGATTTCACACTTCAAGTGGAGAACTTCAACATTTTGTTGTGTCACAGTACAAGTGAACATTACAAAGGGCGAAATTCACTGCAAAACAGATGAATCACTGACATTCTTGAAATACTTCTGTTGTAGAAGTAAAACCAAAGTAGTCAAAAATGGTATTTTCCATGATCCGTTAGCTCATCTCTGAATCGCGACCATCAAGGAGTGATATGGTGGGGCTTTATTTGAAAATTAAATTTTCTGCCAAACAGCTGATACAAAAAACCCAAACATTTTGCTTTTCCCTGCTGGAAATTTTTTTGTCAGAGAATTCTTAGCAGCTTTAAAACTAGTTTACACCACTCAGTAACAGAATAAATAGCTGTGAAGTTCTTGGCTGTGTTTGTTTTGGTTTGTTTTCTATATTCTTAAATAATTCACCTAATTTCTAGTCTGGAGTATTTCAAAGAGAGTTATTGTATCTTGATCTACAAGAGCTTTTTAACAGGCATTTTTTTGCACATGAAAGAAAAGCTGCTGCACAAGAAAAATAGATTGATAAATTATTATGGTTTAAACTGTATTTGAAAATATGTATGCCTTGGAGAACAAAGCTTTAAAAAGGATTATGGATGATTGTTTAAATAGCAAAGCAAAACTATGCTCAGCTTAAAAGGAAATTGACTTTTTTTTAGCAAATGAAATAAAATAGTTGTAACTTCCAGCAGTCTGTTATTCTCTCGCAGTAGTACCGAATACAGCCAGTAGATGCCTGCAAACACCATAACATATTTATAACTGAACGCCTACAGAAACAGTAGATGTAAAAATTTTGTTTTACCATGGAAGGATCAGTAGTTAACTTATATCCAACCTCATTAAAATATGTTAAAATCACTCTTTTAACAAATATAGCCATAATGAAAATAGCTATGCAATTCTATCTATGGTCATTCTGATTATTCCTTGTGTGTAACTGTAATAACATGCTTGCTTCTGCTATGTTTCAATATTTCTGTTTATTCATCACTAAACTACCTTTGCTGACATGTATTAGTACCACGAAGTGAAACATTAGTATATTAAACTCAGTAAACAAAAAATGATCCAGTGTATCCTTTCTGCTTCACATTTACAATGTTCCTCAAGTGCTTGTATGAAGTCTGTTATAATAATTTATACTTTGGGAGGGAAGTTATTACAGAGCAATTTCTTTATGGGAAGCTTACTCTGACTATTACTGCATCTGAATCATAAATTTTATCAGGATATCTGACTTGTCTTGGTCAGAAAATGAAAGTGTAGTGGAGACAAGAGCAGCATTAACTCTGGAATCCAGAAATAATGCAGATGTATTTCTGAAGTGCACGTCTGCTTCAGCTTTCCTTCCTGTCAACCCCCACCCCAAACCCTTAGGGTAATTAGTTTAAAAGGTGAGCTAATTGAAGGAAATACTTGTAGCAGTCCCTTTTTCCCATCTTGCATTTGTGTTCCATTCAGTTGTCCTAATACCTAGTTGGTAATCTAAAAAGATTGGGAAAATTTGTGGTGACCCCAAATTATTGTGGCTTAACCTCAGCCAGCAATCATGCCCCACACTCACTCTTCTCACAGCTAGGATGGGGAGATAATCAGAAGAATAAACGTGAGAACTTGTGGGTTGAGATAGACACACTATAGGAGGTAAAGCAAAAGCTGTGCACAAGCAAACCAAGGAGTTCATCCACCACTTCTCATGGGCAGGAAGGTGTTTGGCCATCCCCAGCAGAGCAGGACTCTATTCTGCTTAATGGTTACTTGAGAAGACAAACTCCATCACTGTGAACATCCCCAGTCCTGAACGTGCTGCCATGTGGTGTGGATGTCCCTCAGGTCTGCTGGGCTCAGCTCTCCAGGCTCTATCACCTCCCATCCTCTCGTGCTCCTCCAGCCTGCTCAGGGGTGGCGTGGGACGAGGAGCAGAAAAGGCTTTGACTCTGTCTCAGCACTGCCCAGCAACAGCTGAAACATCCCTGTGTTGTTGTGAACCCTATTTCTATCATCAAGCACAGCTCCATGCTAGCTACTCGGAAGGGAATTAGCTGTACCCCAGCCAAAACCAGCCCACACATATAGCAGAAAAGCATATACCTGACCCAAGCTAGAGCATTCTTGTTGGCACTGACAGGACAGTGTATTTTTCCAGTGTGGTGCCCTTGTTTGTGTTCAAATTTAGGGATAAAATCAGTGAATTTGTTTCTTTTTGGCTACCCACTGAAGTGGCAAGGTGCAGGGGGGAGCAGCAAGACTGTTTGGAATTATCTGCCTGGAGGAAGTACAATATTTTTCCCATGTCTGATTTTATCATACAAGTATAATAATTATATATTTTCAAATCATTTTTCTTTGAGATAGTAAATGTAATTTACTTTGGCATAAAATTGTAAATTAAAGTGTTATGTTTTGCAGTATTAATGTAATGAGATAATTTATGAAGCTGAATCTTAGATATGCACAATCTATCTCATCATGGGATTTATTCTATTTTAGAAGGTAGTAGATGGTCATAGATCCAGAACAGGGAAGTTGGTGATAGGTAAGTAGTGAAGGTGTTCACTTACTCAGTTATATTAAGTGTGGTGAACTCCCTAAACATCATGACAAGTAGTGTTACATCAGAGGAATTTAAAATTCTCTGAGAATTAAATATTTTGTCTGCCTTTTTATTACAGGAAGTGTTCTCAAAAGGAATAATACTGCTCTCTGCAATAGCAACAGTAAGAGCTCATGGGGAGAATAAGTTTGAAGTTGTCACATCCCATAGGACTTTTGTTTTCCGTGTGGATAAAGAAGGTAAGTAGAAAATGTGTGTTTCTAGAAATTGTGAAAAAGCCCGTGTAATCACTGTTGATAAATTCTGTTTGCAAAATATAGCTTGTTTTATTATGAGAAATATTTCTGGAGATGGTTTAAGCTCATAAAGTGAAACTGGAGATAACTCTGAACCTTGTTAGAACAGTGGAAATTGCTGGGCAATGGCTTTTTCAAATATCAAAATGAGAAGACTGTATCCCTGACTCTTCTGCCTCCTCCCCCATCCTTCCCAAAGATTAATTTGTCTGAACATTTCTCAAGTCTCACTAGCAGCTCTTACAGCCTGTGTGCTCTCAGACATCTCTGAGTTACCACTTGATAAGAAATTGACAAAGAGACAATGAACGATGCTTGGGATGTGTTGCTGTGATCGAAGGAAATCCAAAGTTTTCTGTCTTAAATAGTATTTTCAGCCAGGTATTGATAGAGATTACAAATGTAAATTGTAGCAAGGAAGTTAGTATGCCTTCTAATTGAATGCTTTATCAACCTACAGCTGTAATATGTGGAATCGATATCAGTGCACGTATGATTTATTTATGGAAACAGTCAAATAAAAAGGAATGCCTAGAAAAAAGGAGTTGTGCAATATGTATTTACAGAAGTACATGCCAGAGCCATTATAGCTCTGAGGCCTCTCAGCATTTCCATTATCAAATCCCATTTTTATGGGTTATAGCTGGTAGTAAACATTTGCTGCAGGCTGTAACCGGAGTGCAGCATCAATGAACAAATCCTTCTTATCAGGTTTGGCTCAAATAATTTTAGTTATTTTTATGCTCTTAGCTGAATTTAAAAATATATATTTCTTTATTATTTTTGCATTTCTCTTCTATATTTATTTTAATTTTTTTTCATAAATTATAATATAACCATCTTGGTGCAATACGTTTTAGGGGTCTGCAATTTTTTTTCTAGGCCTTTGCCTTGGATACTATAGAATTGTTAAAAACTTGTGCTGACTTGTAAAATATATTCAGAGTGACCACTTGTTATACATGGAATTCCATTTTCATACAGTGTATAACCATCTTTGGACATAGTAAGATGTCTGTAAAGCTGTCTGTAAAGCTGTTCACTTAAGGTTAGACATGCCTATTGTGTAAAGAATGTGGTCCAGAACTGGATGATGTATTCCCAGTAAAATATATAAATAACCCTCCTTGATTTTTGTTATGTGCTAAAAACAAAACTGTTACTTGATGCTGTTACTTCTGTGGATTTGTGTTCCGGAATTGCTCTGGGACTATTCAAAGGGTACTTAACTTCTTTCAAAGATTTTGAATTTGAGACCTTTACATATATTTTGAGATATCAGAAATGCATTACTTTTGGATGGATTTAAATATCTAGAGGAAAAAGCACTATATGTAATGGTTTGGAAGGTTTAGGGGCTTTTGGGGGCAAAAGGGATAGCAGTGAATTAGAGCATAACTTGCTCAGATGCAGTGAGATTTTGTTTCACCAGAGTGAAATACCATTAAAAAAAGACACTTCTAGAGTAATTTGATGCCCTTAGCTATACTAAAGTACTTTGAAAATATTGCTGGAGTATTTCAAGACAGCATATATGTATTTTAAACCAAATTTTTTACAGGAACACTTGGATCACATTCCCTGTGCTAATTTGTCAGGCTGCTGTCTTCCTTTTCTACACAGTATTTTATGACACCTAAATTTGTGTATTTGTTGCTGTATGTTGCACATATACCATTTATGAAGTAAGCAGGTTATTATTTCAGTGGTGCTCCCTACAGTCTTCCAAGCTAATTTTGCCAGCTTCATACATAATGTGAATAGAACTTCCAATCCCTCCCTTCCCCCCTCTACATCTCCCCTGCCCCCAATATATTTTGTGATCTGGCTCTTTCAGAGCAAACAGTTGAAATATTCATGATATTCCAATCGCATAAGGCAAACCTAATTCATTTGGACTACTCAGCATTAAAGTATATTGATCTTAGTCCAGTCAAATGTCTGAACACAGTGAATGAGACTGAGAGAAACTTTATTACTTCACCTCCTTGTGTTCATGTATTTGTAAGATGTTACATTAATAATGCATGCAAAGATGCTCAAACACACATTTTCTTAATTACTCAGTACCCTTGACAATGTCAAGCTTAAACACCACACCTTAATGGAATAGATTGTAAGTTACCAAGCATTTTTTTCTTGAAAGCATGGTCAAGCATGGAATAGCAGTGGTGATGATTTGCCTCTTCAGTGGCAGATCATATTTAGGCTCTCTGGTTTCTGCTTACACAACTTGTAATGCTGTAATTCTTTCCCATTGATCTGGCTTCCAGAAGGTGCCAGATCATGCCACCTGTCACCTCAGTCTTTAAGCTGTCTGGAATAAAGTATCTCAGAACTAGCAGTCATGATTTTAGGAATCTCGATCATCGGTTTGTTTGGATTGGTTGTTGGGAGTTAATTGGATGTCTGTCCTTCTAACACCTCCACTGATACAGATTCTCATTATTTTTATTTACACCTCCTTGTCAACGTGGATGTTCTCTCTTATTTGGCATTGCTGTACCATCAACCAACATAGCAACAATGTTGGGAAAACCAGTGTGCAGAGAAGAATGAAACTACTGCTTAACTAACTGTCTTTGACTAACTTTTTTTTCTTCTTTAGAAGAAAGAAATGACTGGGTTAATACGATGCTCGATGCCTTGAAATTGATGTCTGACAATAACTCTCAGTCTCGAACTTCTGTCACCCCTGAGAAAAGTGGATATCTTGAGCTGAAAGGATACAAAACCAAAATCTTTATTCTACTTCAGGGGAGTACTGTATGGATCTGCAAAAATGAGCAGGTAAATTTTTCATGTGCTTTTTTGTGAATGAAAGCTTATAAAAATGGTTTTAACTAGTGAGTTGGAAATTGATGGCTCTTTGTGAATAGGTGCATTTCAATATAAATGCATATCTCCTTATATGTAGTGCTTTATTGCTGAAGTTCTCAGAAGGCTTCACAAAGCAGGCAAAGAATCATTATGTCTGTTGTACAATAGAAAAAAAAAGAATATATAGTGAGGTGAAGTGAAAAGCTCTGAGTGTCAAAACATGTTAGTGTCAGGGCTGGGATTAATTCACTCTCAAAATGTGGGCCATAAGCACTCAACTTAATCAGAAGGCTTATTTTGTGCAGTGGTTTCATGTTTTATAATACACTGCCCTGGAAAGTGTACTATAAAACGCTGAATACCTCGTGGTATTTAACTGATACTTCAGGGAAATGTTCAGAAATGATGTTCTTTTTGTTTCCAAGAATAGAGACTGGCCAGATTCTGTTGTGCACTGCAATACTTTAAACAAATTCAGTATTAAAAATGTGAAGTAGGCCTGTCTTTTCAACTTCCAAAATCTAGAGGTTTTAGTTTTGTTTTGGGCATGACTATATGATGATATAAAGTGGAATTCTCTAGGGTGCCGTAGGCAGGGAATAAATGGGGATAGTTGGGTTCAATGAATAATTGTGTGAACTAGTGGAAGAAAGATCTATTGACGTTCAATGGCAGGTGCTATTTTTTTGTGAGGCAATTCACTACCCTCAAGTAGCTGGAACCTGGGATGGCATTGGGGGAGGTGTTTTTACATTCTTGCCTTGTTTTTTCAAAGTTGTCTATAGGCAAATCCCTGTCTCAAATGTCTCTCTTGGAGTTGATCTCACTTCCTCTCCTGTTACTCTCTCTGTGAAATTATTTAGGTGTGCTTGAGGGTCCACTTAATGTTTGATACAAAATCTTATCATTCTTTCCCAGGCTATGGCAGGAAATTAGAGACTGAGGAAGACCTGTTTTTCTTTGTGCTTCCTGTACTTCAAGGAAGTTTTAGTTGTTAGGTACATTCTTTGAGGTCAGTCAACTGCCAGCAAATCAAGAATGTTGTAATTGGGTTTGCATGGCAAACCTGAGGAGGGAAGAGCAGCAGAGACAAAGTTTGATGAACTGACTACAATCCCCATTCCCCCCCCCCTAAGGTGCTGAGTGGGGAGGAGGTAGCGAAAATCAGGAGCAAAGTTAAGACCATTAAGAAGGGAGGGGTGAGGGAAAGGTATTTTAAGATTTCATTTTATTTCTCATCATCCTGCTCTGGTTGGATGGGTAATAGAAAATAAAGATTAAACTAATTTGCCCAAGTTGAATCTGCTTTGCCAGTGACAGTAATTGGTGAGCGATCTCACCTTGTCCTTATGTTGTCCCTCAATACTTCTCCTACATTTTCTCTCTCCTGTCCAGTTGAGGGAGAGGGGGAGTGATGGAGAAACTTTGATGGCCATCTTCCATCCAGGGTCAACCCACCACAAACATGATACAGTTCATGAATTTCTGCTGTTCTGTAATTATAAAAAACCTCCATAAATTATTTAGATATGTAATACGATACCAAAAGTGTATTTGCTGTGTGTCATTTGAATTTAAACCCACAGCATGTGTTTTGCTGAATGATCATCAGGGAGAAAAATTGGTCTTCATAGCTGAACACAGTACTCTTTATATAGACTGAAATCTTTAGGTCTGATTATTGTAATGTATAGGTGACCTGTCAGTTTATTTAAGTTCACAGCTCATGTTTAAGGAGGAGCAAAACCAAGATGCAAACACCACCCCTCCTTTCTGAGATCTTATATTTACTGAAGTGCTCTTGCACTTTGAATGAAGTTGACTGACTTCATAGTTGTTGCTTGTGGGACTCACACCATGAGAGTGCTCCGTGTTACTCTTCTGTCATGGCACTTCCAGGTATTTTATCTGTGAGGGTCCATGGAAAGCATTCTCATCCATGAAAATCTTTTTGTAGATGTTCATTGTTAACAAGGCACTTTTCTTTTCAGGACTTATGCTTTTTGAATCTTGTGCCCCTGGATATTTTTGAGTGGTCCTGTGAATGTTCTGAGCTTTTTTGATTGAGGAGTAAAGATATCCAGACTTGTGAAGGAATTTGTCCTCCAGAGTGATAGGTCATTTGAAATTAGTTATGTCCCTCTTGAGTACTGCAGTACCAGGCATCAAATTTTTGCTTTTTCCCTTTGTTCTTATTCTGCTTGAATATAACTGTTGGGAGCATCTCTCTTGCCTCCAGTTGTGCTTTGAACTTCCTCTGTTTACATGGGGCATTCCCAGCTCTGCCTACTGTGCTGAGTCAGTTTTTCTAACTGTATGTTGATACAAAACAGAGCCATTTACTCCTGAAGGGTTCTTGATTGCTCTTTTCTGCATTTTCAGAGTGCACATTATATGATTCAGATACCCTAAGACTGCTCCTCTCCCCCAAATCTGTTTCTACAGATTTTTAAAATATTTTTCTGTGTGTGTGTGCATGTGTGTTGGTTCTATTGCTTGTGCTGTTGTGTGGCAGGTTGTATCTGCTCTGCCCTTTCAACATCATGCATTTCAGAATTACTTTATGTGATCATGAAAGCACATCCTTATACAGCCCTTTTCCTAGTTATATATTCCCTTCTAATACATGGATGCTCTGCAAAGATCACTGACTGCAGTGCAGCAGAAGGCAAACCAAAATCAAGCCCTGAAACAGACTGGTTAGAAGTGCTGCCAGCCTGTTAACTCCTCCTGTGTGTATGAATATTGTAAATAATAGTGCAAAACTATCTTCTTCCCAAAGCCGACTTATCTAACCCCCAGAAAATTAAAATGATCCTAAGATATTTCTTTGCAGATTCTGCATTTGAACAGTATCCTTTCTTCATGCAGTTTATGGAGGCTTGTGAATCAAAAGAAATACCTTCTGTCTTTGGGCTTTCAAAGTCTGCAATTCTTTGACTACCTCTGGTGTTTCAATTTCAAGTCGGAAAACAGAATGATTTTTACTGCAGTACTGAAGAAAACTGTCACAATGCAGCACCGATCCATTAGAGGGCGCTGTTGGTCCAGAAATCCTTCCCCGCCTCAAGCTTGCAGTTGAGCCGGTAATTATTAGGCAAATCTGTCCAGGGATGTCCTCAAATCCTGTTCATATTGGAATTCACATCCATACTAGGCTCCTGGAGAGCCTTAGAGGGGTTTATTATAACTGCAGTGCTAAAAGACACCTATTTAGACTTCTTACAATGTTGAAATGAGATTGGATCGAGCTTATTCATTGATTTCTAATAAACTTGATAGAGGAGAGTCTGCTGTTACTTTAAAAAAAAAAAAAAAACTCTTCAGTGTTAAAAGTGGAGAAGATCCTAAGCCAAATGCCAAATTGTAACTTTACCGCCGTGAACTTTGTGAAGTTCAGATTGAGATCAGAACATCATGTCTCAGACCTCTTTCTAGTTAAAAAGTGATTGGTTTAGCTTGAACTTGTGGCAGTGGTATAGTGCTAGTATGAAACCATCAATTTCTTTGACTCATGTAGTGTAAATTTCTTAAACTTCCTCTCTTGAGCAGAAGTGAAAAGTAAATCGTACCAGATCAATTTGTTCAACCTGCAGCTTGCTGAAATTCCCATTTCTGTTTCATTCGTGCTTAAATAAAAAAACGAAATCTGATCATTCATGGCAGTTCAAACATTGGCTGGAAATGTCAGTCTGCAGTGGCAGTGCCAGTCTTCCCTTGGTTACCATCAGAAGGAGTCTGACAAATGCTTGTCTGGTCTGCTTGAATATATCTCCTTTGTAAGGCTATATTTAAGATTTATTGGTATCTAACATCAGGGAGGGCCTAGGTGCCATGGTGTTTGTGCTAGAATATGGCTTTGAAAAGAGAAATCAGGATAATCTTGTTACTGCTTTGGGTGATTATATGTATTTAGCTGGGATATTTGAGGAAACTTAGCCAAATATAAAGATGGGGGCTGGTATGGCTCTGTGCCATAATAATTTGTGACATGTTTTCTCCGTGCCTGACTCCAAGTTCAAACTACAGTGGTGATGAGTATTCTCTCTGTTATGTATAAGCAATAATATACATTACTTATTAAAAACCACTTGTTTCATTTTGGCTCAATGTTCCTATTGATTTCAGAGGGTGTTTTGTTTAGAGAAAGATTTAAATGATGTGCTCTGTGGCAGATGGAAATGTTTATTCATGTTGAATGAACCAGTAAGGGTGCATAGTAATTTTAATTTCTTCTGTAATGCTAATGGTGCATTTAAAGCAAAACTGGACAATACTAAAGGATGTATTAGGAGAAAAGATATTAAATAGGCAGAAAATGGCAAAGGGAGGGATAATGTAGAGACCTATACAAAGATAGCTGAAAGGACAAGCCAAAGCTGATGCTTGAGATTGGCATCTTGAAAGAGAGGAAGTGATGTGAATGTCAGTGGAAGGAAGCAGAAGGGATGTGTGCATGAATCTCTGTCTACATAAGAGCAGAGATATGTCCTTATGTCCTTATCTCTATTAAGAAATACAGGCTTAAAGGGGAGCATTTTTGAGCAACCTGATCTAGTGAAAAAGATGCCCCTGTTTCAGGGGGATTGCATTAGATAATCTTTAAAGGTCCCCTCTTACCCAAACTATTCTGTGATACTATGAAATACATATAGACATACATACAATACCAGAGACGTTGAGATTGAGGTTCACGGGCAGACTTGGAAGTCTTTTGGTATACAACAATGGGAATTTATAATGGTACTCTGCAAAAGGAATTGTTTATTGGAAAATGTTCTGGTTTTACTTGGAGAAAATGATATCCTGATTAATAATCAAGCACATGATGAGTGAGAGAGAAATCCTTTTTAAAAAAAAAGTATCGCTAAAGAACAGTCAAAAGTGTTTAACAATGGAAGGTTACCAAAGAAGAACACTTAAATGAAGTCCTGAAGATGAGCAATAATGATTGGTTGTCATGCTAAAGCATCATGAGAAATTCTTTTCAATGTATGTGGATTCTTTGGTGTATCGTCATGGTTATATTTGTGAATATAATGAGTACAAGGTGATGGAAACAGCAATACAAAAAAAAATTGGGGAGAGGAGTTGTATGCAAGTTGAGCAGCAAGGAAAATACTTACAAGTTGTGACATCTAATGAGGAACCCTGAGAAAAGCAACTGAGTTCTGAAAAGGATGCTAGGGAAAAAGATAGGGGGGAGTAAAGGCAGCAAAAGGAAGCAGGAGGAGGAACGAGACCATTTGGATGGCTGATAGAGAAGGAGGGAGAAGTGCCTGGTGTGTATGGGGTGTGGCAGTGGAAGGAGGAATTACTGAGAATGAGACAACAAGAAGTGCAGTCCTTGTAATTGTGTTTCTCCTGTTGCCCATTCTCGTCCCACATCCCCATCACCCTTGCCCCAAGAGCATCTGTGCTTTTAGAGATTTTATGATGAAAAACTGCTGTTTGTAATAACTGAGAAACTCTAAAGAAACTGTGATGTACTTGATTGCTAGTGCAGACCATGATCAAACATGGCTACAAACATGGTTACAACTGAGCTTGTCCTGGAACGCCTTAAATAGGTGGAGGTAACTGAAAAACAAAGGAACATTTGCTATTTGTTTTTTGATTCATTCCAGCTTTGCTCTTCTTCATAACATTGCAAATCTGTAGCAAATGTTAAAAAGCAAAAACAGAACAACCCAAAAATATACCAAGTACATTGCAGGGGGAAAGAGTAATATGAAGAAGTATTTTAAGGCAAAATACACTGATACATTGGTGACTTGTAGTGGAATTGAATGATCCAGCGTCTTTTAAATATAGTTATTTGCATCAAGCTGTAGTTGGAATGATAGATTAAGGTCACATCCCTAATTTTCTAGCATTTCCTTGCAAAAAATTCTTTCTGATTTTCCACACTCAAAAATATAGCAACGATCAATTGCTGTGCATGACATAAGAAACAACTGAACAGGAAATAACTTGAATGGTGTAAGAAAGCTTTAAATCTTTTTTTCTTGCTTGTTATAATACAAAATGAATGATTACAAGAAATCATGTTGAGTGGGGAAAAGGTTTGTTGTTTTTATGACAATTGTTTAGGTAATAAACATTATTTTTGATACTCCACTATCTTATATCTACAAATTTTCTTCTAAATAAATGAACCATTCTTATAGCAAAGGAAGAGAATTTATGATTTATAGCTTAGTGTGAATGTGGGGAATACTCCAGTGTGCCTTCTCAGCAATAATTACTGTCCCTAGTTAATAAATTGCTAGGCCAACAAATTTGAACTTAATCAACTCAGACTGAATTCTTACTACATGAAACACTTCAATGCTGTGGTTATTAAATTAAATTCTCTCTTAGATATTTTGCATACAAAGTAACATCTTTTTAGGGATGGCATGTTTAAATCTCATTCATTAAAAACAATATCTTAGATATATTTCCAAAAAACTTCACTCAAAAGGTACTTCCATCTCAGCATGTGGGTCAGGACCTCTCAGAGATCCATCAGAATTAATGATTGGTATCTAATGCAGGTGAAAAATCTTACATGGACTGAGAAGTTGTTACCTTCACTTAGGATGGAAGGTTGTCAAAACACTTGGCTGTGGGCATCCAGCAAACCATTTGAACAGGCCTGGACAATGGTTGAAAGAAAAATATATTGAGCAAAATACATGGAAAGCTATGATTCAGGAAATAAATGTAGAAATAATCTTGCTTGTATTGTGAGTCATGCCTAGTGATGTACACTAGTATGTTTTGTTTTCAAGCAACTTTTATTTGGTTTGCCTTGTTTTTCTTGGTTCTTTTTTTCCCCTTGGTAGACCTTTTCATTGTACCTCTGTAGCATTCTCAATAAAATTACTTTGAAAAAAAAGCTGACCCAAATAATACAATGGGTGAGGAGTGTGTTTTACTCATGGAGATAAACACTTTCATTGTTGACTTTGCTTATCCTTTTGGGGATTCTGGTATGCAGTATTTAATTATTACATTACATAGATTTTGTGTCCATTTCTTGTTTAAGGTGGGTTAGGCTGTTAAAAAATAGTAAAAATAAAAAGCTCCTGCTGCTGTCTGTGGATATGTCTCTATTTCAGTTATCACAAAATTGTTTGTCTTGTACCAGCCAATGTTTCCAAATCGTAGAGGGTTCTATGCTCTGCAGGCAGAGGGAAATCTATATCCACTTCATTTGCCCAAATTTATCCTTGTCTGTGGTTTAAGACCAGGATGCAGACCTGTGTTAGAGGTATGAGAGTGAGGTTTAAAAAAGATTTGAAGCAGAGTGGCTGCATTGGTATAATAAATATGGCTTTGTGTCCTGCTTCCTGGTTCACAATCAGCCTGTCTGGCACTTACTTGAGAGGCTCTGCAGGATGTTGTATGTATGATGCTTTTTCCAGCCAAGGGCTGTTATTCCTTGCCATGGGGTCATAAAGAAGTTCAAAGGCAGATAAAATGACAGCAGTCAGCAACAGCAGCTCAGTTCCTGCAACACAGGAGTAATTGCAGCCCATTATTATAATTGGCTGTCGCTTCTTTCCCCTGAAGGAACTGAGCAGCTGCCAGTTGAGTGGGCTGCAAGGAAACTGATGAGACGGGAGATGGGGGTCATAACAAAAGTTGAGAAACCGATCAAGGCAAAATTCATTAGTCCTGAGTAGCTGTAAGAGAGGAGAAGGAGACAGTGCTGTGACTGGTCATCACCAATGCCCGTGTGGGAGGTGGAGTCTGACTTCCAGGTTGGTTTGTTTCATCTTGCACTTCTCTTTTTTTTTTTTCACAAAGAAAGGCAAGGTTGATTCTACAATCTTTCATCTTATTTTATACAAAACAAACCAACCACAGAGCAGAAGGCAGGAACCTCTTTTTAGGACTTTGCTAGAAAGGGTTGATTTCAGCCTTAATGAGTGCATCAGTTAGTTTTTCATGTGTGCTGCAGCTAAAAGGGGGATGACCTACAACTTGTTTAATTTAACAGCAATGTGTTGATGTTGACAATAATGATCCTTAGGTACTTGCTTATGGTAAATACGTACAATTAGCAATGTGAAACGTGTCTTTATTGGTGTTCTCAGCAATAAATGCTAATGTAGAAATGGTAGCCTGACATTTAGGAATGAAAGGGTTACATCTGCACACACTGTGTAGATGTAACTTTTATGTTTCAGAAGGAACAAACTGTTTCTTCATCCATCTCTCATTGATGTGGTATGGAATATCAGAAACATATTTCTTAATATGTACAAGTGGGGATGTAGGGGAATTTTACAGGGAGAAGAAAAAGTAAAGGTTAATAGAGTGCACTGTAGATACAAAGCCAGAGGATGTTATCACAGTTCTGTCTGATTCTGTGGTGCTCTTCAGGTCTTCTATTTGTGCAGGTCTTTTGTCCTCACACCTAAATTTCATTCTCCTTTACTGCATGTAGATCTATTTCAAAATGAACCTGAAGAGGCGTGTGCAGATTTTGTTGTAGCTGCTTGTCTTTTTAAATAGAAAAGTTAAAGATGCATTGCATTTTTAGTATTTATGGGGCTGTATTAGGAAAGCTGTTTCTTGCAGGATCTATGCACAGATACCTGGGGTGAATTTCCATCTCTTTGAATGTCAGTTGGAGCTTTGCCATTCATGTCAATTGCCAGTTTTTCACTTTAGTGCAGTATTTTGTTTCATTCCTGAATTCTTCTTCATCCTGGTTTCTTAAATGACACATTCATGCTGAGAAAATATACCTCCATGGAAGTTCAGTGTGTTTCCAGATTGCAGCTGCCCATTCCTACTAATACAGAAGGGTGTTTTGGTAAATTTCCTGTTCTTAAAAATAATTGTAGCATGTTACAACCCTCCTCACCCACAAATGGTACAAAATGCTGCTGCTGGGTTTCTGAATATCCTAAATTGGAGTGATTTTGTAATTTTAGTTCTATTTTTACTGTTTGTGACATTCTCTTTATATGTTATCTTGGTCGAGTCATTGCAATTTTGATGCAACTTTTGTGTGCTGAGATGCATCTGCATGGTTTTAGTTCTGAGCCAGAACAGCATTTTTATCCCTGTGCTTCCCCATGGCATGAAGTGGGTTCAGATTGCTGCTCTCTAGGTCAGGATGTTGCTGTATGAGCAGCCTGTAAATCAGTGCTTCCCTGTTTGCTTTGGTCACTTTCCATTAATGAATTGCCACTACAGGTGCTGCTCTTCACTAACCACTGATTTGTAAAAGGCATCTTGACTAATCTGAACATAGCAATATGTGTTTCAGAAATTATTATTTTTTTTTATCACTGTGTGATTTGAAGGTTATTCTAGCACAGCATTTGGGAAAGAAAGAAGTTGTAGTCTAGGCCTGTTGCCCCTACCCCAGAATGTGCTCTGAGGCACGAGTTAACATTGCTGTTGACAAGTTCTGTTTTTTCAGTTTCTCATTAAATTCAGGTGAGTGAGATTTATTTCTTGCTTGTAAGGATTTGGGCATGAGAGAGAGACTGGAGAAGTGAAATGAATGTAGAAGACAGGTGGAATCAGTATGCTACAAAGGAGCCATGTATCTGTAGCTTATTGTAGGTCCTTAAAGACCTTCCTGTGTTTTTCAGTGGGTGGCAACAGGAAGTTTAATGAAACAAGCAGAAGATAAATGTGTAAATGGAGATAATTTGTTAAAGATTTTATTTTTAGTGTTCTTTCTGTTAACTAGCTGTCTAGATACTAATGCAGAGTGTAAAGTTCATTTGAAAGATGTATGTGGAGGGCTCTTTTTTAAGGATTTTGGTTGCTTTCTAGCTTCTAATCTGTTGAAGTACATTTTTTTAGAGAATGGTTGTTCCATATTTTTAAAATAGTTTGTCCTTTTCTGTTAGATATTAGCTTTTGCTTCTCATTATGAAGAAAAGAATTTCATTGAAAGCTTGAATTTACTTTGTTTTTACATAAGGTGCTTTTAACTAAAAATTTGTGATGGGAGGTGATATTCATTAAAAAATTAGATTACATTCATTATGACAAAGGCATTGTGTTCATTTGGAAGGGTATACTAATTCTACACACAGTCCTGAAACACGAGTGTAGTGCAGATATTTTAGAGCTAGATCCTTCTTTAGCTGTCATAGTTGCCCATCTTAGCTTTGATAATTGTAAAATCAAAATTAAAAATAAAAATAATCACTTAAATCAAATAGCAGTGGCTTTTACATGGACTCATAATAAAACTTATTTACAATGGATTTACTAGGAATTCAGTAGTCTCTATACATATTTAGCGCTTCAGCCACTTCAGTATTTAAGTAGTGAGAAGTAGACTGCTTATTTGTAAACTGTACTAATTCTTGAAACTCTCTTTTAAATATTTACTTTTATATTTTTTATGTGACATCACTACCTTCATGGCATAAAGCCTAGGCAAGTATGAAAGTGAATCGCTGCTAAGCAGTAGCTGTATGTGTGTCCAAGTGATTTTGCTTTACAAAAATTCAAAACAGTTTCTCTGCATTTATCTGCTATTTTCATCTTCGTTTGTCACATAGAAAGATATTAGTATGAGTGAATCTATAGCCAGCAGAAGAAAATATTTATAAATAAAAACAAGGAAACCAATCCCTCAAACAAACAAACCTCCAAGCCCACCCCACTCTGTTTTTGGCTGAACCAAATGCAAGGAGGATGTCTAAGCAGGAGACATAATGCTGAAATGACCGAGTGAGTTAGGAAAGATTCAGCTTAAAAAAGCTGTGGTGCAGCGTTGCTGTTGTCATGGCATCAGCCCTCCCTTGGTCCAGGCACAGAAGAATGTGTGGCAAAACTGTTGGTGCTGCTGTCCCTTCACTGTTTTAGAGTAAGCGTTACAGAAGTGGGAAGAATTCACAAATCATAATATGGTCTCCTTAGGTTGCTGTTTCTAGGCATTAATGGTAAGTTTATACTTTACGTTGCCTTCTAGAAAAAGTTTGAACCTCCATGAAGTCTGACACATTCTTCAAAGGTAATGAATATGTATGCACGCTCTCAAAATTTAGATCTTCTATTAAATATTTATTTCTGTATTTCCGAAGGAAAAACATTATCTTTTTGGTTCAAGTAGTTCAAAAATGTCTGAATTTCAAATTTTAAACAAATCTGAAATTTTATGGCATTTGATGTTTCTTTCCTGCAAAGGTGAGAAATAAAAAGATGAGAGTTTATGGTGTGTGGCCAAAAGCTTTTGTGAGGGTCTGTACCCTCCTTGGCTTATTCTTTCCTTTTAAATTTAAGATCATAATGTCAGCTGTTAAAGTGAAGTGAAACATTTTTCTTCATGGCTCTCTACGCAGAAGGTGTCTAAAATCTCCCAAGCTGGAAAAAGCGATTAGCACAGTCTAGAGCTCTGCATGTTTCATGTAATTCATTCATTTATTCTTATAAGGTCTGTGGGTATGCGTGTGTGTTTTCAATATACACCATCTCAGAAGAGAAATTCAGTTTGACGGGATCAGAAATTTAAACTGCTCATTTTATCAACATCAGCTGGAAAGTCTCATAGGGATCCAGTCATGATAAAATGGAGTATGTTTGGATTATATTCAGATAGCCATAAGTACATTTTTTTAGATGTGAAAATGTCTATAATAATCAGTGCTTTTTTTATGGTGCTCCAAAAACTTTTGAAACTTTTTTAAAAAATTAATTTCCCTTTGTTATTATTTTGAGCCATGCAGATTACTTGGAAATTAAAAAGGTCTGTGAGTAAAAATAAAGCTTTGGAAAATTTCTCCATCAGGAAATGCTATTTTTGTTTGTGGTTATTGAAATATCATGAATTATGTTAGTTATTAAATATTTTTACTTGTGAAAGATCACATCATAGAATTAAATTTCAGTTTATTGAAGAAGGAGGTAGTAAATAAATAAGAAGTCTTGATATTTACTGTGAGGACTGTTTGTCTTAACACCTTACTGTTTATAGTCAGTAAGTAAAAGCACTGTGCTCAGTCATTGATACTTCTTTTGTTAATATCAAATTTGTTTATCACCATGGGCAAATTTTGGAGGAAAGCAGACTCTCCATTATTTGGAGGCTTTTTTGGTTCATTAGGGAATTTTGCCAGTGGGGATGTCATAACAGTTTTCTCCCTTGTCTAGTGACTACTGTACTAAAAGACCAGTCAAAAAGTTTGTTATTTTTGCATGACAGTGGTTGTAGATTTTAAGGTATGGCAGAAATGGTCACAATCTGTCCATCCTGTAAGACTTCAAACACTTTTTCATCAGTTTTTTTGGATTATGAATACGCAACAAGATCTTTGGAGTGTATGTAAAGCTTTGGCAAGAAGATTATGTAGATATGAATTCAGAAAATTACAGCTATATGTGGTATCTTAAAATTCACAGATCCTTCTGGTCTCCAGAGTACAGTCTTGCTAAATCTAAGAAGTCTTCCATTTGTGAAGCGCTTCCAAAGAAGAGTCCAGATGGCTACTTTAAACTGTAATAGTAATATCTATGTTTAAATATGTCCTTGTATGAACAGGAGTTTCTCTGGGTGCTTATTGCAGGGAAGTGTTTAAAATAGTGTGTGAATTTGAGATGGTGACTATAGGGATAGCTGTTTCAGCTAAATGGAAAAAAAAGTTTGAAGGGCTCAAATGCTAAAATTGAGGAAAATTGAGGCATTTCCTCATAATTTTAGAATTTGCATATATTAAACTGGTATCCCTTTGGGATGAAAAAGATGTGAACTGAGTAGCAAGAAATGGGCTCTAAAATGGAATGAGTTTCTGTGTGTCAGAAGTTGTGCATCTTAAGGAACATGATTGCCTCTTTAAAGAAGAGACGATGTTATGAATAGCTATTGGAATAAAAGTAACGGTGAAAGCCTTGAATGTAGGCTTTACTTGCTCCTGACAGGCTTTGACTTTTATTTACGTGTTTATTTAGCTGTGCCATCTTTATGTCATCTCTTTATTTTTCATGAAGCAGCAAAAGTAAAGATCATAGCCCAGGCAGCTGCGGTGGCGTCAGCCTCTGTAGCTAACAAGGTGCTGGTTTCTGAACGAGCTCCAAGCTGCAGAGGAGCCCTGCTGGAAGGGAGTTACTGTAGTTGTTCAAACTGGAACTTTGCCTACACTTCTCTTATGAGTGTGTGGTGGGGGAGAGGGGGACATAACACAGGAAGCAGGTTTGTCTGTCTTGCTTGGCTACCTGTCAGGGTATTTGGGAAGACAGCAGGAAGGGTTTTGTGTGCAGTATTACCAGCTTGCTTTTGATGCTTGGTTTTGTGTGCCTCAGATGTGAGATCTTGCTTTCCTAGTATGTTGAGTGACAAGAAAAAGAAAGCATATGTCTGAAGAATGGAATATGGTCTGAATCACGCTTTCTGTGTGAAAGTAAAAGCTGAGCTCTGAATTGCGGAATAGTTGAAGAATTCAGGTCCTTTAGTATATTTCTAAAGCAGGAATGTGAATGATCTTTAAGTCAAGAAATCTACTTTCCACTAATAACTTTAAACTGCTTTGTGTCAAAATGTACATCTTTATGTAGAATTTAGGTTCTTATATTGAACTTGCATATGTTGTTTCTGAAGTACATAATTTGCATACATACAAATTATTTGTAATGGCATGGTTGAAGCATGGATTGTTTCTTCCCTTTTAGCATGTTTCAGCACAAGTGAGAAACGTATATATATTTGGAATTATGATCTTTACTCTCTGTTGTCTTATTCTCTCTTTGTTTTTGAGGATTAAGAAATAGAAGCTTTTAATTGATATATTTGTGTTTGTGGCTGGTGACTTTGCACATCCCTTTACAGATTGCATCATCTTGCCTCAGTTCACTGTGACCATACTGTAAAGCCTTTTCTTATGGGACTGGGTAGTAAAGATGTGGGGAGATGTGGACTCTATGTTCTCTGTTCTGATCTACTTTCCTTAAGTCTTGCTAAGACCTGAAGATTCATTGGCTGCTATTATGTTGAAATTGATTGAAGCCAAGGATCTTTCTAGAGTAAAAGCTTACTTGGGGTTATATGGGGAGACAAACGCTCCTCTGTTGTTTAAACCTAATTTTTTTGAAGAACTCAGCCAAAAACCTTTGGTAACATTACCTCAGTTACAAACTTTTGTCCCCCTCTACTCATGGGAAAACTGGTCTTAGAAATAAGACCTTAATTTCACCTCATTATAATATTGTGTAGTAGATACTATAATGTATTATTTCCTTCCACAGGATCACTGCCTCTTTCAGTGCATTGTCTGTTTAGTAATTGTTTGATAATTTCAATTTCTTTTCATGGTATAGCCCATGCCTTTTTTGTAGCACACTGTTGATCTTGTTGAAAAGTGCTTACATTAAAATTATTCCTTCACTGATAAAGGAATGTTCTTTGAGGAGCAGTGAGGACTTTATTTTTTATTGGTTCCTGTAAGTTAAAGGAAGATGATTTTCTCCTCCATGTGACCACACAGTTCTGAGAAACAGAATGAAGGATTCAAATATCCATATATTTAGCATTCTCTGTTTTTCTAGTCTTTTATGGGTGATTGGGAGGGAATAGTTCTCTGTCAAACTATACCTGCTCAAAATACTGCTTTCATAGGTCTTGGCTGGAGTTCCAATTGCTCAGCAGTTCTGCAAATCAAACCCTAGAGCATAAAGTCAGATACTAGGAAATGAAAAACGTACAGTGACATGACTGTATGCTAAGGCTTTGATTTACACTGAGCAGAAACTGGAAAAGGCAAAGATAAGAGCTAACTCTCCAATATAGTATTCAGTCACTTCAATTATGTGATCCTCCTCATCTTTTTTTTGTATTTTGCAGCCCATAAAGGAAGGGAGCTTTCATCTTCATGTGTCCTAGATCCATCCCATACAACAAACGAGGCATGGGCCTGATGGTGCATAATCAAGCAATATAAAATTGTATTGATAGTGCAAAATACATACATATAACTGCTGAAGTGAGGGTTCTGAATTGCTCCTGTAGTAAGTGAATAGAGAGATCTCTAACTTAAATGAGAAGTGCCATCTAAGGTTGTAACTACCTTAGAGTGTTTATCAGGAATGCGTTTTTTAAAGTAATCTCTTAGTTATTCCCACTTCTTATGTACCGGCTTTCATCATAGAGCCATCTCAAAGTGCAGGTATTACATTTTTTAATAAAATAATGATGTGGAATGATACAGAGAGGGATGTATTCCAGCAGTATATCCAAAATATTGCAGGCAAGCTTACTACGTGGCACTGACTAGAGCTAGTCTAAGTGGCCCTTCTTGTCATTTGCTGTCTTCCTTCTTTGTAACCACTAAAATTTTGGATGCCAGGTTGTCATTACCATTTTTTTTTTCAAAAGTAGCATGAATCATTATTTTTATTTTCTAACGGGAAAAAGAATTTTTTAGTTAAGTGAAGAACTTAAAACTGATGATGTGACTACCTCACGTAGCATAACAGATGAGCGCCCAGCTACAGAGCTAACATGCACAGAACACTGGAATTTTAGCATCTCCTTGCTCATCAGGGCTTGAGTTAGCAACCTTCATGTTCTTTTAACATTATTTTTTGAGTGTGTAATTAAATACTTTATGCTTCACTGTGGTTGTATTTTGGGACCTCATTAGAAGACTGTAAGACAGAGTACCTACATGGGTTTTGTATTACAATCCACAATGTGTAACTGTCATTGGAAATCCATATTAAAAGGTTTTGGGCTGTGATGAGGGATGTAGAGAAGCCTGATGAAAAATAAATGGGGGCTCTAAGCTCAGTACATATATAAGGAGAGGAAATCAATATAAACTTGTGTAAACTTAATATCATCAAAGCAATTTGCATTACTGGTCACTCTTTCTTAAAGTCTTTAATATATAAAAAGGTTTTAATTTTTTTTTATTAATATGGAAGCCAGTTTTTTCCCGTATTTCTGTTGCAGAAATTAGCCCTCCTTAATAGCTGGAAAGGCTGAAGTGTAATGCCTCCAAATAATGAGGAGAGGAAAGAAACTGTGCATACTTCATTTGAATGATTCTAGTTCTGGCTTTTACTCTCTCTGGAATAATTTGGTTATTTGGAAGAAATCAAATATCATGGGGTAAGAATGAAGGAAAAGACTAAATCTAAATTGCTAAATTGTTAAGGGAATTTTCAGATCTTGCAGGAGTAGTGTAGTTGTCACAAACTTCGTGGTAACTTCCCCAGGGTAAATCTAAAGAGCTGTTGCAAATTAAGTGGTAAATTCAAGGAACCATGTAAGGTCCTGTTTTGGAACTCTGATCAGAGATACTGTGATTAAAGGTCAAGATTGTTCTGAGTATGGGCAGGAGGACAAGAGTAGTTTTAGAAATATGAATAATCTTTTTATAAATTAGTGTTAGGGTGGTATGAAAGATAGCTGTTAAAAAGGAAACAAAAAAGTGTGCATTTATAAACACATGCATACACGTTTGTGTGTGTAAATATATCTTTATATGCAATATAATGTTCTCCATTTGTTACCATTTGTTACCTCTTATCACTGTTGGATATCTATCTGTCTGTCTGCATGCACACTATTAAATATTGCATGTCCTCAAGATCTGACAGCCAAAGACAAAAAAAGCAAATGCACCTTGATTTCATAATACACAGGAAGGAAACTGATGTGCAGTGAGAATACTCAGTTGATGTAGAATTTCCAAAAGTGTTGTGTTCCCAACATCTATCAGTGCTATTTCTGTACTTCAGAGTTCTGTACTTCTGTATTCTTTTTATTTCAAAATAAGCTACAAACATGCATTTACATATTAGGATATATACTTATGTATGTATATGTATGTGTGAGTGTGTAGGAACATAGTCTCTTGAACTCATGTGAGCAATTTTCCTTTTTCTCTGCTGTTGCTTTTATCCAGTTAGTCCTCTACCAAAAAAGAAGGAGATAAAAATATGGATTGATATTTCTAATATGAAAGTAGTAGTTAGCTAGCCTTTTATTTTTGGTATTTATTTTATTTCAGTATTTTAAGTTAGTTAACTTTTTATTTTTATGTTAGGAGTATGGGTAAAGCTATAATTGTGGCTGCATTTTTTTGGTTTAATTTCTCTGAGATGTTTTCCTGATGCAAAGATTTTTTTAAATCAACTTCATACATTGGGGAGCTGATGTTAGATCCATGAAAGACAGTGCATGCAAAGACATAGAACTCCTGTGTTCAGATGAATTTTGGTCTGACTAAACCAACAAGAATGCCAGCCCTAATGCACTGGAACAAAACCAAGTGGAAGGGAAAAAATAGACAGAAAAATAATTTTCCTTTATAGGTAGCAGAAGAGAATATTTATAGGTATATAAATATACCTGTAGGTATGAAGAGATATTTATAGGTAGCAGAAGAGAATTTTTAGAAGTGCCATTTTTTGGAGAAAGTGTGTTCACTGAGAGTCAAAAGGTTCAGGCTCTGATTACAAATTTATTTATGACTTGCAGGCAGAAAGGTGCCCAAGTCTGTCTTTTTAAGACAACATACTGAAAGTTAGGCATCCAGCAGCTCTGAAAATTTCACTTGTTCAGATATAGTTGCATGATTTTATACATATATACTTCAGTGTTCCTTAGCCTTGGTGTTTATTTCTGTGTCTGTAAAATAGTGGTGGTATGTTAGAAAAGGTATGAGACTAATTTTGAATCTTCATGAATTTCATCCAAAATAGAATTGAAGAAATGTTAGCAAAGCCTGTCATGGGAGAGCTTTTGCCTATGAAAAGATAATGCATAATAAAGAGGACAGTTTTGTACACTGAGAGGCACTTTATAGATACATGTTAAAGGTATATTTAAAAATAAAAGTTAAATAATTTCATTATTTATATACAGATGACTGGTTTTCATAGGTTATGTCTTTTTCAGACAGGGATGATAATGACAGCAACAATTCCATATTATAATAGTACACCCTTCAGGAAGGAACAACAGCTAATCAGAAAGCCAGTACTCACCTTAGTATTTTTAGCTTTCAGTTAACTGTGCTGTTTAGTGAATACTTTGGTTCTATTATTATATCTATGGAGAATTTTTTGGTTTTTTTTTAAAGCTCTTACTGTCAACTCATTTTTCAGCTTTTCTTAGAATTCATGCAGATAGTATAACTATAGACATTTAAGTTGTATCTATATTTAAATTAAAAAAAAAAAACCAAACAAACCCAACCCTCATCTTTCTCTGTGCATTTTTGAATCTTAAACTTTTCTGCCTTTGTCAGAAATCATAGTGCAGTTCAGTGTATCTGAAACAATGAGCTTTCAGTGGGTAGAAGCAAGACAATTCTTATTCTGAAAAGATACTGCTTGCTTTTGCTGTCGATATTTTTTGTATAGTTCTTGAATAGCCCAATTGTCCTTCTGTGCACTCAAAGTGAATGAATTCATCTTTCAAAGTGGAGCACTTCTTTCTTCTCTGTACCAATTCCCACTTCTGTTTCTGAAGTAGAGAAGAGGACTGCACTCCTGAAAGCATACAATTCTGAGCGCTGAAATTAAATTCTGCTGTACCTGTCACTCACAAAGCCAAGTTTATGCCAAGTGTTGTGCAGTTACCCTAAGGAGTTTGTTTGGACCATTATGGAAATAACTTCACTCTAATGCACCAATGAAATTGCTTAATTTGCCACCATATTCTGTTCTGAAAAGTAGATTCAAGTTTCTTAACATTTCTGACATTCCTCACACTGGAATTCAGTATTGTAAGTTCTCATGCCCTTGCTGAATGTAAAGCATAATGAGTTATTCTTTCTTTAATGGGGTTGTGCAGACACACAAGTGCAAATTTTGACAGGTTTGTGCAGCACCTAAAGGTAAAGACTTTCAAATTAATGTACTTTGTTTCTAGGGTGCTTTCTTGGTTCTGTATTGTTAAAGGAAGTACTACAAATTTTGGTGTCTGTTTTCACAGACGTAAATATTTGTGTGATCTTCATGAGGCAGGCTGCTTCCATGCAGCTTGCTCTGTTTTGCTCCAAGGAAAGGAGGTGCAACCAGCTGTTTGAAGGCATAAGAAACAGTCTAAAAGGAATATAGAATAAATATTTTCAAGAAGGAACATTATGGGATAAGAAGTTAATGAAATTTAGTTAGCGTTTCTTTCCTTTTATGTTATGTAATGAAATTCTCAGTTGTCAGGCAAAAAATTGAAAATTCTCAGTTATCATAATATTAATAATATATAATATTTATATACAAAAGGAATTCCTTTTTTTTACAACCAGTATTTGGGAAATTTATGAAGTAAAATCCTACAGGGACCTCAAAGCATGTTGTTGTTGTTGGGCTTTTAATTTTTGAGAATGTGTCTGTCAGTGGCTAGTAAGTATAATCTTTGCTGCAGCTGTTTGTTTAGGGACTTTTAAGTGCATAGATTGCTGGAAGCATTTTTGGGGAGATGAGCATATACCTTTTCTTATTTGCATTATTTTTATGACTGTCCCCAGTGGGAAGTGCCTAAAGGGAAGCTACTCTACAAGGGAACTTTGATCTGTCTTAGTAAGGTAGTTATAATTTTGGTTGTCTTTGTTCATCATTTACCTTCAGTGAACTTTATTCTGGACCTAGAAGTGTATTGAACACCTTTTAACCATGGCTTCTGATGGTTTTTCAGCTGTTATTTAATAAACAAAGAATGCATTGCACTGTGCAGGTTCAAGGATGGGCTTATTACCTATCATTAAAAAATCAGGATTTCTTAAGGCAAATTATTTTAAATAATTTGAAATACTTGAATCAACAAATGAAACTTGCAACCAGTTTACATCTCAGAGGCATAAACCGTTTAATTCTGCAGAGGTAATGGTTTTGGGTTGTTTTGGTAAGGTTTCTTTTTTTTTTTCATTTCACTGATAGAAATTCAAGCTTTGTATTTTTCTTTCCTCAGCCTTTTCTTTTTCACTATTTCATGCTCCTCTTTTTCTCACTGGTGATGTGAAGTTAAGAATGCTTCACTGCTACAGAGGATGCTGTCAAGTTCACACTCAAAGGAGGTTTTTCTGCCCACTCTTTTCCCATACAGGGTGAATTAGGGACTGTGTAGGCTTAACAGAAGTCTCTGCTCTCTTCTGAGGCAGGTGTGTCAGTATGAAACCCCTTGATTTATACACAAAGAGAGTGGGGGCTGAAGATGAGGGGAGAGAATAAAAATGCTAGGTTACAGAATAGGAGGGTGGAAGAAAAGGGGAAATATTTAAAATAATTTCTATTTTTTGTCTATTTTCTAAAATAAATTATTTGAGGAGTGGCTAACGTAGATTACTTATTGAAACGCTTCTACATTTTATAAAGATTTGTGTTGAAATTCACACCTAGTTCCCCACTGCTACTGTCAAAGATAATGGCATGTAAAAAAACCCCCAAAAATTCTTAATAAGAAGTCTGGCAAGGAAACATTAGCTAACTTATCTCAAAGTATATTTAAATTGTAGGAATTCTGTCATTCTAAAAATCTCATCTTTTAGTGGATGTTATTATGCTTTTTGGGGCATTATTCTATTCAATGCCTCATGTGATACAATTGATACTTCTGCTTGTGCATGGACACACGCATATATGTGGCTTTTCTTGGATTTAGCCTTAGCAATCCTGGATACAATGATAGTTTTATTTGCTCATACCTGAAATAGGGAAATAAAATTAGAAGAGTTTTGTGAAGGAAGTTCTCCATACTTCTTAGTGCTCAAAAATTTGTGAATCTTACAAACAGAAACTTGCGAGTGATGCAGGTTTAAATATGTATTGACTAGAAAAACAATCCTCTCTTCAGAGGCAGGCAGCTCTGAGTCTTTTACCCTTCAGTGCTTTTATTTTTATTAGTCTGTACCCAACTACTTGTTATGTGAGAGGTAACAGTGAACATGCAAATGGTAAGATATATGAATTTGGCTCTTTGCTTGGGCGATACAGCTTGGTTTTGGTTCTGATTTGTTTACTATTCTCAAGAAGTATGCTAATATTTCCAGAAATTACACTTGTGGAAGTGACTGCCTTGAGATCAACATGTAAATAAATTTAAAGGAGGAAATGCAGATGGTACACCAAATAGATAAGAAATAATGTATGCATTCATCTGATTTTCCAAAATCCATACAGTTTGAGAGGCCCTCACAGGAGCTCAGTGTGAGCTCACGTTTTATTTCACAATTCTGCCAATACAAAAGTTTTTTTTTAGTGCATTTTTCCATGTATAAAAAAAACCTCAAACAATTTCACTTGTTTCACTTGTTCACTTAAGATAAAAATACTTTCTTATTATTGAATCACAACTAGCTCTTTGTCTATTTTAGCTGCTGCATAGTATCTTTTTTCAAAGACATGTTTAGTTCGTGTTCTACATCAGAAGCATGAGGAATCAATGGTTTAAGAAATAATTTTATACACATTTAGTTTGTTAAAATGCTCAGTCTTAAAGCAAGAAAAACTGCTGTCAGTTAGAAGGATTTAGATTTCTAAAGTTTATTTAGACACTAAATCATGATTTAAGCTAGATCCTTCCAGAATTTTGCATTTACCTTTTCATGCAATCTAGTGTTTAACATTTTTTTTATTCTTTCTTTTATTAATAGTTTGATCATGCATTTTTACTCTTACCAACGATCAAGTAAGGTCATTATAGCAGTTGAAAACTTTTTGGTTGGACAAAATTTAGTGGAGGTTTGTTTATCCATTAAAAAATTAGAAGTGGCTTATATACTATGGCAAAGATGTCTGATACTGATCTTCATTTGTTTGGACCATAACGAAATAATTTTTCTTTACACGTTTTATTCTTGAATGATAACCTTCTAAACATTTATTATCTTTTTTCTAGGACTTCAAGACAGGATTTGGTATCACTTTAATCCCTATGAATGTGGCAAATGTAAAACAAGTGGATCGGGCTGCAAAGCAATCTTTTGAAATAATTACTCCTTATAAAAGCTTTAGGTAAGAAGTTGAGTATTTACTTTACAAAATATGCAATTAACTAAGGCACTAAAGAAAAACTGATTTCATACTGCAGTGCTGTAGCTAGGTTGGATGAAAAGGTAATGTTTTTATTAAGGATGTTCAGCAGTGTTTAGAAAAATGGGAGGATGTTCTTTGATTTGTTTAGTTGTGTGCTTCATCTCTTAGTTCCTGACTAGGCATATTATGTCCACAGGTTTGTACTTTTATGTAGCCTTCTTTGTTAATTCTCTGCAAGGGCAAAAGGAAAAAAAGAGAAATGAATTCCTCCACTTTCCTCCACAAATTGACTTCATCCTAAAGAATAATAAACTTCAATAGTGAAATAATGCTGCATCCATTTAGTCGTATGCATTTTATTTGAAAAGAAGCTTTCATTTGCTATCCCTTGTAGAAATCCTAGGTTGAAAGTAGTTGAATGTTTTACCTTGACTGATTGCTGAGAATTGTAATGATTTTTAAGGAAATGAAAGTACATGCTAATAAAAGCCTTTTGTTAAGTGTTGTAGTGTTTCTTAACTGAAATGTTGTAATGAAGGAGGAAATTTCTTTGTTCTCCTGGGATTGTTAAATGTTAGGAAATACTTTCACTCTCAGTCAGCTAGCAGGTAAATTAGTCTTGATCAGCAATTTGAATCTGTTGCTAGTTGGTAGATAGTTCTTTGATTTTTTTCTTAAGACAAGACTGTGTTGATTTTTTTTATTATTTAATTTTTATAAAGATAAATTTAAATGAAAAGCAAGTATTTTTTTAATTCTCAGTAGTTTTTTCAATTCCCAGTCTTTTTTTAATTCTCATTTAATTCTCCATGTTTCCTTATGTCATTCTATGCTTTTGTTAAAGTTCAGTGTTTAAGTTTGGTAATGGGTAACATAAAAAGATTGAAATTAACTCAGGCATTTTACATGAATGTTACAAAAGCTACATACCTTATACTAGTAGTGGTTTTGTTGAAAACAATGCTAAAACAGAGCAAGTTTCATTGAATTCAAAAATACAAAATAATACATTCTATCTTAGGATTTATATCTGTGTGGAGGAAGATTTTTGACTGTGATTTCGGGTGTAAATATAATAAATAAGGAGACTACAGACCATGTGTAATTGGGCTTTAAAATAAAGATCAATAACACAGAAAAGTCAATTGTTTCAGCTTTACAGCGGAGTCAGAAAGAGAGAAACAAGACTGGATTGAAGCACTCCAGCAATCAATAGCAGAAACTCTATCTGATTATGAAGTAGCTGAGAAGATTTGGTTCAATGAGTCCAACAGGAGCTGCGCTGACTGTAAAGCTCCCGGTCCTGACTGGGCATCCATCAATCTCTGTGTTGTCATTTGTAAGAAGTGTGCAGGTAGAGTAATTAATGACAAGCTATGTGGGTTCCACAAAATGTCATATTTGCATATCTGTATATGTCCTTGAATTGGCATTATTTTTTGATTTTTTTTTTTTAATTTTTGAAGTGTTATTCTCATAGAAGTTTTGAGAAACAAAATGTGAGCATAACTTTTCTTTTTAGTACCAAGGTCAGCCTTATTCTAAAGCACTTCCATGCATAAATGACATGTCTGTAGTGATTGAATTCTCTCAGGTGAATCATCCTTCACAATTAGTGGAAATTAAGACACGCTAACACTTCATGGGAAAGGAATGGCTTTCGCAAGGCTAGATGCCAAAGAATAACAATTTTCAGTGTATAAATTTTGGGTATTAATTTTTTTACATCTGCACATATTTTGCTGCCAATAGGGATAGCTTTTTCAGATACTGCTCAAAATACAGTTGTCATGTTTTATATTGAAATGCTTAAGCTGTAGATTCAAGGAAATAATTTATAATTCTAGGCTTTCTTTCAAATCAAGCTATCCAAGAAACAGTCTACATGAGACAGCCTATTTTTTTATTCATTACTATCAAATGAAATTAACTTTTTTTAAAAAAATGTATTTTTTTATTTAAATTATTCAAATGTCAAACCCAACCTTTTTTAAAAACAGCAAGTAGAATAAATCTGCCTTCATCACTTTTTTTTTTTTATCTAAGCAGAAGAGAAACCCTGTTTTAAGTGCCTTAGTTAAGTAATGCTGTTGGATTTTCAGGACAACACAGGTCTTTAGGACCAAGAGATTCCAAGGTCCGGAGTCTAAAAATGGATGCAAGCATTTGGAGCAATGAACTTATTGAGGTATGTTGTGATATTCTAACTCTTTTTTCCATCTTGAAGCCTACTGTATAAAAGGGAGGTATTTGCTGCTTTACTCTTAAGAAAACTGAACATAGAGCTGCTAAACAATATGGTGGTGTTACAGTAGACTTGATGCTTTTGATGTTACTGTGCATCATGTACCTCTCAGGAATTCCAAATATTTGTTTTGCAAACAAAATGTAGTTTCTCTTAGTATTTCTCCAAGTACCTAATATTTCAGGGGAAAAAGAAATCAAATGCTTTTGGAGAGCACTCAAGATGAAGAAAGGGGAAAAGAGAGGAAACTTGTCACTGCCAGTTTTGCTGCTTGGGATGTTAAAAAAGGGTGGTGGTAAACAGTGGTCCTGACAGAGAGGGTTGGAGCCATCAGTGTTTTCTTTAAAACACATGCTACTCTTCTCTGAACTTGAACTAATATTTTCTAATATACAATGAAGTATTGTAACTGATTAACCTTTTAAAGCTTGGCTGCTATTGATGGTAAATGATGGCTGCTGGCTTTATTATTCATTTGTAGATGACCATAGGCAGTGACTGAGAGAGGCTGCTGTCTCCTGAAGGAAATTTTCTTTTCTTTAATAACTTTCTTCTTCAACTTTTAGCAGCTGAGAACTGTTCAGAGGCTAGCTTCATATCCTTCATACTAATTTGCTGATTTATTCCCTGCATCTCATCCAGATCTTTATCGTCATTGGAAATAAGAGGGCAAACAGTTTTTGGGCTGGAAATCTTCCTCCAGATGAAGAATTGCATATTGATGACCCTGCAGAAAAAAGATTAGCATTCATTACACAAAAATACAAAGAGGGAAAATTCAGGAAAACGCCTTTCCACTACAAAACCAAGGAACAGTTGAATAAGGTAACACAGCGTGGTTAAGCCAATACCATGTTTTGGATTGTATTGTATCTGTCTGCAATTTGGTCATCTTGTTAAACTGGTAAGAAATTAATTCAGTGTCCTGAGTGACATTCTGACACAGTTGAATAAGGGTTATTTTGGAGCCTTTGCAGTAGTCATTGCATAACTACCTGGTTTATTGTTTTTCCTGTTGGTTTATTTGATGAAGGTTATTGTAGTTCTTCCTATGTTTTCCTGAGCCATCAAAATATGGATCTTTATTTTAATGTAACTATAGTCTAGGGATGCAAATTTCCACTTCATTTCTTTAGATTACCTCCTTATGTGTTTTGTCTGACATCTAACATTCAAATATAGTAGATGATTCATTGTCATTAATGGTGAAAATAACTGATACACACTTACATAGTAGCTTATTGGAAATGAAAAAGCTTAAATTAATGATGGAAAATGTATGTTCTCTACTTTTACAAAAATAACAAGCTCTTTAAAGTTGTAAATTAGAGAACTTCAATTTTCAATGTCTCTGTAGAATTTGATGTCCATTTGACTGATTTCTAAGATCTGATGGCTTGAGTAGTGATTTTTCAGGGTTACTGAATACAGAACAGTTTTAATGCATTCTGCAATTCAGTGCACCCAATTGCATGAATCAAATTGTCTCAAAGGATATACAGAGATTGTGGGGTTTGTTTTTTGTGGGGAAGGATATATGTCAAATAATCATTTAAATTCTGGGAAAAGTTATCAACTTCTCTGCAGAGACATGAAATTACAATGTAATAAGGCATTAATTGTAAAGTAATTCTAGAACTTTTACTGAACTGTCTTTGTTATCTTGTGCATCCTGGGTGTTTATGTGTTTATTAGAACAGCTAAATTTTATAGGAGTAATCTTCCTATTTTGAGTGACCTTTGCCTTAATCATTTAAGAAAAACTCATTCATTAACTAAATAACTTAAATAAATATTAAGTAATTTAAATTTTAATGGAATAAGTTGCTCTGTGTAACTATTTTTGGTTTTATGGTTTTGGACAAATCTTGTAAAAAAAAGTTTAAGTTTATTATGTTTGTCTGTGTATTCAAAAAATAAAAGGAGACTCATGATTTAGGATGTGGTGAGCTGTTTAAATTTCAAGGAAGATGAACAGGTATCAAGATACAGGTTAATAAAAAGAGTGAAAAAAACTTAATATATATTAATTAACTTAATGTGTCTTATAATACATCTTAATAAAAAGAGTAGTTTGCTTTATTGACTGATGGGAGTTTTTAAAAATCTACCTAGGAATTTCAAAATGAGTCCCAGCAACAGAGTTTGAGAATCTAATCTCATCTCTTTTGTTGAGCTTCTGAGGTCTGAAATAGTAAGAGTTTTTCTTTAGTAGTTTGATGCAAATAAACAGCAAGCTTCCTCTCCAATTGTATTTACTCATGTTATCTTTCCAAAGTGCAATTTGTGAAAGCAATGTTTTGCTGGGTTTGGGCTGATATTTGGGGATATTTTTGTTGCTGAATTCTTTTAGATTCGGCCAATACTTCATGGTTTCTGGTACTTCTCAATGTTCATGGTACAGCTATATCAGGGTTGAAAGGATTTGAGTCTAGGTTGCACGTATTTGTTGCCAGTAACTTTCTAATTTAAACAGACTGCCTGTTTCCCCTCTCTCTGATAAGGCCCTGTGTGCTGCTGTAGTCAAGCAAGATGTGCTCGAAACTCTGATGTTGCTCTTCAGTGGGGCTGATGCCATGTGTGCCACTGGAGACCCTGTTAACAGCACCCCATACTTACTGGCCAAGAAAGCTGGGCAAAGACTGCAGATGGAATTCCTGTACCATAATAAGTTCTCAGGTATGATGCATTTTGTTCTTTTGATCTAATTTTTTATTATGACAAAGAGAAGGAATTAATTCAGGAGCAGAATTGGCTTTGCTGTGAAGAATAGTGGTATATCAGAGAAGCAGTTGTGATGGCATTAACTATATTTTATTAGAGCACAATTTCACTTGTGTGCAGTTTTGCTGTTTTGCTCAGACATCATGTTTAGGACTTAGACAACACAGTGATAAGTCATAGATCTCATACCCTTAGTTATACCACAGAAAAAACCCATCATCTTCTTGCCAATATTAACAGTCTTTTACCAGAAAAAAAAAATGGGTACACAAACATATGTCTAAAGAATTAATCTAGTGCTTTTTCTTCTCCTCAAAGGATATTTAAATTGATACCACTCCTATTGCACACAGACCTAGCTGTTTTTTTCACAAACTCTCTTCCCAAAATAAAACTCAGCTCTTGAACCTGCAATAAGATCTATCCTAGAAACCTCCTTTTCCCATCACAGCTTCTGTTGCAGCTTGGAGCAAATGATAAACTTTGGCTTGGAAGTGAACAGTTCTGTTTGCAGTGTGTGGCCGCTATGAGGCTCTTGAAAACAGAAAGCTGCTCTTAACAGTAAATGTATTGATGTGCCTGGATGTAACTGAGCTTTTCTTTTAAAAGCGCTGGGCAGTGTCTGAAACCATCAGGGGCTGAAAGTTCACATACTGATCTACACTGAAAAAATAAAAATATGTGGATGTAGTACTGGACCAGCTTTCTCTTGGCTTGTGTCACTCTGCAACGTGACAATGATTTACATTCAGGCTGAGCAAAAAAAGGATTAGTGGGAAACACAGGAATGAATCAAAGCTTCCAGGGGCAGACACAGTGCCTAAATTTCTGCCTGAGTATTGCTCAGGCCAGTGCCATGCACTGGGTCATAGGATGTGGAGCTCAGTCAGGTGCAGACATGTAGCTAGGGTGATTTCTTTGCTACCTATGGTCTCAAGTGGTCCTAAGGTTATGGAGAGAGAAGTTTACTTGTCTTTTCTACTTTTTTTTTTTCTCCAGCCAAGGTAGCACCATCATGTTCTTATCTTTAGGGGAGGGGAGACAGTGTATGTTGGTGATGATTCCCAGAATTGTTGTCTGTCTGCTGCCGGAGTTGCTGGTAAACTCTATATAACCCCTCAAGAGAAGCAATCTCCTTCTGTTGAAGTATGTTACACAACGGATGAAAATCAAAGTTCAGAACATCAGGAAACAGTATTTTATATTACCTTGGCAAGCAGTGGATGACAATGGTGACATTGTAACAAATGTGAACCAGGTTTTTTAATGAACCTGTTTTCTAATTATAAAGATAAAACCAGGAAGTTTTATCAGTGTTGTAGTAAAGATACTGCAGATCAACTGCATATTTGCAGACATGCATTTAGACATGTGGAAAAATGGCTTTAACTGATATAAATGAAGACCTGTATGGTTTTTACTCCTTTGTCTTTGAGCAGATTTCCCAAACTATGATCCTTGTTGTGAAAGTGGCTTCTCTGAAGATTCTTCACATTCCACCTTTCTTTGTGAATTCTTGTACCAAGTTTCTTCTAATGCGGCTAAGCTTCCTTCAGAGAAGAAATTAAAAGAAGGTATTTAACTTTCAATTTATGTATTTGAATAACACATGAATATGTATGATTTGGATTAATTTTGTTCTTTTTAACTTCTTGCACTACTTTTTTTGAGATGAAATGTCTTTGATAAGAAATGTCCTCTTTTGATTCAGTAGACCTCTTTCAGATAAAGAAAATACTGTTTGTCTTGATCTCTTCATTCAGTAGTTGACAGAGGAAGAAAACTGAAGTTCTGAAAAATTGTTCAGTAAACACAGTAATTGATAAATAAGAAACAAACAGAAACACTTCTTGCTTTAATTATATTTAGATTAGTGCCAAGAATTAATTTTCATCTAAAATGATTCTATTACAGGAGTCATTTACAAGTAGCACTGAATTTTTAGTAGGGTGTTTCTCAAGCTCACGAATTTACAAAATCTTCCAAGTGGAAATGAGCATCTACAATGACTCTATGACAACTTGAGCTTTGTGGGGGGGATAATGCATGTATATCACAGTAGATATACACGGCCCCCTGTGCATATCAGTCTACTGTTTTTCTTTTTTTTCTGAGAGAGGGAGGTGTTATCAGGTAATTTTTCCCTTTTCTTCCCATTTGTCTTCCTATATTTTTCTTGCATCTAAACAAATAACATGGATTTTTAAAATCTGTTGTGATTTATTATTGAATTTATTGCTTCTAAAATCCGTACATGCCATCCTGCACTAGTGTATACATATTTTTGTATGATTGTGTCCATTTTCTCATGGCATATGCCTTTAATATTCTTAATGGATATTAAAAGTATGCTAAAGCATAGAAATTCTGTTTAAATATGCTTTTGAAGAATCCGTATGTTAATGTGGCTCCAAATTTTTGAAAGCATTGGGTGATGACTGTGCTAATGCCTGATCACAGGCATGTCCTAGCAACTTTGGAATTCTTAACAAACAGGCCTGTTTTGACAGAGGACTGCTGCTGGATAGGACTTTATCTGGGATTGCTCTGAAATTGCATGGAGCATATTTGGGAAACAATGTATTAACTGAAAAGCTCATTACTACTTGCTCCAAGTTCAAGCCTGATCTTCTGTGCTGTGGATATCTGTATATATTCATAAAGTCAGTGCTTAGCCAAGTGGAGAGCGGATACAAGGCAATCTCTTCTGACACAATGCCATATTAGAAGTGGCATATTTCCAAATACCTGTATAGATTGAAGATTTGGCTGAAAGTGCTCACAGAATGGCTTCTGTAGCATTTTGGGGGGGAGATGTACTGCGACTGAGCATTGTTAGTACGATTTCTTAAAATTTATAAGGAAAGCCCCCAGACAAGAAATTTTGACTGTCTTCCATTTCAAGTCTTCAGTGGACAGAAATGAAGCTGCTTTGAAAGTTCGTAGTCTGTTACTTACCATTGCACTTACTACTTGAGGGAGCGTACAATAAATGGAAAGGAACCGGATTTCTCTGAGGTCAGGTTTTGTTCTCTGAAATTGTGATTGTGTCTTGAAGATGGTAGGTGTTCTACTGTTTGCTTTTTTGGGCATGGGCACTTGTTTACTTTGTTTTTGTATTGCTGTTCAATTACCCATGGGTTTGTCAGGACTGATATTTCTGGGATGGGTTCTTTACAGATACATAGGAGATAGTTTCCCTGACCTTTTGTTCAGCGAGACACAAGGGAGGGAGATGTAATGACATACTTTAAAAAACAAAAAAAACCCTGCAACTTTGAATGAGAAACTGCTCTTACCTTAGTGCTCTAATCTATCTCTGCCATGTTTAAAAAGCAGTATGACATAAGTACTTCTTGCTACTCAAAATACAAAATATATAATCTTTCTTTTTCTCTTCTTTCACTACATCCAGAACTGTTTCTAAATCTCACTAACATGAAGTAATACTCATATTGCAAATTATTGTGAATAAGTGGACATACTATTTTTCATTCTCTTCAGGAAGTAATTTGAGGGTTAGAGTACTAATGGGGGAGAAAATTTCAGTTCCTTCCTCTGCCTGTAGATATTCAAATAAGGTCATGTTACCAAAAAATCTGACCTAACTATCTAGTTGTAGAGAAGAGAGCTCCTGCTGAAGCAGTTCTGACTTGCCATGAACTAATTGAGGCCTTTGCAGCCCAGGGGGAGCACCATTTTCTCCCAGCATTTAGACGGATTTCAGGCCTTTTTTTTTTTTATGCTGTATGTGGATAGGGCTCCAAATCAGAATCCTGTGAAGCTGTTTAATCATTAGAATTAAGTTTTTCTTCAGTGTTAGGAATCTCTGAGGCAGGTGACAATCTTGTCTTCAGCATCAAGGGCTGAAAATTTAAGTGCTTTCTTGTCACAGAAAACTGTTATCCCTTTGTAGACTTGGCCCTAATGGTGAGGGGACACTGAAGAAATCATTCAGTGCTGTGAATTAACCAAGGTTTTGTCCCAACCAGGTGGAACACCTGGAAATACAGCCTCGTTTTTCATTATGTGTGTCTCAGTACAGGAGAGAGCCAACTCTGTGTGTACTTCTCATTACAGCAGCATCAGTGTTTTCAGCAGGGGTGCGTGCATTTTGAGGAGAGTTGTTGTTAATTAACAGCTGTTGATATCAGCGGGAGGAGAGCTCAAATGTTGGTGCTATTCTGATGGAGTGGATCAAAAAGTAAAGCTTAGAGGTTTAGGGGCTCAAGTTTGATTTTTGCTTTTGTTTCTAGTGTAAAAGGTTTTATGGATCCCTTTAAAAAGCTTCGATATTCCAAAATTGTCCTTGAGAGTTTAATAGTTTAATGAATATTGAAGTAGTGAGCTGTTTTGCAGAATAGGTTTTGGAAGATGAGGGAGGAAAAGCTGGGGGACAAAAAACCCTGAACATTCAAAACCTTAAAATTTGGTGCTCAACTCTCATAAATGAATACGTTACCAAGCCATTTATCTTATGTTTATTTTAGTACTTAACATTTGTATTTAGACAGAATATAGATAGCACTAGATAGCAAATAGCATGATATAAAGAAATATTAATAAATAGTACAAAATATTTATAAAACTTATATAAACCATATAGAAAACAACAGAAAAAGCATGAAATATCAGATAAAATAGTTAATATTTTCAGATTACAACTGGGTTTTGTTGTTTGATTTTTCTGGGGTTTTTTTTGCCAGATCTGTTTCACCAAATTCTCAGAAGTACTTTGCCAGCTGTATAGGAATTTTTAGACAGTGGAAAATAAGAAAAGTATTTTCTTCTATGATCTACTTCTCTGCAGCAGTGGAAACAGATGGACCTCAGATTTTGTTCTAAGAAATAGACATAAGCTAGAATGAATTTATGACTATTTTCAGTAGCAAATAGACATTACTATGTTGTGTCATGTGTTATATTCATATTTTAGGACATAAGAGGAAGTAAACATTTAGTTGTAATTAAAAATACCAAATAATTCAGTGAAGTTGCTCTGCAGCCTTTTTTCTCCATCTTGTATTTACCTATTAAAAAAAAAAATCTTAATGAAGAAAATCTGACCTTTCTATTTTTTTAATCACAGATTGCAACAAAAGATGGTGCACTTTGGAAAGTGGCTTTCTGAGCTACTATGAAAATGATAAAACTACCACTCCTAATGGCATGATTGACATCAATGAAGTTATCTGTCTCGTAGTACACAAGTCAGACTTCTTTTTAAATAGAGGGTAAGCTCCTGAATTCATATTTCAGTAAACAAACTGTTCATTTTTTCCTGAATTTTGAATAGGCAATTTTGAAAAAAAGCTTTTTCTGACTTCAAGAAATTAGTGCTATGTCATATGTAGGGATTTTTTATAGTGATAGAATGAAAATGTTAGGGTAATTTAAAAGGGCAGCTTAAATTAGATACGTATGTTTCTTTTTAAATCTGTAATGAATATTCTCAGTGCTTGAAAGGTTGCATGATGATAAATTGAACAATTAATACTCATTTCTCTTTCTGGTATTGACCTCTGCCTCAAGCCAAAATTCTCGCTTTGCTTCTTCCTTCTGATGCAGCAGACTGGAGCTCTCCACAATGCTTCTGGATTTGGTCACAGAGGCATTGGTTTTTGAAATCCATCCTTAGTTCTGTAGCTGAGGACAACAGTGGAACTGATGAACATTTTTAACTGGAAGAAACCAGCTTTTCTTTCTTTTTTTTGGGGGGGGGGGGTGGGGAAGGTCTTGTTTTTTCTTTTATAACTCTCTCACATCCCATTTGTTCGTGGAAAACATCACATAGGGAGTGACCTAAATCTGATTACAGTGATACTCAATTTCTTTAGTGCAACATTTTTGTTTAAAATATGCTTTGTATTTGTCTAACAGATTCCATAGCACATTATTTTTGAATCTGTGTATATGCACCTAAAAAAAAACAAAACCTTTCTATAGTATAATACTGTAATTCTTTTAGTTACAAAACAAAATTGTCTGCAAAGAAGGCATAGTCTATTCAGTAAGCTCCTGAAAAAGATAATGGGAATAAAGGACTTAGACTGCTAGAGGGGAGAGAGATCCTGAAACATGGTGATGTCTCAATATGCCATCAAATACAGAGAAGTGGCCTTCACTATTCTGCAGTAGCTCTGTGGTACCCAGAAAAAAGAAAAAAAAAATCACTTTTTTCTTCTGTGTTCAAATCTAACCTATTGTTTATTGCATTTCCAGATGGTTCAATTTTAGCTTAATAACTAAATTAAAAAACATTGTTGGCTGAATACTTCACTGTTTGGAAATAACTAACTTCCTGTTGTGCTTTACTTGAGATTGAGGAGTTTTATGAGAAACTTTACTTAGATTTGACATTTCATGTAGTGAAACAGCGGGTCCTTAAAAATGTCTATTCTGTTAGTCAGAACTGTGTGTTTATATAATTTTCCAAGTGGCTATTGAAAATTGTAGAAGTGATTCATGCTCAGTTCTCCACATTTAGACAAATCTCAGTCTTCAGCATTGAAAGGAAAAAACATACTCCATCTATTTGGCATCTAACAAGAGGTCACAGGCAAAATCATACTATAAATTGCTGAACCATAATTTTTGAGTTAAAGAGTGACCGACCCAAACTTCAGCACCATATTTACTTTCCAAATTCCACACCAATTTAAACTGGTTTGCGTTTTCTTCTTATTTGTCCATTAAAAATTGAATAAACAGGGTTCATCTGCTGAAATAGTGGTATAATTTTTAAAAGGAAAGATACCTAAGAACCTTCCTTAAGGAAACTTTTAAGAGTTTCTTAAGCTACAGCAACTTCAAAGTATTCCTACTCTTGTTGGTGATGGCAGGTGATGCACAGTGACCATGCATTTCCCCCCAGCAGATTCAGGCTGCCTGACAGGAAAAGCCTCCTCAGTTAAAAGGGCAGGTGAAGGGCAGGAACAGGTTGGTGACAAGAATAATACTCTCCGTCCTTGGCTGTTTTCAAGGCTTCTCATTGTGATAATCCCTCTTTGAGCACGAGATGAGACCAAATGACATCTAAAAGCCCCTATGAAACAACATTTCAACTTGTTTACAACTTCCCATTCAACTGGTTGTTCAGCTTATATTAAACATACAAAAAAATCTTTTGAATGCATCACAAAAATGTGCTTGATCAAATAACATGAGCTTGCAAAAGCAAAAAATTCCCTATGCATTTTTAATGACTATATGTAAACATTTTTATGCATTTTGGAATTTTTCAAAAAGCTGTTACACCATAGTCTTTAAACATGTATTATTGACCTGCAAAGTACTTTGATCCTGATATATTGTAAAGTGCTTTATTATTAGCTAGGCCCTGCTTGTAATATTGGAGGAGAAATGCAGATGGGTTCCATTCCATATGTATGAAAGAATGAAAAAATAGTGAAATAAATTGACACTAGTATGTCTGCTCTTTTGGAGTCTAAATACAGCTGTGTTTCTTCTCTTACTTTCTTTAGGGACATCTTTACATTTGAAATATACTTACTGTCAGAGCGTGTTTTTCTGTTTGGAGCTGAAAATGCACATTCACAAAGAAAATGGACTTCAGCAATAGCTAAGGTAATACTGATAATTATCTTTTTCAGTTAGGCCAGGAGCCTTTGCACAAATAATAAAGTGCCATTGTTAGCTTAAAACCTTTGAGAAGCCATTATTGATGAATACTGATCTCTCCTGTGTGTAAAGGTTTCTTGTGCAGCAGGAAGAAATAACTTTTGTGATTTAATGTTTGAAACAAGGTAATAAAATGTGAAAGGAATTGAAGCAGCATTTGAATGCCGACCTTAAGAATATATTAAACGTGCTCTAATATAAAGACATGTGCTGTATGAGTATATTTCAGCTAAGTTTTTTATGGTTGCAGTTCTATTAAATTTATTTGCTGAAATGAAATTCATAAGACAATACCATATTTTATACTGTTCCAAATGTTAATAATCACATTACTAATTAAATCAATTGTAGAGTGTGAATGGAAAAAATGTTAAACTTGATTTTGCATTTGAAATTTAGTGTATCTATGGGCATATGAGTGTGGGTTTTACATCTCAAAGTTTGAGGTTTTTTTTACTGGGACCTTAATCCTGGAGTCCTGTAGATCTGCAGTATTTTGATTTTGTTTTTTAGGGGCAGAGGGTTTTTTTCTTCATCTGACTCACCCCATTTTCTTTGGTAGCATTTTGTTCCCCCGGTGGCAGAATCATTGTTAGAGCGGGACTGCGACCTCATTGGGCAGCTGTACTACAAAGATTGCCACAACCTGGATCAGTGGAGAAAAGGCTGGTTTGCTATAGAGAAGTCAAGCCTTTATTTTTGTCTTGAAATGGAGGATGCTGAAGAAGATTCCATATATCTAAGGAGGTTGCAAGAGCTAAGTAAGAACATCTAGTATTCAGGATGTGTTCTGTGGGATTAATTCACTGTTAAGGACATTTCTATTACATTTCAAAGTAATAAATATTGGGAAGCTCAGTAAGTATTCCTTCACATGAGTCAGATGTTCTTCCAACTCTTATCTAAATATGGGGTTGGTTAATTTCTGTCTTGGGGTTTTTTTTCCTACATTTTGGCACATGCCAGAGAAATTTTTCACAGCTTTAAAATGAATGATGACAGTTTTCGTTCCAGTTGCAGCAGTATCTTTCTTACAAGAGTACAGAATTGAATAATAATATATAACCTTTTGGGATTATTGTCTCATATTTTTGACAGGGCAGAAATACTCACTGCAGAACACATTCTTGAGATGATTGACAGGTCTAGTTTTAAAATACTCAAACATACTGGAAAATTATAATTCTCTTGGAAAACTTCACAGACTAATAGACTTTTTTCCAATACTAAAAATATTATTTGCTCAATATCATGATGTGGAGAGATAAGAATGTTTGTACACATGGTCTTCTATGACCAATTTTATATAATTGTTTGTAATTATGCTCTGAATCCTCTTTTAAGCATATCTGCCCTACTTGTTTTTATATTGAACAAGGCAATATGTTACATAGAAAAATACATATAATTTGAGGTTTCTAATAAAGTAGCATAGAGAAGATAGTTTAGCTCTTTATTGATGATACTCTTTATGAATGCTGACAGATTGTGGACTGTTTTGCAGGAGCTTGCCTAAATGCCATTGGGTTTTCCACTGTTTCTTTACTGCCACGTTATGTTTGGTGTAAATAACATCATGAAGGTGGTTTTTAATCAGCAATGTTTTTATGCCTCTAGATGTCTTTCAACTTGTGAATACTTTTGATCCTAATTCAGAATTAAAAGATTAGGCATAAGGAGAACTGTTCCTGATATTTTTTTTGATGATGCAACTGTAATTGCCTCTGCCAGAATCATAAGAGCATGAAAAATCTGTGTATATTATATCTCATGTATGAAAATGAAAGACTTTTGACTGGCAGTTGAGAATTTGTTTCGCTTGGGGTTTTTAATATTAGTTGTATTTCTAGGAAATATTATATATCCATATTCTTTTCTTTGATTTCTGCTCTCTCCAGAATATATCTGCTCCACTGTTAATAGTGATAATAATGATTTGTGAAATGAAACTTGAAAACTTATGAATCATTTTTGGAAGTATAGTGACTTACCTTCTTGATATTTGATTCAGTAAATATAGACGAAGCTAGGAGTTTGTGTGACACAAAAACATCATATAACATGCAATGTGTTTATTGGTTTTCATTGGTATTTAGGACTTTACTCTCTCTGGGAATTAGTTCAAATAAGGTGTGCATTACATATGACACGCACTTTGAGAAATTAAGTTTTCAGAATTTCAAATTAGTAAGCAGGTTACATTTAATTTACTGGTTTTAGTATAGTGCACAGTATAGTTTTTAAGCAGCGTAACTGAAAGCTATCCAGATGTATTTGATGTGTTATGTACAATGTGAGTGTTTTACAGGGTGCTTTTTTTAGCAGGGATAACATAAGGCATAAAAGAAGGGTGGAAATGATCTTCAAGTTAATGATTTCCAAAATCCAGCTTACTTCGGAATCATTATGTCTTCTACAACTTGTATTTACAAGTTGAGTACAATAAAACACTGTAGCATATTTTCACCTTAAAAAGTATGTTTAAACTTTCTTGATAGTGTTTTGTGTTAGTTTTTCTTTTAAATGTAAATGTGGTGTGGTATTTTGTGGTGTTTTGTTACTATTATCGGCAGCATTCTTTATTTGCAAAGTTTAGGAATTCCATGCTCCTTTTGCCACTGGAGATCATTTTGAAAAAAAGGTCTGTCTGTATGTGCATGCATGTATGTGTTTGTCTATAAATATGTGTCTGTGAAGGTCATATGAATGTGTATGTGTTTTGTTTTCAGCAACCAGCAGTGTGATGCAAAATGGAGAGAGAATAGATGTCCTGCTGCTCGTTGAAAAAGGAAGGTAAGGTTCCGATCTGAAAAATATTTAATCTGTTTTTATAGTCATATCGTAGAATTATTGTTGATAAGTTCTGGAGTTTTTTAAAAACTTAGGGTTGCTAGTAAGAGAGTAAATTTGCAGAGTTTTTAAAGGAGGGAATATCTTTGTGCATTAATTATATTTTATGTCTGTGTCACAAAATGTTAACAAGCACTACTTAATTAAAAACTGTTTTCCCACTGAGAAAACTATTCCCAGATTAGTCTGCCAATAATGATTTCTTCAAAAGGATCTAACTCTTTTTACCTTGTAAAAAAGGAGTAGCTCTTCGGAGCTTTTACTGTAAACTACTTGATTTTTTTAATCATTCTTATGTCTCAGGATTCTGTATCTCAAGCTGCCTAGATCAGGTTTGAGAGGATATGAATGGGTCCTCTGGTTAATCTTATTGTAATATCTGATCTGTTAACAATATACTGTCTAGGAAAAAACATACTTACAAAGCAAACACGATCCATATCTGCTTCCAAGGAGGTAATATTTGGCAGAGATGACTGTATCATATTTATATGATAGAGGTGGTTGGAACTTGAGGTGAGGTATGTATTTCTGCCTCAAATATGTGTACAAATTCAAAGATGAAAGTACAAATTGTGGAAGATAATTCTTAGTTTCTAGTAGGTTGAGGCTTTTTTAATTTCCATGATAGGTTATTGGGCAGGAGTCTGTCTTAAGTGGTACAGTATTTATGCAGTATTTTGAACAGCCAATAATAGGTTGATAAATGGAGGGTGTTTCTTTCTTTGGCAAACAAAAAAAACTTCGTAGATACCTTTGACATCTATTCAAAGTTGGAATAGCTTGTCAGAAATGCATTGTAACTTGTGTGTTAGAATTTTAACTCTTTCTAGGATATGGTATAAGTTTCAGAACTGAGTAGGGCTACGCAGGTTAGAAGGCAACACTTTTTCTTGTCTTTTTGGGGCAGTTCTGTTTTGAGTTGAGTTTTTGTTTGTTTGCTTGTTGATTTGATTTGTTTTGGTTTGTGTTTGTTTGTTTTTTTTTTCAAAAAAACATATTGAAAGATGCAGCGTTAAGTAAGCTATATACACCAAACACGGAACCTGAGGTATCCTAGTCAAGGTGCAGTCTAAAGATGGATATAAACCAGGCATATAATTTCATAGGTATTAATGCTGAGAAAAACTTAGCTCCAAGTCAGGTTTTATTATTTATTTCATTAGATTATTTCTTTCAAGTGAGCGTAGGTTTTCCCTGAACCACTCTAGTAGTTTAAGGGAAATTCTGGACTATTTGAAAATAATTTCAGCAGGGACACTGGCTGATTTAAGGTGGACATGAATATATTTAATTTTTCTTCACTGAAGTCTGCCCTAAAAATTTAAATGCGCAGTCTTCACATTATCTTAAACATTGAAAGCTATATGGGTGTATTGGCTATGGCATGGTGATTGTTTTTTAGGCTATTGCTTCAAAACTATCCAAGTGTGCAGTGCAGTTGTATGAGATGGCATCTTAAAGTGATAAGCAATTTAATGTGTGTGTGGAAGATGATTAAATATAAAATCACCCTTGTCTTTAGACTCAATTACTGTAAGCGGAAATAAAGCTGCTAATCCTCTTTGTGCTCCTTCAAGCTCTAGATAAATTAATATCCTTGAGATGTCATCAGCATCAGCTAAATGAAATGTCAGTCTCTAGATTTTCCTATTCTGTCTGTTATTTTGTATCAGTGCTCGTCTAATGTCAGCTTTGGCACAGATTGATCGCTTGGAAGAGATTCTGTGTAGATGACTTCCTTGTTAATTTGTTTATCACTTAAATGCAGGATAAATTATAAAATAAATAAAGAGTAGTATTGAAAGAATTTAGTTAAACAAGTAAGATTTTTCTGGAATCAGGAAAAGCTTAGGAGAAAAAAACAACCCATCAACCATAAACCAAACCAAAAAAACCACCATCCTTTGCATAAAAAAATAAATGTGGTGAATTTCTTAAAGTGTTTTGTTAAATTTTACTAGAAAATTTTATGAAAATTCCTTGAAGTATTTTTCTACTGACTTTCCATTTCTTACAAATACTTATGCCCTTTGTTTCAAGTCTCAATCTTTGGACTCATTAATTAAGGAAAGTCACACATTTACATGTATTATATCTTTCTGTTTCATACCTTTTCTTTTAATTACTGTAGGTAAAAGAATTACTTCAGTTGTTACAAATGGACTTCTCACTTAGGAATGATTGCATATGCAAGTAAACATTTTCACAACTTATAAAAACTTCAAGTCTTATTGCTAAAATTATTACCATGTTATAAATCTAGGAATTCTTGATTCTTAAAAAGATAATAAATTTGGGATAAAAAAATGTAACATTAATCTGATACATATCTACTCAGAAGAAGAATTTACAGTTAATTTTGGGACATAACATACATAGTACTTTAGAGCTTGTATAAAATACAAGAATTCAGAGACAGTACTACCAAAAAAGGCATGTGAGAGTTTCCCAAAATGTCTTAGATATTAATACAATCCACTCTACCTTTTATTTTTTTTTGCTGCCTCTTCCTTTACACTGCTTTCTGCTTGGCACCCTGCTGTTCATTTATTCTCTGTACGGCCTGTTCAGCTGATGATGTCTATCAGCTCAGAAATAAGAGGTGGCAATCATACCAGGTAATAGCATATCATCAGAGGCTGAACCACACTAAAAGATTTCTGAAACCACAAGACTGCTTCTCTTTTGAAGTATCTTGTCTTTTTTGAAGCTCAATGGAAATTTTCACAATAATTCTAGATTACTTAATTTTATATTATTTTTTTTCGGATCTTATACATGTTAATGCTTGTGTTTGTCTATCTTCACTAAAATAAATTACAGAACACCCTTTTATTAACACCGACTGGAATTTTATTACATTCTAGTGTCTATTGGAGCATATTGTCTAGACTGCTAGAACAGTATCTAACTCAGCTGGAAATCTTGACTTCTCACAGCACTGTGGTGTGTAGTTTTACACCCTAATCAGATGGCCATTTGCCTCTTCTTGCTTTCACTTTCATAGCTGAAGTATTCCAGTTTCGTAGTTGAAATGCTTCTTGACTTCTTGCTAGAAGTGGCAAACCATTTTAAGGTTTTCTGTGTTTGAGGCTTCCCTTTGTCACAGAGGTGTCCTCTGATTTGATCCATATTCAGTTTGGATTTTTTCCCTTGATCTCTGTATTTTTAAAATGCTTGTAGTGCCTGGTGATAGTTGACCTCCTGTTGCTATCAATAATATGCTGTCCAAACAGAAGTTGCATGGCATAGTAGTGAAGCAGCTACTCCTGTGTAGTTCAGCAGAGGCCAACAGAGGGATCTGCATGATGAAAAGAAGGAAGTTGCTTGAAAACATCTGTATACAATAGTTTTTAAATATATCTTCTATATGTAGAATTTAATGCAAAATCTCTAATGCTAAGTTTTAAAGAAGCAGTTATACAGGTAGTTCAGTTTCAAACATTTCTTACATTTTTCTGAAATAATTTAAGCTCTCTCTTAGGTGTCAGTGAATGTTTTCAGACCATAATGTAATCCAGATGGTGCTTTTTTCCCCCCTGTTATGCTTGTGATGTAGTTAGCTCTTTCTTATTATGGATAATAAACCTGCCCTACATACTGGCACAATTTCTTTAGGCTGATGGTTCATTCAATGCTTTCTTCTTAACCCTTTGATGATAGCAGTAAGTTTTCTCATAAAATGCAGTTATGGACACAAAATTCTAAAATCCAGAATTAATATAAACTTAAGAGTCAGATGAAAGGGCTTGTGCTTCCAATATGGTGTGCTGGATGTAAGACCTTTTGAAGGGTCCCTTGATTAAATATTGCTTGAAAAAAAACATTTTAATGGAATATCTATGCTTCAGTTGCAGTTTGATTTTGCCAAACAATTTCATATCAATATTTACTTTCTTAGTACCTATGTTTTCAGACAGGTAAATTATTAGACTCTTGTGGGAATTGCCAAAGGGCACTAAGTTGTGCCAATGTCTGTTTCACACTCTCCCTGCCCACCTTACCCAAAATCTTCTGTTAGCACTGCTTTCCCATTGCACGGCTGTGCAACAAAGCTTAGAGACATAGCTGAAGCTAGGGGACTTTGCAGGATGGGTTAAAGAGAAGCCTTTGCACTCCTGTGGGTGGAGTGTGGTCACATTTGTTTGTCTGACTGCCGGGGCAGAAGGATGTGCTGGTAGTCAACAATAAAGCTGTGTAGGTAATGGTAGCTTCCTTAATGTTGAGACTCGTTGATCTGCTGCAGTCCTTGTGCCAATTCAATTCTCTCAATTCACTAGGGCAGAAATCTACATTGGCAGGCTGCCTTGCTTGTTCGAGTACTTAAATTATTAATTTCTTGGCTATGGACTGTATGTGCTTCACACAACATAGCAAAAATTCTGCCATTTTTCATCATATTGTCATTTTTGCTAACTATTTGTTATGAAATGTGAGATCTTTATCAATTTTTAGAACTGAAAAATAGCACATATGTAAACATACTATAGAAGGCAGTGCATTTGTATTGAAGGAATGCATTTTGCTTGAGTCTGTGGAAAATAGTTGGTAATCTGCATGGTAGATCTTCATAAACATTATAGTATAAATTCTTTCAAGCATGATTACTTCTATAAACTCTTTAAATTCCTCAGTTTTGTGCTACATGGGACATAACTATATTTCAGCCTGTGTTTATGCTTAGTCTTAAGCTTTGGACTTAATATTACATTATATTTTGATAATGACAATTATCAAAATTGTCAAAATTTAGTTCAGTGTAAAATGCATGTATTTGTTATTAATTCTGTCTGAAAACTCTGTGAAAGAGATGAACACAGAGATTAAATCTGCAAAGTTATCTCCGTTGTTTCATGAACTTCTGTGGAAGAATTCTGCTGTTCTTGAGGAGAGTTCTGCTCTTCTGCTGGAAAGCATTTCCCCTTTCTTTTTTATTACTTCCAGGTTCAAGGAGATATAAAAGTAATTTCCAATTAGGGAAAAAAATACATTTTCCCCGAAGGACTAAACTGAGAACGACTGCTTTAAGCATCTTATTTCTAAATTATTTTGTGTTTTTCTGATTTAAATTTATTCCAGGTGTGTTCTCTCAGCCAAAAATTATTGAGGTTTGAGATGAGCTTTTGAAGCCACTTCCATGGGAAATTGACTGAGTTCTGAAATGTGTCTGGCACTAGTTTAATATTTTTTTCCCTTCTTTGCTCTTGTGGTATTGTAGTGAAAATGTGTCTCTGATTTATCTTACTTTTGATGCTGCCACTCTGGAGATTTTTGACTGGGCAAGTATAATTTTTTCAAAAATAATTAGTTACCTTCTATGAACAATCTAGGTTCCATGATAGCAGTATGTTTTTCATATTTGTATTTCTTACCAGCAACTTCTCTTTCCTGCCTGTTTTGGTCCCTTGGGACTACAACTTAAACAAAAACAACCTTTTCTTTGGTAATTATTAAGTACCCTCTTCCTCTGTAACTGCATTGAGCTCAACAGCTTCTGAAATTTTAGAAAACAATGAGAACATCATCACTTTGTACTTCTGAAATCTTTTTCTAATGTGATGCATTGAGGAGAAGATGGAAAGATCCATAAAATACAAGGTGATCTTTTCCACATAGTTTAGGTATTTCATATATCACAACAATTGATTGACAGGCCCATGATTAGACTTTCGTATCTCTGTGAAAAATGCTGATAAGTTCATGTGACCTTTGAAGTTGAGTACGGTATTTTTTCTCTCCTCCTCTGGTATCAATTCATTGATATGCAGCAGAGTTGCCCTTTTCTTGTTTTGAAGTAATAATATTTTCACTTTACAGTATGTGCTTCCTGTATAGATCATAATTCTTTGGATAAAAAAAAAAATCTGTTGAGACTTCCATTTATCCTTTTGCATAATACGGTAATGTGAGTCCTGCTGTTCTGCAGGGGAAATAAACACCCAGTAATATGCATATATATGTACATTTCTTCTGTTGGAAAGCACCGTAAATCTTTTATAAATCATTGTCCTAACCTCTTCTGATCTGTGAATAATAGTAGGAAATGAGTAGAGGATCTTGCACTGTCAAACTTTTTTCTACTCCTAACCTTTTACTTTCCTTATGTATGTGTGGCAGTAGCAATACCAGAAAATGTAGTGATGTATTCTTTACAAGGCATTGATTGAGAACTACCTGTTTTGACAAGTCTTAAGGAAACTTTGGACAGCACTGAATTAGGCTCACTCATTTTGCTGCAAAAATAGGAGAGGTTTTGGAAAATAATTTGTTTTTTCTCAGTGGAAGAGAGAGGCTGTGTTTCTGCTATACAGGCATATGTGGTAGTTAGTATGGCTTTTGAAGTCATGAAGTAAAGACTTCCTAGAGAAGTGGTTCAGTGGAATGAAATATTTTAGTGCCATCTACTCTGCTGCTGTAAGACTCGGTCTGTATGGTGGATCCTGACAAAGGCTAGGATCCTGGCTGTGTAATACATTGACTGCATCCCCACTTCCTACCAAGACAGGAGTGCTAGAACGGAAACATTTATAAAAGGAAAATTGAAATATATTAACAAAAAGAGATGAAATTAAGTATTCCCTCATCATATAAGATGCTTCCCCCTCCAAAAATGAAATAATCAAAATAAATGTATTTTCTATTTACATGAAACTGTTTCTATAGAAGTTCAGTAGAGCATTTTGACTTATCCTAATTTGCAAATAAATGGTCATTAGAGAAAATTGATTCCTTAAATGTCTTTAGTAGGACATAAGACAACATATGTACCAAAGTTTGCTTACTGTTTTAACACTTTAAACAGCTGTTTATTACACACATGCATATGGTTGGACATACCCCCTTAAACTTTTCAATTTTGATATTTGCTCTTAGAAGCTATCTTGTCAGGGTGGCACACAGGAGATTAATGGAGCTTGCTTAAATAAAAGAACAAGGCCCAACTCGTAGCTTTTTCATATATGTTCCTGGGCTTTGTGGTAGTGGGTGATCATTTTGATACTTGTGTAAGGAGGGAAGTTCAGTATGTCTCAGTTACTCTATAGAAGAGGTTGATGGGTGTCTGGGGTGTTTTGGGGTATGAATACAAAAGAAGGAAAGCTTTTTACAGTGTTGAAAGTTGTCTCTAAATTTGTTTCCTTCTTCGCCGTGGCTTGGACGTATGAATGGATAATGTAGGAGCAAGTCTGAAGAACAGTAATTAAAATGTTGGCAGGTGCTTTCAAAAGGCTTGTGACAGTGTTTGTAGATCTTCTTTCATTTTTTATGGCACTGGTAATACAAATGAATTTGGAAGAAAAAAAAACGATCACAGCTTTAAGTGGCGAAAGGTGCCTTGATGTCTTACTCCAAGTATATCTATTTTTTTTTCCTTTTCTGAACATCTGCTTTGTTGCCATGGTGCAATAACATCATTTTTTCATTTCTTTCCTGAGCTCAAAATATTTTTATAATTTTCAGAACGCTATACATCCATGGCCATACAAAGCAGGATTTCATGGTCTGGTATACTGCAATTGAAAAAGCAGCAGGTACAGATGGTAATGCACTACAAGATCAGCAGCTCAGCAAAAATGATGTCCCTATTATAGTGAACAGCTGCATAGCGTTTGTTACACAGTATGGTAAGTAGAGTGGATTTTATTCAAGCTAAGATCATTTGTATAATACAGAAGCGCCCCCAGCACCAGGTCCTATTGAATGAGTTTATATATTACTTAAAGTAAAGTGCCCCTCATTAGCCCTGACATTCTTTAATGAGATGGTGCAATATACTACCACACAGCTGAGAATGGCTCTTTTGGGGAAATACAGCTTGGTAAATGCCGTTTATGGACACTTCTCTATTTTAGATTTTGCATTGTTTGCCTTATGAAACTTAGCCTCTGGGTCCACTGCTCCACTGCAGACAACTCAGCCCAGAAAATAAACTCTGCAAACCTGGAAAAGCTGTGATCTGAACACATCTGGGAAGCTGGCATTAACTGTGGGGTTGAGTTCAGTCTTAGGGTGCTGTTTTTTCAGTGAAATAACCTGAGGATTAGTAGGTTACCATTTATTTCAGTAAATTTTGCCAGGATAACTTTCCCTGGCATTAGGTTGTATGCAGATGATGTTTGTGTCCCTTTACTACTGCAAATTCATGAGTTTTCTGGTGAGATTGCTACATGCATATCAACCCTGTCTTAGGTATAAATGTGTCTCTAACCTCTGTCAGTATGAGAGCACCTAATTTCTATTTGAGTCATTGAAGTTTAGCTAAATAACCTTTGGATAGGGCACACTGCTCTATTGTAAATAGTTGTATTGGGGTTGCGCCTAGTGCCTAAAAGTAAGAAAAAAAGCTTTTGCTAAATTATTTTTAATTATTAGCAACAGAACTCAAGTTTTGAAAAAGAAAAATTTTGACTACAGTAACACATGCAGTGATTAAAGGTAGTCATGACTTCATTTTAAGCTATATGTTTTCTTTTTAATTTTACTTTAGTGGGTGGTTTTTTTTTTGCATGTAAGAATAGTAGCTGACTGATGTCTTCAAGAACATGAGAAAAATCAGAAAAAAGGGTATTTTCTGCTACTTGAGGCTTTTAAGAATAAAATATTTCAGGTTGGATGAATGCAGTAATACTTTGAGTCTTAAGATAAGTTCATCCATAGAGTAATAAAATAAAAGGAGTTTTCTCATGAAAGCAGCTGTATTTTATGTGCAGTATAATATCTATCATCAAAAATTCTTCTATTTACTGTGCCTCTTGAAAGTGCTGTTTTAGGAGGCCCTGAAGAGATTTGGGGATTTGAAATGCCCGTAGAATACTCTTGAAATAGTGATCCCAGACTTGTTTACTATTATGATGAGTATTCTTGCAAAGAGGTCTAGCTGGGTAGAAGAAGACTTGGCAGTGTTTTCACTAAGAAAGGGAGTCTGAGTGAAAGATCAGAAAGATACTGTTAGGAAATGCAACCACATATAATTGTTTGGCATCCACATATAATTTTTACATAATCATGTCTGGAATTTTTGAAAGAATACTTAATTTTACATTCATTTATTTTTCTCTCCTGTATTTTTGTGCCTTAGGTTTAGGTAGCAAACAAATCTATCTTAAGAATGGGGATTCGTCCCATGTGGCTGAATTGCTGGAAAGCTTCAAAAAAGATGCAAGAAGTGTTAAACTAAGAGCAGGAAAACATCAACTTGAAGATGTGACAGATGTACTGAAAAGTTTTCTTTCTCAAATAGATGATGCACTTCTGACTAAAGAACTTTATCCATTCTGGATCTCTGCATTAGGTAAGGTATTTAATAATATTCCATACAATAAAGGTTATATGTACATTTTCAGTATCAAGTTTGAGGGACTTGTTAATTTACTTACCCCGTGTCAACCCATGTTATTTCATAACTGGCAAAACAATGTAGTGAGGAAAAAAATATTTGGGGCATGGCTGCAATAGACACATGTTAATAAGAGATGATTTTTAGAATGTCCTTTAAAATGTTAGTTTCTATATTGCAGTATTTGCAAACTGCAAGAAACAAGTGGTTTCCCTGCCAAACTATGCTATAAAATTGCAGGCACAGCAGTAAGAGATGCAAGGGAAATGCTGACAGAACGTTAGTTTCTATCTGAATGCATAGGAGTCACATAGGCATATTTCTGTGTGGCACATTTTGTCTTTATAAAGAGATATTAAAGCATATTCCTCTTTGATTTTATGTAAGTTCAAATATATGGATGTTGCTTTAATATGAGCCACTAGACTTTCAAGAAATTAAAATATTATCAATATTAGACATTTTCGACCTTTAAACTCAATTTCAGAGACTAGAGGAAAAAGTATTAAGAGTTTATTCACTTACCACATGATTAATTGCATCAGAAAACAGAAGTTCTGAGGCAGTTTAGATTTGTCAGCTCTTTTTAATGGTGTTACAGTGATTCCCCTTCCTAATCTGTACACATGGCTAAAATTCTACTTCAGCTTTACAACAGAAAATCCTGTCCTGTTAAGCGATACAGAAGGTACTTCTTGGAACACTAAAATATTTAAGAAAATGGAGAAGAAGACCTTTAAACTGTTGTTTTGTTATTTACTTTTTCTGCCAATTACCAAAGAAATCAAACAGTCAGTAGTTAGTGAAGAGCACCATCAATCAGTCAGAAGATTTCTGTGCATTCTTTTCAGAAACTTGAGAGAAGCAAGGGACTGAGAGGGAAAAGCTAACTAATTAAATGCACTCTACATTAACTTTGTATATGCCCTGAGCATAATGGGGCAGCACAGGAAGGCAGACTTAAGGTAGAAAACTGTGGTTGTGTTTCAGATGCTGTCATTCCCAAATCTGGAATTCCTGCCATTGTTCAGCTATATGTAACTTATTTACCAGCCCTTTCCCCTTGTTCTCCTCTAATCAGTCTTATATATGCTTAGATCCTTAAACTACTTTGTGCTCTCAGACATTTTTCCAGTAAATATTTAAGATACAAAAAGGTCTTTTCCTTTCTCTTTGCTAGGAACTCTTATAAATACATTTGCACTTGTGCATATGGAGTTGCACTCACACATGTACATCCTACAGATTAAATATACTTTAAGAGAAAATGCAATTGCTGTTCTGGCCTTAATCTTAAACAGTGGCAAATGGTGCTTGAATGTAGATCTGTCTCTCTTCATTGGTATTTCCCTGAACTGGTGTACAATAGTAGACATTTTTAATAGTATATTTTCAGCATTGCCTTTATGAGGAAGAGGTTGATTTGGTAAATAGTAATTTTAAAAGACTAGATGCTGCTGATATAGTTAATGAGAACTGCTGTTGGTTTTTAGTGTGCATTGTTATTAATGCTCAATGATTATTATTTCCTGGCAGATACGCAGAATGAAAAGGAGCGTGTGAGGAAGTACAGAGCTTTTATTCAGAGTCTTCCGCCAGTCAATAGAGCAACTTTGGCTGCTTTAATTGAACATCTTTACAGGTCATTGCAAATAAAGCATTGTAGCAGAGAAATTATTGTAATGTGTTCTCAGTATAACTCTACAATATATGAAATGTGGCTTGTTTCATTCACCAGTAATCACAAAAGCTTATCTAGTTGCAGCAATTAATTGCATTTGAATTCCTTTAATTGATAATGTGTTTTTTCTTTGGTTGTATTTTTAGGTGTAGGTATCTATAAAAATCAATGGATTGGAGCAGGCTTACAGGGAGAGAGGGCTGCCAGTGTATGTGTCCAAGTAGGGTAATTTTTGATGTAGCTTCTTTATGCAATTTCATTTTACTCCAGTCTACTAGTCTTCCAGAGAATTGTTACAAATGGTTCTTGAAATTAAAATATTTTTTTCAGTGAAAATGTCCTTCTCCACAATCTGTTTTGCACATAATAACTTTGAGAATTACCTACCCTTCCTGTTTTTCATCAGTGCTTCATTTAACTGAGGTAGCAGTAGAGAATATCCAAAATACAAAACTTGTTTAAGCACCAAAGGTCATGACTTATTCCTAGATCAAATAAGGGGCAGAAAATTTGTAAAAAATATTTGACAGGATGATTCTGAGGTGTCAAGGTTAGATAGTACTGGTCTATGTTATATCATCTATTGAACAAGTCACATTATATTTTTGGTGAATTGCAGTGAGTGTAGAATAGGTAGGAACTTCTCTTTACAGAATGTTGTGTTTAGAAATTATGGTACATAGCCAGGTACATTGCCAATGTAATTTAAAAATATTTATGCGATTATGAAATTGATTGGTGCCATTATTTGGATAAAGACTGTGCTACATATTGTGTTTAAGAAGTTTCTAAGCATGTCCAATTAGAGATACTAATATGATGTTGCATCTGTTCTGAAAGTAGTATGAATTCATGCATTTAATGGCCAAAATTCTGTGGTAGTTTAAAGTGTTTGCCTCTAAAAAAAGATATGTTATGTGAACAACAGGAGTAATATGAAAACTTTACTATAGGGATAGGAACTAAGAAGGACCTAATTTCTTTCCACTTTTTTTTTTTTTTATCTTTGATCTCAAGTTTGTAGGATATACTTATATTACATAATACAGTGAAACTGTGTTTGGCATTGATTTGGCCTCACCTGGAGCTCTGTGTGCAGTTCTGGGGTCTGCAGTTAAAGGATGTTAAGGTGCTCGAATGTGTCCAGAGGAAGGAAGGCAGCAATGCTGGTCAGAGGGCTGGAAGGAATCACCTGTGGGGAGTGGCTGAGGACTCTGGGCTTTTCTGCTTCAGAGAAAAGCAGGCTGAGGTTTGACCTCATTGCTCTGAGCAGCTTCCTGAGGAGGGGAAGGGGAGAGGGAGGTGCTGATCTCTTCTCCCTGGTATCTGGTGGTAGGGTGAATCATGGAAATGATTCAAAACTGCATCCAGAGAGGTACCAACTTGTTGTTAGGGAGGATTTCTTACTAAAAGGGTGGTCAAACATTTTAACAGGCTTTTTAGAGGGATGGTGGATGACCCAAGCCTGTCAGTGCAGTTGGACAGTGCCCTTAGCAACATGCTTTAGCTTTTGGTCAGCCCTTAAGCAATCCAGCAGTTGGACTAGATGATCAGGTATTCTAACTCAGGTATTCTATTCTGGTTTTATTGTTTTCTATTCTAAGTAGTTTTGATATCAGTTGAAATGCAGCTAGAAAGTTTTCATTTCTGTAATGAGAAATAAAGAGTATAAAAAATATTAAATAAATAATAGTACATGTTTTCATTGCATTTAATGTAGTAACCTTTTTTTTAAGTGCTCTCCATATTCTGTAAAGGAGCCTCAGACAATCAAAGGAACAATGAAACTATCTAGATATGTTTATTTTTCCTTCAACAGAGTGCAGAAGTGTTCTGAAATTAACCACATGAACCCTCAGAATTTAGCCGTGGTGTTTTCCTCATGCTTATTTCAAACTAAAGGCCAAACCAGTGAAGAAGTCAATGTAATTGAAGATCTAATTAAAAATTATGTACAACTTTTTCATGTACGTATCTTTATATGCATCCTAACTGCTCAGATGTTAGAGATTCAAAAATATAAAAATCTGCTTTAAAATGGTCTTCCTACTAGTTCAACAATCTGAGAATTTACAGGGTTTTTGAACTCTAATTCAGTGGATGTTTTGCTTGTCCTGCTTTAAATTTTATTTCCCAATTAGTTTAACCTGTGTAGGAAGGACTATTTATGGGATGCTGTGAGCTACTGTTGTCCAAAATGATGCTCATTCTCCTTTCTAGCAAAAGCTTACTAACTTTAGGATTTTTTTAAATTATGACTATTAAAAATACTGTTTCTAATCAGATTTTATAGGCCTGATCAGAACTGAAGCATAGAAGGATTTTGTGTTCTTAGTCTCTGAACTGTGATTGCAATTTGTTTTGTTCCTTAGACCCGGAAATAATGTTAAATCCAATTGGATAGAAAAGCTACTACTAGCAGCAATGCATATTAGCCATTTTGATTTGGAGTTGATTGTGCCACTATAACATTGTTCTGCAGTTTTTCATTGATTCCTCTCTATTTCAATATGTATTCCATGAAGTTTATAATAATGAGTTCCATCAATGAAGAGCTGTTTCTGACTGATAGAATATTTTGCATGCCTGCTTCTATGAGAACATGATTGGCGGTATTGGCAATTGTTGCCATAACTGTTAATAATCAATCCAAAATTATTTATTTTTACAGATAAATGAAGACCAAGTCAAACAAATGGACATAGAAAACAGTTTTATTACAAAATGGAAAGACACTCAGGTAAGTTAGGCATGGATAAAAGGGAGTGAGGCCTTAACATCTCTGTACATAGGTGTGGCTGCTCTACTATTCATCAGTGAGACAGCATCGCCCCAGGCACTGCACAGATGCAAAGTCACGCTTGAACCAGGTGTGAGATAAAGTGGCTCAGCTCACCTTCTTGCTCTCCTCATCAGTCCTCCACAGCAGTTTGCCACAGGCTTCCAGTTAGGGTTAAAAGTAATGATGTGGTGCAATTGAGTGATGTAACAGCAGCGCTGTAATCATGCAAGTGTCATGGGTAATTGGAAGCTTAGGCCTCAAGCAGCTACAATTAAGAATTATAAGAATTCTTTACATTTAATGACTGAGAGTCTGACATCATTGCATCAAAATGTGTGCATATAAGTGGGAAAATCAGTGATGTAGATCCTTAATACTTTGGAATATACAGGCTGCCTCAGTAGTATTATCTCTGGTTATGCAGAATGTTCAGAGAACAACGGAACTGAATTGCTGCTGAATCCCTCAAAGTTCACATGTCTGAAATGTCACTGAAGTTCTGTTCCAGGTGGCACTTCATTAGTCGCTTTTCATTTTCTGTCCACCATATACTTATGCCAGCTGTTGCAGTAATTTACATCACATTTTCTCTCCATACGGTTGTTTATGTGAGCCCAGTGGAAATCATGTGTCAGCTTCATTCTTATTTCCAACCTTTTTCTGTAATATCATCTGAAAAGCAAATTTTATAACTAAATGAGCCTTTTTGAGTCTGTGCCACTATAATTAGGCAGCTTTCTTCAAAGTAGCTTTGTAATGCTTTTCCTCACAAATGTTTCCATTAGTTTTCTATTCTCAAAGACTAAACTAACTTAAAAGTTGCTGGATTTCAGAACGTGAATGTTCTTTAAAATTCAGCACTGACAGTTATTTTTTCTATAGAAATGTAATCTTAGCTTCTGTAAATTGGTCAAAATGTATCCCAAAGCTGAACTGTTTATATATATATGTGTGTGTGTGTGAATATATGTATGTTTCTATATATTTTTCTTTATCTTTTCCTCTGTTTGTAGTAGTATACAAATAAGTAGCATCACTATCAATACCATTCTCACAAAGGAAGACAAAAGTTATCTTAGTGTTAATTTGATTATGAATTCTTTGTATTTGCCTATTAATAGAATGATACGCCTTGTGGTAGTTCCTGTTTCTGCCTTAATTTTTCTTCCTGTGCTCTGATCATCACTTATTTTTTAGGAAATATTTTTTGGTGGTGGACTGAGATGAACTGCAATCTTTTGAAGATGCCTATGACTATACTAAAAGGGAATTAGAGCAGGCAAAATGTGAGACATTTTTAACTTTAGAAAAATAAAGTAATTTCTCATCCATGAAAATAATTTTATTGCCATAGATGAGCAAACCTAGTTACAATGGAAAATACTACATATCCCTTCTCATAAATCATTCTTTTTGTCGTGATCATAAAGTGTTGGATTTACTGCCTTTCTAATTTCTTTCTGAGCTTTTTGTTGTTAGACATTCTTAAATAACATTTGTTAGTCTTGAGCATATGAAATTTATATATGTCATAAATTTGCTTTATCTGATTATTCCACATTAGCATTGTGTGCAGAGTCTAGCCTTTTTTCCAACAAATTTGAAGAGCTATATTTAACAGTGGTTGATATCAGGAGCATTTGTTTTAATTCCTTCTTTAATTAGGTAATGACAAGTTTTCATTGTGATTAAGAACCATAAATACACTATTTGTAGTAATGGATTTTTATTTTTTTGGTATGTACATATGACTGCATGGCTGAAATAGTCTGTTATTTGTAATTTTTCATCTCACTTTTAACTAAGTCATTTTGGGGTTACAGTCCTTTTTCATTGTTTTAAATTCTATTAATCTGTTTTGATTCTGAAGTGAACCTGACTAACCTCCAAATCAGAGTTATGGGTGTGGCAGTTTAAGATACTGAGATATGCTCATGTCTTAGACTTTGTAGTCTTAAAGGTAAATTTAAAATTTCCACTTATGCCATGTTGCCCTTAGTTTTCCTGCACTTGGATGTATATTTGTAAATTAATGTTAATTTTGTTTGATATGATTCAGTTGGATTTATTCAGGGTTTAGATTTTTCTCCTGAATCTGTGAATCGGTACTTTTTTCCTTACACTAGTTAAATAATTGTATTCTCCTCGCTAAAAATGTTTATTTTTAACAATCAAATTTTTTAATTCTTTCTTTTTAGGTTTCCCAGGCTGGAGATTTGCTTATTGAAGTTTATGTGGAAAGAAAGGAGCCAGACTGCAGTATTATAATCAGGGTTAGTGTATAAAAATGATACAGTAATTTTTATGACGCACTTTTTCTTGAAGAATATCACATTTATTTTAATACATGTTTTTGTATAAGTACACAGTGGAAGTATGAACTTTTGTTTATCACTGTTCTTTTAAATATTTTAAGAATTTGGTGTGTTGCCTTAATTACGTAAAGACTGATTATTATGCATTTTTGCATTTTTGAGAGAAATTTTGAGAAAAATGATACAATTTTAAAGCAGAGGTGTCCTGCTTTAGTTCTGCTGTAGTATGCAACAGTGTAAATTCTCCCAGCTCTACATGTGCAACACATGAGTGCATTAACAAATACACAATGAATGTTGGTTCTATTTAGAAGTTACTAGCATTAAAGTGACATTCCACCTTTCTTTTTGTCTGTGGCTTTCTTCTTTCTTTGAGTGTTAAGAAACTAAAGCTTGTTACTGACTATAATAGAGATTTTTGAGCTTTCTATTTAATAGTGTATTTAAACACCTGCCTCTCCATGTAGTGGTGTTCTAAGATAAAAAAAATGGTGCTTCTCTAATATTTATCTTCCCACACCCAGGAAAATATATGAAAGCTTTTTTTTTTTTCCAGTTTTTTCTGGGGTAGAGAAAATGAATTTAAAGCTAACAAGTTAATAGTCATCTTAAAAATATAACTTCTATCTCATGGAAAAGAATAAGGAAAGCCTGCTGGAATCTGATGGGTATTTTGTGGGTTTCCAGCTCAATTTTTTTTCCCCCTTTTTTGTTTTCCCTTAGGGAAATTGCAGGAAGGAAGACTTTGAAAAAATGTATCAGAAATCAGTAATTGAAATGTATTATAAACTGACTCACTTTGTATTACAGGTATCACCTTTGATGGAAGCAGAGGAATTAACTAATGATGTTTTAGGAATCAAAAACATTATTCCCAGCAAAGATGATATCTGGGCTGCTTTTGAAGTACTTGAAAATGGAGAATTAGGTTAGTGACTCTTAAATGTATGTGTGTCAATCAGCTTTTATTATTTTAGTTTTTCAATACTTAATATCATCAAAAGTTTATTTAAAGACTTCATGAAAACAAACGAAAAATAGCCTTCATGCCAATGTTTTACATTTGGTTATTGTGGCATCTGCATGACTTCTTTCTTCATTTTGCCAGAAATGATGTGATGAATTGTTTTAAACTACTTATAAATTAAGGGCTGAGAAGGTGTTCTTTATATTACAGCGCTTTGCAGTTCATTAATCATCAGCTACAGAAAAGTAGGTCTTACCAGTAAGTCATATTGGAAAACCCTATTTTCTTAAGAATGTCAGCACTTGATTTTATAAGCAATAATGCTTTCCAAAAAATTAAATGAGAAAATACATGTCATACTTTGGGGAAAGGATCTTTTCTATTTTGCTAATTCAAATGTTTAATGTACATAGGTGAATAAAGGAGGCATAAAGTATGTAACTCTTTACACACTTTAAAGTGTGTTTTTGGCAAGTGGCATTATGGTGTATGGAGCAGAATCTTGAATAATTTGTTTGAAATATGGTTCTGTTGCCAGCAAAAGCAAATGTCACATGGCCACAATATTCATGAATGATAAAGAGGCTTTGACATTGGGAATACTTCATACATGCTGGAACGTGTTTAAAATGCTGGAGAATTTTCTTTATAGAGATAACTAAAATAATGTAAAGTAGTAGGGATTTTGTCAATTAAAACACATTTTGATGAATATTCCCTGAGATAATCTTAGGGAATTTTTTAAGAATACATGGAGACAGAAATATGTAACATCTATTTGCATTTCCTAGTAAGTTTCTGATCTTAACTGTTTCCATGTTGCAGAGGACTGTGAACTTGTTTATTTCTATAGTGAAGATACCTGTTTTCAAGTCAAGAAAAAAAATAAGAAAGTGGACAAAATAAGATTACTAAATATTGTTCTAATATTTTTTGTTTGTTTTGTTGTATGTGATTTTCAGATGTGCTTACAATAATTCTTTCAGTTTTACTAATATTACTTATGTCCTCAGTCTTGACCCTGGCAGTATTAGGATGGAAGTTTATTCTCCCTTTCAACTGAGAATCAATTATCCTGAGCCTTCTTCACATCTTACAGTCTGCTGGTGATGCTGTACAGAGATGTAATACAGAGTTCGTTTCCAGATTCATAGATGTGGGTGACAACTGACAAAGAATGCTAGCATCTCTTATCTTCAGAAGAGTCCTGATAATTCCTGCAAGTGCAGTGCAAATCATATTTCTTTAGACGGAATAACAGAAAAACATTTGAATTATATTTTCTTAAACTTGATATATCGACACAGGAACATGCAAACCAAACTAGATATGGCCAAGAGAACATTAAAGTAAATAAACAGATAGACCCCACAACAGCTTCTTCATGCATTTAGGTGCAACAACTAATGTTTTAGTGGGGTATGGAAATGTTGTCTGAACTAATGACTATAGAAGACAAATGAAACTAAGCTAAGAGTGAGACATAGGGCCCTACATAACACAATAAATATGGGCAGGACATTAGAGTATATCCTACTGAAAGAAGAGTTTCCAACACAAAGTGAAATGGCACACAAGTGTTTTAAATCCAAAACAACCAACCAAAAAGCAAACTAAATTAGGTCCTAATTCATCACGTGACTCCTGTCAGCAGAGACTGTGTTGATGAAATGTTTTCTTCATGGATCCCTTTCTGGAAGAATCAGTGCATCAAAATGTGTATTACTGTTTCAAAATAAAAATAATTTCGTAGTAAAGAGACACTCAGGTAGAGACACTCCTGTGATCTTGCGGCTGAACCTAACAGGTTTGCAGAGGACAAGAGCACAGAGAAAGTTACTTCTAGAAAATATTTGGTCCAAATGTGACACTGAAGAACAAAAGACTACTTGAGTCTTTGCTCCTGCAGGTTGATTCTACTAGTGTCATTTGACAAACACCATGAGGCATTTACAAATTAGTTCAGATAGTGACACATAATGACAGAAAAAAGTTTGCATATTTCTTTCAAATGTACATCAGTAATCATGGTGTCTTTCTGATAAAAATTAGTTTTCTGCATCTGCATTTTTTCCTGGTGCAGTCTGCTACCTGTCCAGTGCATGGTGGTATGCTGCTTGCTACACTGAACTCTGATTTTTTTTTTTACTTTTTAAGTTTTTATTTTATTTTTTAATATATACTGTCAGGAAAACAACCCCTGAGAAAGCAAGAAAATTAGAATAATATTTTATAGAAAGTCAGTTTTTAGTAATAGTTAATGTTGTTTAAAGTGAAAATTACTGGTTTAGAACATTTACTAGCATATGATCACCTAAGTGAAAGAAAGGGTAATCAAATGTATGTGTTGACTGCTTGCTGTTCAAAATACTAGAATTGCAGTATTAAAAATCAGCTAAATTATTTGCATATAGAAAAGTTGCAATAATTGATGATTTTATCAAGCCTAATGCAAAATATTTAATACCATATGCTTTTACAAAATAGGGTGTATATAATTTTTTTAATAATAAGTGATTGATGGATAGTTTGTAAATGAGGTGTGTTACCAGTAAAATAGTTAATGGTTTTCAGCATGATGATTTATGTACCATGTAATCCATGATGACAGATGGTCTTAAATGTAACTATAAATAAAACAGTAGGTGTTTACTGTGGGATTGCTGGTGTTCTAGGAAGATGTGGTGATTTGCCAGTCTCTTGCCTCTGATTTTAAAGTTCTTCTTAAAGTGGATTTTTTCTCTTGTACAAAGGCATCAAGTGTTTAAGCTTTATCACGTGAGAGTCCAAAGTTTCCCAAAAATTCAGAAGTTTTACCATTTAAAACAAAAGGGCCAGAAGAAGTAGTGATAATGAAATAGGGGTTGAGCTGCTATCTACAGAATGGTATTCTTGTTAGGCTGCTTTGGTGTCATATCTGAATAATGAAATATTTGTATGGGTGGTATCACAGCTTTACAGGTAGCATAGGTAATTTTGCATCCCAAAACAGCAGTGGTTTTTTCTGTCATGAAAGTGTGTTATTTGTGGCTTCTGCTTTCTGAGGCTCTAGTATTCAGGTGTTCTAGAAAATGCCTCCTGCTAGACTGTAGTGCTGGAGAGTCCCCAAGCATCTGTTGACATTTCATATTCATCTACCATAGCAGGAATGAAAAATGAGATTATGGCTGCATACTTTGCCCTTCAGTACTCAAGGGACATGGCTAGACTGTGTGACCCAACATGACTGTGTCGTAGGGGTGTGACTCTGCAGGAGCCATACCCATCTCTTCTCAAGACCTGACCCAGATAAATTGGTATGCAAATGGGAACACAGATCTATTGGAAAAATCTCTCTTTGGAGATAAAATGACATTTGAGCCCACAAAGCCATTGTTAAGGCTTTTGTGGGTTCATGAATTACAGCAGGTGCTTGCTGCTGAGCAGGTGAAAACCTTCAGGGATGTGAGTGTGTCTTCTCCCACTCACATCAGTGTTGCATCAGGCTGTGCTGTTCATGTGACACTCAGATTTCTGCTGGATATGGTAATGCAGATTTAGGGACAATTTGCAAGATCTTTTCTGCCTTCATTTGGTAGGTGAACTGGGGTTTGTATGGAGTACTGGTTGGACTTTCTTATCACTGCAGTTTTTCAATTCTGTGTAGGTCTCAGAGTTTCTCTTCTAGGATGGATGATGCCTATCAAAAATGTGTGTTTGAGCATCTGAAGTTTTGCAGTGCACACATACAGTCTAGTCATGCCTTCAGTGGTAGTTTAATCTTGCAGTACTTTTTGTACAAGATTGAAATAAACAGGGCAAGTTTGGATATTCCCTAGCCACTGCAACAGGGAGAAGATCTAGTAAGACCACATGCTTTTCCCCTCTAGTAAAAAGAATCTAATGAAACCAGGAATCTGTTTCAGTCTGCTTTGATCAATAACAGACAGTATAATCCATACCAGTTGGAGGCATTTTTTTTTCACTGTGATCACTCCAAATTCTTTGGCTCTTTGAATGCAGAGAATCGGTAGTTACGGTGTTTCATTTTCATACTGAGCATAGGCCAATAAGGCACAGTATAGTTGGAGGTCTCAGTTCTGTTTGATCATATTTAGGCATGTCCTGTAATTGGTCCTAACTTTTGTATTTAGTTTGAAAGCAATGCTTTTGTGTCTTTACATTAAAAATTTTACATTAAAAAAGAGTCACTGAACATTTGGCTACTGTTTGTTTAGTTTTATGTTCATTACCTGTGCAAACACTGCCAGCAAAGTATAGTCAGTAAAGTGCCTAATTGTCTTATTTTTGAAAGCAGTATTTTTCTTCTATAGTTCAAAGTCAATGAGACCTTGTTGTTTACAGACAAATGTAACTTGTGAGTGCCTCCAATATTGTTGGGTTTTCTCTTTTATTTTAATTCCAGTTTTTTATGTTTTGTTTCTTTGGCATTTTTCAGAACGTCCTCTGCATTATACAGAGAATGTACTAGAACAAGTTCTTCACTGGAGTTCACTACCAGAGCCTGGCGCTGCATATCTAATAATAAAGAGATTTCTAACAACAGACATGGTGAATCTCTGCAGTGGTATGTAATTTTTTTAAAATTTAGTTATTTTACATGGAAATATGAGGATGGCAATTGTTTTCATTGGAGCAAAGTGTCCCAGTACAACTGAATTACTGCTACTTCATTAAAATTGCAGATTTACAGAGGGTTGTGGTGACTCCCTATGGAAACACAGAGATTATGGATGTTTGTTTCTACAAATTATAAGCTCTCCCATTGAAATATAAAAGTGTACAGAAATTCTGCAGTCAGTTCACACTTTGTGAGCTTCTGCTGTGAAGCTTGAAACTGCTCTTATCTAGGTCATACTGTGGGAATATATTTATAAACCTGTGGTATGCTAATAGAAATTTCTATTAGCTAATTTGATGCCTCCAAACTACAAAGCTAATTTCACGGAATCAGAATATTCTGAGTTGGAAGGAGCCCAGAAGGATCATCAAAGTCCAGCTCCTTGCCTTACACAGGACAGCCCCATGAATAACACCTGTGCCTGAGAGTGTTGTTCAGACACTTCTTGAACTCTCAGTCAGGTGCTGTGACCACTTCCCTGCGGAGCCTTTTCCATTGCCCAGCCACCCTCTGGGGGAGGCTTTCCCGATATCCAACCCGAGCTTCCATTATGGAACTTAAGATCATTCTGTTATCCTGACACTGGTCACCACAGAGAGGAGATCAGTGTCTGCCCCTCTGCTTCCCCTCACAGAGAAGCTTTTGACTTCAATGAGGCCTCCCCTCAGTCTCCTCCAGGCTGAGCAGACCAAGTGACCTCAGCCACTCTTGAGGGCTTCCCCTCAAAGCCCTTCACCATCTTTGCTGCCCTCCTTTAGACACTCCCTAATAGCTTTATAGCCTTCTTATATTGTGGTGCCCAAAACTGCCCCCAGCACTTGAGGTGAGGCCGCCCCAGTGCAGAGCAGAGCAGGACAATCCCCTCCCTTGCCCAGCTGGTGATGCTGTGCCTCATACACCCCAGCTAGGATAGGGTTGACACACCTGGCTGCTGACTCACATTCAACTTTCTGTTGACCAGGACCCCGAGGTCCCTTTCTGTGGCATTGCTTTCCAACATCTCATTCCCCAGTCTGTCTGTACATCCAGGGTTACCCCATCCCAGGTGACGTACTCATTTGAATGACATACTCAAGCAACTGAATAATTTGGAGGGTATGTGGCCTTTAGAAGGGACCTAACACTTAAAATACAGATGAAGTATGTAGTGAAAATATACAGTTTAAACATTGCCCCAGTCTATTTTTTTTTTCCACATAACACCTGGCTTTAAAAGTCTCCTGTGTAGTATGTATTATCTGCTTTGCGAGAAGTGGAAGCTTGGGAGTTCAAAAATTATATCCTGTTTTCAAGCAGTTGAAATCCTGTGTGCTATCACTGTATAATGTGTGATGGTAACACATGATGGCTGGTTTAATCTTCATCTTATTTTATCTAATGACTCATTCAAATATATCTATCTTTTCCTCTCTTTCTCATATATGGAAATGTTAAACTTTCCATTCTATATATCTTGATTTCAAGAAGTAAAATTTATGCTAATGTGCTTATTCTTCTGAAAGTAATGGCCTTCTTCCTCCATGCTTTATTCCTGTAAAGGTATATTTCACAAATGTGAACGAACCTGAACAAGTGTGCTGTTCATGACTTTTATGGTTGGGTTTCACTGTCAATAAATGTGTGATAGCAGATCATGAATGGAGAGAATTGGCCTACTTCATTAAAAGCTAGATATATGAACTCCCATCACCTCACTAGGTGTGTGTTGAGATCAGGAGAGGGAATGGGTTGTGTGAATCACTGCTCTAAGAAACACATAAAGATTAGGCTGGTGTCAGTTTATAAAATGTAGTAAAGGAGAGATCTGCTGCTATTTGCACTCCTTTGTATCTCCTAGATTTTGCATCCTTTTGTTCCCCCAGCTTATTACAGTAATGGTCTGCATCAATTCCATTCAGTTTGATGTTACTGTAGACACACTGTCTTTCGACTGTTTACATTTAGTGATTTTTTAATGTTTTTTTAAAATAATTAAAACTTTACCAAATAAATTATGTTGGTTTTCTCAGTGGTTTGAAAAGGAAAATTTCTGCCATATTACATAGGCTTACAATGTTGATGTCTGCAAACTCCATGTGGCCAAGTAGTCTTGTGAATCCATCACTACATAGTGTCACAATGAGAAAATATGCACAATGAAGCTACTGGGGGAGAGATGTTCCCAGTGTTTAGGGTACAAGCTACTTAAGGTTATGGTGGGGCTCTCCATCTCAAAGTGCACAGGAAATAACTGCTGGCTCGAAGGAAGAAGGGGAGACCTCAATCTTTTCTGTCTCTTACACTCTATATGTGGATAACTCCTTGTCACTGAATAATAGGGCTGGGGCCAGATGTCCAACCACTATGATTTGAAGTATGTTTTTAAGAGTGGATTCAGCCCATACGAACGGGTGACTGGGTGGATGGCTGTCCTCCTACTTTGCAGTAAAATTAATAGGACTTTGATAATTTAATGTTTATAATTTAATTCCATGAATATTCCTTGCTTTCCTGATTTATGTAATAATCTTAAAGACTAATTATTATATTCCAGACTATTTTTTTCCTGTTAATATTACTTGAGACATTTTCATTCTCAGAAGCTTTCTCCCTTTTCTTCCTGAGTCTATAATGTTGTTTGAAATAATGTTGGTTCAATAGTGAGCATAAGAAACAGCTCTTTCAGCCTCCTTTCATTTTGGCAGCTTATCACAGTCTTCTCTGTCAGTGCAACTTTTCCCATGCTTCTTATACATAGTGCATTCCTGATTTTGATAGTTATTCTCATCTTGTCCATTTTAAACTATTTTCTCATGTTCTGCAACTGAGATGAGCTCAGTTGTTCAGAGCAGGGTGCTGATAATACCAGGGTTGTGGGTTGGATCCCTGGGTAGGGCATTCACCCAAGAGCTGGATTCTGTGATCCTGGTGGGTCCCTCCCAACTCAGACTATTCTGTGATTCTGTAATCCAAACCTTACACTGAGGTCTAGATGTTTGTTTTCTCTTGTATAGAAACCAATTTTCCTTTTCAGGGAAAAAATAGTTAGTTTATTTGTATTGATATGTTTCAGCAAATTTGTGGTGAGTTTTCTATTTTATTACAGTTTTTAGTTGCTAGTTCCTGACAATTAATTCCATAGCTTTTCATGCTTGCTGTAGGAGCACTCTTTCAAGTGCTACTCAGTAGGGCAAGATGTGCACTGTATTTTGGTATAATAGATACTCAAGGACAGCTTAATTCTATTTCAAGACCCCTTCTCCTTATGTAAAAATTTCTCATATTAAAGTTTTATTTGTTAGAAAAACAGATATTTTTTATTTGTTAAATTTACTATAAATTCTGTGTATATAGGTCCTTGAAATTTTTCCAGTACAGTGTTGTATAATGTGAGTGGTAAGTATTGATTTCTGAGAACAGGGGCTATTATTCAGAGATATTCTTTGAAATGCAAGCTTCTAAACCATAGGTGGATCGATCCTCCATGGATTAAGTGTACTTACTTCCTAGCTGCAAAGTTCTGTGAAGTTTAGCATATTTTGTAAAGTTTGTGTCTGTAAAATACATTCTGATTAGGACACATCCCTATTGTCTTAGTTTTATTTAATGAAATGCTGGCTTCTAAAGTATATGGAATATCATCAGTTTAGAGAATTATTTTCTTCCTCCTTCAGGCTATTCTAATATCTTTGTAAGTATCAAGTGTTTGACAGATTTGCTGCCATAGGAGTGCTGTGAAGTTTAGAATGAGTTTTTGTCATGTTGCAAGCTGTGTGCAGAAATGTAAAGTCTTCCAGCTTGGTAAAGATGTGGAAGTATCCTGCTACTCTCACTAAGTACTCTGCTACTCTTATTTTGTATAGTTAAAAAAAAATTAAAAAATAGAAAAAAGTGGTTATGATTGTGTGGATAAGGATTCATATTCTATTCTGAATGTGAAATAAATATTCTTATCGGCAAAAAGAGAATCAGGTTTTTTTAACTGATATATTTGCACTTATAACTGAGGACTTCTAAGTAATTTCTGATTTTAATTGTTGGAGTGTATTGATTCTAGGTTTAGATTCTTATTTTTTGATATTTTACCATGTACTGCTTCTTAATAATAGAGTTTTGATATCAGATGCTCAAAGTCTAAGTGGTATTTTAATGAAAAAAGCCAATTGAGTACTCAGGTAAGAATGAGCTTTTCAATACACATTACACCCCTTTTACATCAAAGTTTTATTTCTTATCCTGAAAGTAATGTAGTACAAAAGCTAGCGGTATTATTCTGTGACTCCTAAACAAGTTGGTTCAGTATTTCCTAAGTAAATGAATAAACTTACAGGAGGTACCTACACTTAGCTAAAAATAATAGGTGGTGAAAGCCAAAATATGGCATAAGTAGTATGCTTTTAATGTTTGGGGGTAATTATTAGCCCTGCTAATCTGGCTCCCTCTTCAAGGTGGAAAGGTATTGAGTGGGATGGAGGAGAAGGCTGCATCTGCCCACCTGCTCTCTTCTCATGTCTGCCGTCTGCTGCCAGCACTGTTTACCTCAGGGAGAAAAGCATACTTCAGAATTCTGCTGAATTCTGTGTTCTGTTATTAGGACAGTAGGAATTATTGTATTTTCCTTTGTTTTTCCTCACTTTAACTATTAAAGTGCCATTTTAGTTTGAGTTTCACTTCATGTGCATGAGTCATAGCAGCATAGCAATGACTGTAATTATTGTTCAGAAGTTTTTGCTGGGGAAGAGTACTTACTGGGAAAAGCTGACAAAGTGGAAAAATATATGGATATTGAGCAGAACAGGAAACCTGAAAATACCTAAATCTAATTTTTATGGAAATGTTTTGCCTCTCAAGCACAGAGATTAAAAGTATCCATGCCATACTCTTGGTATTAACTACACGTTACATGCTGAAAACATTCTTTGAATTAGAGTTTGTTGGTAGATTCTTTGCATGTTATCATACAAGTGAAAGAGAGAAGACTTTTTTCCCACCAGTAATTAAAATAATAATGGTGTGAATATTTAAGAATGAATGTAGAATGTATGAATGTAGAATACATTAATATGCAATATGTATTGAAATGTAATATTTAATGTATATAATATAATTAATACAATTATTTATGTATATATATAGCATAATACTAAATCAATTTTACCAATCTAATTTTAGTTTTTTGATATGCAGTAATATTTAAAATCTAGGAGTTTCCACTGTTGTAAAATCCTCTAACAAAATGCCTTTTTTTTTTTCTTGGTAGAGAAAAATGAGAAAGGTACTGTGAAAGCAGGCAATCTGAAGTACAAGGAGGAGCCATCAAAACTACTGTCTGGAAACAAATTCCAAGACCGTTACTTTGTGTTACGGGAAGGAAACTTGTTTCTCTATAAGGATATGAAGGTACAGCAGACAAACTTTGCATTAAGCTTTCTTCTTTGTTTGAACAAGAAAAGATCAACAATCAGATCAACATTTCTCATATGAAATGGCAACTTCTAGAATCTGGGTTGATGTCTAAGATTTTTGTCTTGCTGTTTCGCAGATGTTTTAGTATAAGGAGTTTCTGTGGGTTCATCATTTAGCTATTGTAGTTATGCATTACTATAAGCTTAAAAAATTAAAAAGAGAACAATTTTTGGGTGCTTTGTGCTGACATTAAATTATTTGAAAACCTGCTGAAGAAAGCTGCAGCAGAAGTAATATGGAGCTTAAAGGAGTGCATGCCATTTTTTCTTGATATTTCACACAAAACCCTAAAAATTCAAACAACAGGGTTCTTATGCAGACGCGTCTCATGATAGAAGAGATTATAGGAAACAATAACTCTCAATACACCAGGAAAATATTTCCCTGCTTCCCTACAACATTTTTAGATGTATTCTCAGTCCTCTAAAAACTAGTATGGATAATTAGGTTATGTATACTTCAGAATTCCATAGAAGTGAATTTAGTCATGATTAATAGCAGGAAGGGTTCAGTTTTAAATATTTCATGGGATTTTTCTTAAAATAGTGGGTTTGAGTGTATGCAGCTTGTGTTTAGGTATAAAGCCAAATAATATTAATAAAGAACATTAATAAAACTAATGTTTTAGTTCCAATTATTTCTGGTTTAAAAAAAAATATCAAAGTTTCAAGTGGTTTTATTTTTGCTGACTGCTGGTTTTTTCCCATCCAAAAAATACAGATGTATATTGCTGACCTTCCTAAAGTACTTTTTTTAAGACATATCCCTTGCTCACGTAAGCTAATGCACTGTATCTTCTTGTGAAGCTGTGGATACAGTCTTAATTAGAATGACCCCAGAATGTCACAAATAATGTCTTACAATTTAGTGCTAAAACTCAAATTTGCACATATGTGAGAATAAATTAATATGCCCATAAAACCTTAATTAGTATCTTGGAAAGAATTTATGACAGGATTGTTTTGCCACTTTATAATCTCCTCTTTTAAGCCATTCTAATTTATAAAAAAATTTAATTCCCAAACTCAGGAGGCGCTTTGAACACTTATTTTTAATTTTTTATTTTTAAATGCAAATGACAATACCCTTCTGATCACATAGCATATGAGTTTGTTTTAAATTTTTTGAGAGATATTAATCTACCATGAATAATCTTGGTTTAATTTTAGTCATATTTAGGAATGAATAGTAGGAATGCTTGACATTGCAGATGGAAAATTGTAGTTAATAAGGCCACATGTACTAATTAATTTATAAATTCTCATTAATAGCAAATTAAATTTGTATATGCAGGTGGAGATACATTCTGTTCAGTGTTTCTCTTGTTCAAGAGCAATTATCAAAAACATTGAAAGTTTCCATGAATACTGTATGCTAAATTGCTATATTGTGTTAATTGACTGAAATAATTTACCCCTTTAATGTTCTGTTGCTAAGAGATAAGCTCACAGACAAAAAAAATGGCTCCCTTAAGGTGCATTATTTTGAGAAGTATGCAGTTGTTTAAGTTAATAGTATGTTCTGCAGGGGTATTTTTTTATCCTGGCAGTACCCTTCTTTTGAGCAGGAAGTTACACAAGAATACCAACCATAAAACTGTTGTGTGTTTTGTTGTTTTTTAAGTTCTCTTTAGTGCCTCTTTTTTCCCACATTGGAGTGTTAGAAATTGAAAGCTACAGAATGGGAAATTGAGAATCCAGGGACAGTAAACACTAGGGAGTAGCTTTGTGTACTGGATTATAAGATTTATTGTTTGGTGCAGTTTTTTCTACATTGAAAGCTAAAACACTTGACCTGAAAGTACTGAAGGAATGCTTTTGTGTTGTGTTAAATATTTTTCTCTGTAATAGTGTGCATCTATTGTTTCCTTTCAGCACTTCATCTTCCAGTAACATTCAGTTCTCACACCTGTGGGTCTATGTCTACTGTAGATTGACTAGAGGTAGTTCAAGAAGGAGCAAGCAAGGAACCTCAGGAGATCCTTGTCCATCTTCCTGTGCACAGCAGGGATAGCAGCTGAGGTCAGGACATGTTGTGCATGGCTTTAATCTATTAAAGTCTTCAAAAACCCTGAGGACAGATAGCACAACCTTTCTGGGCAGCCTGTTGCAGTACCTGACTGTCCTCACGGGGGAAAGTTTCTCTGTCCTTAGATGTAGTCTTCTCACAATACAAAATGCCTCACTCAGTCTGCTTCAGACTTTCCCTGTAGGCGCTGGGGGGCGGCTGTTAGTTCAGCCTCTCCTCCAGGGCAAGTGCTCCAGCCCCCAGATGGCCTGGTGGGCCCCTGCTGAGCCCTCTCCAGGTTACTGATTCTCTTTTTTGTCTCAAGGATTCAAAAGATGCAGTCACACAAATAATAAGGAAAGGAGGAGAATCACTCTCCTCGACCTCCTCACTGTGCTTCTGCTAGCTCAGGAAAGGGAGAACACCTTTGCTGTTAGGATCCTCTGCTGGTTTATGCCCAGCTTGGCACCTGCCAGCACGCTCTGGTCCCTATCAGCTGAACTGCCTCCCACTCTCTGTCATTCAAAGAGATTTTTCCTTCACCTGTGCAAGAGTTTGTGTATATCATTGTTAAATTTAATGAGATTCCCGTTCCATTTCTTTGTCCTGTGAAAGTCCCAATACTGGTGTTCTCCAGAAACCAGGTGGATTCCTTCTATCTCACTGGGCTGCCCTTCCTGAAGAGATAAGGAGGAACAAAGCCCTGCCCTCCCCATCCCCTGTCCCATAAAAGTCAGGATATGTTATCCAGAGACTTCTTGTTGTTCAAAGACATAATTTGCTTTTCTTTTCATCCTGATTTAGCGGCCCTAGTGGCCTAATGGATGAATGGCCTAATGGACAGTGCCCCAGTGGCACTGTCTAAAATAGGGATTGTGAGTTTGAGTCAGTCAGCAAAGCTTCACCAAGGGCAAGTCCTGTCTGACCAACTTAGTGGTCTTCTATGATAAATTGACTATGTCAGTGGACAAGGGAAGAGTTGCAGGTGCCATTTGTCTGAAATTCTGTAAGGCCTTTGACGTGGTCCCTCACAATATTCTTTTCTCTAAATTGGAGAGGGATGGAATTGACGGAGTGGACTGTTAGATGGATAAGAAAGTGGTTGGATGGTCACATCCAGAGGGTAGTGATCAATGACTCAGAGTCCTGATGGACATCAGTGACATGTGGTGTCATTTAGAAGTCCTTGCTGGGATTAGTGCTACTTAATATATTCATTAGTGACACAGAAAGGGGAATTGAGTGCTTCTTCAGCAGATGACACCAAGCTGGGGGTATGGTTCATACACCTGGGGAACTGTATGACATCCAGAAGGGCCTGGACAAGCATGAAAAGTAAGCCCATGGGAATCTCAGCAGGTTTAACATGATCAAGTGCAAGGTGTTGCACCTTGTTGGGTCAACTCATGATATCAGCCCAGTCTGGGGGAACAGATCCAGAGCAGCCATGCCAGGGAGGATTTGGTGATGCTGGTGGGTGAGAGGCTGGACATGGCCCAGCCATGGGTACTCACAGCCCAGAGAGCCCAAGGTGTCCTGGGCTGCACCCAGAGCCCCGTGGGCAGCAGGGGAGGGAGGGGATTCTGCCCCTCTGCTCTGCTCTGCCCTGGTGAGACCCCACCTGCAGGGCTGCAGCCAGCTCTGGGGGCCCAGCACAGGAAGGACATGGACCTGGGAGGCTACCAAGTCAATTAGAGGGATATTCTTCCCCTGTACTCAGCACTGGTGAGGCCTCACCTGGAGTATTGCGTCCAGTTCTGGGCCCCTCACTTTAGGAGGGACGTTGAGGTGCTTGAGCATGTCCGAAGAAGAGCAACGAGGCTGGTGAGGGGCTTGGAACACAAGCTATATGAAGAACGACTGAGGGAGCTGGGGTTGTTCAGCCTGGAGAAAAGGAGACTCAGAGGTGACCTTATCACTCTCTACAACTTCCTGAAGGGTGGCTGTGGTGAGCTGGGGGTCGGTCTCTTTCTCCGGGCAACAACAGACAGAACAAGAGGACAGTCTCAAGCTGCGCCAAGGGAGATACAGGCTAGAATTCAGGAGGAAGTATTTTACAGAAAGAGTGGTCAAATACTGGAATCATCTACCCAGGGAGGTGGTAGAGTCACCATCCCTCGAAGAGTTTAAAAAAAGACTGGATGTGGCACTTGGTGCCATGATCTAGTTCTAGTGTTAGAACATGGGTTGGACTCGATGATCTTAAAGGTCTCTTCCAACCTAGAATTTCTGTGATTCTGTGATATGGAGCACCTTGTCTGTGAAGGAAGGCTGAGAGGCCTGGCTTTGGTCAGCCTGGAAAAGAAACCTATTTGTGGCCTTCTAGTACCTGAAAGGAGCCTAGGAGAAAGATGGAAACAAATATTTTAGAAGAGTGTAATGCAGAAGAACAACAGGAATGCCTTCAAACTGAGAGTAGGTTTAGATTGAGTATTACGAAACATTCTTTACTGTGAGGGTGGTGAGGCACTGGAACAGGTTACCCAGAAAAGCTGGGGATCCCATATCACTGGAAGTGTTCAAGGTCAGGCTTGATAGGGCTCAGAGCAACCTGCTCTAGTGAAAGATGTTCCTGTTCATGGAAGGGGGGTTGGAACTAGATAGTCTTTTAACCCAAACCATTCTCTGATTTGTGAAAAATTTTCACCATTCCATAGAAGAGGTTATTTAACAGAGAGCAATCCCATTTCCCATCTTCCTGTCTCAAAGAGTTTGTGTTCATATATAGCACCACATCTTCATTATTCTGATTGCGTTACAGTTTTGTGATTTCTTGTGAACTTTAAATTCTTAATCAGTCTGCTTCCGGTAAAAGTGACTGGTACACTTTGTTAGTGGCAAAGAAAGAGATAAAATATTTTAATGATTTGCTAGAAAAGAGGGGTGTACTCCATGAAAGAAACTGAACTGTGAAATCAGTCATGTGGCATTTTCTCTTTGGCACATTCCTCATACAATAATTAGAATCTTACTTTATTTGCAGGCTAGCAAACCTGAAAAAGTGTTGCCTGTCAGTTCTCTGAAGCTTTATCTTGGAGTGAAAAAGAAAATGAAGCCACCAACAAAGTAAGAATAGAAAAGAAAATAACACAGTGTAAAAAGTATTGTAGTATCATCAATAAAGGGTAGCATAGAACATTGTGGAGCAAAGAAAAGTCAAGAAGCCTTTAGCAGTATACTGAATTAAATTGTCCCCTGTAATATTATTTGTTCTTTTCCTGTATTTGTTTTCATGTTCCATGTTAACTAATCTGTGCTAGTAAATTACTTTATTGATTAGCTCTTTGTAATCTAAAGTGCATTTGTTATCTCTTGTAGATATGGTCGCTCCTGGCTCACTTAGTTTTGTGCTATACGTCCTGCATGTCATTGCTGGACAGACTTTCCTTGCACCAAGTAAAAAGAGAGAAGAGAAAACCAGTTAGTCATGGCCCTTACTGGCAATTCCTGTTCAGCAGAGGATTTTCCTTTTTCAGGATCTTTGTTATTTTGATGTTTCTGCTAGCTGAAGACTGCAGTGCCCTTTACAAACATCAGTGACTATCTCTCAGGAAAAGAGCATTGGGAAATGACACCTGTTTTTCTCAGATGTTTCCAGTTCTTGTTCAGTTAAAGCTTTGAGATACTGAGACAATGCACATAGGATCTTATCCCAGAGGGAGTCTATGTTGGCTGTTGCCTTTAAACAGATCTGCTTGAACTTTTCCTTTGCAGTTGGCAAATGAAAACACCCCAAAAAAGTCTTTGAATTTCAAAGCTTAGCCATGTTAAAGAAATTGTTGATGGGTTTGTGGTTTTTTTGCATGTTTTTTTTTTTTTTTTTAATTCAAGTGCAGAATGAGTAGGAGATTAGTCCAAAATAGGAGTAAAAAGATGATGTAAATGTGTCTTCACAGGTTTTTTTTACTTGAGGTTTATTTTTAGTCTACTTTCAAAAGAAGAGTTTACCTAGTCTCTTCTGGATCTCCAGAAGTGTCTGTTTGTTTCACCTCAGAGGCTTCATTGTGCACCCACTTCTTTTTCATTTTCCTAGTAATTATTAAATCCCTATAAAATCATGTAATTCCTTTTGTTTACAAGCATAGCTCTTTTCTGTCTGTGACTTCTACACTGTCGTGGCCTCTTTACCTGACAGTTTTATTTCCAGCTCCTTTTAAAAAGCACAGCCACAGCAAAACAGTGGCAACTAGTCAGCTGTCATCTGCAGTGCTTTGCTATAACCCTTTGTCTTAAACAGAAAGGTCATTAACTGTGAATCAATTGTAAGAAAATTAGCAAAATCCATCCTCAAACCCACAACTTTATTCTGGATTTGCAGTACACATTTAGATTTTGCAACTTTTTTTTTTTTTTTTTTTAATTAAGAGGACTATATAAAGGTAATTAATCTCTGCTGTTTGAGGAATATGTCCCTGTTTATGGAAGTAACTTTTGAAAATCTTCTTTCTTTCAGCTGGGGACTTGCAGTATTTTCTGAAAAACATCAGTGGTAGGTAAACATGAAACGCACACTTGGTTTAATTTCTCTGTCTAATATTTGTTGAAATATTGAATTGCAAAATAAGAGTATTTGAAAACTAATGGGCATTATTTTGCTTTCATGTCATTTTTCTTTTTTTTAAGTAAAGGAACTTTCTTAGTTGGTATGTTTGGTTCATGTTTTGGGTTTAAATGTCTGGCTTCCTTGTGTGACCAGAGAGCAAACAATAGTGATAAAGTTAGAATGATAGATTTTAATCCTGTGCACATGCTTAAAATGAAGCTCAGGCATTGTCATCAAAGTAGGTGAAGTGATAATTTGAAGTATTTATATATGCCTATTTTTTCTGGGAGTGTTAATAATAAATATAGATAGCATGGATGAATTTGAGCACTATTTGATGTAGTTTAGAAGCCTGTTCTTTAATATGTTTAACTGTAACTGGCACCTCCGTTGCTTTTAATGTTAATTGTGTATTGTGTTCTAGGTATATATGTTGTGATGGACAAGATGTGCAGATGGAGTGGATGATCAGCATTTTTATGGCACAGGTACCTACTCTGATCAGAAAATGTAACTTATTCTGCTGTTGTAAAAATTCCATTAAATATGTATGTGTTATATATAAAGTTCAGTGCCAAAGTTTCTGGAATACTTCATGTAATTAAAGTGCCAAAAGATGTGTCTTAGTCCATGAAGACTATGAGTGCTCTGAGAGTAATAACATTAGATTCTGTCATCATCTCTCCATTCCACCCTACTGTGTTGCAGAGAAGCTTCGTAAAGAAGGACAATTATTTTCTTTCCAGAAAGCTCTTGTGGGTGAAATTTTGGCCACTGACCTAAAGGGTGTGTCTGTGTGCCACAATACCTAAGTGCTATTTCTCTGCTCACTAGTTTGGATGCTGCTAAAGTAGTGATGAAAGAGGGGTGTAATGCTAAAAAGCATAGTGGTGTGAACTAGCCCAGTTAAAGAGCTGTGCTAATATGGCAGTTTTTCTCTGGTATCCAAGTTTGTTTTGTTAACACTGACAATTCATCATGTTGGGTAGGTTTTATCCTGAATTAAGTACTCTTCTGCTTGATATGAGATTGTAAGAAGGGTGTATGTTTGAGTGGCATACAACACATCCTTGGAAATGGAGTTTAATGTTTGCATTGGAGAAGTGGAAATAAGCAAGATGGGAAGAATTTACCCTGACAGGAGAGTGGAACATAGTTCAAGGTTTTAACAGGATTTTGTCTGTGTCAGATTTTTCTTTTTTCCCATGATGTTCAAGGAGCTTTGCAGGATATCACTGTGCATAAACATTGCTAGATTTATGATTACCTGGGAGCTTTGTGTTGCATAAAATAGGCTGAGCACAAGACTGTTGAAATACAGACTTAGTGACTGCCTAAAACAGAATCTGACTTTCATAGATAGTAGTGCTAGAAGTATAATGCATGCCTTGAAAGTAAGACTTACAAATTCTTGTCTTATTCAGCTCTCTTAACTGAAATGACAGTTGTTGTTTCTATGGAAACAGGTGGCATACATCTCATGGGCATAACATGAGCAGTGTCACAGCAAATAGGCTCAGAGGTTATTGATATAGGAAACTTTGAAGTAACTCATGCAAGGTTGGTAACTGTTGAAGTCCTTTTGACATAAAATCACGATGAAGGACAGTCTTACAATTCTGCTCAGGCAGATGTACAATGTTCCTTTGACAATATAGATTAAAAAAATGGGAGCCATTGCTCACTCTCCATGATAAATTTTCCTAACAGAAAAAAAGATAAAATCACTTAATGTACATTTAAAAACATGCTATGAATTCATAACATTAATTTTAGAACTTTATTATAATGAATGAACAGTGCAATGAATTAGCAGTACTACATTGAAAGGGTTTTTTGGTTTGGATTGATTTTTTTGTGAAAATTCTTGGGTTTTTTTTACAAGTGTTCTGGACATCAGTAAAGTTGTCAATCTATAGACTACATGAGAAATTACGTGCTAATGATGCAGATGCAGATTTAGTATATTGTTCTTACTGCAATCTACTACTTCATTACAGAGAAAATTTCCTTAAGAATGCAATGCCTCATATTGGTAAAATTTGCTGTAATATCTCTAAAAAGTCTTGTATCATACAGCAGCAGATAATTATTACCACATTATCCCATTTCTAAACCAGAAAACTGTAAATGTCAACTGACATTATTTCTAGTTAGAATTTTCAAGTTGAGACCATCTTTAAGGAAGTCAGCTTGTTTTTTTACTGTATATGTTGTCACGGTATTTGAACATACATATTAGAGAAACTGCAGGCATCACATCTTCTTTGTGAGTGGAATAACTTAGACTAGAAATTGAAAAATACTGTAAAATTGGTTTTGAAGTGTTAAGACATTGACACTTAATGATTTTGTGCGATTAAGAGGGACATAAACCAATATTTCTGCATTCCTCAGTGCTTGAGCAGACTCAAGTTCTATTAGCAATATCAGTAAGGTAACAGTACTATTACTGTTTTTTTCCTGGTGTCAGATAATGTTTATTCCTGTAGTATAAATAGTGCAGAGTATATGAATAGCAAAGTGTATGTACCACTGTAATCTAGCTACAAGAGTACTTTGATACGGGCCATCAAGTTAACCCAGAGGTTATTAATCTTCCATTTCAAACTGGTACATACTAAGTGTTTGCAGTAGGACCAATGTTTCTTTCAGTTCTATGCAAAACCATCCTGAAAAGCAAGATTCTTGAATTCTATAATAGTTCTGTACAAAATCTCTTAAGAGCACGCATAGCATTCAGTTGGAAGTAATTAATTTGTATGAAGATGGACACAATAGTTTACTTCCACTTTCCTTGTCTTTGATCAGCTGGAGGCACATTATACTATCATGAGGTGCAGTTGAACAGAGAGGTCAAAGCTATGAATAAATACATTTTTTATGTGGCCTAATACGTTGCTAGTATTTCTGATATACTTTCTCAGTTCAATTTTAAGAAATGTTACAGGCACAAAAGGGAAATCAGGCTGCTTAGCTGACAGGGATGGTTTCCTTAGGCTTGCTGGGATTTAAGGCAGATAGTTTTCTTCAGAAGCTCATTAAAGTTTCTCCATAATTTTCTGGGTTGTGTTTGTTTGTTTTATCTTGATCCACAATAAACTGTTTTGGTTGGCGAGAGCTGCTCTTTCAGATAATAATTTCTCATTTCATTGAAAGAAAATGTTCTTAATGGAGAGAACTCATCACAGACTTTTACATCACTCTGGTCACACCATGTGTGAGAATTTTTTATTCCATCTAGATATGAATATAAAATACTTTTTCTAAATTTGGGGCAAGACTTTCAATTTCTAGTCAGCCATCATGAGTCAGTAATCACTGATTTTGATAGGTTTTATTGGTAGTCCTCTTTTTACTTGCTGACCATGTGCAAGTATGATCATAGCTCTTCATAGATCACAACTGTTTTTTTAAATATGATCTTCAAGAGACTTGCTTCATGGATTTGCAGTCCTGGCTTGCCAGTTTCCTTCAAAGTTTTGCTGATTTAGCTGTAGGCCTTGGTTATTCTCTTTGGTAACAGAATCTCATGTTGATGATTTTTTCAGTAAAATCATCTTGAAATACCTTGTCCTCAAATCTGTCTTTACGGTTTTTATTAACATTACTTGAGGAATGTGAGCTCATGTGCTAAAATTGGAAATGTTCAGTAAGTAATATATGGTTTTTTACTTTCCTTCTCTTTCCAGTCTAGTTTTTCACTCAGAGTGAAAATTCACATTTTTCCCCAAAACTGACCTATTTCAGTTGAGCTAAAGCAAAGACTACTGTTGAAACCAGATCTGGATATTTGTAGATTGTGTTTTGGATAACACATGTTGTTATCATACGTTAAGCAATTATTTTCTCTAAATTATTAATACAAATTTTCACAGAATCACAGAATCAATTAGTTTGGAAAAGACCTTTGAGATTATTGAGTCAAAGCTATGACCTAACACCAGCTTGTCAATCAGACCATGGCACTGAGTGACACGCATAGTCTTTTCTTTAAACACCTCCAGGCATGCTGACTGGTGACATTCCAATGTCTAATCCCCCTTTTTGGAAAGAAACTCTTCCCAATATCCAATGTAATCCTTCCCTGGTGCAGTTTGAGGCTATTTCCTCTCACCCTGTTGCTGGTTGCCTGGGAGAAGAAGCCCATCCCCAGCTGGCTCCAGCCTCCTTTCAGGCAATTGCAGAGACCGGTCCGTTCCCCCTGAGCCTCCTTTTCTCCAGCTGAGCACCCCCAGCTCCCTCATCTGCTCCCCACAAGCCGTGTGCTCCAGACTCTTCCCCAGCTCCATGTTCATTCTCTGGACATGCTCCAGCCCCTCAGTGTCTTTCTTGCAATCAGGGGCCCAGAACTGAACACAGGATTTGAGGTGTGGCCTCCCCAGTGCCGGGTACGGGGGGACAATCCCTGCCCTGGTCCTGCTGGCCACTCTGTTGCTGACACAGGCCTGGATGCCATTGGCCTCCTTGGCCACCTGGGCACACTCTGGCTCATTTCCAGCAGCTGTGGATCAGCACTCCCAGCTCCTTTTCCACTGGGCCACGTTCCAGCCACTCTGCCCCAGCCTGTAGCACTGCCTGGGCTTGTTGTGGCCCAAGTGTTGTACCCTGCGCTTTGGTCTTGAACCTCAACAAGAAACACATTTTGAAACGCTTGCACATTGAGGTAATTTTATCTTATTTCTGAAACTTTTGTTGGGACTCATGAAAGTGTGCTTCTGTGAAATTTTGAAATTGTGAAACAAGTCAAAATGTATGTCGTGTTTGATGATATTTTCTATTTTTTTTTTTACAATAATGAGAATAATATTAAGGAAGGAGGATTTGATACATGACAATTATATAGAGACATTTTGGTTCTTTTCACTCAACATTGTGCAGCACTTATGAAAACTTAACATAGTTTTAAGCATCATAGTGTTTTTCCCTTTCTCCCACAATAGGAGGGCATGATGTGGTGCAGTATATAGCTTTTTCCAAGGGTGTTTTGCATACCAAAGAATCTTCTGTATTTATGAAATTGTACATGGAAAATAAGGTATCATTTTTTTTCTTCAGCATGCAGATATATGGCCACCTGTTGGGAAAGCAAGAAAACAATCCATAACTAAAAGTCCAAAGATCAGAGGCTTACCACTAATTCCCATTCATCAGGAGAAGAACACTTGTAAAATCAGAGGGATTACAGAGGTAAGTGGGGTTTAAACTTGATATAGAACTTTTAACCACAATGCTGTAATAAGTAGTCCAGTAATATTGAACTCCCTGGAGCTGGATAAATATAGAATGCAGATGTTGTTATTGCCAACGCCTCTTCCAATATTTTGTCATTAAGGGCACATTTAGCGCTATGTAATGTAAAAAAACTATTGTGGTCTCAAGTTGCATAACCTCTCTGGCTGTTCAGTAAATCATAATGGACTTTTATTTGTGCTTGTTTTTTTTTTTTGAGTAGAGATTGTTCATTAGGAGTAAATAAGACTTTTAGCTGGAAATATTATGCATTTTATTGCAATATGGGTTTTATTTTTAATAAGATCCTTGAAACTGTCCTGCATACATATCTTCAAATATTTTTTTTCCTCTATCTAAAACAACTGCGTGGTTTTAGTTATCTACTCTGTGAATATAATGGAAAAGCTCAGATGGAACTAATGTTGATACATTTAAGTTGTACTATTATTATTCTCAAAGAAGAATGAGAAGCTTTAGTTGCAACTTTTTGAATAGAGTGAGCTTTGTTACTACATTACATGCACTAGTGATGTGTCTGAACCTTATCATATTAATTAGACATTACTTTTCTGATATCCACATAGAGATACTGATGCCTGTGGGGAGAACTTGAGATGAAGCAGTGGAGGCACTGTTCTACTTGGGAATAGTAGTGGTAACTAGCCTGACTGCAGCAGTGAATTACTGTTGAGAAAACACCTTGGTCCTTTGACTGCAGTACTATCATTTCTTGCACATTTTAGAACATTTTGAAAGGAGAGGCTAATATGGGATGTGTTATCACCACTAACAGAGATGGTGGTTCAGGTACAGAATGGTAAAATTGGCTATTTCCATAGTAAGCCAACAGCAAAAGGTAGGCATGGTGCTTTATGTAAAAGACAGCTCCATCTTGTGTTACACTTTCTTCCAGAAAGAATTTCTGCTCTGCCTAACTACAAGAGTGTAAAGCCATGTGAATATAAGTATTTTGTAATTTGTTTATAAATTTGTTTATAAATTTGTCTTTTTTAACCTTCTCTCAGGAAGTATTTTTGCAATTTTTAATAAGTTCTTTCTGATGCTTGCATTTTCAAACCTCTTTGATGAAAGTAATCAGGTCAACACAATGCATAATGAAAAATAAAAACTAATGCCTTTTTACATGGAAGGCTAAAACTGGAATGAACAGTAACATAGTGGTAGAAAGTATATATATGATACTGTTTTTTAAGAAGAAATATTATACCCCATTGGAGTCAGTTCAAAAAAATGTATCATTGGGAGACCATGCCTTCAGTCTTTCCATGAATTTGAATACTCTTCCAAGAATATCTGTTTTAAAGCATTAGAAAGTAATACCAGGAACAAGTATTTCTGAAAAATGCTGGTTTATGGAAAATGGAGGTCTGTTTACAGATCAATGTGTAAACTTGTAGTAGAAATGTCATCAATTTATACAGGCAGGAAAACAGACTGACAGTTTTCAAAACAGTGAAAAAAGTGATATCTGAGAGAGAGAGATGACTGAGGGGGAGAAAAACCCAAACCACTATAAGCTCAAAGATACCCAAAAACTGAGTTAAATATTAATATTTTTTACTAAAATGTCTATATTGAATGACTGATTTTTCCTCATCGTTGGAAGCAGTTTTATTGAGGGTTAGGAAGACAAATGTGTAATACGAGGTTTGAAAGGAATCCTAATAACAAATAGAACCAAAACATTTTGGTTATTTCTATACCTCTTGTTACACATGTGGACAGTGCATTTGAAATATGCATATTTCTCATATAGAATTATTTAATTGAAATAGAAATATATTGCTGTGTATCTGCAGTAAGTATTTGATTTTATTTCAAAATACAAAAAGGCTGAAGAATGAGGAAAAACCTTTTCTTTCAAGCACGATCAAATAGCATACTGACTCAGAATAGGTCATACAAGAAATGCCCAAACCATTCTAAATTCTGTGTATCTAAACTAGCTTCTCCCTAGTGTTTGAGTAGTTTTTAATGTTTGTTTTAACATTTAGGAGGTATTAAGATTCCAAAGAACAAGTTGCTCATGTGCTGTGGATGAATAACTCCATAAAAAATGCAGTCAAACTGAACAAGTTCCACACAGGAAATACACAAAGACCTACAGTCTCTCTCAGCTTTCTTCACGTTCTGGTTGTCAAGAAATGGCACACATGAAAAAAGTACTCCAGGACCTGATTTTCCTTTAGAACTACCCAGGTTTTTCAGAAAAGGAATGTTCTACCTACTGCTGCACCACCTGAATAGCCAGAATACAATAAAGCAAATTTAGATGCAGCGTCTGGTTTACCTTTAATTTTCTACAGCTTAAGAACTTGAAAACAGCCCACCAATGTCAATTGAAAAAGAAGCCAGTCTTTATAACATATCAGTTAGTATTTAACAGCTGCTGAAAGTTTAGATGTAATTGTTGAAAACTATCTCTCGTATATTGATGTTGCTCAGTCGTTATATTATCAAAACTGTAATATGCACAATTGTATTAATTCCACCAAGGAGTTCTAGGTCTTTAAGAGTGTAGGGATCTGCTGTAAAATGCTAAAACTTACTCTACTGTGGTAGAATGAAAAATCAAATTATGATTATATGAAAATAAAGCTTCATGTCCTTATTGGCATGGTGCATGATTTATGTAATTTTCAGAAGTATAGCTAATTGAGAATTTGCTCACTAAAAATGATTACTAAATAATAATATGACGGTTGTGGTAATTTAAAACTAACTTTGCTGTCTCAGCTCTTGGGTAAAATTAACTTTTTTTCTTTAAAACTTATATGAAACTAATGAGGAAAAAATTGCAATCTAAACATTTTTTAATATGATGTGAATGAACTTATTTCTCTTTGCTTGTTTCGTAAGAATATAGAACTACAAGCTGGAAAATCAAGATTTGGTGAACATCATGATAATGAATTTCTGGAAGAAAGACAAAACTTGAAAGAAAAAGCATCTATTGTGGCACAATGTTTGGAAAGAAAAGAGGAGAAAGGGCGAAATCATGCTAAAACACATCGAAACTTGATTTCTGAGGATGATGCAGGCTCAGGGATGACTGAATTACACCAAATACCACATAAGACATTGAGGAAAAATAAAAACAAAACAAACAAAACTACTTTGGAACTAGATAGTAAATTGCCATCAGATGTGATTCAAGAACTAAATACAGTGCTGCAGAAGAACAGAGCACTTCATGAAACCTCCAGCTGATTTCCTGAGCCTGAGGTGTAATACTTATATGTATATTCTTGTGTTATACATGTGTATATATATATATATATTTGTGTATTTTCTGTTCAAAATAGTCTGCTTTGATGTGTCTAGTTTGTACAGTGCAGAGGAAATAAGGAAATATAATTTGTTTATGTGCAGCTATTGATTTTGTATATGTGTATACCCCATGTTATAATTGACCACTGAACTGGGAGAACTGATTATGTAAAACTCCTGAAGTTTGGAAGTTTTTCTGTGCAGTGCAAGGACACCAGATTTTGGTCTATTTTGTTGTTATTTGTTTCAGATTTTGTTTGATACAAGGATTCTAAGGACTGTCAAAAGCTTTTGCTGCTTATACTCTGTACCACTTTGTAAATACTGGGGAGATATTTTAAAAGACAAGATATTCTGAAATTCATGCTATAAATTGGCCTGCAATATTTTTAATTGTCTAACACTATAAAATTAGTAATATCTGATTTTAAATATTTTTTTTTATTTTCTTAATTTGTGGTTTTGTTTTTAGTTTTTAAGGAGAAAATAAGTATTTGCTTCCACAGAATTGTCCTCTGACAAGGCATCATGTGAAGAAATCAAAAGAGAGAGAAATGTAGTAGATGAGACAATGTATCAATTCTTGTATTTTGAAACTGTGTCTCTAGGGTGTACATCTGATTATTACATCTAAGTAATGAGACTATTGAGGAGGACAAAAAAAGTCTTCAAAGCAACTTGTAATGGGTACGTGAAATGGAAGAATTGCACTATCTCAGTGGGCTGAAGTACTTTTCTAAACAGGCCTTGCTCAGCTCAGGGTAACAAAGGCAGGCTTTTCTATTGCTCTTTGGATAGAGCTTGCTTGGTGCTAACAAAGTTGCTGACCTCCCATAAATATTTAGTATTTAAATGAGATATTAATTCCTTTAAGAAAAAATGGTGCCCACAAAAACAAATCAGAACAGTACCAAGACACCAAGTGTTAAGGAGGGCCAAATCCTAAACAGAAGAAGCAATTTACCCCTCTCTTTACTTAAGGACAAAGGTAATAATATTCTTTTTGCAGGGACTGGCAAATGCTTGCCCTACAACTTTACCACTGCTCTTCTGAGTTGGAGGGCTGGTCCAAGGGTTGAGAGAACAGCCTTGCTTGCTGCCTTCTGAGTATGTAGGTAGCAGTCTCTGAAGATAGTCATGTAGCACAGTACAGCTACTTTGAATTTTAGCCCCAGAGTTCCTTAAATATAAAATTCAGCATTGCTTTTCAAAACAAAACCTATTCAAGGAATGAAATTATTTTAAGCTGTTTTCTAGATTTTATCTTCACTTATCCTTTGGGACTGGTGGTCTGACTTTGTTCCATAGCACCTGGAGGGGCGGAAGGCGCTGCTGTGCTGAGGCTGTTTCCGGTGTTGTAGATGCTGTCTGGTTAAGCAGCACGACTGACAGACGTGAGCTCTCGTGAGCTCACAAGGCACTTTGCTTCAAGGGAGGCATTAATAAGGGCTTCTGCTTGTTTTTGCTGCTGTTCCTTTTGTGGTCTGACTAGTCAGACTGCCACAGATTTTCACCAGCCTTTTAAGAACTTACTGATGCCTTTAGTGTTTGATTGGAATTGGCCAGATCTCTTAGAGTAGGAGAGAGGAAGCACAGAAGCAGTATGCTCATTTACTCCCTCTTCTATTTTTGGTAGTCACAGGTGCCCTAACATTTCTCACATCATTTACTTCTATTCCTGATTACATTGAGCAGCTTAATTGGAAAAATAATTTGTTTGATTGAAGAAATTATACAAGTGACTCAAATAATGTATCTGGCAACTCTGCTAGGAAGAACAGAGAAAATGAGATCAAACTGAAATATTTTATAGTAGTATTTATTACTCTGGAATATAGCACTGACAAAGCAAGTCTAGTCTTTCAGACTTTGCACCTACCTTATTTGACCAGTTGTTAAAACTGAAACAAGTTTGTAGATTTTAATTTTCCCAGTGCACTCTTGACTGTTTTGCTACCTTCACTTTGTAATTGAATCTCTTCTAATCATTGAGGCTCTGCCTCAAATAAGCATATCAGCCTGAACTCAAATTTTATTATTAAAGCCGGGGTTTAATGTTAATAAACACATTCTTAAATGCTGATTTGAACTGTGGACTAATGTCAGCAGGAGAAATTGCTTTATTTTCTGTCAGGTTGGACTTGAATGTACTATTGACAGTTGTACTTTTATTTGCAGATATTTCTCAGTATTGAGTTATGGTTCTTATATTGTTCATCTTTTTATTGGGACCTTAAGGATGATATTCACTTCACTGCTGAAATGATGCTTCATGCATCATTTAAGCCACTACACTTAATGGGATAAATGGGCAGTGGAAAGGTTTGTGCATTGGAGTGAATATACCCACAAAGAAAATGGTTTGTGTGTTTTTATTGGTTCTAAGGACTAAAGAAACTTTTGTTCTATTTCAAAACCATGTCACAGGTAAAATTTCTGTATAACTGCTGCTAACAGGCCATAAAAATCAAGAAGATGTTTAATAAAATGAGTTTAAATTTGGCATTGTATGTATTCATACACAAACACATTTATGCACATTCACAGAGGCACACTGAATGATGACAGTGTTACAAGTAAAGATTACTTGGGGAAGTCAAAATTAAATTTTAAATTAATTATTTTAAATAAGTATCAAAGTGTTGAACAAAACATCCAGCACATTATTGTTGCACTACACATTTCAGACTGATCTAAGACCTGCAGAATAAATGTGGTTTGTTGCAATATCTTAGTGGCTGCTAATTTTTGTTGTTCCTGTGCCGTGTTGAGAACTGGTAAAGTGTAATTTTCAGAGAACTGTAATTGAATAAATGCTGTTTCTCAGAACTAGGTGATGGATTTTTTCAGAAAAAAAAAAGCAGTAAGAATGTTTAAAAAAATAATCTGTGTCTGCCCATATGAAAGCTCTTGAATAATGTGGTAAGAGCTTACTTTTCCATCTGCAAAATGAAGTTAAATGGGAGACTGGTATTTTATGTATGAGCCTATAACAGTTAGAAGACTAAGATTAATATCTTAATAAATCTTAGTAAATCTCAGGTTCATCATTGCCTTGTTAAACTTCTATAATCATGATAGGTAGGTGCAAATTTGACATGTAGCCATTGTTTTTGTTGTTAACGTAATGCCTGTGTTCTGTGTGTGTGTTTTTTCACATTTATTAGGATGGGTGAGGGAAGCAAGTGAAAACCCAACAAGAAATATGAACTAGATTCTTCATTTTCTTTTTCTTTACTGAGCTGGATATTGTCTGCTATTTTAGAGTTTTTCTTCAAAACAGATCTCTTTCTGAGGTACTATTTTGGGATGCCAGTTCAAAAGACAGTTTGACTAATAGGTTTTGTGCCTCAGCAGAGACTGCCTCAATGTGGGATCAGTTTCACCAGCTGGGATCTACAGAGTGTATTCATGCTTTACTGTGTTACTGGGGTTGAGATGCAATTTTTGCATTAAAAGGTTTTGCAAATGTTATCCGAGAATCTGTCCAGTGGGGAAAGGATATCCCCAAAGATTTCTTCAGTTAATGGGGAAGGCTTGGCCATATCACTGATTTTTGTTTCTTCCTTGGGAAGAGCTCTGGGCTGTTCTGCCTAAGGCGAGTTGTTAGGGTGCCTCCAGCTGTGCCTGCCAGAGGCACCCCTGAGGTGCCTCTCGCTGTCATGTATTGGGGTAGTTTTAGACTGCTCTGGAGATACAGGGTTCATCTGAGAGTAAAAGTTACAGGAGTTTTATCTCACTGCAATGATTTTTTTTCTCCCCTGATGCAGTGCTGACACAGTTTGTGTTCCTATGAGTGCTGCCAGGTTTCCACCCTCTCCAAAGTTCAAATTCCAGATTAAGAAGTCTAAGGAAAAATTTACATGCTCTGCTGGGGATGGGGTTGATACCTGCAGGAGTAAGGAAGTAAGAGATGCATCTCTCACTGGCTATGACACTTTGTTATAGGCTACCCTGTTATGTCACCTCTCTGATTTTTATATCCTGCTTTCCAGTGCAGTCTGTTTCATTGGGAGAATCAGCTATCAGACTTTACTTGAATTTGAACTAGAACAGCTTCAGTTCTGCTGGAGTCCAAATGGAAACAAACAAACAAAAAAGTACTGACTTGAGTCTCTGTTTATGGAATGCTCTAAAATATTTTGATTTGGGCTACTTAAGAGAAATTTTTGTATTCAGTAAGTTACATTGGGACTGAACTGTATAGAAACAGACTACCCTGATAGATGGATTGAGTGTATTCCAAGAGGAATTGTTTGCAAGAATATGTACTATCTTGCAAAACTGAGAAAGATGTGGCAAGATTGCCTGGGAAGAGTAAGGATTCTCCAATACAGTATTCCTGCTTCTGAACTGCTGGAGAGATTCTCTGTGCTGTTAAAAAAGGATGTATTTGTCAAACTCACTGTTTCTTGAGATTAGACTGTTCTATGTAGAAAGGCAGAAAACCTTGCAAAATTTTTTCAGTGATTCACCGTCAGTTTGGAGATTATACTGCTTTACTTGTGGCTCTGCTGAAAATGGGATCCATCTGCAACTCAGTTAAGGGGAAAACCAATCCTGCTCTTTTTTTTTTAGTTCTTACCACTGCTGCAACTTAATGGTTTAGTTATTGTCTTTGCAGAAATTTCTTTGAGAATATTCCTCTTATGCTTTGCCATTCATTTTTTGCTACAAATCCATTATGATCTGTTGTACTGATGAGGAAGGAGGATGTGGATGTTAATGCCAAACAGACAACTGTATCTTCCTGCTTACCTGTACTTTCATGCAGTTCAGAATTTTGCTTAGTCTACCTGACCTCACTTGAGCTCTGCCTCCTTTTGCTCTAGACCCTGTTCTGCATCTTAGACTCTGGAATATCCTAATCTTTAAGGTGTCTTATATACACTCTCCCACTCTGGTCTAATGTATGGTTCAAACTCTCTGGTTAGATCCCATGGCATCTCTGAATATCATTTTGCCTCTGTTTGCAGATAGTATGTGCATTACAGTCAAGATCATCATGTCAAGGTTGCCTTAACCTTTTTTTTAAGTTCTGTTAGAACTGTTCTCAGTGCCACCATAAAGAAATGGATTTCGCTGAAGTAACTGAGAGAGAGAGAAAGAGATTCAGATGTTGGCTAATGGGTATTCCAAAGTTCTGTGACCCATTCCTGTAAATGCCTCTGAAAATCTTCTACATTTGCATTCCTCAGCCAATCAGAAGGCAAACTAAAGCAAATGTACTCTCTTTGCCTTTTTAAATTATTTCAGTTCAGTTCCTTAATGATCCTATAATAATTGCTTGTGCCTGGTAATAACACAGTTTCTTGCAAGTTATACCTTTGGCTACATAAAGTGTTTTCTTTCAGAATTTAATTAACATTGGTTTGTCCAGTAATGCAGCCAGTTTAAGAACTAATAGGTTAAGGTTTACTTTATGTATGAGTTTTATTACATTGCTTTCTCCCCATCCACATTTAAAATATGTTTCATTTAAAAGCAAATAATTTCTTTGTATTTGACTATATTGGCTTTATATATCTATTTAAATTACAGCATGATTGAAATTTCATTTCTTCAAAGAGATTGTAGCCATTAGCCTTTAGTTTATTGTGTCCAGCACTTACATTTGCTTTCAGATTGCCTCTTTTTCCCACTGTTTACTCATTCATCCTACATATTGGGACTGTTAAAGCTCATTAGATGATAAATATTTTAAACTGCATATGATAATTCTGTGGTCTTCCCAGGCTGTTACAGGTAGAACATTTTTCATGTGAGAATCCTTATAGAGACCAGAGGAAATCAGGTTTCGTGAGAGATAACAGAACTTTGATGTAGGAGTATGTGTCTTTGAGTCTTGGTTAAATCACTGAGTAGAACAAGAGTACACTTTGTCCATAATGTGGAGACAGTAGGATTGGTTCCCTTTTGCCACTTCTTGATTTCATATAGTGCAGTTTGGTCAGGTAAATGAGTTTTCAAAATACTTGCATAGGATCTGTTCTAAGAACTAGAAAACAGAAAACCAGATATGAAACATCTCTAAAATAGCAATAAATATAACCATTACTTTCAGAAAGTTTCCGGGTTTACTCAATAAAAAGCAAATGCATTTTCACTGTTTTCTTCCTTCCAGATTTTAGAGAAAAGTTCTCACTAGCTTGAACTTTCTATGAATTTTCAGTATTAGTAACCAAGTCTAATTTAGAAAGTGTATTTTTCAAAACATAAATCTTGATACAAAAAAGGTACTAGAGGTAATTTTTTAAAGTGACCTTGTATAAAGGTTTGCTTTCTTTTATGCTAGCATAGCAGCATTAACTTGTTTAGTTCTCTCTGAATAGTATTTCTGGGATAAATGCATATCTTGTGATGATTATTGATCTTTTTTTAATGTGAGTTATGAAAAAAACTCAAACATTTTCCTGAGACTTGCACTCCTGAGCTATATCAAAAGCATATCTTATTAGTAAGTAAGTTTTCGTATAGTTTGTGGGTTTATTGTCACTCTGGACTTTTTGAGCGAGACTAATGAAGTCTATAGCCAAATAGATAGTTATCTTTTTGTGGAACTAACCTAATTTATTTTTTTTAATATATTCTGAAATGAGCAGCCATGTTTTAAATGGACAGTGTTTTGTCCAGATTTTTGTGCAGATTTTCATTAACTATAACAGTGTTGAAATCTCATTTTGAATGTTTACCTTAAATCCTCACAGATACTGGAGGTTTGATGTGATTTGGTTTTTTTGGCAGAGCAAGCATGTCATACAGCCAGATATTGGATCTCTGGTAGACATAACCTGGTATGTTAAAAAGTGTGTAACAAACCCAAAAATGTTAAATCATGCCATGTGTTACCTGTTGGTAACCTTTTTTGATGATGCTCTTACATCACTTTGGTTTTCATGCTAAAGCTTTCATTTTACTTAAAAAGTGATTCAAAGATATTTTACAAATCAACTAACATTATGCATTCAAGTTGTACTTTCAAATTTTTGTTTGGGCTTTTTAAGCAGGTACAGCAATCATTTTTTTCCTGATTGCACTGAGCAAAAGTAATGAATAGATAAGAAATGTTGTTGTATATACCTTATTTCACCTTAACACCTTCATTTTCAAAACCTTTAATTTTTTTTCTGGTGCGCTCATGCTCCTTGTTATTACAAAGAGAATCTTTATTCTGGCCTGTTCTCAGCTGTCCGGAGATGAAAAATAAGTAGTAAAATGAAAGACAAGCCTGTTGCTTCCAAAAGTACAGTATGGTGTATACTGCCTCTTTTTATAAATGTTTTCAGCTTTAGCTCTTGATATTCACTTTTCTATTCCCTAATGTGTCATTAGTGAGATGAACACATAAAAGTGGATCCTTCCCTGATGGCCTTACAGGACCTTATTATAAAATTGTAAACTCACCATTCAAGTTATCTCTTTGCAATTAATGAACTGTGAAAAGAAATTGCACAGTGAAAGAATGTAGCTGTATTTATGATTAGGTCTTAAACAGAAGGCCAGTTTATTTGCTACTTGGATTTAAAAAATTACTTACTTTCTCTCACTATATTTTTATTATCAAGATGATAAAATGTCTAGTAGGCCAACAGGAGTAAAAATTCTGAATGCAAGCAAAATTATATAGGCTTTATTCTGAGTGAAAAAATGTCTCATGAACATTGCTATTTATATATTCCATTTTCAGACAATAACTGTAATTTATGAAGAAGCTAGAGTTCACATCACCATCTGCTTTCAGTAACAACTTTTGAACTAATTTGTAGACTAGAAACTGGTTTTTTTTTCCCTGAGTCAGAACTTTTTGCCATGGATTTCTAGAAACAAACTGGATTTATATGTTAAAAGTATTTTTCAATTTGTTTCACAATCCGTTAACTCAACTTAATGGATAATTAACTGAACCATGAGTAAGCTTTCCCATGAAGGCTGACACCTCCCCCATTCAGCATACCAGACATTTTACACAATTGAAGAAAGAGACATGTTGCCACTTTTTATGTTCCTTTTTAAGACCAAATGCTTGTTCTTGTGTTCCCTGATATTTGTTTCCACTTTATTTTAAGTTGTGGAGCACCAATTTCCAGTGGAAGAGAAGTATTTCTCATCAGTTTATTTGGTGTTGCCCTAAACATTTACAGGTGAAGGAGGTTTGTTGCTTAAAGAGGGTTCAGAGTAAGGTGATCGATCAGCTGGTTTGACAGCAATAAAAGTTCCCCAGGAAGCTGCATCTGCATCTGCAAGAAACAAGTAAGATCATCTCACTCTGATCTACAATTTGATTCAGGCCCCCAAAGGCTAATGTCCAGCACATTAGGCATGGTATAATTGAACTGTTGAGAAGCAAAATATTAATGAACTGCCTTCCCTTTGGAAGTAATCTGGGTTTCTCATTACTAGCGCTGCCAGCATTCTTGTTCTTAGTGTCTAATCGACACTTAATGACTCTCTCTTGGTGTCTCTAATTTTCCATAATTAATGTGCATGTAAAATGAATCTTGTAAATAATGTGTGCTTATATACCACATGCTGAATAATGTAAGCAAGCTATTATAGATTGCTTATTTTTGCCCCTTGTGGTCTCTGGATCTCACAACTTTGCATTAACTTGAAGCTGTGAGGGAAAAATCTACCAGGCATCTCACCTCATTGAAGCATAAAACACAAAACCAATGAAAATATTCTACAGAGAAAAGAGAATCAAGTAGGTTCTTTTTGTTTTTTTTTTTGTTTGTTTTTCCACACTAAACCATTTAGGTGAAAAATAGATTGCAAGATTTTCAACTGCTATGTATTAGACTGTTTTACAAATATACATCTCAAAACTGATTATGTTCTTAATATCTAAATGTTTTGCAGATGGTCTTTGTGACTGCTTACCACGACAGAAGTTGTCCACACTTGTAATATCTAGTGAAATTATGAAGTACAAACATTAAGTTTTATAGCTTGTTCACATTATATTGAGGGACTCTACCAAGTGGAATTTTTATTTTTCCAATTTTAAGTATGAGCTGATTTTCCAGAAAACTAAATATCAGGTTCACTAGGCAGAGATTTGATTTAGATTAGAGAATCAAAAATTTCCTTTTATTTTTTATAATCTCTTGTGCCAGTCTCTACTCTGCAGTGCAGAATGCTGGCTTAGTATTATTGTATTTGATAACTGTGATTAAAGAAATAAAGATTTTATCACTTTATTATTTTACTGCTGTTATTTTGTATTTAATCCTGCTTCCCTTGTAAGCTTCAGTGAGTTTAAAGAATTTTCAGTGAGACAGGTCAGGGAGTCTCAGCCCTCACAGAAAATAGATACCATAAGTGTCATCTTTTAACGGTTATGTTTTTAATAAGCTCTTTTCCAGCTGCTGCTTAGAATATACAGTCTGCTTCATGGAAATCAAATAGAGTTTTCATTTTTTGTGATTGAAGTTAGAAAGGGCTTGCTCATCAGAATTCTGTACCAGTTCTCTTTTTTCATCTCTTCATTTATCACCTGCCCCTGGAAATTACATGAAGGTTGAATCTAGGTCCATGCAGCAATCTGGCAGCTAGGATGTCTTATTTTGATACATTTTTCCATACAGATTCAAATTAAAATGAATATTAAAGTAGAAAATAACTTAAATAAGTATGAATTCAGCTTAATTGGAGGAAACCTTATGGGGTCCTGACTACAACAAAGCTGTCTGCAAGTGTAAATAAATGGCAGTCCACTACTGAATATCTGCTATAAACTTGAAGAAAATGGTTGTTTAGCAGACTGGGGACACATACACTTTTGTGCTTGTACGTGTACATTTTGAATGAAAATATTTAGCCATGCACTTCTCTTTGCAGTTCATCTTTTTTTTTTCTCTAATGCTATTGTCTGTTCTGCTGCTGTGAGTTGTTATGCATGTGTATATTCAATATATTTTGAGGCTGCTGTCGTTGCCTTTTGGTTGAGCTGATAGCAGGTGTGCTGTTGAAGCCAAGTGGATTGCATTGTCCAGGAATGCCAACTTGACCTTTGCTACTCTGGCTCCATTTTTCCCTTTCTTCAGGCTCCTCCTACCCATGCTTCCTAGAATTGTGGGGAGAGCTTCCTTCAGTCCCACTGGCACATTTCTAGTGCCAGATTAAATTAGGACCTCTCTGCTCTACACACACTGAGAAATGGTCATTCACACACCTCAGTTACCAAAACATTGGTGGGAGCATTATGGGTGTCAAACACAAAAAAATAGTGATGTTTTTAAAGCAGCAGTGCAGAGATGAGAGACAAGTGCCTTCGCTTTATAGATTCTTGAAGCTCTTCACCAGAAAATGAGTCAAGAATGCAACTGATGTTTTTCATGCCGCAGAGATTTTTGTTGATTTGTGGGTGACAGCGAGATACAAAATAAAGGTTTACCATCATTAATGCAGTAGTGGAGAGGAGCTAAATATCTTACCTGAAACAGCACAACCCCCACACAGATTCCCCTGTCTGTAAAAAGCAGTGGTTGTTTACAAAACATTGTTTCTCAGTTCTCCAGGAGTGTTAAGTCCTGTCTTAAAGTATTATAGAAGAACAATTAATCAGTAGTCAGTAGTTGAACACAGCATTATTTCAGTAGTCTTTGAATTACAAATTAAATTATAAATTATTTAAAGTTTAATGAAAAAAATTTAAGTAATTTGCTAAAAATTTGCATTTTCAAGCTATTTTCTTCAAATATTTTAATTGGCACAGATCAAACCTTTAATCTAAATGGAAGTCCAGTATCAGCATCATGTACCAAAGTGAAATCACATTTTTAAAATAGAAATAAGGGTTAAATTCAAGTTCAACAAAACAACCAATTTGTATCTTCACTTACAGAAAATTACTAGCATCCTATTAAAATCAGGTTAAAGGAAAAATGGAATGGAATTCCTAGATAAACCTATTTTCTTAATCCCTGCAGTGTAATTTGGAGACCTGGTGGTAAGTATTTGAAGATGGAATGTCGATGCAATTTTTTTACTTTATTATAGTTGCTTTACAGCCCATTCACCTCTCGTGGTGCCTTGCTGTGACCTAATGTGAGTGAGGTCTGAATGTGGAGCAATCTAGATAGAAAAGGCCACTTCAGCAGGGAAAAAATAATGACTTGGCTTTTGGAAGGCATTACAGTGGAGGGCTGCAGCTGATGCATGCTCCTCTGTGCTGCTTATCTGATGTATATTTTCTACTTTGTCTGCAAATTCATAACCTCAAAGAAAGGCTTATGGAAAGTTACAAAAGGCTGTTTCCACTGAATGAAGTTACTGCCAGGAATCTATTTTATGGTGAAGGGCTATTTTAAAACATATTTTCTCAACAGAGAGTTCAGGATAATTGAGTCACTTGGAAACTTAAGCTTTCAAAAAATTCCTTTCTTTTATGCTGAATGTCCTGATCTTACCTTCAGCCAAGAAAGATCATCTGGACTTGGAATACTGGCAATCTGCTCCTGTACAGCAGAAGATTATTTCCTAGATTTCTCTGCTCTTATTTAAATAATAACAGATGCAGACAAGTGGAGGTCATCCACTGCTAATATGAGCAATGTAGAATTTATCCGTTTTCCATAGCTAATATGGACACTAAACAGAGTTAGTATTTTCTTTTTCTGTTTGTTTTTTTTGTTTGTTTGTTTGTTTTTTTTTTTCCTTTGATACTGCACCACTGTTACAAGGAAATACCTTTCCCCGCTACTTAATTTCTCCACCACAAAATGGATGGTTAATGGACAAGATGATTCTGCCAGGTTTTGAACTGGAGGCGATTCAGCTATTACAAAACTAAATAATATTATCCTACTCCATTCCCCCTTGACAAAATCAGTAAGTACAGTAAGTATAAAACCAGTGTAATACTCTAATATTAAAATTGATAGCACAGATGTTTAAAATACTTTGGAAAAAATATGCCTAGACATTATTTATAGTAACCACCTGTTGCTTCACATGTAGTCTCATCGTTTCACATGCGTTAGGTATATAATCCTGAAGCGCAGAGAAGGTCTGTAAACCACCAGAGAAAGTGGTGTATAAAATATTTTGAGGCAATTATAGTGCAAATTTCCAGCTGCAGATTGTAATATGCATTCAGGCTATGGTCATATTTAATACATCACAGGCATGAAATTTGTGTTTTGCTAAGTCTTACATGCAAAGAGGTTTTCATCTAGTTTTACTTTATAAATAATGAATGAAGGTGAGATAATGATGTCCTACCATGATTAGGTGTGCTGGCAAGGGTGACTCATCAATCCTAGCTCACCCCTGTGGAAAATAGCTTCTTGGATAACTTCACAGTCAAAGAGAAACATTACACTATGTACAGTATTTCAGCACACTTCCAATTCAATGTTACTTTCAATTCAAATTAGAAAATGAGAACTTTTTTGGCAAATGAACAGTTTTTCCTTATTAGTGCTGAGTGGAAAAGAGGAAAAACAGCTATTGACAAGTGAAGATACATATCCCACCATATGGATTCTAACACTTTAATTATATTGTTCTCTTTCTTTTTATGGCAACTTTTAGTGATAATAATTTTTCAACTAATTAAAGACCAGCTGCTACTTAGCAAGCTAGGCACCCAATTAGGAATCCAAAACCTGGTAAACAACCTTTACTGCCAGACAGCTAGTTGAATCACCTCCTGTCATGGGCATGGAAGTCTTTTTGTAGTTTTATAAATGCACAATTTGATTGTATTGACTGACTCTGCTGAATGCTCTTCCTTGAGACTAGCAAAAGAATCCAAAATCATGTTCACTTTTTTTTCAGGACAGCCTGCAATACTATGTGGTTTTCTATTTTTTTTTAATGTTTGCTAAAAATTAAAAACATTTTTTTTTTTTGAAAAAGGTTTACTGAGCAGAAAACCAGATATATTTCCTGGATGCAGACAGCAGTTTGCCTGCAGCAGTTTCCAGCTACTTAATGGTATTAGAGAAATTATTTCAGATTGAAGTCTAGTTTTTCCATGTAGTGTACTGTCCATTATGAATGCAGCCCATGTTTTTCCTGCCTAGTGCTGTGGAGTTAAGAAAATAATCCAATATATATATATATATATATATATATGTGTGTATATATATATAAAATCCATATATATATATATATATATATATATATATATGGATTTTGACTTTGTTTATAAAATATTATCACTCTAAAACTCTTTAGTACCAGCAGTCATGGAAAAGAAGTCTTTGAAAATTGTCCTGACTTTCTTCACTAATCACTCTGATATATATGTTTACTTCTGAACTGAGTGGCAGAGACAATGGGAAAAGGGAAGGAATTCTGCAGATGACAGAACATGAATGTAAGTTGAGGTGCACAGCTTTGGAAAAATATGAGATGAGTCATATGGAAATTGAATGATTCATATGTATTCCAGCAAACCGTCTTTGGTGTTGTAATAGGGATAATAAACTTCAATTTTATATACACTCTTGCTCAAAAAGACAAAAATATTAGCATATATCAACATATGAAGATGTTGGAGAGAATAAGGTAACAGCTACAAAATGCAGTTGTGAACTTTTCCACTAAGCTAATACTTACTTAGCTAGCATTGAGGAAAAAATCTTCATTAACAGACCTAAAAGGAATTTTAAAAGTATGAGAGAAAAAAAATGGAGAAGTCTTGGCTTAGTAGGTTAAAAAGAAAAGGAAAGAATTTCTAAAGGAACAATAAATTTTTTTTTGTAAACTTGATATGTGAAGATTTATATTTCCTAGTTTTGGTGATGAGAAATCAGTCATGTTTACACAGCAGACTGACAGCTTCAGATGAGAGTTTCCCACACAAATGGTAGCCAGTTCCTGTGGCAGCTGATGCTTTATTGCCTTTGGAGGTCTGTCAGCACAGAAGGTAAACTTCACAGAATGAAAAGTAGATCTTTCAATAGAAATACAACACAGTAAACCTTGAAATTACAAAAGGAAGAAAAATTCTCAAAACAGCACAATAACTTTGTCAGAAGGAATGGACTCCAATGAAGATATTAGAAGAAATAGATGCTTTATGAACTATGCGAACTTTTTTTTTTTTTTTCCAAAAGTGAGAGAATTGAGTTACTTTGGAGAAAAACATAGATACTCTTTTGAGGTTTTACTGGAAAATGTATTTTCCAGCATCGAGATTAAGAAATGTCACAGATTTTCAGTCTCCAGCATGAGATCAGGCTCTGGTTGTCAGCTAAATGCCTTTCTTGCGCTCTACATTCTGACTCTGCTCAAGAAGAATCAAGATCATCTGCTGTAACATTTTCTCTCTGTTCCTCCCACATGTAAATGGCTAATTTTACATGGCTCTGCCCATCTCTTCTGCTAGTCTTGATCAAAGTGACAGAATTGCAAGCAGAATGACTCCATTTGTCCTTCCCAGAATCAGCCTGGAACCAAGGAGACTCTTTTGCTACCTACAAGAATTAGTTTATCAGCACCCTGCAACAACCAGTTCCCTACTCTCTTCACTAGTTGAGATGTTAAGGATTTTAGCCTATAGCTCTGCTGAAAGCTCAAGGTTTTGTTATGCTGCTAAGCCTTTTTTAAAACCTCATCCCATAACAACGGACTGAAGGAAAACAAAAAAGACAAAACACACACATGCAAAAGTGGTAGAAAAGTGATATTGGAATTGTATTTTTCTCTTTGTGGATGAAGTTGTTTTCATGGATCTGGGACAGCAGACATGGTGATATTAACAGTGGAGTACACTTCAAGCAACACACTAACTTCGTGAATTTGCACCGAAAATTAGCTAGTAAACAAATTTCTCTTATTTAGGATTAGATTAAAACTGAAATCAAGGTATAGCCATCAGAGCTGGGTTGAAGCTTCTCAAATATGTTTTGAACAGCTTTCCTTTCTGAACTTCTTTTGCAAATTACTTTCCTTTAACCCAAATAAAAGTATTCTGAGCTTTTGTCAGACATTCATAGTATTAATGTTTCTGAGTATTGTGAGTGCTGAGCAGCTCTTCTGCAAAGTTAAATAAGTTGGCTGTTTCCCAGTATTTTTTGTGAATAATTGATGAGTCTAGTGTACTTTATGGATTGTCTACTTGTTATATTTAATTTTGTCCCTTTTTATTCTGTTAAACCCAATGAAAATAAATTTAAAACTGTACCAAACTAGTATGGTTTTACTTTGTATAGGTTGTAAAAAGAACATCTCAGCATTAGATGTTTCAGTGTAGTGTTGACTTACTTGATTTGAATTAGAATTTGGTTATCTTCTCCCATCTATTCCAATTGACCATATATTATAATCTGATCAGTGAGACCTGTCTCTATTAAAATTATTGTGCAAATGAAACCATATGCTGAAATCAATAATATGGATTTTATTTTAAGTTATTTTCAGTCATCACCTTTATACAATCCAGGTTCCAAGGATCCACAGAGTGGTTGCAGATATTTGGGGTAGTTTATACACATGGTACCACAAATTATTTGTTATAATTTCAAGTTGCATGTGCATAAGCAGTTACTTCCTTTTCTATGGTTTGCCACAGTGGAGATTTTTGTCCAGATGCAGTAACCAGGATGTTTTAACCAGAACTTAGCTCTGCTAGGCCTGGAATTAGCACCTTCCTCATTCTTATTTCAAGTACTCACTGTGGTGGCTTAATTATGGCGAGTTACTTCTCTGGCTTTGATAGTGTTTTGAGACAGACAACCATGCTCTGTAAGTTTTTTCACCTTATCACATTGGGACTACACAGTTATTTGCTTTTTTACACTCAGTGTTTAACTTTGAAACTTTATCTATAAGTAGCCTTTTTATTTAGAAGTGGATTATTTTTTTTTTTAAGAATTCTTTTCATTGTGGCTTTGCCCAGAAATTTGTCTTAGTGTTCTGGAATATGCAGAAGTGCATGGCATGGAGGTGGGGGTGATGATGGTGGCAGAAAAATCAATAATGATGTATATTGAAAGGCGAATTCAGCAGTAGAGTAATGCTACAGTTGCTCTCTAGTAGGAGGAGTGCTCTTCAAGTCAAATGCAGCAATTTTGCTATTCCTAAACCAGTTAAATCTTAGGGATTTTTAAATACCTCAGCACAGGGCTGTGGAACTGGAAGGGGCCTGCTGCAACGGTATCCAGCCTCCTGAAATTACTTGAGCAAAAACCCTACAAAACAAAACCCCAAATCCAAAACAGAATCTTCATCTTCCCTGACACTCACAACAGAGGTCCCACACTGGCCACACTAAATGATAAAGCAAAGGCTAGTGCTGCTTAACCTAAAGTAGCAAAGTACACAATAATGGGAACAGGGAAGAGAAAGAAAATGAAATGGGTTACCAAGGGATCACATGCTGAGCTGACTGTGGGAGGTATAGTGTGCCACGTTTGGCCAAGACAGATTTTAAAATCCTTTTTTTTTCTGAGAGAGAGGAAAAAAAGAACAGACTAAAATTTTAAATTATCAAGAAATTTCAGTAATGACCAAGAAATTCTAAAGTCCCCAGCATAACCATGCATTGTGACCAGTCTTCAGATATAGGCAATCTCTAGTGTTACATAAGAAGTTTTTTCTTGAAGGAGAGCAAGAAAATGAGGGGAATCCTCCTGCAATGCAATCAGCTAGCTTCTGGCATTACACAGAAAAGAGATTAATCCTCATGCTGCAAAAATAAATGAGACAGCACAGCTTTCCTCGGGTGATTTCAGCCTTCCTCCATTATTTGAGAAATGAATGTACAGGAATTTACATCTGTGGGCTGATTAGTGTGGGAACAGGGGTTTGAGGTCACACTGCAAGTACAGCTTGCACAGCTTTGGTTTTGTTTTCATGGATCTGACAGAAGTCATTATACAAATTATAGGAACTGTATTTCATTGATGGAATAGAAGAAAATAATGCATTACAGTATTTGTCCAGAGATTAGCAATAATTTCCTATTCAATGTCTTTTTATTTTTCTTTTCTGTAGGTAGCAAGTAACATTGGGATACTTTTCTTTTTACTTCTTTTTAAAATTTATTATTAATTTGATTTTTTAAATGGCTATAAGAAGATAGAAGGTCTGCTCACCCAGGCTGGGAATGAAGAGGCTGCAGTTTTATTTGGGGGGCCAAATGCTAATTATTCACCAACGTTGTTAATATTTTCTTTGTTCTTTTACACAGATCTTGATAAATACACAGGCACCTTTGTGTCTTGCTTTTCCAGAAGAGAGTTGGGACTATCAGCCTGCAGCAGGTAAGGAAGACAGCCTGTGCAAGATTGTGGAACACTGAAACTGTGTTACCAGTGCTTGATTTTTTTCTTGAAGATAGCAGGATATGAGATTGAATTTTGACTCTCAGAGGGAATATTTAAAAATATCAGTTATTTTAATGCCCACTCTTTTGACTAACTGAATGCTTCACTAGGAAATGTCTTGTTAGGCACTCCTTCTGGAAGGATGCCTTAACCTGAGCTGCAGTTTGTTTATAACAGCTCTGGCTGATAAGCTTCCTCTCTTTCTACCAGAATTCTGAAGAGTGCTTGAAAAATGTACAATATTGTTTCTTTGTTCAAGCAAAACTGCTATTATTATTTTCAGGATTTAAATATCTTCACATATTTTGGGCATCTTAGTTTGGATGATATAGTTTTCCTTTTTACTGTATTTCAATAGGAACAAAGCCAAGTCAGGATTCACCATTGTAAGGTGCATGTCCAAGAATTAGAATAGCCTGCAGGTGATTTAAGGTAAAAGAACAGAATAAAAGAATCATTTATATATGGAAATTCAAGGACAGTTCTTGAATATCTTTGTAGTTTTTATATTGTCACTTTATTATCATCACTTATGTTATTTTTCCACAGGATGAAAACACATTTAATTTCTTTATGGTAACAGACAATCTACTACTCTTCCTTCTTTTTTAATAAAATGGAAAATATTATTTTTATTTTTGAAGAAAGTTTTCCAGTTTCACTTTTTGTAAAAATGCAATAGCAATAACAACAATACCTCTAAAGGCTGTTAAATGTTTGGGAAAAGGAAAGAAGCATGGTCTACAAAGAAAATTGTTTTCTTGTTGCAAAGTATGTCCATTTCAGAAAAATTAAAGTGAATGAACTTCTAACTTAAGGTTTGGTAGAACTTCAAGATTTGCACTTTATAGGAATATTTTATCATGTATTTCTCCATTCTGAGGTCATAAACTCTCTGCATTTTGATAGAAGGATAGAATAAAGGTGTTACAGGAATGGGTTCCTGGAATTCAAAAAGAGGTAGCAACGCATTAGTCATTCTTCTTCCATATATGAGAAGTGCTAGAAGTTCACACCTGGTGTAGAGCAATCAAACCACACAAAGAAATTACTGAACAATAAAAGAATTCTTCTGCTTTGACATGTATTAGGAGCAATTATCTCTTTATAGTTGCTCATTTAACATATGCAAGTGACAAGTGTTTAGTACATCTGTTCAGCTGACAAAAGAACTTTACATTTCAGAACTTCTGACTTGTCTCTACAAGACAGATGAATTAGAAATAAAAATTCCTTCTGAAGCCACCACTGTAGAATGTGTGTATCATATATCTGGCAGGTAAACCCAAAGAAACTTCCTTCTTTTATTAACTAAATCCACAGGAGACAGCAGGGTCTGAAAGATGTATGACCTTTGAATGTTGCTGCAGTACAGGAACTTCACCATGCTGTTGAGTGCAATACCTTCTTCACATTTTTCTTTTTTTTCCTGATATGCTATGGCACATTTAGCAGTGGAAGGGTAGATGTTGTGATCAGTGTAAGATTCTTCCAGATTTCAGGTCTTTAGAATTATATAGGAGGGTTTAATTTGGATTTTTTACAAAGTACAGTAAACAGTGTCATAGTGATTCACTTGTTTCCTTAACCATTGACACATTGGCTACTTTATAATCTGGATTTTGTGTAGTATCATAATTATGCAAAATTAACTGGTATAAAAGCTCAGAGGTAACCTGAATGTCTGATGGATCATTTCCTAAGCACTCAGATATCACCAAAAAGATTAACATGACAACCCATCAGTGAATTATAGAACACAGGATCTGGAGACAAAGGAGGAAGAATGTATTTCAGAAGCATAAAGTGATCTTTGAAACAAAATTATAGCAAAAATCTGTGGAAATAAACCTGGCATTTTTCAACTGTACTGAAAACTCTGAAATATCTCCTTGAGCTCTCCAAAGAAGCTCAGATGAGACAGAACAACTAAACAAGAATCAGGAATTTTCATCTGCTGGCTTATTCACTGTCAAATTCTATCTGCAGAAACCAACACACTTATCAGACATTAAGACAGTCTAAAAATGGCACACTGTCTAAACAAAAATGAAATCAGAGATTGAAGAAGTGATATTTTTCATTGTTGTTGTTTAAAAACCCAACCAAACAAAAACCCCAAGCCCACTAGGATCAATTAACCCCAGCAACAGAAATAAAACAAATTCCTATTTCCAGTTTTCTGACATGTGGATATTTTTCTCAAATAGCAGCACATTTATCAAATAGCAGCATTTTTTATCTCTTACTGCAATGCAGTTGTTTTTTCAATGATATGCAATAATTGCACATCTGTCTGTCCTATTGTCATGCTTGGTAGAATATGCAAGCACCATAACCTTGGTTGTGTGCATGTTGTGGTGCTGCTTGCACAAGCGCTGCATGCAGGAAAATTTCCAGAAGCTTCCTGAGCTATTTAGAGAATTATGACCCCAGTATTTTTCCTTAAAATGTTATTTTTCACTAACAATGTGTTTCTTCTGAGCTTTGTCTTTCGCTCCCTTCACTTTTTATTCTTGATTGCCACCATTTATGTGGCAATTAAAATTAATAAAAATCTTTCATTAAATGTTTTCTTGCCTATTTGTGTACTTTCCATTAAAATTTTGTCCTCTTTTGTTGCTTCTTTTCTGACTCCTTTTGAATATACATCTAAACTTCAGCCTCTTTTGTCATTTTCTTAAAAGCAAAATCTGAGACCTTTTTGCTCCTTTGTGATGATCAGTGGGGATGTCTTGCTCTATGACAGAGTTTTAAACTGTGAATTTAAGGTTTCCCTTGAGCCTTAAATCATCAGCATCAAGAAAGGCAGTACTTCACACATACCCCTATCCTTTGTGTGTGTTGTTCTTTACTGGTAGTTTTACTTTCTTTATAAAGTCTGGTGAGTTAAATTATGATCCTTACTGGAATTGCTTTCTTAGGTTTCCAAAATCATTGCTTTCAAGCCTGGTCTTGCTCTTTCCTAGCACTGAGTCTCCGTGTTGTCAGTGGGCAGTGTGAACTGGTCCTTCAAATTACAGCTTCAAAAAAATGAATACCTGTGCTGCCATGCGAGTGCATTGGTGTTTGTGGGAGGGTGGAAAGGTTGAGAATCAGTGATTTACTGCAAACTAGGAATACTTTTTGTTTTCCTGCAAGGTGTAACCTGTATATTTGTAGTGACCGATGTTGTATCAACCGTACAGACAAAACACCTGACTGAGAAAATATAGGTGTTGTCTGCATTCCTCTCAAGAAACAGTTAAATAAAAAGAATAATTTCCTTTTTTGGTACTTGCTAGTTTTCAGAGATGAGAGGCAACTGAACGCTGAATGTGCTCCTTTGGTATGAAACCCTGGTTTCCCTGAAGGTGGCTGAAGTATGCACCTTGGCCTAACCAGGGACCTCATTTTGACTTCTACTTTGTGTGTGTCCAGGAGGAGTATGGTGAGGGTAAAAAAAATGGTTTCAGTTTAATCTGTGCCACCAGGAAGTGTGCTGTATTTTCTACAGCTAGAGTAAACCACAAGTAGAAAGAAAGTGTGAAATGACTAATCAGTAGAGTAAGAATGAATGCAGGATATGTCATGGCACAAAATGAAGATACAATTTACATGAATGTGTGAAACTCTGCTGAAGCCTCTTCAATATCCACATGAAGAGTGTAGCAAAGGAGTTGGCCAACAGTACTGAATCTTGATAATGAGAAAATTAATTCAACTCAAAGTTTATTAGCACAATTATGCATTTGCAATTATTTACTCTATGTAATATGTATGCATATATATATACATATTTATATATGGATGCATACATATGTATATGCACACTGCTAAAAAAAAAGCCAACCAAACAACAACAACAACAACACAAACAAATAAACAAATCAAAACCAAGGAGAAAGCACAATCCCTTATGGTGCCAAAGCTACCTCTGTAAAGCAAAGCACATTGTTATTTTGGCATGGTGCCACGCTAGGACACCCCTCATGAAAGAATTTTAAATGAAATTCCTTATTTTGTCATTCTTAAACTTATGTTAAAGTGGCATAATATTAATCTGAGAGAAATATAGGGTGTTTTTAATCTCCAGGTTTTGAAAGCAAGACAATTATTTTGAGCATATACACTTGCTAAGGAGATAAAAGTGCATATTGCATTGACCAAGAAAACAAAAGGAAAGAAATTTACTATCATTCTTTCAAGTGAGCAATGTGAAGACTAGAAGGAAGGACTGTACATCTCAGTATGGTGTTTCCCCCTTTTACATTGCCACAATGTGACGCTGACTTAAGATTATGATCTAATGTAATTCCCCCATCCTTTTCTATGGCATGTTTTTTTGTCGAGTCACTTTCCATTTTGGTGAGAAAGATTTTAAAATACAAGCACTATTTAATTTCAGGAGAGCAGGTCATTAACTGTCTCAAAATGCCAACACAGCTACTGAAAAGTAATAAAAAAACCTTTGTTATTTGCATTTATGACTGAGGAAGAAAAATTGGGCTGAACTGAGGTACCCATTATTCACTTCAGAGGTTGGGAAATTTAACAGATTCCCATGAGGTACTGCATGTTGTCTAAGGAGTTAAAGGAGCCTCTGAGTACGTGACTAACATGATCTGTCAGGAATGAAGTAGCTGAGAGTGATCCTGCATTGGAGAGGCACAAGGTTTTCTTTCCAGCTCCATTCTGGTGCCCTGTATGGAGATAATGCTCCTATAATGTGCCATGTATGGAGATAATGTTGCTATAATATGCCACGGCCTAAAGATGAACAGAGGACTTCAGTGGTGCTCAAATCCATGCAGCAAAAAACCAGGTGCCTATTTACTTGGACTTTTGGCTCCTTCCCATATTATTTTTAATACTGTAAAAGAATGAGGTAAAGAAAGAGTGTTGCTGAAGCAAAGTATTAGCTTTAAGTATAGAACACAAGCAAAACCAGATGCAAAATAAATAAATTGAGAAAACAAATATATTTTTTATAAAAAGTATTGTATTATTTTTCCTTTATTTAAAATTATTCCTTCAATAAATTTTACACATAATTAATGAGATAAAATTTGTAAGCATTTTTCTAGTGTTCAAAATTCCAGAGCTTCTGGCTCGCTTTCCTGGGATATCTAGGTCATATATTTTCTTTTATCTAGAATTTGAATCATATTGCTTAACTTTAAGAATCAGCATGATTTTCACGCCATCTGTGGTATGATTAATGAAATTTTCAACATAATGTTCATGGCAGAGCTTTTTTCCGTGATTATTTTATTTATGTGTAAAATTACCTGTCCTTAACTAATACTGCTGTGAACTTGATTATATGGGCCAAGAGTACCAATATAAGGAAATTTTGTATTTAATTCAATAAAAATGCATATGAAAATATTTTAGATGCTTTAAAAAGAACATAATGTTTTTTAAATAAAACTTGTTTCACTTGAAACAATTGAAATTGAATTGCAAAGAAAGTAATTTTATTGCTTTCTTGCTGATTTTTGGTCATGATCTTTTCATGTATTACCTCAAAGCAGTGAGAAAACATGATAATTTGAAATAAAGGTAATTCAGGATTTCAAAATGGGCTAACCTGCTTTTAGAAATTTTATTATTATGAGCAAGGAGAGGTTTTTTTTCATATGTCATATATTCCTGCAGAGTGGCAAAACAGAAAAGGAAATGTCAAGGTAAGCACAGGTTTATACTGAGAAACTAAAATAAACTTTCCCTGCTACTCGTTTTGCCTCCTGCTGTTCCCTTGCTCCAGCATGGGGTTCATCCCACAGGCTGCAGTCTTCCACTAACCTTTCCAATTTCCTTCCCATGGGCTTAAGTTCTTCACAGACTGCTCAAGCATGGGTCACTTCCATGAGATGCAGCCCATGTGCTCCAGTGGTGGATCCTCAGGGGCTGGAGAAGGATATCTGCTCCCCTGTGGATAGAACATCCATGTTCTCCGTGGCCTGAGGGGAATCCCTGCTCCTGTGCCTTGAGAATCTCTTGCCCTCCTTCTTCACGGACTCCAGCCAGGTGTCTACAGGGCAGTTTCTGATTCCTGTCACTCCTCTCTCTCTCAGCTGCCATTCATCTTTGCCCTTTCTCAAATGTTGGTTGAGGAACCCCACCATGGCCTGTGGTGGGTCCATTGGAACTGGCTGGAGCCAGCAGTTTCCAGCCATCCCACAGCTCCTCCTGCCAGGGCCTGGACACCAGCAGCAGGCAAGCATGGCTGAATTCACCCGGGCTGATGGACACCTGTGGTCGAGGCTGAGGTGCCACCACCAGCAAGAATGTCCTTCCTTGGAAGGAATCAGAGTGTATCCCACTGATGTTACATGCAGAAATGGCAAATCTCTATTTCTTTGATCCTCTGTGTTGAATAGGTTAACATACAGATAAGTTTATTAATAGGGTTTATTCTTGTGTAATCTCTTTTCATTGTGGCTGCTTGAATATTTAATGTTAAAATATATTAATTTTGCTGGATGGGGACCTCAATTTTTTCCCCTGTTGCTCAGTGCCGTATGATGCTAGGAGCAGCAGGAGGGCTGCCATGTCCCTCACCAGCATGATTCCTCCTGCACTTATGGTTTATTACCTGGTCAAAACTTATCTAGATGCTGAAACACCAAGTTGCAAACATGGCTGAATGCAGGTAGCCTTTGAGAAAAATTGTGGAGCCATTTTCCAACACCTGAGGTTATTCTGTTCCCACTGATTTGAGATTTTACTCAGTATTCTATTGTTTCATGATAATTTCATATTGAATGGTTTACAGGTTCAGCACAGCATTATTGGGACATGCTGAAAACTGGTGCTTCCAATTCATAATTAGAAAAAAATGGGACCTACAGTCAGAGATTTAAATAAATTATTTGGAAACTGCTGCATTGCAATGTCTGTGAAATTGCTTCCAGGCTTTTAAAAAGCAGCTTTTTCACTTGAGTTTCTGTTTGGATTTCATGCAAAGCATGTTCATTTATCTACAAATGAATCCTAATGAGGAGCCTTTCAGGTTTCATGATGTGCAAAAGATTTCTGCAGAAACTGAAGCCACTCGCATACAAATTCTTTCTTACCTTGTTTCAGTGGTGGATCCTCTGATACCAGGAATGAATTTTTCACATCTGACTCCTCAGAGCAGTTGGTAGCTTAGTAATAACATTTCAGCACCTGCAAATGCCATATTAGAAACACTCTCATGATTCCCCCGCACCCCTGCACCAGGACTCACTTGCCGCAAAAATCTCCAGGATTTTCTCTGCAGTCAATTTTACACTTTGTAACCCAATCTATCAAGAATATTCCCATTTGTATGGCAATACAGCCCTGGACTGTCTGTAAATTTTAAAGTATCTATAGGGATTAAAGTAAAATTATATTTTTGCTGTGACAGAAAATGATATTCCCAAGTGAATTTAACAAACAGAAGCATGCTTTTCAATAGCAGTGAGCATATTTATTTTGATTGTTGCTGTATTTGTACCTACTGTTGTGTTTTTGAAAAGGTTATGTGTGTTTTATTTAATGGTTCAGCGGCAATATAAAAATTAAGATGAACATAAAAATTAAGATGAAAATTACATATCTATAGATTTAATTGATATTTAAACGCAAGTTGAATCATTTGTTATTGTTTATATCAGATTTATTTCCATCATAGTCCAAGCATTTGCATGATTCTTTAATTATTTTTCATATGTTGATTCCACTTTGAGAAATTTGACTCATATTTCCTTAAATGCAAGACAAAAAATGTCTCCTGGTTTCTATCAAGTAAAACAACAAAGAGAAATGAATAAAAGATAGACAACTCAAACAAAAAACCATATTCATGAATGTCATTCCCTTTCCCTATAGACACAATCCAATAATCTAAGTGCTAAAATACTGTAACATAACTCCTAATGTAGGTATGTAATGCCTGCTAAAGAAGTTTCATGCTCTAAACAGCAGTCTCAAAACAGAATGTTGTAAAAGTATATGTCTCAAAACAACATTTTATGATGGGTTAAACTGACTTAAAAAAAAGACAAAAAAGTTTTGAGTGAGGTACAGATAAAGAATGTTTTATTCTATGCTGTTTAGGTACATATTTTCTGTATGAAAATACTTAATGAAATACTTTACAGAAAGAATTAGAATTTTAAATAGAATTCTATCATTTAAAAAGCAGAGAAATCAAGGAGCCCTAAAACATCTCCCATCTTAATGAAATTTTTCTTTTTTTTTAGTGCAAGAGAGTAATTATCTCACTACTTGTGTCATTCAGAACACACAAAGTCCACTTTAAATTTAAAATCTTTACTCAAATGCTTTTCAGTATTGAGTTATAATTACCTCTGCACTTTTGTTATTGCTGCCAGTGTTGTTTACCTTTAGGTAGAAGTTTTGAGTCCCTCTAGGATGAAGAGCAATCTGGATTATCCTCTTTTCAGGCAAAAATGAATGGTAAGTAAAATTATTTGTATCATCACTCTTCCAGACCTCAACTGAGATACCTTTGTGCTGCTTTCCTTGAGGTGCTGGAGTTACACACAGCATTAGGATTTCTGATGAACAGCTGTTTCTAACATTTTAAATTTGGCCAGTAAGAAGTACTTTTAATCAGCGTATAGCCACTTTAGATTCCAATGGCAGCATCCAAGGGTTTGCAGAATGTTGCTACAGAAAGAACCATTCCCCGTCTCCTTAGCCCAGCTGCTGCCTGTCTCAGCTTCATTCTACTTCTTTGTCAAGAGACCTCAGCAGGTTTGTGCTGCTTGCTTCTCTATTTCTGTTATGCATCTCAGGGATTTGATCCTAGAATTCTCCTGGAGATGGACTGCTGGTAGAACCCTGCACTGATTCTGGCATTCATATTATTTCAGGCATCAAATTCTCTGCCATTTGAGTGCATCACAGATTATGACAGTTAGGAATGTTAACTGAAATTTTGAGAATAATTAGAATCTGTACAAATATCAATTTCGTGTGTGCTATTTGTGCATTTATGGCAGGTGTTCCATCTCCCCTCATGATATAGCTGTTTCTCTCTAGATCCCCAATATATTTAACTTCCCTACTGATTCCCTCTGCTGTTATCTCCAGATCCTGCTCCTGTTTTTTGGCCCATCCCGCTGAATCACCAGTCACTTGCTGCTCTTTACAGTGCAGGACACAGGAGTTTTCCTTCACCCTTGGGAAAAGGAAGGTGTGCAGCTGTATCCCCTGTGGCCAGCAGGGCTGTGCTCAGGTATGTAGGTCCCCAAGTTTAGAGAAAGCCTTTGAGACTCCCCTGTCAACAGAGCCAGACCTGGAAAACAAGATCAAAAATGTCTGCACACGTGAGGGAAAGGAAAGAAACAACGATATCACAGGAAGTTAATTTCCTGAAGATTCAAGGTTAATACATAGGTGGAACATCACCTTTGTATTAGATTTGCTTGATATTTTTAAAGTTTATTTTCAAGAAAAGGGTCAAAAAAGAAAAGTAGGGCTGAAAAGTTTCTGTGTGAGAGCATTTTCAAAGACTATTTCTTAAACATTTATGAAGAGAAACCAGGAGACTCCACAGAAAATTCAAACTGTGAAATTCTACATCAACAGACTAATTTGCCAGAGAAAAGTCTCAATTACTTTAATTTCAGAATATGATCTCCTTTCTGTAATCACTGTCAGGGTCTCCCATAATACTTATTTCAGGTTTTTTCTTAAGAATATCACAAGGCATGTAACAAAGCAGAGCATTTATACATAAAGGATTACTTGATAAGCTATCCCTTTGGGCAGCGATGTAAAGGGAATTGTGAGATGCTACAGTAACTAGACAACTTCCTAATAAGTACAGTTGGTAGAAAAGTTAGCTTTTACTATCTTCAGGTACCTGAAACCCCTCCCCCATTTTTTATTTTGGATTGGGGAATAAGCAAGACTTATGTTCATTTCCATATTTACAAAACTAGATAATGCCCTCTGTATCTCTACAATAGTAGTTTTGCAATTAAAATTTCCTTAGTCTATATGGTGGAAAGTAATTTACCAATATCAACTTGAGGTTTCAATATCAGATATTAAAAATACAGCCTAGCATAATAGCATTTTATATTGTATGAAACCATTCCTATCTGATCAATAATGTATTTCTTCTTAATTATTCAATATTATTTAGTGAAAATTTTATGCCTACTGGAATATTAATATGATATAATAACTGTAAATACAACCATTTAAATTAAAATACTTTAGCAAAAGTTTTGATGCATTGATATTCATTACAAAGCAAAGTAATCTATTGAAGTGCAAAACAAAGACAAAGAATTATAAAATTCTTTAAGAATTGCAGGAAAATTATCTTTATAAATCATATACCTGATTTTTTTTTCTTTCAAACATTAATGTATATATAAATCATATATCTAAAGTATTCATAAATATTCTGGGTTTCTATTTATTTTTCATGGCCTGTGCATAACGTTTGTGTTTCTCAGAGCTTTTAGGAACAAAAGATGCTCCTATTTAGGGCTTTAGGATGTCAATCTCAGATCTCTAGGAATTTAGATTTTCTTTTAACTGAAAAGGCTCATTCTAGATGGAGAATATACCAGATAATATATTCCTGTGAGAACCATGAAAGTACTACCAAACTTCTGGTAGTACATTTATGTAAGGGCTATAACATCACCAGGCAGACGACCTCCACTCTGAAGAGCTGATTCAGATCCATTGCAGACTTCAGGCTGTGGCTGCAATTCTGTGTTCACTGATTTTAATAGCAGAAGTCTTCTGTTGGGACATCATTTCTCAGTGGTGCAGGGAAAAGTTCTCATTGCATGTCCCCCTCTGCTGAAGGTGTCTGATTGCATTGCATGTCCCCACTGCCACAGTTGTCTGTGATACCTAGGCAAACATGGAACACGGAAAGGTGGAAACAAATGGCAAAGAAATTCTGCAGAAGGACCAATGAAAATGTTCACAGAATTTCTTCTTAAAATTCTGCTTCATGCTAATACAATTATGTACTTATTTGGAAATTTAAAAAGCTGTATTTCTAAGCTATATTAGTTATATCCTAAACAGGAGCTTAGCAAGCTCTCTCTCCCCACAAAAAACTAAGTAAATAATGTAGCAGAATAGGAGATAAAGGAAGTTTGTGAGATTCAGAGCTCTGAGATTTATGAATACTTTAAGCACGTGAACTTGTACAGTCCTTGGAGTAACAATCTCAGACAAACTGGAAATGAGTCTCTTCAAGGGATCCTTTCATTAAGGATCCTAAGCTACCTAAACCACATGAAATCTGCAGCTCCCAATACGGAGGCTGCCTCCATGAGGGCTGCCTCAGGTAGTGCCACACCTCATCCAGTCATCCCTCGCTGATGGCGCTGCTGTGTGGGGCTGCTCTCAGGGTCAATGCACATGCGTGGGTTACCTTGCTCAATGGCACCTACAGTACTGTGAAATTATGAAAAGAATAAGAAGGAATCAATTAGAAAGGAGATACCCTTCACAGAAGCCAAAGAGGGGCAAAAATTGATTTTACTGCATTTTCACTATCAAGTATACTGCTGTTCCTTTGGTAGAAACGGCTGTTTTCACTACAGCAGCACCTTATTGTCACAGCTACATGTTTCAGACTGTCAAAATGTAATAGGCCTTACTAAACTGCTGCTGGTGGATAAGACATGATGCTTAAAACAAAGCCAACAGCGCAAAAATAAAGCCAACAGAAAATGGATATTCCTCTCTCTAAGATGCAATATTAGGAATAAAGCAAAAGCCTAGACAACTTAAAATAACAGAGGTTATGAATAATGTTGTAAACTGCTCAGAGATATTCTGATTAAAGTAGGCTGAGCTATCTCTACTATGGCATGCCCTCTGGAAAGCCACATAACTAGCATATGCTCATGCTTAGATAGGGGTCTGATAGGTTGTTGGTTCAGACCTGGACTTTTGATGTAACATTTCATGCAAATTCTTTCTAATTTTTTCCTCACTTATTTTCTGTTCTTCAGTAAAAAAAAGCATAAACTCAAAGTACTGGAAATACACAATCAGCTAGAAGAGGACAGAGAGCTGCACAGGGCACCAGTCTACTGAGGCAGACCAGTGACCCCTCTAGCCTGCATGTTTCAGCTCTTAGTCCCCAAAGTCATCCCCATGGGACATCACTTGGGGTTCTTCTCTATCCCAGACAGAAACTATTCAGTCTTAAACCTTTGTTTTCTATCTTTACATCAGCTTTCATCTAATAAAATATTTCCCACCTTCCAAGACTATGTTTGAAGCAGCTTTGTTCCTGTCTAAGCTTTTAGTGTTGAATCTTCTCAAGTGTTTCTGAAAGAGGCAAGTACTTTATGTCCGCTGAATCCTCTTTATCCATGCATTTAATTAAATGCTCACAAAGTGCTAGGAAATTAGTAAGACAGTCTTGTTCTTCACAAATTCCTTCTTGGTTATAGATTCTTCTCCTTTAGCAGAGATACCAGTTTCCTCAAACGTCATTTAGATCTTGAGACAGGAAATATTGCTGCAAACAATTCTTTTTCATTCATTAATTTATTTTCAGGAAAGATTTAACAAATATTTGTTTTCATCAGTTTTTCTGTGTATTGCATGGAAGCCTCTCCAAGAACCCCAGTACCTGAGTTGAAAAGAGAAAAATGGAGAGAGGGAAGGGGAAAAAAATTCTCTCTTTTACCCTCTGAATGTGCCCCCATTTTTAATACAGCATTTGAGGAAAAACCAAAAGTGTCATCTCAAGTGCAAAAGCAGTGGAGCTACTGCATTTTTTTATTAAGGTTTAAATTCATAAATGCCATAATTACAGTTAACAGTAAGCAATATGAGCAGTAACCATATCCACTTGTTCAAATCCTGCAGTGTTTGCCTATGTGGGAAACCCTGAGAATTCTAATTTAAGGCTTTGAGTCACCTCAAACTATGATAGGGAAGTATAGTTTGTTAGAAAGGGAGGCACAATACTGTAATTACTTTTTATGCCACTGTCAGCATCTTTAATAAGTATATGTGTTCTCCTCAGTCCGTGTACTAAACCTAGATGCAGTGGTATAGAAAAAATTGGCACTTCTTTGTCCTGCTTTGTCCTTTCTATTAAAGTTGTACAGCTAGAACTGAGTTAAAGATACTGCTTTCTAAATAATTAATACAAAAGATGCTTATTTTCTTTATTTGTGGCATTATTGAACACTTAGAACACATTTGGAATGGGTTTTGGGGTTTGCAGAGTGCTCATCATGCACAGTAGGGGAAATATAACCTTCGGAATAATTTTCTTTTCTGTTTTTCTCATTCTTGGCAAAATCTTATCTATTCTACAGTTACTGACCTCCTTTTTCCTTTCAAACATAACAAATATGTTAATAAAAATGAATAACATAATAACTTAAACACGGAATGACTATTCCTAACCTCTATCCCAGGATGCATTGTATCTGTTTCAACCTATAGAATAATTTGTGTTCCCTTAATCTTGCTTGTCTCCTTAGTCCTGTTTCCCCTTTTCACTTAACCTTTTCAGAAAAATCTCATCTCCTTTTAAGTCTTGCCTTCTCTTGGGTTTTAAGCTGTGTCAATTCCAGTAGCATTACAACTTTAATATCTGTGGTAGTTAGCAGATGGCAAAGCCAGTATCTCGTTGAAGGACTTTCTGAATAAGTGATCAGATACATTCAGTGTGATGATTTAGTTTCAGACTATAGGCCATAGAACATCCTCAACTTTTCACCTGCAATGAAAGAAAATACTCTCTTAATTTTTAAGTTGCCAAGAGGAACCGGTATAACCTGTTCTAATTACTTCCCCTCACAGTTAAAAATGTGTACCTGATTAAAAGGCTGTGCTTGCCTAACTTCAGCTGCCAGCCATAGGCCTTGTTACATTGCCAGCTGCGAGGCTGAAAGCTCATTATCATTCCATTATTGCTTTCATTCATATTTTGTTGCTGCTTTAAGATTAAACTCTTAGCTGGTATTTCTAACTGTGCTGTGAAGTCACGTGAAATGTCACTCACTGCAGCCACTCATCTGGGGCATGGCTCAGCAAAGAACATGCAGTGGGTAATCAGAGCAACTGAATTTTTTTTTTCAAGATGCTGGCAAGCATAACTATAAATTCTGAACAGCTGTCACGCTTCTCCATATTCCTGCCCCTTTTTTATTTACTATTTACAAATATTCATGTGAATGCCTTATTGTTCCAATGGATTTTTGGAGAATAGCTACTCTACTTATAGAGCCATGTATTTGCATGCAAATAAGTATTTCTGCAATAAAAAGATTAATATATTTTTCCATTTAAAAACACTTAACCAACCAATCAAGGAAAAGAAAGAAACTCTAAGTATTAGATGACCACTGACATGCCCTGAATAGAGAGTAGCAAACAATTGAATCCACAAAATGTTTAAGGACATTTTTGTCTATCTGTCTAGTAGGTCTAAAAAATAAGCATTTTCACATAAATAATCTTTGTCTACTGAACAGATCTCAATACAAATTTTGTTTACGGTGAATAATTCCCTGTTGTTCTAAAAACAAAAATTATTTTCATCCACTTCTCATACAGAAAGAATTCTATCAACCATCAAAAGCTGGTCTTTAGAACAGTCTTGGCTTTCATAATTTCAGAATGTGCTTGCTTTTGGTGCTCCTGCAGTGTGAAATGTTATCTCGTTAGGTCACTGCTTTCATTCACTGAAGTGCTGGAAGTGGAGCAGGTGATAGTGCCTGCATAGATAAAACACATTCTCAATACCTCTCTTAAAATATTAGAACTGCTGGTCAGGCGTGCTCAGACTTGTTCAGGAATTTTAGGTTCTCAGTGTTCACAGATGAAAGTACAAACTGTTTGATCTCAGTGCACATGGTGACATCTTGGATGGGCACAATGAAATCTTTCTGCTATGCTTGTGAGTAGCTGCGGGAATGTATTTACAGCTCAGTGACTGAATTTGCAAATCTGTTTCTCTTTTCACTTACAGCATGAAAAGTGGTATAATATTTGTTTCTGTTTCAGGAAGTCAATGGTCTAATAAATATCTCTTTTCTTTCAAGTGGGAATGGAGGGAGCAGAATATGTTCCCTAAATATCTATTTCAGAGAAAACTAAATTACATCTGATTAGCTTTTTATCTAATTAATAGGAGGCCATCATTTGTGAAGTAGACAAGTTTATAGGCATGTAAAATGTGACAAGATATTTCTCTAATTTGCCCTTTAGCTATTCTTTTGTGGAAATCTATTTTTCATTGCCTGGAGATTTTAAACATTTCCCAGATCTATTTTAGAAACTGGAGAGGCCTCATTGTCTTTCTCTTGGATTTTCTACTCTGAAACTAGCTCTGGTGATGAACAAATGTACTTTGTATGCTCTTGGCACTGGCACTAACAGCTTCAAACTGGAAATTAATTTTTAAACACCAGGCTTCTGTGACCACTGCACTGCTATTAGGCTCTCTGGCATGATCTTTAGTTTCACACAGTCACAGTTGATACCAGCTTGTTTTTCCCCTTTTTTCTTCTGGTGGTTTTTTTTTTTTTTTTTTTTTTTTTTTTTTTTTTTTTTTTTTTTTTTTTTTTTTTTTTTTTTGTTTTAATTTCTAAGCTCTGTTTTATGGTGCAGGTTACCTTTCCCTGAAAATTAATATTTAACTCAAAGTATATTGGGAAAAAAACCAGTGTAGGACAGGTACATCCTGATCGTCTCACAGTTTCCACTTTATCTGCAAATAATAGAATTTCAGTTTGGCTCAGCTGTTTGCACCTTAGCGAGAAAACATGGAATTGGCAGTTTTCTGATCCTTTCAATGGCTGTCCTGCTGTAAAAAAACCAAAACTGCAGCATCAGCGGGCCCAGCAATCGGAATCTTTCAAAGGAAATACTTGAAAAGGAAAAGTCAGCTGTCTCTTCCAAAATTTTCTCCTTGCTGTCTGAAGGAAGGAAAATAAGCTGAATTGCCAGCCTGGGTATTTTAGTTGTCTTCTGAAATTGTCCTTGGAATCATGGCTGTCTTGATTGGCATCAAAATACAGATGAAGATCTCTGATATGTAGTAGAAGAAGGATGAAGCCAAAATATCTCAGATGGGAATTGGGAAGCATGTGCTTCAAATGCACATCTCTCCACTCCTCTGGGACCAGTGCTGAATAGGTTTCAGAACCCTTGAGAATGAAGGTGCTGTTGTGGGAGCTCAAATATTTATAGTTTTTTTGTCTTCCTTCTGAATATGGACCATTAGTTGAAGCAAAAACTTTACTACTGGTAAAGCCAGGTACTTCCTCTATGTTATTGTTTCTACTGAAGTGTAAGGAAGCCACAGTATGACACTGTGTAGCAGCTGGGATATGCTCTAGGCATTTATATTCCAATTTCTCTAAAAGCATCTTTTTATATCAGTGTGCCAATTAAAAATATTCATTTGGTGTGATAATAAAACAAAGATTTTACCTTAATGTTGCTGATATAGACTGTCACAGTAATTTTTGTTTCAGTAAGGAATTTATATGAAATATATACGTATACTTACATATTGTAATAATAGACAAGCATCATTTATCTTATGGTATGTGTTGATGATACCTTTAATGCTAAAGCAGGTTCCAGAGTTTCTGAGGGCAGATTTTATGGTCTTGAATATTTTATCCCAACACTAAGAGTGAGTAAGGTTTAGTTCACACACGTCAATGGTTTTAATGCAGCAACCTATTCAACTGGATCTAAGACATAAAAATTCTTTAGCTTGCTTGGAAGGCTTATTCAACACTGTGAACTTGAGCTTAGCTGAATCACAATGTGGCAATGCAAAGGAGCCTACAGAAAACTAAATTAAAGATATAAATTAAAAATTCAGAGCAGAAGCTATTGTGGAAAGTTTGCTCTATGTTGAAACAAAGTGTTGGAATTCTTGAATAAGTTATTGTTCCATGTAGAATATCAAATTTCTCTCTTCCAATTTATTCTGAAATATAATGAAAGCTGAAAAATATTGAGCCTACTGGTTTTCTGGGATAAGAGTAAAGGAATGCAATTGTGAGTTATCCTTGATTTGCCAGGTGGTCATTCAGTCTCCTGAGTTTGTTGTTTTGTGACCAGGGCATAAGGACTACTATATAGGAGCAGCAATTCATTATTCTGTGTGTGTTGCTTTTTCTATCTCACCTCACCTCGAATTTAATGATGATTACAACACATTCCAAGCATTGAATACTTCCTTAAAATCATGCATGTTGTAACAATATCTACAATATTTAAGTCTTCATTTAATTATGACTCACCAAAAAGCTGGGACAGAATTTGGTTGCTCTAAAGTACACATAGTTCTTACTGGAGTTCTGAAATGTTCTCTGCAGCCACCTTTTTGCTGCTTGCTTCCCTTTGGTGCAGGAGGAGGGTTTAGTGTACAACTCTGTGTTTCGTAGTGATGCAAGTACCAGGCTGGTGGGGTCTGCTGCATGGCTGGCAGGCAAAGGGAGAAATGGTCACAGGGAAAGGGGCCCAGCTCTGTATAACAGCAGTGTGTCTGCTCCCAGGGATACCACCTGAAAGGCAGACATCAAATAATGTCTTGTGAAGGACTCAGTCATCTGGCAAAAAAATCAACAGGACCTGAGACTTCTTGGTGAGGACTGTAAGTTGCCTTTACCCTGTGGACAAAGAACCTGTGTACTTAAGTTGACAACTGAAAGAGGATATGAGGTTAAGATCCATGTGACTTTTCAATTAAAAAATGCATGTTTTTGCTTAATGCATGCCATTCTGAGGTTAATTCTGGTACGAAATTTGCTCACCTATATCAAACTGGAATGGTTAAATAATACTTATTAGTAGTGGTAAAACATCTGAACTCTGAGTAATAAGATTAGTCAAGGGAGGGATGGGAAATCCAAGATCTCTCAGTATATAATAATGCCTCCCTAAAAATTGCATGAATTGATAGCTATTGTAAAATGAGACTGTGAAATGCAATTCCTTGGTCCAGCAGTGAGTTTCTCCCATGTAGCTGGTGTGGAACAGTGTTAATTGCAATAGCTATGTCAGTTCATTAAAAGCTTGCCTGTAATAGACACAGCACAAATAACAGTGTGTATGAAAATGCCCAATGTCCTTGTTGTAAAGAAACATCTTTCCAAAGGGAGTAAAATAATTTCTCCTGATCCTCAAATATTCTCTGATGGCCTTCATTTGCTGAAACACAGCAAGCATAATATTAGTCCAGTCATCCTGAACTATCCTGTTGTGGTTGTTTATTACTTTTACATCTTTCTTCCTTCTAAAAACTAATAATGAGCCCCATTCATGGTTTGTCATTTATATTTGTACAAAGTGTAATTTTTCTAATGTAAGTGGTTTTGAGCTGAAATGTAAACTTCTTTCTAGTGTGCAGAGGAAATTTGCTGTGGGCGAGTGCTTTGTTTATATCAAATACCACCTAACTGCTTGATTTTTATTTGCCAGTGATAACTGGGACAACAGTGTTTCTGGGGTGACTGAATATAGCTGTCAAATATTCTTTTGGAAGAAGTGATCACATTTCTCAGCCACGGAAAACTCTAATATAAGGTCAAGGAGGTTTCAAAAGGTCATGGATGCTGTTTCACTAAGCTACAAAGGAGCTGATAAAGCAGAGGGTTGGTCTGGCAGAAATGATTCCCAGAGGGAAGTGTTAATCAGACTGTCTTTGGCAGGTAGAAGGGCAGTGCAGAGAATGCTTGGAGGAGAATGTCTCCTTGGAATGGTAACACCACAAACCCTTTTGTTTCTTAAAGTTTTAAGCATGAAAGCAACTAGCCTTTTTGTATTTTGTAATACATATATACATGTATATATATAGATACAGACTTTTAAAAATTTTATTAACAAATCATGTAGAATTCACTCTTATATTCCTGCCATAGGATTCTGTCCTTATCATCTGTCAAGCAGTAATGGATTTTGAGCTCTTGCAGGTAATTTTTGGATGGAAGAATTTGGAGATTTTTTTTAGGCTGCCTAGCTGTATTTGTGTTCCTTCTTCAGAAAAGATGGAATACAAAATACACGGGCAACTCTACTTTTTAGGATTCTCAGCCAGAGCGCTGGAATCTGCTTCATAGAAAGCAGTGGTACCTCCAAAACTGGCTGTTTTGGAGAGAGACAAGACCTAGACTGCAAGAGGCAGACAGCATTTTTCTGGCATTTCTAAACAATGTTGTCCTAACTAGTGAAAACTTCATCTAGAACAGGGTACTACACAGTTTGCTCAAAAAACCCCAACCAAATAAAAAAAACCCCCCAAAAAACAACTGTGTGGTTGAATTTGAAAATACAAGTGGAAGAGAATCTTTGTAGGAAAATGTTAGAGCACCTATTGAAAAGCTTTCCTTAGCATCAGCTTATTAACAAATATATAGTTAGAAGAAAAAAGTGGACTTGTTTATTGGTTGGGTTTTTTTTGATTTTTTTTTTCAGTTTTCAAGTGCACCTGTATTTTTAGGAAACCTAATTTATCTGAAGATTAGGCCACCTCCTCTGCAGTTTGTATCCTCCAGGAGCAGTCTTATATGTTTTTTCACCTTAAGTTCTAAGTTTGTGTCCTGGTTTTCAGCACTGCAGATTTTCAGTTACAGTTTTTACCATCAGTGTAACACTAGCTGCATATGATGGCAGTAATTCAACAAATGCTGTTCAGCAGTCTGAACAGGATAGTTCATCTTATTTGGATAATAAATATATATATAGTTATGTAGTGATTTGTGTGTGTGTGTGTGTATCTGTATGTTCTGTGGTGAAGAAGTGATTAACCATCTACAGTGAAATAGATAGGCTGTGTTGTCACACACCAAGTAATACTCCTATCCATAGCATCAGGCAGGAAAAAATCCTCATAATGATTACCCCGAAAGATGAGTAATTTTGGTATTATTTGTTCCCTCACAAACAATAAGGGAACACCCTTTAGTTATCTGTACCTTAGCACTTTGAGAGAAATGCACAAAATTTAAATATAGATCCTTTTTATTTTCCTTCCATTTCAGTTAATCCTGCCTGCAAATCTTAAAACACAGGTTGTGTCTGGAAGAATTTGCAGTCTTTTGTGTTGATTCACTGGCACGATAAGGACTTAAGAAGAAACAGTGTGAGTGCAACCATATAGGTAATTCCTTACAGAAATAATGTGTGTGCTTACTTTTAGAGAATGGAATCTTAATGCATTATTAATATTATGATTATAATATATTATTAATTAAAATTAGTATAAAATTTTGTTACATGTAATCATGCTTAAACATACAGACTTTCACTGTATTTTGCCAAGATGCCATTTTGTTTTTATTAATTACCAAATTTTTCTTTCGCCTTGACTTTGTCATTCTTCTTTCACGTTGTCTGCATGCTATTTTTAGCCCTAACTAGTAAAAGTCTGCCTAAAACCTATATAAAACTGGTATTTGAAAACATCATGCATTGCATGTTGTTCGGAATATTAAAAGATTTTAGTAAAAGATAAAAACCAACCAAATATCATTTGGCTTAATCCTATTAATCCAGACTGATTTAGGAGTTATTCCTTCCACGTAGAAAGCCCATCAGACAGAAGGTCAGGGAAGTGCAGCTTTTGGACCTGCATTGCTGTGGCAAAGCATCAGCCGCTGGGTGCCACTCTTGATCCACGAGGCTTTATGCAAAATGCTTCCTTTGGCTGAGCAAATGCTTCTCCCCCATGAACAGCAGGTGCTCTCTTAACTGTTTGAACATCCCTACAGAGAAGAAGAGGGCCTGATTAAGGAAAAGGCTTTCTTCTTTCTCTTTTTTTTTTTCTTCCTTATTTTTCTGACAAAGATTCTCTCTATCCACCACCTCTGTTATTAGTTAGCCTCGCTGAAGACGTGTACAAGAATAAAACTGGAACTAAGTTGAAACTGGGGTTACTTGATGCTTTGTTTAAGGGTTGCATGGATTGTGATCTGCTGAATTTCAAATCTAGTAGAGTCAAAGCTATAAAGGAAACAGGCTTCTATGCTAAGAGTGTTTGCTAAGTTTTGACCAAGATTTTTATTTTTTTCTGTTGCTGTTTGGAGTGTGATGTACAGAAACATTGCAGGAAAATGATAAGGAACTTGCCCGCGTATGAAATAATATTGCTTTTGTGAAGACTGTTTAAAAATAGGGAAACATACTCTTCCTTCTCACCTGGATTTTTTAACAGAATGAGTAGTTAATTATAGTTATTCCCCTATAAGACTGAGAACAGAAGAAATAGCAAAATGAATGCTATGAAGTTACTTCAGTGGCTGATGTCAAAATGCTTCCTATTTTGACTGTGGTCAATGAGTTTGATGTTTTTTAAGTAATCAGATTTCTTGGAAATTTTTTATTGTTTGGGTATTATATTTTTCTTCAAGTAAAGGTTTTCTGTTTGTGTCCTCAGAATAACTCAAAACATTAATGATTTTTATATTCCTATGAACTAGAAGGTTGTGTTTCAGTGCTCTGTTATAGAATTCAAATGTCATAAATTCACAAAAGGATACACAGCAAGCAACTGAATATTCAGTGCCATTCACTCTGTTTTGGGCTTTCCATTTCAAATCCTTACCAAGGCAAAATGCAATCTTTTCCAGATAAGCCCAGAATTCATGGCAAGTAGAAGAAAGAAAAATGTTTAGAAAGTCAATAAACCAATGCTATAGCTGTACAGCAAATTTGACTTTTAGGAACAATTCAAGAAAATTATACCTTACCTTGCTTTCACCAAATTATCTTCTTTCTCAAACAGTTAAAAAAGACACTATAAGCATATGGAAAGAGGGGACAAATTTTTATGAAATAACTACTAAATATTTTAAAAATAGTAAAGGAAATATCTGAGAAACCTGTATACCTGTATATATATCAATTCTTTGAAGAAGCAATTTGTTTATAAATTTTCTGTTCCTGTCAGGACTATAAAGTGCACTAAACTGGACAAGGCATTTATGAACCCTTATACTTCTTTTACTGCGTTCTTAATGTTAAGAAGAAACAATAATGAAACACACGTTTTCCCAGTCTAACAGAACCCTTTTTCTTTTCCCTTTTCCTAGTCTAGATCTGCATGCCAGATTATTGCTTTACATTGTGTCCTTTTTAAAAGACATTAATTCAATTCAGAATGTGACTTTTGCCCCAAAGCATTTATTTCTTTTGGTCTTTCTCTCTCTCTCTTTCATTATCTTTCTATCTCTTTCTTTTCCTTCAATAATATCTGGAGCACTGCATAATCAAATACAAATTCACTTCAAATGAATAATGATAGATAGACCTTTACAAGAGACTGTGAGCTCTTACATAGCTGAGGCAGACCACTTCTATGTCATCCTCCCTTTTGTGAGCTAATTTTCAGAGCAAATGTCCAACAGAGTGACACAGCCACGCAAACACCACCTTTCCCCAGTGCTTTCACTGAAGATTTGTCTGTTCAGTAGTGTTAGTGTGTAGAGTACCACCAAGAGGGATTTCCAGGGTATAACGAGGGCGTAGCCAAAATGTTCTTTCAGTTCAAAACTTCAGTGCTTTCTTTTCTTTTCATTGATCCTTTTTTTTGTGTGTCTTTTAAATATCCTAAAAAATGTAGAGGTATTTGTGAAGTGTCAAAAAGACATGCACTTATTTTTTTGTACACAGCCTAGCTTCTGTTTGGATGAACAATATATCCTCTCTGAAAATGCAGTGTATCATATCAAGGTCAAGAGTAAACAACAAAAGTGGTGAATAAAAAAAAAATTTCAAGCAGCAAATTTGTTTAACAGTGTTTCAAAGGAAGACTAATTTATTGGTGAGAAAGTTCAAAGAGATATGAACATTAAAAAATCCTAAAATTACTGGGAAGGCGTGAATGAATTTTTGTCACAGAAAAAGCTTGAAATAATACAGTGATTTGAAGTCAGTACCAACATGCTAAAAGAAAGGTGAATATGAACTGATAACTTTTACTGAAGCTGTCCTTTCTCTATGTTGTCTGTGACTAAGCAGATTTTTGGGAAATACAAAAAAAAAAATATTGAAGCTATGTAATTTTGCTACTGATAAGTCAAAGAGACATCATATTTATGATAATGTAGTACTCAAAAAAGGGCCTCATATTTCCAGGAAACAGGTTATGATTTCAGAGTTAGTTGTGATTTAACAGAAGTGTAGTACTACTGGTGAGACCTGAGTCAATGTGAGATGGATATTTCTGAAATTACAGATCTTTGAAAACCATATGGCATCTCAATTTTGCTCATTACTACCTCAGTTTCTAAATATGTTGTGTAGTTTTCTTTTGAAATAGAGGAGACCAAAAAGACTTATGAAGGAATATCTAGGAAGGGAAAATTTTATTATAGAGTAATTTTATTATTTTGGGAATTCCAAGTTCTGTACCACAATATTGTGAGAGAACTGGAGCAGGTCTCATCTTTGGTATGTTTCTGTGTCTCTGGCTGCAAAATTAACAAGGGACCTCGGTGATGAGGGCAATATACACACAGGTGTGTCTTTTCAGATAAGAAGAAGCTTTGTGGAGTAATGAATAACACAGAGAAATTAAGATATAGTTTTATCTTTTAGCTATATGTTGTACAATACAGAAAGTAGAATATATTGCACATTAAATTATTTTCCTGAAGGATTTAATTCATTATTTGTACTGAGTCTTGCAGTATTGTTTGGCTGAAAACAAAGAGTATATTTAAACCAATACAGATTGAGAAAATTACCAGAAACAGGTGAACTTGTTTTTTTAAAGTCATTAAAAATATCTGAAATACAATAAATTCTTTTAGGGAACAAATTACCAAGTATTAATGGCTTGCTCTTAACTTATAGTAATTCATATATATTTATAAGTGTGAGAATAACAGAAACATTGTCAATGGCTGTTAAAAATATAGAAGATACACAAGATTTAACAGGAAGTATTAAACAATATTCTTCTATCTTGAAATATGTGATCACAGAGAAACCTCATTGAATGAGATGATTGCATATTAGATTATGTGTCATAGTTTTATATTCTTTTCTAAATAACTGGTCTTGACATCTGCCAGAACAAGTTAATATGGGCTACAATGGCAATTCCTCTATAGACACAGCACAGGAGAGAAACCAAAGGAGTGGTTTGGTTCACCCAGGTCATGAACTCCAAACGACAACCTGTCATTGTTTTTGTGATAGATGAAGTTGCTAAACCACTATCCATCACATTTAAAAAGTCATGACAGACTGGTGAACTTCTCAGTGACTGGAAAAGAAAACATAACCCCCAATTTTAAAAAAGGTAAAAAGGGAACATCCAGGGAAATACAGGCTAGTCAGTCTCACCTCTATTCCTTGCAAGATCACGGAGAAGATCCTCCTGGAAACTATGCTAAGGCACATGGAAAAGTGACAGGTGATTGTTGACAACAACATGGCTTCACCAAGGGCAAACGATGCCTGGCAAGCTTGGTGTACTTTCACAGCAGGGTTACAGCATTGGTGGATAATAGACTTGTGCACAGCATTTGACACTGTCCCAGCATTCAACACTGTATGTCCTGTATGACATCCTTGTCTCTAAACTGGAGAGATGTGGATAAGGAATTGGCTGAGTGTTGTGGTCAGTGGCTCAATGTCCAGGCAGAGAGCAGTGATAATCATCTCCCTCACGGGTCAGCGTTGGGACCAGAGTTATTTAACACCTTCGTCAGAGATATAGACAGTGGGATTGAGTGCACTTTCAGCTAGTTTGTAGAGATGGGATGCCATCCACAGGCACATTGACAGGTGAGAGAGGTGACCCCACACAAACCTCACGAAGTTCAACTCAGGCAAGGTCCTGCACCTGGGTCAGGGCAAGCTCAAACTTGGAGAGAGGCTGGTCAGTGAGTGGATTGAAAGCAACACTGCAGAAAGGACTTGGGGAAGTTGGTAGATAAAAACCTAAAAATGAACTGGAAATGTGCACAATATGCACTTGCAGCCCAGGAAGCCAATCCTATCCTGGACTGCATCAGAAGTGTGGTGAGCAGTTTGGGAGAGGTGATTCTTCCCCTCTCCCCAACTCTTGTGTGGTCCCTGTGGACATCCAGTTCTGTGGATTCCCCCTGAGAAGGGCAGGGATCGGTCCAAGCAAGTCCAGAGGAGGGTGAGGAGGATGACCGGAGGGATGGAGCACCTCTGCTTTGAGGACTGGCTGAGAGAGCGGGGCTGAAGAAGAGAAGGCTCTGGGGACACTTTCTGGCAGCCTTCCAGTACCTAAAGGGGGCCTGCAGGAAGGATCCACAGGGGCTTTTTTTCAGGTATTGCTAAGGGTTTTTAAACTGGAAAAGGGTAGGTTTAAATTAGATATTAGGAAGAAATTCTTTGTGGTCAAGCACTGAGAGAGGTTGCCCAAGGTAGTGGATGGCCCACCCCTTGATGTGTTTGAGTGAAAGTTGGATGGAGGTTTGAGCAACCTGGTATGGTGGAAAGTCTCCCTGCCTGTGGCAAGTGGGTTAAAACTAAATGATCTTTAAAGCTCTCTTCCAAACCAAACTGTCCTATGATACTCTATTTTCCTTGTCTTAGGAAATTAAACTGATTAAATTAATTTCTTAAGAAATTAAACAACCTGTAAAATGGGCAGAAATGTTGTTTTATTCTCCTTGGAAAATTCATATATCAGAGAGATAACAGATAACTAGAAATATTATTCATAAGAATCTTATATGAACCTAATTTACCTGGGTTTGGACTGTGGATTGGAATTTGGCAATGAGATTGTGAGATTCTAATTAGTTTGTGATTTCTTAGTTTATGCTTCATGCATATGAACAAGGTCTCAGGGGAGGTATTAAATTGATTAGGGTTTTGGAAATAGGAAAAATCAAATCTTAATACTAAAAAATTAACAAAATTACAAGCAGACAATCCTGTTCAAATATATTATTGGGTTATCTTCTTTTCAAATGATAAATGATACTCTTCTATTTGTCTGATTGACAAACAAAACTCTTCTATTTGTCTCTCTTTACTTGCATTGCAGGGTAAGGTCTAGAATTGAGAAAAAATATATGAAGCAAACAAAAATTAAGAAAAATATAGAAATTTTAGAACCCTCAAAATTGATAACTAGAAATGTGTTCTGTCTTAATACCTAGAGATTACTCAGAAGATGAAAGAAACTAGATTTAAAGCAAAGTGAGATTTTAGTATTTTACCACTGCAACTAGATTGATAATGGGGAGAGACAAAAGCTCTGGCATAAGTAAATGCTGCAGTTTCAATCTGACCACTGCCAAAAATTATCTGTTAATGAAAAATGAGGTCTGTACCTCACCTGATGTGAAGGAAAGAAGGTTTTATAGAATCTGAAAAAATAATGCATAGAAACACAGACTGGAAACATATTTTTCTCACCATTAATAGAAGAAAAATTACTGTTTCTGCAAGTTAATTCAAGTTACTAATGGTTAGAAAATTCCAATAGTCTCTCTTTTTGGAAAAAAAATTGAAAAGACTGATATTCTCTGTGTTTTTATTATGCACAGATGTGGATTTTTCTAATTGGAAAGAAGAAATGCACATGGAACTAATAAGTGGACCATTGAATAATTATTTGTGCACTGTTGGTCTCTTGATTTTCACTTTAAAATCCATTCCAAATAGAAGTAAACATTCTGCTCTGGTCTGCTGTGCTATTAGTAATCAGCCAACTCAATAATTTTTCTGCGAGTCTTCTTAAAACAGTATTAGTAATAGAATTGATATATAACAACTGAAATTTTGTAGGAAGATTTTACTTCCCCTTGTGAATGATATAAAATTGCTATTTAACTCTGTTGTCACCTTAAAAATCTGCAAATTTTCACATTTTTAAAATACAATGAATGCCTTACAAAATATTGATCCAACTTTTATAAACTGAGGTGGTTAAAAGCCTATGCTACTAAATACCCATGGTGCAGAGATTAATGGTGGTTGAAGATAAGAACCTTTAGGCTTCTAGTGAAAAGTCTCAATGATGTTTTTTTGTCTCCAATGATACTAAAATATTTTCTAAAATATTGACACATCAAGACAATTTTAAAAGTATTCAACACTTGAGGATGAGGGATAAGGAAAAAGGAAGTTTCCAGAGAGTTCTCTCTCCCTCTCTTTCTCTCATTTATGCAGAAATAAGTTTATAATTTTCTAAATCAAGGAAAACTACTTGAGACTTTGCAGGAGATCTATCCATCCACTTTAGATATTTTAGGCTCATTGTATGGTTTTTAGTTGTGTACTTGGTTGAGTGTTTCTTTCTGTGCTGTTGGTATAAAGTCTTTTCTCCTTATGTTTTTGTCCTAAATAAATAATTTAAGCAATATTCATTGTTCCATGTTATGACTCTAAGTCAAGAATGCTTCAGTGAAAACCAGTGTGTTGCATTTCATAGAAGAACTGCACAATGTCATTTCAAACTAGATTTTCTAGTTAGAGTTGTTAATGCCTGAAGGTTGTCGGAGGGATGCGAGGTCATTCTGAATGCTGTCAAAGGTAGAAATTTCAAGTGCTCTGTAAAATTAGAACTTCTCTATAATTTTTTTCAGGTCAGGAGAAAAATGAATTTATTTTTTTTTAATGTGAGTTTCACATTAAAAGGAGCATTCAGTGTTCCATAGGACTTCAGTTTATTAGAGAGAGAACATTGGTGCGAATTCCACATTCCTTGTCATTCTTAGAAAATTATTTTTCTTTAACTATAAGTGAAACAAATGAAGGCCTAAAGCATGAGGGTTCTTAGACCACTGCTGAAAGTAAAGTTGGAATTATTATTCCACAAAAAGAGGTAGTGCTAAAATTCTAAAATGTTCCTGCCTTCAAAAATCTTAAAATTAATGGTTTCCTTTTGTATAAAATCTAATTCTACTTTCAAAAAAAGTGTCAGAAAACCTTCACTTACTTTAAGCAGTAAAGCTTTTAGAGTAGCTGTTCTGAATATTAGAGTAAAATAGCATTGAACTGAAGAATCTAAAACTCAACAATTGACATAGTGTAGTCCCTCTTTCTTAATAAAACCAAGCAAATGCATAAAGTATCAAATTACCGCAGCTCAATATTAAAGTTTATTTGGAGAAATAGAAATAGATCACTTTTTTACTGATTTCTGAAACAAGGCAATGCTCTCAATCTTAGAGAATGGGTCTCAGTCTCCCTACCCTGTAACTCACAAGGAATTTCTGCAGTTAGTGTGGGAACACCTTATTTTAGCCATAACTCATATTTTTCACATAGGAACACGCAGGAACCCTCATCCTGGTCAAAACTTTTCCTTTTGTAACTGTATTAACAGTACTGAGACATGCTTCTGTCACATAAGCATTTGATATCATTTAATTGGGAATTTCTTTGGTATGTCTCTTGAGACTACTTTTCTGCAATCTAAGTGCTTAATTCTCCTATGGCTTCTCTTCAGCCTATCAGCCTAAACTGTCAGAGAGACCATAAACTTTATCTCTGTTGCAGTCTCTATTAGCTTCAGCTAAAAAAGTGTTAGGCCAATGCTTAGTGGCTTTGAAAATCTCTTTTGAAGGGAATTTCATTCCACCTGATACATCCAGCTTTGTGACAAAGGAGCTGCTTCAAACACTGTATTTAGCCTTTCTCAGTTGTACAAATGACCACTGAAACAACAAGAAGCATGAAACATTTATTATACTTTGATGTAGAGGAAGCATTTGACTCAACTGAATGGTCCTAAAATTTTTTTTCTTACTTTAAAAGGTTCTGTTTTGGAGCGAATAAGATTAAATGGCTAAAGCTGCTGTGTATTTGAAGCATGGTTTGGATCAGTTATACTTTTTATAACAAAACCAGTAACCCTGCTTTTCTTCAGCTGCTATAGAATCTGTCAGAAGAGCAGAGCCTCAGTTTGCTGCAATCCTGAACCTCTGACCTTTTGCAAATGCACCTAAGTGGTCAGGAAAATATATTAACTGATTCAACATGCAAAATATGCAAAATAGTCTTAATGTCTTCTTTTCTCCTAAATTAAACAGATCTTGTAGGTAGGAGACATTAATAGCAATGTTGCAGACTATACTACCTGGGGTTTCTTTGCAAAAACTGTCATTAGAGAGCAAATTCTGCCATTACTATTTTTTGTAATGCTCCCCTAAGTCTTTGTTTACCTAAAAAGAGAGGCAGAGAAGAGAATATTGTCTGATTTGGAGGGATTGGTATAGAATATGGAGTATAAAAAGAAGTGATAAACATAAGGAGAAAAGGGAAAGCACAGAAAGGTCTTTCAAAAAAAAAAAAAATTTATACAGTCTGAATATCCCTGTCATATAAGATTGAAATGATACAGAAAGTAAGGTGCTTATGCTAGCAGAACTAAAGCAGCAATTAGCAGAAATAAAGTGTTTTGGAGGAACAAAAACCTTCTAGCCTCTTTGTAAAATCATGGTGACTGAAATGTCTTTGTGTGCTATTGAGAAGTAGGGTTTTTTTTCAAATTTGTGGGCAAAAATTTTGGTGACTGCTACTGTAATTTGCTGTTCTAACACCATGTAATGGCCAGGGTAGAGGGCCATTAATCTTGTTCACTGGAAAAAAATATTTTTCCTGGTGGCTATATGAGTCATTATTTTTTCTTTTTTACAGCATTAATGGTAATATTTTTTGCTGAAGGAGTTGGCAGCAACTTTTGCCATATAAGAATAAAACAAAGTTATATAAAAAAAAACCTCTTGAAAGAAACAATCTCCTCATGAGTTAAAACTGCAATTTATTTAAAATTTAATGAAATGTTTTTTTAATGTATTTGTTGTATTTTGTCACAGCAGCAAGGGTATACATAATTTATATCTTGTTTATAAGCCTAACAAATGTGTTTTCCAGAGATAAGGGGTCTGTTTCTAATACCAGTTATTCATTGCATAGTAGAACTTTCCTAAAAGGTTTATGAACATTACTTATGATTATTTGTTGATGCTGCTGCTTTTTTAATTGTAACCCCTGCTTTGCATGCCAGAAATCCTGACACTTATTCCCTTCACTTGATGATCAGCATAGATCAGCTTTCCGTCAGATCAGCAGGGAATTGAGCATCCTGACCCTGGCCTGTAGATGTACAACTCTGTTAAGTAAGAAACTCTAATGCTTTATTACTGTTTACAGAAATTAGATATCAAGACCCTGGGTACAAGATAGCTGTCACTGAATTTACTCTGACATTTTTAGCTCCTGAACCCTGTAGTTTGCAATCTAATCTAACGTATTACAAATCTAAATGCCAGAAGGCTTTTATCAATTTGAACTTTGTGGTCCATTTTAGCTATATTTTCTAAAGGGCTGATTTCTCCTTAAGCATTCCAGCAAAGTGCCATATTTTAAGAAAAAACCAGCACTATGAACTGAACTATTGAAAACACGCATACTAGTGCTCATTGTCACAATTAAACAATCATGGATGAAATCTTAGCCCCACTGAATTCAGCAGTAAGAACACTCATGGTTGCAAGAGAAGTTGGGATTTCACTCAGTAGAATGGAAGCATTATTAAAAACTCTGCTTGAAGTTCACTCACAGCCTCTTACAGGAAGAAACAAGTTGCAGATTATTACAGTGTTATCGTCCTTTTCTCTGTGATTCTCCAGTCAGCAGAGAAATAACACTCAGTGGTGGCAAAATAGGTTTTAGAATTATCACTCAGGGAGATGAATGCAGGGCTTGTGTACTTCACTCCTAGATCTACTGCTGCCAGCTGAACTGTCAGCTCGCACAGGCACGACAGCCTGCATTTCTCTCTGCAGTGTTTTCTTCACCTTGAAAGATTATTAAGCATAGATTTTTCTTCCAAATGAGAAGTTGTATTGTGGCACATAGACAGGATCTGATTTACCACACTGCTGGGAGCTAAGTTGAAGTGACCCCAGCTTGCAAGACGTCCTCTTGTCAGTCTGCAAAATGAAGTCTCTAAAGAACCAAGTGGCCTTGAGAACAGATATGATGTCTGTGTCTCTCTTATCTTTCATGTTTCTGTGTACAGAGCTGGGTTAGTGATCTGCCTCCTAGTCCCTGATGATTATAAACAAGCCTCTGTGTATGCCTCCAGGTGATTTTTCCTTGAAGAGATCTGCTACCATTTTAACAAGTTATGCTTTGTGGCTGAGAGTGGGGTACTGGATTTAGACGCAGAAGGGGAGAGAAAATTTGTTTTATCCTTTTAAGTCACTGAGGTCGTTTGTGAACTTGTGCAAATTAATTCACCCCAATAATTTCTCCAACATGTAGAAGGGGAATAATATTTCTTTATATAAATAACTGCTGGTTCCTAGGTTACCTCAGGTAGACCTGTGACAGAACATGTTCTGCCTGAAACACTGAGGTGTATAGGAGAAGTGACAGATCTTGGAGACAGCAGTAACAGGAGATGTAGAGGTAGCAGCTCTTGTCCTTGTCACCAACTCTGCAAACAACCTTGAAAAAGTAGCACATTCTTTTTGTGCGGAAGTTTCCAGGGGCATTCCTCTCTCAAGCAATGGTTTTCTGAGGTCAAATTAATTAGCTTTTGTTAGGCGTTCATCTACTTGAAATTGAAAGTAGTTTTCTCTTTCACAAAGCAGAGGTACTTCATGGGAGAATCTGGCCTGTGTGGTAAGGTGCAGTACAAGTGAGAAGGAGGGCAAGGGTTCTCTTGTCATCAGCATTCTTTTACAGATTTATCCAAAGTATTCTAAAGTTAATTCAGAAGTTATAGGTAGAAATTAACTGACCCAGTAAATATAACCTCTCTTTCTGAGAAACACAGCTTTGTTTTTAAAGTAATCATGAGCTGGTTAAACTGTGATTTACATCAGAGATTTGCAGAAATTTATTTAAAAAAATGGGAATTATGGAAAATAAAGGCATATTTCCAATTAGAAAGTTGGAGAGGATCTTTTTACAAGGACAAGTAGCGACAGGGCAAGAGATAATGGCTTCAAACTGAAAGAGTGTAGGTTTAGATTAGATGCTAGGAAAAAAGTTATTTACTGTGAATATAGTGAGGCCCTGGAGCAGGTTTCCCAGAGAAGCTGTGGATGTGTCATCCCTGGCAGTGTTCAAGGCCAGGGTGGGATGGGGGTCTAAGCAATGTGGTCTAGTGAAAGGTGTCCATACCCATGGCAGGGAGGTCGAAACTAGAGGATATTTCAGGTCCCTTCCAACCCAACCAAATTAAGAACAAGTAGAGATACAATGAAAATTCAAGGAAATAATGGGAACATAGAAATAATAGATCTCATAGATTAACTACAGACCTAATATTGACAAGATGTGATTATGTTTTTGAGTCATTACCAAAATTTGTAGTGTGTTAGTTATTTCATGTAAGATAACAAAATAATGTTGCAAACCTGTACATGTACAATGAAAATGTACATGTTTTTGATTTTTTGTAGACAGCAAGAATCAAAAAACAGCAGCAGAAATTTATTTTGTTTAAAATTTCAAATGGCTTTAATCTATTCAGGCCACCGTTTCACACGCTTGGTTTATCCGTCTCCGACACTCACTGACTGTCAAATGTTTTTGTCTTCTGCTGTTTTTCTCAGTATTGTAAAATTGAATTTCAGTTAATTACCCACCTAGGGTCTTACTATTAACATATATTATTAGAGTGCTAGGAAACCCACCGTCCAAGCCTGCTCAGGGTCTGGTTATCTGCACTGTGGTATGCTGGTGGATGATGCAATATGAAAGAGCCTGGATCCCATGAGCTGTGTTTTCCATGAGTAATTCTTGTAGGCTGCTCTAATTCAAAGCACAGGGCAGTTCTCAGATAAAGCCTGCCTCCAGGCCAGGGATGGATGCTGTATTGGCATGAGTGTTTGTTTAAGGTATTCAGCCTCCATGAGCCAGTGATCCTACTCCAGCATGCTCCAGCCCATGAGTGACACACATCTGAATATGCAGTGGTATATTAGCATTGTTCATGATGGGTAAATTTGGACTTGAGAATGGATCTGGACAGCTGTTTAAATGGAGATTTAAACTAACCTTGTTCTGTCACAAATCCCATTGCTTGGACGCTTGAGCTGCTGCAGCGAAGCTGTTTGTGCAGGGAGGCTGTTTGCCAGCAGAAGGGCACTGGTGCCAGGTTACCTTGCTCTCTGGGAGCTGGTCAGGGCTGTGGGGTCTGCAGCCAGCCCTCCCTGCCCAGCCAGTTTGGGCGCACGGGGGTGCTGTGCCTGGTGCCAGCTGTCTCCAGGCAGCCTGGTGACCCTGCCACATCCTCCTTTTTGCCAGCTATCACCGCAAGAAGCAGCAAGTAGGTATCTACCTGCTCCCCTTATTAAACTGAGAAGGATCCTCATATTCAACAGCTCCTGTAAATACCATAGTAACACTGAAGGGAAATACTTCAAGGCTGCAATAGAATGATATAAAAAATGATTTAGCCATTTATTTTTTCTGAAAGTTTTTGACCAAAGTTGTGTGGCTGCAGCAGTTTCTCAAATGACTCTTGTTTTGGGAAGAGTAAATTACTGGTTGTTAGCTCAAAGGATTAAAAAACAATGGAGGACTTTAGATGTTGTGTTATTTTTTTCTTATTATTACAGTCACCGACATAAATCTTCTCTTCAGATTGCCTGTGCTTTTCCCTGGCTACAGAAAGTTGCTTAGCAACCTGCTTGGTTTAGTCATGTGATCAAAGTACCAAGATGCCAAAAAATTCCACATTAAAATTATTTTTAAAAGGGTGATATGCTTTTCAAAACTAAGGTAAAAAAATTTGTATAACCTGAAAATTTGTGAGGTGTAATCGTTCACTGAATCCTAAATTCCAAGCAATTAGTTTTGAATTTTTACAGGCCAATCTACTCCAGATTTCCAGTGTTCAGCAAAACATACCACTGGCTGCACAACAGTGTGGTCCCTCTTGATAACAGAAAAAATATTGCATGTCTCTGCAAAGAGAATTAATGGCATTATGACATTTACTGAACACATAAAGTATTTAAACACATCAGAAAATATGTGACTTTGTAAAGGAGTTCAATTTTTAAATGTCAAAATCTCTTTAAAGCAGAGAGATGTTAGAAAACCTATTCAGATTCCTGGTACAATCACTATCTTTTTTTTAAACAGTACATTTTCTTCAGAGACTTGGTGCAGCCTCCAGCACAGAAATTTCAGCCAGTGTTATTGCCTGTCAGTTGTAATCCCTCAGAATTTCAGCCAGCAAGGATATAATAAGGTAAGATTTGTCTTTTCTAACTCATATCAGATAAAGAATTCTTGAAGTTTATTCTTTACTCACTATGTTAAATATTAGGGTTTTTTTCCACAGAAAGTTAAATTCACATGTTTATTAAACATTCAGTTAAAAATTCTCATGTTAGTGTAGATACCAGTATTTTAGTGTAGGGACAGAAAAAGGAAAACACATTAATATAAAATGGCCCTGACTCAAACTTTCTTTGCTGAAAAAACCTAGACTTAAATGCAGATTTTGAGAAAAAAAATGATATTTGGATTTGAGGATTAAATACATACTTTCATATACCAGAATATTATTAAAGAATTAAAGAGCTATTGTTTTACTTTTTGTACTGTATTTTGGCTAGGTCCAGCCACATTGTGAATTCTTCCTCTTTTCAGGAAGATTCCTTTCGCATTTAAATTTATCAATAAAATAAAATATTCTCTTATGAATATATTGACGGGCTATTACAGCTATATGTACTTTGACAATGGAAATACAGGTTGCTAGACAGGTGACTCCACTACCTTGTACAATTTTATTATTAATTTAGAGATGTTCTCATATTCTCTTCCTTTTCCTAACCCCACTCACTGTGCTGCTAATCACCAGTTTTAACTTGGGCTGACACTGTCTCTGTTGGAGCAGGGTGAAACCACTCACTCCTAGGGTTAGGGTTCCTAAAACCACAAAGCCCAGAGCTTCAGGCCCACTGCAGCTGCAAAAGGCATCCCAAGGGGAACACAAAACTCCCATAACATGGCTTGCTCAACAGTTTCTCCTTTGAACCAGCCTTAGCCCAAGTCTGCTTTTACTGCTCTACCTAGGTTTAGGGTTCTGAAATCCACAAAGCCCAGAGCTCCAAGCACGTTGCCAAGGAGAACACAGAACTGCCGCAACATGGCTCCTTCTCCATGGCCGCCCGCTCAGGGCCACAGGCCCCTGAACACCAATGCTGGCCTTTTCCCTTGGGAACAAAACTCATCATCCCAGGATCCTGATGTCCGTTTGCCTGTGGCCCTGAGGGCCCGGCTGCCTGCTGAGGTTCTGCACGGTGCAGGATACCTCCCAGACCCAAGCTGCCACCACTGCCAGCTTGGGCAGCTTTGACAGTCCAAAGCGCCTCCTGCAAACTGACACCAGGAACCTGCACTGGTGAGTTTTGTTTCCTAGGGAAAAGGCTGGCATTGGTGTTCAGGGGCCTGTTCCTCCTTTTGTGTGATGGGAATATAATTCCTTTCCTTACCTTCATTGCTCTCTCTTAGTCAGCTGGTTCCCTTTGTCCTTGTTTCTAGCACCTCTCTGATGGAACATGAATGCATTTTCCTGGCTGGTGAAAGGATATTAATTGCTGTCCAAAGCAATGAGATGCACTTGCCTGCTGAGCCTACTCTGTATTTCAAGAAAGGGATATATTATTCTGAGACATATATTCTCTTATTTAATGGGATATTGTAGAATCACAATTTCCCTTTGCGTATACCTGCAAATGTACATTTATGTTTTCTAAAATATGACATCAAGTGTTTGTTTTGCAAAAAATCTAATCTCTGAAATTTGTGAGAGGCAACTCTGATAAACAGGAAGTGAAGTGAAACCTGGCAACCTAGTTTTAAAAACATATGCATTTATTCATTATTTGAGGCAAGAAGGACTAAACACAAGCCAGAATATTCCACCAGCTTTATGAGATCCTCTTCTCTTCCTGCTTATCATGGTTAAGAGCAACAGTCCACTTAGATGAATAAGAGTCAAAATAACAATCAGAAAAAAGTACTGTTGAAAAACACTTAAATTGCTCTGCAGGATCAAATATGATGATACCCGAAGAGAGAAAGTCCCCTGGCTTCTCATTCCTTTCTCATACTTTAAATAGACAAGTTATGGAATGGTTTGTAAGATGATTATCTGTGATTTAGGAACACCGAGGAATATATTTATTTCCTATAGGTTTTATGCCACCTGACAGTCACCTTTGTCTTTCACATAAACATTCAGGAGAACTGAATGAGACTTTAAAAGGGCAGGACTTGTTGGTTGTCTCACAAGCCAATGAAGCCATACCTGTGAGGAAATCATGTTAAAGCAGACCCAACTTTTCAATTTATGAAGTTAAATAAAGCCTTGTAAGAGCAGTGTGCAATTTCATAATAGTCCATTGAGTGTATTGTAAGGGGCTGAAGGGGAGGAAGGGGAAGGCTGAAGGGGAGGAAGAGAATATACATCACTGACATACTTCATCACTTCACATACAGACATCACATTCAATTAAGTATAGAGCTCTCTGTCAACAAACTTGACACATACATCTAGGGAATGTCACCAACCCCCCAAAATCAATATTCAAGTTATGACAGACTGACAGCTTACCAGCTGAATGAGTCTCCTGATTTTACCTATTACTGCTTCAGAACCCTGCAAAATCCTTGTAACATGAACAAACAAAATTAACTAAGGGATAAGACTCAGAAGAAACCAAGATAAACAATACATACAGAGTGTAAGAAAATGAATAATGAAATTCAGGCCATGAAGGAACTAAAATACAATGCTGTTAAGGAATCTGAAAATACAACTTCTCAATATTCAAAGAATCTAAAATTGCATTTTTATGTAATTTATCCAGATGAATACAACATTCCCTCTAGAAATAAATCACTATGAACCTAGGGAAGAGTTTACCAGTGCTGCAATATTATTACCATTTTTCTTTTTTTGATATATAAGACCATAAAAGCAGATCAAGCAGAAAAGACCAATGAGGTAGATAGTTTGAAAATTACTTGATAGTGGCCATTATATAAATTAGATGAAGGCTAAACATGCTACCTCTGAAACATTACTTTTGTAAGTGTAGCTCAATAGGTGTACAGCATACCAGCATATCTATAAGAGGAGAATATTAGTTCTATATATTAGTTCTATCACAGTTTTATGTTTCATGGGATGACAGTCTTATTATGTTCAGGACTCACAATATGTGAATAGTATAATATCAATATACAGATATACATGGTGGTCTTATTTATGCTAAGTAGAACAAATTGGCCTCATAATTTTTTTTTTTTTTTTTTTTTTTTTTTTTTTTTTTTTTTTAGTGAAGACAAGCTCCAGAATGAGTTTGTCCTTATGGATCCTTATTCTGGCAACTTGATCTTTAAAAGAGACATCAGAAAATAGGTAAATAACAATTATTTTGATCCATTTAGTTTTGATACTGAAGTACAATTTATGGGAGGTGCACAAAAGAGCACAAAAGCACCTTTGTCTTTGCAGTAGCACAGAAAGGTCTGATGTATGTATTTGGGACCTTTACACTACAAATTATAGAATCATAGAAAGGCTTGGGTTGGAAGGCACTTTAAATATCATCTTGATGCAACCCACTCTAGCCATGGACAGGGACACTACCTACTAGATCAAGTTGCTCAGAGCCCCATCCGACTTGGTCTTGAACACTTCCAGGGATGGGCAATCTGTTCCAGTTCCTCACCACTCTCTGTGTATATAACTTCTATAACTTCCTCCTAACATCTAATCTATTTTTTTAAATTTTAGTTTAAAACCATTCTCTTTTGTCTATCACAATGCTTATGTACAAAATCCCTCCCTCATTTTTATAAGTCCCCTTTAAGTACTGGAAGGCCACAATGTGATCTCCCTGCAACCTTTTCTTCTCCAGGTTGAACCACCCCAGTTTTCTCAGTCTGTCTTCATTGGAGAGGTGCTGCATCCCTCTGACCATCTTTGTAACCCTTCTCCAACAGATCAGTCTTTCTTGTGCTGAGGACCCCAGACCTGGATGCAATATTCCAGGTAAGAAGTAATCACTGTTTTTATCTTGAATCATGAACTTGCTTGTTCCTCTCCTTTCTGTTTTCTTTCTCTGTGCTGCTGGGGGTGGGGTTGGGGACATGGAAAATAAAGGGGGAGGGATGTGTTTGGCCAAGGCTAATCCACCACAGTCATCTGATTCTTCCCCTTTTTAAACTTGTTGAGGATATGCACAGTCCCACTGCCCAGGTCATTAGTGAAGAAGCTGAGCATTATTGGCCCCAGTATCAACCCCTGGGGTACACTGCTGCTAGTTTTCTTCCAACTGGATTTTGTGCCACTGGTTAAAATCCAGTAGGCTTAGCCATTCAGCCAAAGTCAACCACTCCATGTGCACTCACATAACCTGTGCTTCATCACCTTGTCCAAGAGAATGTTAGGTGAAACAGTATTAAAAGCATTAGTAAAGTCAAAGTAAATGACACCCACTACTACCATTCAGAGTTAGTCACCTCATTGTAGAAGGCTAATGTCTTGGTTAAGCATGATTTGCCTTCATAATTCTATGAAGACTACTCCTGATCACTTTGTCCTTCATGTTTTGGAAATGCTGCAGAACGATTATGTCCATCATCTTCTCAGTTAGAGTGGTGAGGCTGACCAGTTTGTAGTTCTCCAGTTCTGCCTCCTTGCCATTCTTGAAGATAGGAATGGCATTTGCTCTCTTCAAGATCCTCCCCACTCATAAATTTTCAAAAACAATCAGGAGTGACTTCGCAATGTAATCAGCCAGCTCCCTCAGCACTCAGATCTGAACATATTTATGTATTTAAACTTAGTTTTGTCCTAATGTACTTTCTAGAGAAATAGAAAACTTCATAAAAATGACAACGTTTCAGGAGAGACTTTAAGACTAAGCTAATAATGTCTTTATGAAAGTGATTTTAACTATCAGATGAGTGAAAGAGGAATATTTCAAAACATGTTCACAGTCTTCCGTAAATAACACGCTACTTAAAGATCTAACTTTTAAAGATCTCTTCCATATGTTCTATGCATGAAGTAAATGTGAAGTCAGGTTCTAGAGTTAATGAACTAAGCCCATCAAGACAGAATTTTGAATGGAGGGAGAAAGGTAATTAGAGATTTTAATATTTGCTTTCTGATCAGATATTTACTTTAAACCCATTAGAAACCACAAAAACCTAGAGAATATACAAAAGTGCAAAGGGCAGAGGAACAATAAAGGGAAATGAAGTGACAATTTCATCATATACTGGCATTTGGTTATCAAGAGGTAATTATTTGAAATATTGTTTTTCAATAACATGGTATGTAGAATAGTTTATCATTTTACAGTATATTAAAAAGCTTTATTATTTGCATTTAATAATTGTAATTTCTTGTTGCTGCCATAAATTGGCTAATCTTTATTTTTCATCTTTTTTCATGTAGTAAGTAGAATTTTGCTTTTGCTGTTGCTTGCTGTTGCATTGTTGAAATGAGATTTCAGCTTCTTTCATTAATGCTTAGGCTTTGTTGTTTACCTTCACTCATGATGAAGATCCAAATGTGTATATGTAAATGCAAGAGGATATGTAGAAAATACCTGTATTTGTTTCCTAATGCAGAATTTAATGAGATAACAGCACAAAGAAACATCTATTTCCCATACATATTATTATGCCTACCTGTTAGTAAACTGGCATTTGTTAAATTTGCCACCTACAGAGGAATAAAATGTGTATTTGATTAACTCCAGGTAAGTCTTTGAAAGAAAATATTTTTCTGTACTCTTCTAGGATTCTGCTAATTTAGCAGCCAGAAGGAGTTTTATGGTCTGAAAAGATGCAAGTATATTTACTAAAGAGACTCCAGGAACACAAATTTGCAAACATTTTGTAATCACTTAAGCTTAGAGAGAACAAAATGCACTCTAAAAATACAGCTTTTAAAATGTTCACTGAACACAGCTTCTTCAAATTTTCAGAAAGACTGCTGCTTCCGTATAGAATTTCAACAAATACAATAAGTCAGATTTTCTGAGTGCTGTTTTAAATTGAAAATAAAGAGGAAATGTTGTTCTTCTTATCATGAAGTTAAAGACAGGTACATGAAATAACTTTTCAAGGTCAAACAGCAAGTGAATTGCTAATGGGGCACAGAGTCCAGATTTTTTGCTGTGTAGTCTTGTATATCATCTAATAAATCACAGCAAACCTTTTCAAAAAGGTTTGAGCTCATTAGTTGGGAATTATTATTGCTGTACCTTTTCCCTAATAAAGCATACTTCTCTTTTGGGTCAAGACTTGAATGCTGACATTGTGCTGAAAGTTTGTTTCAGGCCACTTCACCAAAATGAAAAATCAGATGAAGTCTTTAAACAACTCAGAAATCATTTGCTCTTGGGGAATGGGAGGTGGAGGAACGGGGGAGACAGGGGACGTCTGCTCATTCTGATGTCTTATGGAAGGGCAACAGAGCAAGATATAAGGAACCCAGAAGATTTCTGGTGAATGCCAGGTTCTCAACACAGGTACTGCATAGTCTAAGGGGCAATGCACATGTTGATCTGCTATTCTCAGACAGGGAAGAAAGGATAAGAGAGAGAATAAATAATAGAAACATTGGCTATAGGTATAATTAAATTGTGGAGTTAAAAATCCTGAGGTGAAGGAAGAAACAAGTAGCAGAGAACTGATCCTGAAACTTAGGAGACCAACTTTCAGATTACTCATGTAATCTGAAGCTGAATAGGATCCCTTCCAGAGACTTTTTAGCATCTGCTGCTTCTAGTTCTATATTTAGCTTAATCCCATTTGATGTTTTTGTCTGATGAAATGGAGTTTGTCTGTATTTATTTATCCTGGAGACTTCTGCAGGCACTGCAAGGCATAGTTTATTTGACTAATACAGGCTAGAGACTTTATGCCTTAAGTGTGCCTACATTATTGTATCAGCCTAAAGGATGGCTGATACAATAATCTTGGAATACAGGCACGTAAGTATAGATGAGATAAATCCCATCATTTTGACAAAAAAGTAGGCTTGGCTTGGGGAATGTTTTTAAAGTCTCTTAATGCTACTGTTTTTACACTTAAAGATTAGATCCTCCAAAATCGTGGTAATAAATACTGTATTTAGATAGTTTCTAGAAATCCAAACTCTCAGTAGGTCCTGAGGCTGCTCCATTTTAATGGTGCATGGTGTGCCTAGTATTTCTTTGCTGCAATCCCATGTCAATAATGCTTCATAAGGAATATGTTCCTTCTCATACCAAAGCATCCTTGTAGGAAGGGGTAACACATCATTTCCTACCATACAGATGGAAAAAGGAGATAAGGTAAGAAAATAAGAGATCTCTCATGGACTGAGTTATCAAGTCCAAATTAATCTTGCTTAAACCTCAAAGTAGAAGCAAATGCCAACATAATTATATCATATGTGTCTTGTATTCTGCCCTTTCTCCAATTACAACTCGAAGAAGAAAGCTGCAGGCTGTTGAGACCTGCATGGAAAGCATCTGGAATATATGATTGTTGCTTTTAACTTTTCTTTTTAATGGAGACTTCTGTTAGACTTTAAAAATCCTTATATTGAAGCAAAACAACATTTTTCTTCCTTGTGTACCCACATGAAGATGTGCATAATCACAACCAGGAGTGGCTTTTCTCCATTCTGTAGTTGTCAATTTGCATAACAGCAGTGGTTGTATGGATGTCTTGACACACACAAACAAATCCATTTATTAGCATTCAGAACACATCTGCACACTGCTTGAGTTTTGGGGTTTTTTTTCTCTCTAATGCTGCACCTGTGCATACACTATTTTCTTTTTCACTGGTGGCTTTTTGGCACTAGCAAAGTAATGGAAATGTTGCCTTTGTCATAGAAAATGAGTGAACACTGTATATTTTGTCAAAGCCAGAAAATACTGGCCCTGTGGTAGAAGACAAGAAAAAAAGAAATACAAAATGGTGAAACAGTAGGTTCCAACTCACTGGAACTCATTGTTATGTAGTTCAAAAGCTTTCAGTGTAGTAAAAGAAATAAACAGAACTATGTTCAGGAAACTCAGAATAAGAAGGGCTAATGTCCTTGTCACCTCTCATTATATCCCCAGAGGCAGTAAGTGCCTCTATTCCTTTTTTTTTTTTGTTAATAATTTGTTTATTTCAAGGTTTTATGTTTATATTTTTCTTCCAAATATAAATATTTGTGAACAAATATCACTGGTGGTTAGTGAATGGGTTCCAAAGCGATGAATTTTCAATGCTTGCTCTTTCATAATATTTTGTTTAACTAGAGAAGCTTAAACTCATTTTCCTGCTGTGAACAAATATTTCTTCTCATATTGCTTGAATTTTGGCAGTGATCTTATGAAACACCAGACAGAGGTCAAATGCAGAAATGATGAAAGGAGCTCTTAGGCTGTCTTTAATGGTCTGGCTTAAAAGCAGTAACCTCATATATTCCTTGCCAGTTCCTAAACATGGAAGTTAGAACAAATGGCACTCTCTTGAATTTGACTTCAATTTCTGAAAATGCCTCATTTACATGAAGATCTAGCCATGAGGGTTATTGCAACATTTACTGTATTTTCACCTCTTCAGTACTGTGACTTTACCATTTAAATTTGATGCCAAAAATTTTGCCCTTCCATATAAAAATGAAAACAGTAACTTCAGTAAAAAGGGAGAGTTTATAGAGAGAGAGAGATAGAATGTTGTTACTTTAAAAAAACAGAGAGTAGTTGATGCACTTGAATCATATGGTAATAAACTATGCATGGAGTATGCAAAACTTAACACAATATGTGAGTAATATACAGAGAAGTGGGGAATATATGGGTAGAGGAAAGATTTAAAGAGACTGACTCATTTGGAAGCAATCAAAAACCTCTTCACAGCAGCAACACCAGAAGTGCAAAATAATGTAATTTATTTAATACAACATCATTGAACTAAAATCCCAGGTAGAGAAGGAGGTGGCAGTTTCAATGCATTAAGCATATTTTTTCCACCAAGAAATAACAGTGAGGTTCCACTTGAGTCGCAAATAACTCCGTTTATATTTATTTTACCTGTCTTGGATAGCAACTTGACAGAATTGAGCGCAGCCACTGACCCAGATGGTTGGCTACACGCAGTTTTATTAGCTTATATTTGTCAGTGAAGCTCATTGTTCAGTTGCACAGATCTTCATTGTCTGCCAGAAAAGGCCACAATCGGGGCGCTGGGTGCCTGCTTGGTGGTGGGATGTAGTTATGGTAGTAGACTGCAGTGAGGCTGCTGGTATTGGCTTGGTGATGGAACATCACTGGTGAAAGTAGTCCCAGAGTGAGCATTTCACTACATAATCAGATGAAATGATATCATCTAACAGGGATTTTTTTTTTTGAGTCTTGAGGAATCTGTGACTAAGACTCCTGGCAATTCCAACTCTATTAGAAAATATTCGCTAGGAACTGCTGCTGCTATTATTGGTGAAAGTAATACAAGAAAGACTGCTTAGCTGGGATAAAGCTGGGACAAAGCTGGGATAAAGAGGATTAAAGAATAAAAAATTGTGCAAAGACAATTTGGCTGTTTATGTCCCATATGAACAGTCAACATGAAGCATGGCTTCACCAGGTTGAAAGAATTTAATGGCAAACTAACAAACTTGATTTTTAAAGCTTGAAAAGAAAGGCATGACATTTGTATGTTTTCCTTTTGGCTGATTTTCTTTTAAAATTTGCTAGCTTGCTATAGGGAATGACTACTTTCAAAATTATTTCCTTCCTCCTTCCAAGCAATTTGTGACATGACCAAAAGAAGGTGCTTGATTTAAATCATACCTTTACAAGGCACTTTTTCTAGCAGTGAGCTTGGGAGTAATTCAGCTTGCATACAAGCAGGTGCTCAAGTATGGACAAAGAGGAATTCTGTGAGTATGTGGGGACCTAGGCTGTTTTTAGCATGAAAGCAGTCAAGGCTATTCAGTCTGTGGCAAGGTCATGCAATGGCATTGAATTTCTTTTCTGTGATAAGGGAAGACATTTACTGAGCTTTAGAAGTGCATGGAGGGTGAGGGGATAGTTTGACAGGCACTTGCAGGCTGCCTGCAAACACCTGCAATAGCTGGATGATACATCTAGAGAGTATCCATAGAGAAAATAATCAACTTGCAATCAACAGTGGCCATGTCCCCAGCATCTAAACAGTGGGCAAGAATTCTTTGATCTTTGCATGAATTTTAAGTTTAGATGTTAATAGAAACAACATAACACCAGAAATAAACTTAACTTAGGCAGAGTACAGGCTTATTAAGCATTGTTTATTTTTAAAATTTCCTTTATTCTGGGTTTAAAAAAAGTATTAAGAATATTGCTCTTGCTCTGCAGAGTTATCAGCACTCTCTTTGACACTACAGGAGAATTCTGATAAGTACCTTTTATCTCCACAGGATATATTAAAAGAGTAGAAAGGGGAGTGGGATGCCATGCTTTTGTCATGCCTCTGTTGACATGATCAAGTTGTAAAGCTGCTGATTATGAGATTATTACATGGCCTTTCATTATCATTTTCTCCTTAAGGCAGAGAAGGAATTTGGTCACAATTTGATTGTGTTCCTGTTCTGTCAGCTGTGACATATTTATGGCATTAATACAAAAAATGAAACTGTTTTTCTCAGATATTTTTACTGTTTGGTTGTTATCTACAGCTAAAGCACAGCCGAGGAATTGCTCCTGACTATAACTAGGGATAGTCTGAACTGGGTCAGTTCAAATGCTGCAGGGCTACACAGGCTATTGAGCAGTGTAAAACACTGCTAAATCTGCTTGGGAAGGACAGAATAAATGGGTTATGTGTTTTTTCGCATATAGGCTGCAAGTGCATACACAAGCCTAAATATAATCAATGAAATCATAATAAAGTCTTTTTACACCAGCTTTCTATGTCGCCTAGTGGTGTCTCATTGTGTATCCCAATTACCTTTATGTCACTGTTCTGAAATTTGTTTAAAACAAGAATAGGAAGACAGAAGCAAAACTGGCAGAATATTTGTATTCATAAAATTATCAAATTGCAATGATGCTAGTTCATATGAAATCTCAAAAATAAAATGCTTTGAGTCTCCTACAGAATGTGTGAATAGGGAGGTAAGATTGGGATACCTAAGATTGGGATCAAACCAGAGAATCTTCATAAGGTAGAAGAAAAAAGCTAAGTAGGTTGTCTAATGGTGGCCAATAGAAAATACTGAGGTAACAGCTGGGTCTGCCTTCTCCAACGTTCAGGCATTTTGCTCAGTCAGGATTAACTCCATGGATTTTCCTCACCAAGAAAACAAAATTCCAAAATTCCAAAACCCAGTCAGGAAATCACTCTTTTGAGTTTATTGTTAAAACTTGGCTAACTTTGCAAGAAGCAGGACTGGATTTCTAGCATCTGTTTGTGCATTTCAAAACAAGTCCTTTATGGTCTTGTTGGCTTTGTTGTCCAAGAAAGTGCTCTAGACATTCAGCTATGTTTCTTCTCAATCTCATCTCTGTCAACTAATTCAGAATTCTTTTATATGTAGTAGAAGAGGTTGAAAATATGTTTTCCTTCCTTTCCAGAAGCAGCATATTTCTTTCCTGCTAAGGGATTTGATCTGCCTTGTGAAAGCAGACTCCACAAAACACAGGACTATGGAAGAAGGCCCATAAACCATACTGTCAGGCTGCATTCAGAGAGAATAACAGCTTCTTATCACTTTCTAGGAATTTGTTTTCGAGGTATCAGGAACTGGCAGGCATACTTTGAGACCCTTGGCTAGATTACTTTCCTCAGGATTCAGCTGGAAGATTGTTTAATTTCAGGCCTACCAGTAATGAAATAGTTCTACATATGTGTGTACCAATACAGTTTCAGGTGTCAGATCAGCTCCAAGAAAAAGGTTGAGCAATACATGCTATTAAGGTGCAGCTCAGTTAGATATCAGTAAGTGAGAAATGGGTCATGATTCTGAAATCTTTTGTCAGGGTCATGATCACTATTTTTCTGACTATCAGAGAAAAATATTACCCACTCTGTTTTCATTCACAATTTTATTTCTTTCGGGGTATCTCCATTTTGGGGAGTTTGTCCCTTTTGACAACCTTAATGTTAGTTCAGGGAAACACAGCTAAGGTAATTTTTAAAAATTATTTTTCTTTTTTTTTTTTAATGCTTATCTAATACTGATGAGACACTGAATCTAGAAAAGTGTTGGCTTTCATGGCACTGAATACAAAGGGTCAAGCCTTCCTTGTCACTATTGAGCCTGTTGTGAATATTGCCCAAAGGCTGAAGTCAGCCCTCTGAATCTGGTACTTAGAGCTGTGGGCTCCACTTAAAAGATCTTGCACAGCATTCAGAAAGTATTTCAGATTATTTTTTATTGTAGTAAATATCATATCAGTATCAAATTAATTTAGTTTGACTAATTAAAAGTCTTCATAAACTATTGCTAAAGCAAAGGAGATCTAAATGCCATGCACACTCCATAATAATAAAAAAATGATGAAGTGTATTATCACAATCAAGCTGTTTCTTGGACTTACTTTAGGAAATACAGGTTAAGTTATAGTTCCTTTTGGTTGCAGTTTTTTAACACTGTTTCTCTGACAAAGCACAGGTTAAGTAAGAGGGAGGGTACCTCATTGTTACAAATCACCAGGGGCCAGGTCTATTCTTGGGATCATGAAGGCATTGGCTTAAAGTGCTAAAATATGTGGCATTATTTTCTGAAGCTAAAGTATCTCCCTTTTCTGTCGCAGACATTTTTCACAGAAATCCTTTCTTTCAGATTTCTGCATCTTCTGGGAAGCTGAGGGCCCCAGAAAGTGAATGTAAACAATTGTTATCAGCTGCTGTGAAATGCAATAGGATGCACCTGTGATTGGGTCCTGTTCCATGTGTACCATTAAGAGCCAATCACAGGGCAAGCTCTCTGGAACACAAGGACAGAGAATTCTCTTGTTTTTAGATTCTATTCTATTCTATTCTTAGCTGAGCTTAGCAAGCCTCTGCAACTTCTCTCTTTATTCTATTTAGTATAGTAATAATGTATTATATATCATATATCAATAAATCCAGCCTTCTGATCAAGAAACAAGATTCTCGTCTTTCTCTCACCCCAGCGACCTCCTCAGGTTGCTGTAATACTTTTCTTTCTGTTTTGAGTCTTGAAGATCCCTCATTAACTTAAACTTTAAAAATAATTTATTCTTCTATGTAACTACTACCATTTCATTTATTTCTCCTTCTGTAATAGAATCAGTCTGAGAAGTGTGCCAAATCCTTAAAAAAAAAAAAGGAAGGGGATGGAGGGTTGGGGGTGTGGAGTGGAAATGAACAAACAAACCTACCAGATTTTCCATTTGGAGATATTTTCAGGAAGTTATACATTGCTGCTGTTTCCCATATTAAGCCACTCTATATTTTTCTACATGTTGATCTGGATCTCTCATAATAAAAGATTAGAAATCTGTAGGGAAGTATGAGCTCCCTTTTTTATAATTGTATCTCTAGTAATGTGTGTTTATCTCCAACGCAGGCTTCTAATCACTACCATACCTTAATTAATCTTTGATACTTGAAATATTGGCAGGTCCAAGACTGCAATGGATTTTCTATGTAAATATGCTGTCTTCTCCACAGAAGCCTGTGAATTAAAACACGATAGACCAGATTCCAAGCAGGAAGCTACCAAGAGTAATCTGCCATCAAGATTGATTAAAATTGTCATTTTATCTGAAATTCTGTATTCCATGTTAATATAGTCTGAAGTCTTAAAAGAATGTGAATTTTAACTGAGTGTAATTGTTTACCTTCAGGTGAATTAAGCTAATCTAGAAAATGGAATACTGGTAATGTTTGTAGTATTCGTATTAGATGGCAGCAGAAAAAATGCTAGAAGATATTTTATAATTTAAAATAACCCTTTACAATTTTGTCAGAACAAGGGTAAGTTTTTCAACTATTTTGGATCCCATTATTAGGGCTTTCAACAAGGAATGCTGTAATTAAAATTCCAAATTTTAATTGGAAGGAAGACCTTGAGGATCTTCCATGACTTCCTCTCATGGAAGCCATTACACTATTTTTCGTAATTATAGGCTATTAATATTCTGTGTATCAGAGTAAGTTCGGCACAGTTAGCAACTGTGGTAGTGAAAAACAATATTTATAATTCCTTGGCAATTTTTCTCCTTTCTCGTGCTCACATGACTATGTCAACATACATCATCTGTAACTAAGAAGTTGCTAACTTTCCTAGTAGCTGGGCTCCTCCACATTTATTCATTGACAGTCCTCAAAAGCAAACGTAGGATAAAGCAGATAGCACCCTTGAATTGCTTGTAGGAATTGCTTCAGTTTTTCAAACAGAGCCACAGAAAAATCTGAGATTTCTGTTAAATATTTATGCTTCTTCTGCAAGATCATTACAGGAATTTAAAATCAAAATTGCATGAAATTTATGTCTTTAAATGAAAGGATAGAACCAGAAGTCATGTGTACAATCAATATTTCAGACAAATACTGTGTAAGTTATTCTAGGTTTGTATGTTTCTCTCTGTTTTATTTTTTTTTTCCTTTTTGTTTGTCTCTTTGTTTTACTTTGGAACTTTAATGATAAATTAAGTCTCTAAGAGGTGTATAGGGCAGAGAACTTATTTACTATATAATGAGCTACATTGCCACTCTGAACTACAATCCACACTAAATCTGACTAATGCTATTTATTATTTGACTCCTGTTCTGCTTAAGAACTTGTTTTATAAAAGTTTAAAATATTTGGTTTAAGGTGAAGTATGTAACTTTCACAGCTGAACTATCTTTGAAACCCTTCAAACTACATGATTTTTCCGTTTAAAAAAATAAGCCAATGTATGATTTGCAAAAACTCTGCAGAAATATGTAGTCTTCTGGATTTTAGTTGCACATTGAGCAACAAATACTAATGATGCATGCTGACAATATAGTCTCACAATTACCTTGAATTTATATCAAAATTTATTTCCAAATTGTTTCCTTGTACAAGTGACAAAAGGGAGGAATTAGGCTTTATAGCTTCATACTAGGAATCTTTTACTGTCTCTTTCCATCTGTCTTCTACAAAAAAATAACCTCCTTGATTCCAACATGCCACCTTCCTTACTTTGAAAAGTTGTTTCAGATCAACAGCTGCACTCACCACAGAAGATAAAACATTCTGCACACTAGCAACTGACTGGACCTAGGAAATGGTAATCTTTTCTAGGAGAGCATTTAAATTTCCCTAAAGAACAGAGAACCTTCTCATCCATGAGAAGAGGCTCCCTGAGGTTCTGGTTGAGGTATGAGTTCAAATGCTTTAACAAGGCTTTTATGCCTCTATCTGTTCAAAGGAGGTTACCTTTTCCACTGCTTCTTGTTACAAAGGCTGATGGATTTTAGGCTATATGTAATATTTTTTATGATTCAGAGAAGTATCAGAGCGAAGATCTAATTCACCTATATGCATACAAATTATTTCAATGATCCTTCAAAGCTAAACAACAAACAAAAGACAACAAAAAAGGCCAAATCCACAAACTGAAACCTAACACCTTTTGGAAATGCATTTTCCTTCCTGTCTTGACTTGCTTTTTGTCTCAATCTCTCTCTTTTAACCATCACTGCTTTTTCCATTTGCTCTCTCCTTCAACCTCAGTTGGCTGGAAAGTCCTTTTAATGTTCTCCTTGATGATTTCTTTTTTCTGCTGATCCCAGGCTGCTTCTTGACTCACCCAAGAACTCTTCTCACCATACATCTCTGTAACTACAGTTCTTTATCGATTCCAGGATGTTGCTTTCATTATACTCTTTCTAACACAACTGTTGATGTAACATCTATCCTGTGATTCCAGCATCAGGTTTTTTGGCACAGCCTTACCAGGTCTTGATACAAACTGGCTCCAGAGTCTCTCCATTTAGAGGAAGTTTCGAAGGATGACTTGAGGAAGAACAGTTATTAAATGAAAATAAAAAGCTACTTCTCATTGCCGTACAATCCTGAAAAATTGGCTAAGGCATTGATTTACGGGGACAGTGGTAGACTTGAGAAAATCAGAACTATTGGCAACATGAAAGAATGAGTGTCTGGAAGGAATTACTGGGGACAGAAAGTGAAACAGATGGGAATGTAATACTGCAATAGGAGTTTGTTAAAACAGGTAATAGTCTTTCTGAAAGGATTTCTTGCTTGTGCCCAGAACAATAAACTCTGGACACAAGAACATCAAAGGAAAAATGGGGTTAGATTTACTGCTATTAATTCCACCCATCAGGTATTCTCTCCATTTAGTTATATGGATTAACATGGAAAATAAAATTTTCCGCTTCTTCAGGCCTCACTTCAGCAAAACACTTGAGCATATCCTTAACTCAAAAAAATTCCGGTTGTTCACAATGAGTCTTAGATATATTTAAGGATATAAATTATAAGCTGAGGATATAGTTGTTTCAGAATAGACATGCCATTGGGAGTGGCAGGAGCACACCACCCTGTCCCCTCTCTCCTTTGTGTGGTCGTCTTCAGAGCAGTGGGTCTGTGACAGGAAGCCTCTGCTTGGGTCTGGGATGGCTCCCAGAGACTTCCCAAGACTGTGTGCCCCTCTCCCTCTCTGGCTGAGCAACTGTTTTCTGCTGGGCATCTGTTACTGACCTATTGCCCCTTTGTGTGGAGTGAAACTCTTCTTTGCACCCTTGAATGAGCAGCGTCCCAAGCGTGTCTGTGTGCTCTGGGTCACGGTCCTTGGCCATGTAGTGACCATACACCTGATGGGGGCTGACTGCCATTGGAGAGTCGCTGCACTTACCCCCACTCTTTGTTATTTTTACCCACTGGTCTTCATAGCAAAATACATTTTGTTTGTGTTTGTTATCTGAAAATGAGTTTGCTTTTGTATACTCCCATGACATTGTGTCTCAACAGTTCTTTTCAGTTCAGTGCATTCAAGGCAATTTATTCCTGTTTCTTTTACGTTACCAGCTCCATTTTAATACTGATGCTTGTTTGTGTGCTTTGTCATTTCAGGCCTCTTAACAGTCCCAAACCAGCCAGGGTCCATCCGCAAACCACCCACATAACAAAAATTAAAGAAAAACCAAACAAAAAACCCCGAACTCCATTTTTCTCAGGAAATGGAACTTTCTGTGAATCTTCTAAGCCTGTGTGTCTGTAGAGGGCAGCATCAACTTTTTCTGTATTCTGATTCATTCTTCTAATTGGAGAAACCCACATTTTACGTATGCTTTATAAGCACTTATGATTTTGAATAAGAAAAGTATGTCTGGTCATAGCAGACAATATTCTCACGAATAACAAGAAAGTTTTACACTTCCACCCTATCTAGTTAGAAATTGATCCTTCTGATCCTTCTAGAGACATAAGCTGTATTTGACCACATCAACACTTCCATTTTCTTGAAAAAAATCTCATTTCTATTTTCCTATGAAGTAATGTTGGTTCTAGATTCATCACAAAACTCTGCCATTCTTTCTTTTTTCTTTCTTTTAAGCTAATAGAGCTTTTCTCTGGTGGTTTTTATTTTGTTTGTTTGGTTTTTTTTTTTGTTTTTTTGTATTTTTTTTTCCATACAGAATGTTCTGGAGTTATTTCTTTGTAATGCTAAATTAAATTCATAACATGAATTAAACATTGTGAAATTATGCATTAGGCATTCTGATATTGCTTGTGGGTGACAAATATGTTTTACTTCCTTTGAGAATTTTTGTTTGCTTTGCCCTGAAACATTGCACTTGGATTGTCCTCTGAATGTTTCAGAAATTAGAGTTTTGGCAAGATATGTTTCAAGGATTTAAAAAGAATAGATATCTGTGATCTGACCCAATCTCCTTCAGAGGCATTATTAAATACTAATGCCTCTGAAGGCATTAGTATTTAATGAAGTTAAATGACAATAAAAGTTGTTAGGAATTGTCCTATAATTATACTATACCATTATCAAGGAATAGACCATGATAAGGACAAGAGTCATGTCAAATTCTTCCATTCTTATGGTCCTAATTCCAATATCTCTCAATTTCTTTGAGTTGGAATGGTCAGTTTATTTATTCTATTAAAAGCTGGGGAGACTAAAGTTGATTCATATTTGGCAGATTCCCACACTCACCATTCATAAAAAACTAAAATTTTAGTAGGAATAATTTTCCCTACAGACAACAGGAAAACTATTGCATTTTGATGCATCCAAATTTTTTAAATTGGCTGTCATTTACTGAAAATCTTATATGCTTTGAATAAACCTTACTATATTCTAGTTTAGTAAATTATTAAAAAATTCTCCTCTATGGATAATTCAATATTACTACAGTACGTGAAGATTAAACTATGCTGAATACTAATTTATAAATTAGTACATTATTTTAGGGAGATAAGGTTTAGACAAAAATGGTATACCAATTTTCCAGGAAAACTTTTGAAATTAATACTTGAATGGTATACATAGTAAGATTTTTAGAGCTGCCTTTAAGAATTTAATAAACATGTTCATGTTGTCTAAAAATGCTCTATAAAAATAAATAAATTTATTATAAAAAGGTCAAATATTACAAGTTTTTCATTAGACAGTACTACTAAATAACTTGGAAAATTGAATATCTGAAGACTTATCAAAATAATAGTAGGCTTTATTATGTGTGTCCTAGACCAACATAAAAGGCTTGACCCCTGAAAAACTCTTGTCTTTAATCCAGGGTACTCTAGGATTCATCTACTAGGTCAGATAACGGCGCAGAATCAATATCTGAAATGACATACAAGCATCATATACGCAAAAGTATTTGAAGTGTTTGAAGATATAAGGTGATATCCTTTACAGATAAGATGTAGCTGTGTGTTTCCCAACCACATTTTTTTCCATACCTAATTATAATTTATTCTTTTGATAAAATACTCATTGGAAGGTAAAAATCAAATCCAGCTATATAGCTACCTAAAAGATATTGATATATTAAGGATTTTTCTAAATTTGCTTTTGCTTTTCTGGCTCAAACAAAGCATTATCAGACAGGTTTTTTTTTTAGAAATCATAAAAAAAATAATTCTCACTGGCATTCTGGCACAACATAAAACCAGTGTATGTTTCAGCAAGAGCAAGAGATTAATGCCTTACTCAGAAGTAACAGAAGTTTGTTGAATTAGAAATTCTTCTAATTCAACTCACTACTCAGAAGTTTGTTGAATTAGAAATTCTTCCATTGTATCTCAGATGAGCAAATAATTATTAATCACTAATTAGCAGAGAAAGCCTCTCATATTAAAAGGATTATGTTAAGGAATACTTTGAAAACTCAGGTTTTAGCACGAGCTTTGGTTCTTCTCCATGGGACACAGTTACAAATCCATTGCAGTATCTGTTCTTGTTTCAAAACTAACATTGCAACTTTTGATGAGAAGACATGTACTAAAATGCGATGAAGTGTTGGCAAGAATTGTGAGTAAATAGGTGTCTGCCAAGCAACCAAAGAAGTTATCATTAGCTGGAACAACCAAGATTTGGGAGAGATTGTATGGAGTGCGCAATTATGGAGACGCTCTTTGTGAATGGAAAGAGAGACATAATCAACATTTCACAAAAACATCAACAGTGAGAGTTTTCTATACTTTCAGGTACGTGAGACAACCAATGTGGGTACAGACTTACTCACTTGGTGGACAGCAAACATAGCATCTGTGAAGACACAGTATTAAAGGCAGAACCATTCAAGGACACTATCAGGAGCAGGTTTATCTTAAAATAATCCTGAGAGACCAGAAAGCAGTGTAATGAAGGTTCATTTTACAGGTGGTGAAGAGTTTACAGACTGATTTCTGAACAGTGACTGACAAATTCACTGAAAAATGTTGGCTGACCATAAAAAACAGTTCAATGAACCTTCCTCACAAATTAGAATGATATAATTATTTTACTACTCTCAGAAAACAAATATTTTAAAATGAACAGGTACTGTTTCACAAATCAAATTGGATTTATGAATTAGATTTTTTAGAAGCACTGGGTAAAAAGAAGCATATTACAGCTGGATATGATGTTGGCCTTATGGTACAGGGGGTATTGAAAATGTGCATTTAAAGACATTAGTGGGTCTTCCAATAGCAACTTTTTTGTTCATTTTTGGGGTTCTTTTGTCTTTTTTTTTTTTTTTTTTTTTTAGTTTGGTTTGGTTTTTTTAAATACTTGCAATAGTTGGGATTTGATTACTTTTATTGCACTTGCAGTCACTATCTGTACTAAATGCTCATTTATGCTTTTAGGAGATAGACTAGAAAATGCATTTGTTATACCTGATAATTACAGCCTAAATATCATACTAATTCCAAAATATGATTTCTTCATTGCCTCTCTTTCTGTTGTTTTTTAATCAGAGTAACTTTTTTTATAATACCTTGACCACAATTAAATAAGAGTTGATGCCTTGTTTTTTGCCAGGAATAATTTCCCTTTGCAATATTATACTTTATTTTATGCTCCATGATGTTACACTAACTAGAGCTATCTGAAACATGTATACATTTTAACGGTTTTTGCCCCAAACTATCTGCTGCATGTGTGCTTTCACCTGCCCATCCCAGATCCACTTTAAAAATGTGTAGCTATAAAGTAACAGGAGCCCAATAATCTGCAATTGAATTTGATGGGCTCAGGATTGCTAAGAGGATGTCAGCTATGAAACGCAAGGTACTTAGGTACAATACTAGCCATTAAATGTAACAGTTCACTCAGGGAATCTTCCCTCAGTTTCTTCATTTATACTTTAGAGTATGACTACAAGAGTATTTCCAACTCTTTGTATGTTCTCCAAACTGGCTATTTATTTTGGCAGGAATGCTACTTGGTCCTGTCATTCAAGCATCAATATAATGAAGAGAATTCCAGAATAATCTCAATGACAGAAACACTGCATGATTTGAAATAATATTTTCATAAATAAAATCCTCAAAAATATCAAAACTGAATTATGAATAGAGTTAATTTTGTTAACATTATGTTACTTAAAAACCTCTACTATGCCCAAAGAGTGTTGAATGTGCTATTTTCTCTCAATGGAGTGTAAGATTGAGACCAAAGATTTTTATTTTATGGAGAATTTTCACATCAGTATTGTACATTGATGAATATTTTCCTACTATGTAGCAGTCACTGTGTGAAAGGTTGTCCATGTAGACCCAAATTCTGATTCACACATGCATATATATATATGTGTGTGTGTGTATGTTCCTCTCTATATCCATATTTATTTGTTATATGTATGGTTTCTATGTATCAAGAAAAAAATTAATTCACTAGAATATGCACATATATATATATATCATAAAACATAGTAAATTTTTATGTATATATATATATATATATATATATATATATTTACATTTTCTTTGTTAAAGGTTTTCTAGTGAAGTTTTATGATAATGACTTAACTTTGAGACAATCTTCTCCTGACAGTCATGCATCAAAACTTCTGATCCAAAACTGCATCAAAGCTACTTTTGAATGTTGCACTGAACATTCTGAAACTCTTAAGTTCAGCCAAGCATTGATGAAGCACAAAACAGAAGCCATCACTCAAGACTCTGAATCATATGGAATAAATAAACTTTTAGAGCATTCCCAAAGCTGCCAAAAAAGACCATCCATTCCACAATTATACTTTAGTGTGGCAACTTTTTGTTTAATTTCTTCTTCACCTAGATATTACAAGACTTTAGTCTTCTACAAATAGAGAATGACTATGCTTTCACAGAATATAGAATCCAGATAAAACTACAAATTAATATTACAAGGAAACAGATGAAAGATAAATCTTTCGGTGAAAACCCTCCATATTTTACAGAGATTTCTGAGTTTTTATTTTCAGTGTAAGTAGCTTGCATGGTCTTTTACAGAATTTTTACAGAACTATTTTACAGAACTATTTACATTAACTGTTGCCACATGTGAGAACAAAGTGATCTTCTATAAAAGGCATAACATTTGAAACCCCGAATCAGTCTTACGTCTCTTCATGATAAAATCATGGAACAGATCCTCAGAAAGACATGCTGAGACATATGAAAAACAGTGAGGTGATTATGGACAGCAGATCTTACAGCAGTCTTTCAATAAATAAAGGGAATTTAAAGGAAAGAAGAAGACTTTCATGGCCTGTATTGAGAGAACAAGAGGTAATGGTTTTAGAATAAAAGAGGGTAGATTTCTCTTTTATATAAGGACACATTAATGTGGGGAGATATAGGTGTAATTTTTGTGCCATGGGCAGGAAGAATGATGAGCAGGACTCCATGATATCAGAAGGCTAATTAATTACTTTACTATACTGTATTATTCTATACTATATTACACTATATTACCCTACATCTAAACTGAAAACTGAACAAGAACTCAACTGAACAAAATCTCTTGACTGTCTCCTGACTGACTGTCAGGACACAGCTTGCAGAGATTGGCCAAGAAAGCAAAACACTCGCACCAGAATCTAATTACCAAATCCCTTCAGGTGAACAATCTTCCATAATGCATTCCACTTGTGCACAAACACAGGAGCAGCAAATGAGACAAGAATTGTTTTGATCATTCTTTTCTCTGCTTTTCCAGGAAAGAACCTGAGAGAGAGAATTGTCTCTCTGTTCAGAGAATGTGAATTCCACAGTGAGACACAGGAACAAGTTGCCCAGATGATTTGTAGATGCCAACATTCCTGGAAATGTTTAAGGTCAAGATGGACAGAGCTTTGAGCAACTTTGTCTTGTGAAAGATGTCTGTGTCCATGGCCCAGGGACTGGACATTTAAAAATCTCTTCTGACCCACACTATTCTATGATTCTAATATCCTAAGTGGAACTGCAACTTGCCATTGCAAACATTTCAGGTGTTTCTGGTAATATCCACATACCCTAATCAGTAAAGCAGGGATCTACATCTTGTCTGTCCATCCTTTCTAAAAGGATAATATTGTTTAATTTGCAGCAAACACATTTTCAGAAGGTGGCAACTCATTTTTTATCTGGGCTCTTTCACAATGTTGTAATCTTAAATATGCATCAGAGTTATGCTTTGCTCCTTTTCAAATCTGCCCTTCTCTTTTATGTTTTTATCCACACACTGGTTGAGGAGATTGGTGTTCTGTCACTATCTATGTTGTGTTTAAAACACAACTCTTACAACTAATGGGCAGGAAATTACATTCTACTGTCAAATGTTATCTTGATGGTTATGCCATATCTGGTGAAAATGGATTTGACAGCACAGATTACACACAAATCTTACTATTTTATAGAAAGGCTAGTTTAAGGAAGTGAAAATTCTAGTCTAGGCTTTATCAATTATTTTTTTCCCAGCCAAGAGGAACAATTTTTTTGTCTCTGAGGTCTATTCTCTAAGGTACAATGTTCTCCCGTGTGTGTTTTTTGTGCTTCATTTGGTCTGCATTTCTGACATGTGGGATAAGCTATGTTTCAGATTTCAAAGTGATACTGTCCACTTTGGGTAAGGATTTAAAATATCTGGGTTGTTCTTTTTTATTTTTATTCCATAAATTAAATACTACTTTAAAAACATATTTCTGTAAATGTTTATCACCCTCTAATTGATTTAAATAATACTTGGTTCGATGACATTTGTATTAAGTCAGAAATACTGCACAGGAGTAGTTCTACTAGTACACTAACAGCCTTATCTAGTTTTACTTTTCTCTATCTTTCTAATATTAATACAATACTAAATCTAATTTGCCTTTACCTGAAAATACTTCTGCTAAAAATAGCCTATATTTCCTGTCTAGTTAGAATTGTAGAAATAGTAATATATATATATATGTGTGTGTGTGTGTGTGGGTGGGTGGGTGTGTGGACTTCACCTCGCTGATTTTTGTTTAATGTTTGAGAGTTTGTATCTGCAACTAGAGATAATAGGTACAAACTAAACTGTGGAGGTTCTGTCTGACCATCAGGAAAAAAGTTTTGACTCTGAGGGTGACCAAGCACTAACGAAATTGCCCAAGGAGTTTTTGGTCTCCATCCTTAGAGATATTCAAAATCTGTCTGGATACGATCTGTGATCCTGGGCAACTGAATCTCTGAGACCCTGCATGAACAGGGTGGGGTTGGACCTGATGACCTCCAGAGATGCCTTCCACCTGCCGTTGTTCTGTGAAGTTCTGTTATTGTCCCAGTGTCTTTCAGTAGAGCAAAATCACCTCTCTGTAGATCTTAGATCTTAGCACTGTCTGTGTCAGTTTGCAAACTTTGTCAGTTGTTTTGAGGGAAACGATTACAGGGAGTAAAATTTACCACACCTCCAATTCCATAAGTCTAATGGCCAAAGAAATGTGAGGACCTGCTTTATACACTTCAAGAAGGTTTGACACTCTTTCTCCACAGTTTCAAAACAAATTTATATTCTTCCATTTTTATTGGAATTACTGAACACAGCACAATAAACACACTGATGCTACAAATGTGAAAAAAAATCTGCTCCATTTTTCTAAGAATTTTGGTATTTACAAATATATTGAACACAGTTTTTTTTTCTTTCTTTCAATCACCTAAAGATGTTCCCTTTTTAAGACTTGGAAAAAGTTGTTTTTGTTGATGTGATTTGGATACTTTTCATGTAAGTTGAAAATCAGACTTTTCTATTTTAGACTACCTATTGTAGGCATCCTGTTTTTTCCTCAACTTGATATAAGTTTATTTAGCTTACACTTTCACTGCAGAAGAGGTTCTTACCATATTGTTAAGAATTACTCCATCACATAGAAAGCATTTTTTGCTTCCTTCCTCAATTATTTTGATTATTTTCTCCTCAAGAGACCACTCAGGAATAGAAGACTGTGCCTAACAAAATGTAGTATAAATTGCTTTTTTCCCCCCCAAGTTACATCAGAATTTTTTTAACAAATACAGTCTTTGACTGATTATGGATCTCCTTATTTTAGGCAGACAATCATGATGATGAAATTACGAGCTGTTTTGCCCAAGGCTGTTTCTATTTCCATTGCAAAAAAATGGAACTTTCCTTTCTGAAAGTTAAATCTCAGGAGTTTCTAAGTGCCCTCTAAGGATGTTTACATCTCCCCAGTGCCACAGAGAATACTTGGACAGCTGTATATCTGACTTAAGTGCCTCCGTAGTGTCTGTCACTAGCTTAGACGTATCCAGACATGCCCTGTCTTTGAATACAGATTCACTGACTGTAGTCAGATCTGCATTTTAATTGTTTACCTTCCAAACTCTGGCCTCGTATTATTTTGTAATATTCAGTAGAAATATTGCTACAACAGCATTTCTCCAGTGAAAATTAAGCTGTGTGCCATTTGCATTTAGGCTAACAGGAATTTCATCATCTTTTGCAGTATTTTCCCATTAAAAATTCCTCTTTGCTATGTTGTTACTGCCGCTGACTTTACCCAAGTGCTACATTGCATTTGCAAAATGTAAATTGTAGAAAGCCATTCGTTGTTCTCCTCCAAGCCTGAAATACTATTGGCTTCTCTGTGACTTTGGGCTTTGGCTTTCAGAACTCCTTTCTTCTATAAAATTTAAACTGTCGTGTGGGATCACAGCAGTGTCCATCTTCAATCTTTTCCTGTCTAAACTATGTTTACAGAATCTGAAATTGTCTGGAAGGGTGGTGGATGCTGATTTCAAGCTGGGAAAGCTGCACCTGGGGTGAAGATCTAAACTCTAGTTTCTGTTGATTGGTGAGTGAGGCAGCCCAGGAACCCTCCTCTTCTGGTCCCATTCTCACAGCTGTTTGTCTGCTTCCCTCAGGTTCTACCATCCTGACTAGGATCCAAAGGCCAATTGATTGCCCACTCGTTAATCACAATTGGCCTTCAATATAATAAACCATGACTGCACTTGCTTCCTGATCTTAGCTAAAGAAAGCTCAAAGGTCACTTATGAAAGAAAAGACTCTCACAAGTGGTTCACAAGTGTCATGAAACTTACATTTTTAGTAAAGGAAATGAAAAACTAGGAAAAATATACAGCTGATCTACTGGGAACAACTAAAAACTTTTCCCATTCTTCAACTGATTTGAAATGCCTTTATTAGATACTTAACTAAGTAGACAAAATGATATTTTTATTGATATCCATGACTGAAAATCCCAATCCCTGATTTTGCAAATCTAAGTCTATGAAAATGAAATATTTTTGAGTTTGTTAGGGATGTGGTCATTCGTATTTGTGCACCATTGATTAAGGCAGTTATTGTCTCAATTTCTAGTGTATAAAAATTACAATTTTGAAAGTATGTTCTAATAACAATCTATGATCACTTTGAGTAACGAAAAGAGACATCATGGTTTCAGATTCTGAAATAAATGCATTTCAGGATGATGTAAGACATAAGGTAAAATACTGATTTAGCAAAATGCCATCAGAGAAGTTTAGGTAGTTGTGTGATGATTGTCCAAATCTTATCAGCTGAAGACCTAAATTTCTTCTACTCTTTCTTTGAGAAGAAGAAAACACTTTAAACTATGTGACAGGAGACTAAAGCTACAAAAGAACTGTAAAGACATAAGCTCCTACAAGAAAAAGCAAATCGTTCTTCATGAAACGTGAAACTCAAATCAATGACACTGTAGTAGAAAAATGAGAGAGTTCCCAATAAGTTGGGGGACAAATTGCTTTGAGGTATAGAAATCTCACAGGGAAACAGAAGGACCAGTAAATTGCTCCAGTAAATTGACATAGCAAGCTCTACTCCAGAAAAATCATAACCATGTTAAAAGTAGATTAAGGACACAGGGAAGACTAGAGGCTAAGGATTCTATCACCTCTTTGGAAAATTATAAAAGATTGCAATGAATGCATTTTTTCCTAATAGATATTATGCCTTCTGTGAAGATAAATGTCTACTAATTTTCCAAGAAGTTTTGTTTGGTTGTTTGTTTTGTATTTTTTTTTGTATTGGTTTTGGTTTCTTTGGAGGTTTTTTTTGTGAGTTTTTTGGTGTTTTTTTTTTTGTTTTGTTTTTGTTTTTTGTTTTGTTTTTTTTTTGTTTTGTTTTGTTTTGTTTTTTTTTTTTTTTGTTGGGTTTTGGTTTTTTTTTTGTTTTTTTGGGGGGTTGTTTTTGACTTTTTTTTTTTCATTTTGTTTTTAAATTCTGATAGGACTACTTCAGGAATTCTAAGAATCACAAACCAAGACTGCTGAGTCAGAATTTATGAGGCAGACTGTGGCTTATCACACTTCATCTTAGGTAACTAACATTTCAAAATTATCTGACCATAGCAATGTTGTATAACAGTCATGCAGGGATGTTCTGTTTGCTTGTACATCTGGATATACATTCTCTGTTTAGTTATTCTCATAGCTAGTCTGAGGCAGTAAAGCAACCAGACTAGATTAACAGATCTACTCCTCAAGGAATGTATTAAACTGGAATTGTATTCAGACTCATAATCAAGGACTGAGACTCTCATTTGAGTTAATTGTTTTGCCATGGCTTTCAAGAACAGAGGAATCAACCCAATGAAAGTGCTCATGCTTCATGCAACAATGCTTAGTTTATTAAATTATGGTGTATGGTTGGCAAGGCAGTGCTGTTGCAATTAAGGAGACTTAAGATGGTTGGTCAAATATGGATTAAAGCTTTAGATCATGTGGTTGGTTATGTGTCATGCAAAAAGTAGCTACTGCTGTTTGAACTGATTTGGAATTATTGTAGTCTGAATAATGTTAAATTGTGGGTGGATATATATGAGTTTACCATGCCCTCAGTAGATTGGTTAGCCATTATCAGAACCATGACATAAACCTGACAAATGCTTTATTAAAAGGACTCTCAAATTATTGCACCCTCCCTTAATATATTTTTAAAATATTCGTATATTGGTATATTTTAAAACTAACTGGTTTGATTAAACAGGAACAGGGTGAAAAGAGTTTTCAGGATAATTTTAAACTTGGAAAATTTTGAGTTTAATAAATGAATACAGTCTGCTTGGAATGTAACAGAAGGACAGTCCCTTCATAATATTATTTTTTCTGCTTTGTATAAGAAGAGGTGTTCTAAAATCTGATGGATTATGCTCATTATCATTATAAACCTGCAGAACAATTATTATCTCTGTTGCTTCTTTTATACTTTTAAAAAACTTGGGGTTTACTTTGTTTGTGTATATTTTGAGAGCAGATGGCTTCTTTGGTATTTAAAATGAAAATAGGAGTATTGCTGCTGCTGGTAGAAACTGGAAAAGAATAAGAAACGGAGATTTTGTACTTAATTGAAAATTCACCCTCATGTTTTTCTTCTTGTTTGGTTTTTTGGCTGTTTATAAAGAGAAAAAAACAAAGCAACATCTCCCAAAAGGTCCTATAAGCAACAAATAAACTAATATTTATTCACTGTAAATATTTAACTTTATCATCTAAGTGTCTGGCTTGGTCAGGGAAGGGAATAAGGCACCTCAACTCAGAGTGCAGGAAGCTGAAGCAGCTTATGGGGTGTAGCCTCACCAAGTTTGCAGGTGACACCAAAGTGGAAGGACCACTCAATAGCAGCTGTTCTGAAGGGTGTAGGAGTCTGGGCAAATGGGCCAGCAGGAACCTCCTGGAATCCAGCAAGGATAAATACCAAGTCTTTCACTTGTGAAGGAAGGGGCTCCTGCAATGGTGTAGGCTGGGGCTTTTCAGCAGCACTGCTGAGAAGAACCTGGGGAGATGCTGGTAGATGGAAAGCTGGGAATCAGCCTGCAGCGTGCTCTGGCAAAAAAAGACCAAGAACATCCAGATCATCACTAAAAGATCCAGGAAAGTCATTATCCTTCTCTTTACTGTACCTATGAGATCACTTCTGGAGCCTGTAACAAGTTTTGTGCGCAAGGAAAATCTTGATCAGCTGGTTTCCAGATATGAAATAGCGTAGCAATTTGATAAAAATATTTCTATCCATTTCAGTAACATTTGTTGTGTCAGTAGCTAAGGAAATGGTGAATTTTGGCATAAATGTGAAACTCCTGCATTTGCTTTGGATGCTGTCATGTGCCAGTCCCACCAGTATTTTGTTAAACCAATAACTAAACTGAGAATGAATAGTATCTTATTTTTTTTTTATTTCTTAGCTACCTAGGTGCTTCAGTCAGCGCTCTGAACTATGGCTACTTTCTTCTTTCTGTAATTTGGAAACCATCTTGGTCAACAAGACCTGATTTCTATCTAACAGAAATTCATTAAAGGCCATTTTTCCTAAAAAAAGTTAAATTGTCTTTCAACATTTCTGCTGTGATAGCCTACAGTATATAGCTTTTTCCTATACTGAATTTTAGTTCCCTGCTCTCCTAGCATGAGTTCAAACCTGTAGCCCTAGACTTGTGAGTGAATAAGGAAGACAGAAAAATGTTCTCAGAGTTAAACTATGATTTAGTGAGGACTGGTTTGGGGGATTATATTCAGTGTCATCTATTTAAGCTTTTCCCCTTATGCAGTACAATTCCAGAAACGTTGGCAAGGAAAAAGAGCTAATGTGATTAGTTCAAAAATTTATCAAGGGAAAGTGCTATTTTAGCCACAAAGGTAGCAGTTTACATTGGATTGTTTCCAAATAAGAAGACAAACAACAGGAAAAAGAAGACTACACATCCAGAAACCCAGAGTGTCTCTGTTTAAGTGATGTTCTGTGCCCTTGGTCTTTCTTATTTCAAAACTGAACACTTATTGTTTGAGTGTTAGGATGTATTGCACCACACTAAATTTTAGTACTAATGCAAGCATTGACAAATTGCACTTTTTATGTAGTTTAATTGCAATGTTTAAAAACTGGCTTATCAACTAGTCTGTAGTAGATTTGTTTATTAATTTATCTGATGACTGAAATATTGTACCGTGTGAATAAGTTGCAAGTTTAATCGGAAGCTTTCAGAAAATATGTTCCAAACTGATAAATAGCCATTCAGAAAACAGTTTTGATTTAAGAGGAAGTAAGGATAGGAGAAGGTTCTTGAACATAGGAGGTTAAAGAACCACTGAGAAAAATAGTATCAGAAGTGAAAGGAGTGTATTGTGGAAGAGAAAGAGGCTGAGGTCTGGTCTGCTGTTTCAACATCAGTATCAGCAGAGATTAAGCATTGAAGTACAATAGAGATATATGGAATGCTTTATAATTTTAAAACCTTTAGCAAATATGCTGCTCTTACTGCTAAAATCACTTTAAGAGGATTGTTTCATCTGGTCACAGACTTACCAAATATCTCCAAAAGCATCCAGTTTTACTGGATCACCTTAATGAATGTACTGAGAACTCTGCCCTTAGGCCTGGCTTGTAAAATTGGTTTGGAGACTTAAGAAGGTCTAAGATTTGTAAATGAAGAGTAAACTGTGTAACTGTGGCAAAGCAGAAGCATATTTTCATAGGATTACAAACTGGATCTGTGAATCCTTTAAAATCCACCTCACTGTATCCATTCCAGCGACTGGCATGTGTTAGGGAGAAATGTTATTCACAGAGTTTCAGTCATCATGGTTTATCTATTTCATGCAAAAAACCTGTAAATCAAGAGTTTCTTGTGCTTACTATTGCTGTAAAGAGTGTAGAATCCTAAATGCAGCCTGGCATAGTTAATTTTTGTCCCTATGCTTTCATAGTTTTTAAATGACTGAGCATATCCAGTTCTATATATAGGGCAAAGTTTAAAACAGGAATCTGGTATATTGTCTTTCAAAATCCTTTACAAAGGTGAGGCTTGTAAATGGGATAAAATCATTACTAATAGAAAGCAGCACTTGGAAACTGAGAATTAGGAAGAAGTCTTTTGTTTAGCAATTTCACTTTGAGAAGATCAGATCTAAAATAAAATTTTAAACCAGAAAATTTTTGCAGAAGCTCTGTGTTTCTGGTGCCTCCACAACCTCTTTATCCTTCTACACATGCAATAATAAACATTTGGTTCAAAAGGCCTGTTCTAAAGTGAGTAAGATAAGAGGAATAAACAAAATCACAGGTCTTTGCATGGATGCAGTTGCATACAACTTATGATGACCCTAAAGTCGTCCAGCCTTGGATCTGAAGGGTGCAAACAGTGAAGAAGTGATATTTGTTTGGCATCATAATTCAACATAATTGAAAATATGTATAGAACCCCTCCATGGTAAGTTTGAGAAGATCAGGTAATAAATTCTTAATTTAAGTGACACATGGGTCTCACTGTTTTCCTGTAGAGGAAAAATATTACTTAAAACTACACCCTGATAGCTGTGGTATTTTGAGGTATAAATTTTGATTCTATGTCAGCACTGTAGTAAGAGATATTTGAAATAACCCAGGGAATTTCAACTCTTATTCAGATAAGAAATATGTGCCACAGAGTCGCTGAACCTGAGAGAAAGCAAATAAATGTGATACTATAATTCAAAGATAAGGTTGTATGCAATTTTTTTTATTACAATCCCAGTTATTGTGTCTAGGTGCTGTCTTTCTTATACTCCTTTTTCCAAGTTCTCTTTATCTTTGAGTCTGTATTTGTTGTACATCTTCACTGCTTGAAAACTGCTGATTATTCCTTTAAAGAATTTCAGAAGATGTTTTTTTCTGCCTTGGTGAACCTGCAATGCTTTTGTGCTGCTCTAGGCATAACACAGGTCTCCTTCACAGCTGTCTGGTAGCACTCCTAATCTGTCCTCCAACCAGTATAAAAGCTATCCTCTAAAATTATCACAGCTACCATTACTTGTTTTATTCTCCATTTTTTATTCATTTTTCCATCTTATGAAGAATTGCTTTTCTTGATAGTTAAATCCAAGCTCTTTTTTCTTCTCTTTTTCCTGTGTTGTTCTTCATATTTCCAGATCTTCCCACGACTGACTTCCATTAGGTAGCTGTCATTCTCCTGTCTCAGCCATGGAACTCTTTTTCTATAACATTTGGAACAGAATTCCATCTATATTATGAAATCTAATCTTCATTTTTTCATTTGCATCCCAGTACTGCTGTATTTCTCTTTTCTCATTTAGCTGCTAAGCTTTGGGCATTAGCTTAATTGTAGTTCTCCCACCCTCACTCACTGTATCTGAGTTCAAATAATTTGGGTTTCTCTTACAAGGATTCCTTAGCTGCTAATATAGAGTTAAGCCCAGACATCTTAGGATGAAAATGGATTTTACTTTTGCAATAATCAAATAAAGTTTTGCCACCCCATCACTTCGTATACAGTGCTATCTCCAAAGTATCCACCCTCTCCTCCCATGCATATGCTGTTAAGGGCCTTATGGGCCCTCTAATTATTGATAATCAGCAAGACCTTCATCCATCTTTTAACAACATTGAAAGGAATTCAAGCTGCCATCTAGTACAGTCCTTTGTCCTGAATTAAAATTGTCAGCTGACATACTATTGTAGTTCTGCTGTTCTGACCAATGTAATAATTTGATTCTCTGTTACACATTACTGTTTCATGTTGCTTTCAACTGGTTCATAACATCACCAAGACTTGTGAGTTTTGGTTTAGTGTGTATACAACAGCACATGTGCCTTTTCCATGGTGTATCTAGAGGTTTTAAGTTCACAGAATCATGGAGTAACTTAGGCTGGAGAAGACCTTCAAGGTCATCGAGTCCATCTGTTAACCCAGCACTCTCAAGTCCTCAACTAAACCATTTCCCTAAGCACCATATCTGCACATCTTTTAAACTTTTTAAGCTGCCCACTTTCCCTAGGCAGCCCGTTCCAATAATTGTCTGTCTTTTCAGTGCAGAAATTTTTCCCAATATCTGACCTCAGCATCTCCTGCTGCAGCTTGAGGTTGTTCCCTTACCTTGTGTTTTTTGTGGAGAAGAGATTGATTCCCACCCATCCACAATCTCCTTTCAGGTAGTTGTAGAGCGGGATAAGGTTCTCAGCTCAGTCTCCTTTTCTCCAGATTAAACAACTTTAGGTTCCTCAGCCACCCCTCATAAGCCTTGTGCTCCAGACCCTTCACCTACTTTGTTACAGGAAGACTATTTGTCATTTAGCATACATTAAAAATTTTCTAAGAAGTAGTTCTCTCACACGACTCTTTTTTCCATGTGTATTTTTCCTTAGGGTTTTTATTCAGACTAGCTCAATAATTTGTGCAACAAGCGTCTCACAGACAAAATTACACATCAGCTCTCCATCCATCACAGGCTCACTCAATGTTTCACCTCACTTTTTCATCTACTTTGCACTTAAAAAAAAGAGAAAAAGTTATTACTTAGGATGACATTTCTCCAAATGCTTGAATCAGAGTTTTATTTTCACAGCTTTTCAAAAATTAGTTTTTATCAAAAGTCAGAAGACATATACAAAGGCATAATTGTCAATACTCATGTCTGTGAAACTATATTTCTTTTACAAAACTTCAATAGACAAATGACCATTATTTATTTCTAATTTATTTTCCTGCAACAACGGCCTGTTTAGATCTTCTTTCTCTTTTTATTTCCTTTGAAGTACTTTCATTTTGAAACCCTAAGAAGACAATAATAACATTTCAGATAATTTCTGTTGGTAGAAAAATTTTAGGCATGGGTGGTATTTTTTTTCCATTGGGATACTAGAGTTGCAGTTATGGGGATCTTTGAAAGCATGAAACAACATTCTAGGTTTCAAACGTGGTCCTCTAGTTCCTGTGTTCTTTAACTTTCATCATTTAAGCTTTAAACATTGAAAGAAGTGATGTGAAACAAGACAGCAAGTGCATAGGGAAAAAAAGTGAAGCATACAGTCAGATAGAGAAGTTTGCCCTGGAAAATTTTGTAACAAACTATTGTATTGAATTTAACTCCTAATGGAGAAGTGCTATAGAATACAATCAAAAGGATATACGATTTCTATTGTCTGTATTTTTATCATAATAATCACAAAAAGTGAAAACAACCTCAAAATCACTTTTTCATTGCATAATTTCTATAAACTGGATTTTAAAGTATTTTTAAAGTATTTTGATGTATAAGTACTAAGTTAATTTTCAGTTTGATGCTGAAAACAGCTCTAACAATTCAATTATTAATGGTGAAATTTGCCAATTAAACATTGGACAATATTAACTTGTTACAATTTTGTTACCCTTTCACTTTGTAATGAACGGTGTTTAATTTCATTTTATATGTATATATTTCATAATGTAAGTGGTGTTATATAAATTATTGTTGCTACTAATAAAGCATGTTGGATTTAATTTTATGTATTAAAATAAATTATATTCATGAGTCTATTAAGGAATATAGTTTTCATAAAAGAAACAACCCTAAAGCAAGGATGATTTTGGAATTATTTCTTTCTTCCTTAGGAACTCTGCAATTCCTGTCACAAATCACTATCTTGAGCAATTCTTACCTGTTCATGGAATTTTTGGGGCTGACGTTAATGGAAGATTTTCTTTAATGCATTTGTAGGTGAACTTTGAATTTCCAACACATTTGTGTTGTGAAATATTATATATATTTCTACTTGAAATGTGTTTGCAAGTGTTCCATTTTGTGTGTTTCCAAGCACTCTTCTGTATTAGAGAAGTTCTAACTTAATAGTTCAAACTAGATGTTGCATTATGTTTTATATTCTGAAGTTAAAAATGTTACTCATCTATTTTTATAGTCTTCGTGTTCAAACTTGCCAATATTTTAAATTATTTGAGTGAGGAGAGAGGGTTTTTAAAATATTTCATTCATCTTTCTCCTGTCTTATATTTCCCTTAGAAGTCCTTTTGTCTGCATATGAAAACACAGATGAATAAATATCTGTATCTGGTATTATCCATCAAAAGATAATTGAGCAAAAATAATTCTTATATAGATTTCTTTCCTTTTTCTTACTAATTATTTACATTTATACAATAAGAAAATTTATCTGAACTTCAAAGAGACTTTGCTAAATAGAATTCACTACAGCTCTCCTTATAACTGATGACATTGATTGACTGATTGAGAAAAGAAACTGAGTATAAATTTATGTTACATGATTTAAGAAAAAATTACACCACAAGTGAAACTAAGAACTCTGTGTTTCATTTAACAAGAAATTCTCTGTAAGGAAGATGGCATGCGAGGCACACCTCAAAGCTTTTTGGTCATACAGTCAGGAAAATAAAATGTTTTAGTACAAGAAGGTTAGTTTGGTAGCATGACAGATCATAGGATTCAAGGTTTTGGGAGGTTTTTTAGCATTTGGAATAAGCACAGATCAAATCTTCTACAAAATGCCTAGAAGTAATAAAAAGAGAATATTCATGTATCAATATCATTCCAGTTTTTTATCAAAATAAATGACTCAAAGGGCAATGCTGATACATGAAGGAATAGATATAAGGTGGTTATGAATACTAAAATTGAATATTAAAATAATTTTTCTTATACTTTAGATAAAGTGTTTTATCCCTAATCAGAGAAGTCAGGTACTGTCACAGTGATACTGTAGGAAAAAGGGTTCTTAATTGTTTCAGTATGAACAAAATTCTATTATGCTACTATTTTTGTTAGCAAGATGTTGTGTTCCTCAGCTCCATGTTCTTTCAGGGTTAAATGCTGAAGGCATAAAAAGTTCATACAGATTTCTATGACTGTCTAGTGAGATCAGGGTTTGCGATAGCTCTTTTAAACATCATCACCACTGATTTAGGAGGAAATTTTCAGGTGTCCAAGTGGACTGTTTTATTCATCTTATGAAGATCTAAGAATAGTTGCATCCTCTGTATTGTAATCTGAAATACCTTATTGTTTCTGTACTAGAATGATTTTTGTAAATTCCTTAAAGAGCTATTAATGGCTTCCTTTTTTGGGACACTGACATTGTACTAGAATTTTTCATGACACCCAATTTCTTTGGATAATAGTGTTGGAGACAAGAATAAGACAAATTCTGTGTTGAATTGTTGAAAGACATTGTACCGGACAAGAGATGGTGTGACAGCTCCCTGTCAGACTCTCTTTTGCCAGTTGGACATTATAAGTATTCTAACTCCACTTCATTTTCACCAATTTCTCAAACTGTTTGAAATCATTATTTTCCTTGATTTCACCTTTGGTAAGCTTTAAAGTAAGCCTAGATTTAATCTATAGTGTAGGAAAGTAGTGATATATTTTTAGGGCTTTCTCTTTCCTAAGTATGCACCATGATGTCTTGATCCTCTGGAACTTTCACTGTTCAATAATTTCCACTGATACTATTTTCCCAGTTCAGGGAATGTAGCACTTGGAAAGTCTGGCAGTTTGTCCATTGCAAATGGAAATAAATGAAGACAATTTCTCTCTTGTTCTCTGCTTTTTGAGATGGCATAGTTTTATGACTTCATAGATCTTATTTTTATATTGCAGCTAATAAGGATTCAGATGGTGATATTCAAGCTACTTTTAAATAAAGAAAAATTTGCCTTTAGTAATTTTTTTAGGATTGTCTTGGTTTTATTTTTTTAGTTCCTTTTTTTTTTTTTTACTATTTCTGATACTCTCTCTTTGAAGGTTTTTCTGTCTGTAGCTACCAAGAAGAACCACAGAATCACAGAATCATTTAATTTGTGAAAGATTTCTGACATCAAGTCCGACTTTTGACTGATCACCACCTTGGCAACTAAGTCCCACATCCAGTTGTTTCTTTAGCAACTCTATGGATGGCAACTGCATCACCTCCGTGGGCAGTCCATTCCAGTGTTTAACAAAACTTTCCAAGAGGAAATTTCTGATATTTAACCTGAACTTCCCCGAGTGCAGCTTGAGGCTCTGTCTTCTCACCCTCCCACTTGTGTGGGAGAAGAGGATGACTCCCCCTGGCTGGAGCCTCCTTTCATGCAGTTTTAGGGAGTGATCAGGTGTTCGCTGAGCCTCCTTCTCCCCACTAAACAGCCCCAGATCCCTCAGTTGCTCCTCATATTCTAAACATTTTTTCTTGTCTTTTATCTCCTTTTTCTGTTTGATATTTTTAATTGGAAATTTCTATGGTCCTTCAAGACAGAACTGGTTCTACCTGATTATTTAAGTTACATGACTATAAAAATTATAAACAACCAAGAAGGCTTTCAAAGTGTCACATAACTTTTAGACACGTGATCTCTTAATGAAATTTTTAAAAAGTATTTTAAAATGATGAAAGTAAATATTGACTCAGCTGCTCTCTAATTTTTTTAATTTTCAATCTATGACTGTGACTTCAAAATACAGCGGCAGTAGTAACAGACAGTATGTCTTTTCCTTTTGTCTAAAACTGTCTACATTGTACAAAAGTGTTGTGTTAAAAAAGGAAGTGCCAGAATCGCTTTTTATATTGAACTGTGCTGCCTGCCTATTTACACAGTGAAAAATAGACAATTGACACTAAGTACATCCATTCCATAACTAATTTTTTTACTTTCAGAGCCATACACATTTGACTTGTACCCTTTTCATTCAATCATACAATCATACAGAAAGGACATTTCTGTGAACCATTCTGGTAAATGAAACTGACCTTAGTCTTATCCTGGGTTTCTTTACCTTTAATACCTTATCCTTGTGACAACCTTCTTCTGCTTCAGACACCTTTTCAGTTATGAAATGCAGAAAATTCAGCCAAATAACTTACATGCACAAAATGAACTGTGGCCACTGGTACTGAGCAATGCTATTTGGAAAAATGTCATTTTTAAAATGTCTTTTACATTGAAATATTACAGAAATGCTTAATGATTATAATTTTAATTAAATTTTTTCTAAATAAAAATTACAGAGTTTCTGTATTGGCCTAAATCTATCTTGTTCTGATGGCATTTCCAGGTTTAACATGTTTTAATGTAAAAATATGTGGTAAAAGCTTCCACTCGTTTCTGCCTCTGGTTTACAACATTATGTCTCTTGTCATATCTTTTTTTACTTCCTCCTACCCTGCATGTTCAGGACTCCTAATGTTTTTTTCATGTGTCAGAAATTTGGAAGGCAGGTTTTCATTACATTTGTGCAGTATCTGCAATAATGGGACTTACAATATTTACATTATTTAAGTATTTCAGTAATAAAAAAAGTGTAGGTAAATACCAAGGTATGTGACATAAAATGACCTAAAAGAGATTTCAGAGTCTAAAACAATTCAATGAACCAAAACCAGTCATCATATTTTTCAGGTATAATCTTGAAAAAAGGCAATAAAATTTATCTTTCTTAACAGGACAGGATGACTGCCAGCCTGAAAAATGAGCTTAACAGTAAGATAGCTATCATCCATTTTAACTTGTTTTTCTCATAAGGATAGATCAGCTGGAATCATCTGCTCACCATTGCAGTCACCTTCTGCAGACACTTCTGTACATAGTGCTAGATGTATAAAAGGATTCAGGTAGAATGTCTGTTTACACATTGAATTTTTAGGAAGCTGTTCTGTAAAAGCTGGATCAGATTTGAAGAACCTGTCTAGGTTTTGTAGATATTTGGACATGATTTTAGGATATATTAGGACATGGTAACGCACAACTTATGAACAGATCCTGCTATTAAATCCTCCCCTCTAGGTTTATATAGCAAAGAGAAAAACAGAAAGCTACTGATGATGAGCTATTACATGTTTTATAAATTTATTAATAAATATTTCAGAATATGACAAAAGTATGTTATTCCAGTTTAAATAATACCTTACAAATCAGTCATTGCCAGCTGCGAGAAGTGATTTGTGAAAATAATGGCTTGCAAAATAAAGAAAATTAACATACCTAAATCATTGGGTAAAGAAAGAGATTAGATGCTAGTTTTGTTAGTAATGTGCTTGTAGCAAATTGATTGCTAGTGATTTAGATAATTGTGGAATTTCTGAAAAAGAGAAAAGGAATCACCAGTGTTGCTGTTCCAGGGATACTATGAATGGCACTTTATTTGGTCATAAGATGGATTCCTGTTGCTGTGTCTCTGAATATTCTTATAAGCATGGCAAAATTCTTACAAGCCATCTGTTTTTCTGAATTTTGGCTATTGTTCTCTGCTTCGACTGCAGTTCAATTGTAAACAGTTACTATGTCAATAGCAGTGACATCAAGGTCGTTATTTTATTTCTGTTTGGATTATTCTGGGCTGATAATGGTAATGAAATACAGATGAAACACATCCTCAATCATAATGAAAATTACTTTTTGGTAATCAAAACAACAAAAAAAATTTGATCCTTTTATGTGATGACAAAGACAACAGCTCACACTTAAATGGTTTTACCATATGAACATTTCCTTTATATTGAATGTTATATGTGTTATGTCACGGTGCATAATGGGTAGTGTCAATCTCATAACACTTTATGCTCTTGCTCAACTTTAAACTCCTGCCACATGCCGTATGTTCAATAATTACCTTCAAAAATGAACTTTTCATTCATAGTGTATGTGTTCTTTTCTCCGCACAGATGCCTTAATTTCCTTTTTTGTTTCCTTGGACTTTTTTCCCTCAGTGGTCCTTTAGTTTATTCTCTTTTGCCTCATTGCTGAGTTTAATGCTCTCAACTATTTCATGTCTCACCATGTCAAAAAGAAAGCATAATACACTGGTATTTAGTACAGTACTTGTGTATTTTTTCACATGAGAATGAACATAGTTTTATTCTACCCTAAGAAGCCTATTGATGACATTCAATGGCACAGATAAAATAATCCAAAAGCAAAAACCTCCTAATAGCATCAGCCACACAACTTTGAACTGGTTTTGGAAACCTCAGATGTCTTCCTGCCCACTCCCCTTTTCTTATAGAAATCTAGAGAAGGCTACATATTAGCATGATTAATTGAAAAATCGGGGATAAATTAACATCTCAGGGTAAAATTCAATATTTTAATAAGCTGGAGATTAATTCAAACTGTTAATTTAGAAAGTGAACAATGCTTAGAAATTCTAGGTGGCATTTATATCATTAATAATAATTGTATCTATTCCATCTGCCTCTTCTTGTGGCTAATGGGCTTTTATCACTGCAGATGTGTCCCATTGATACATGCTGTCAGCCAAATGAAGGTGAAACAGAACATAATGAAAGAATGCACATTTTAAAGCTAAAAGAGAGGCTACTGAAGTTATGGGCCAAAGGTTTTTTCTCTAAAAATCTATATATGAATAATTATATTTCAAAGCTGAGGAGTACATCGTTATGTCTCAGATCTACGGGAAATGAGTTAAGTTTTATTTACACATTTTTTATTATTTTCCTTATTTTGTGCACATATATTTTAAACTACTGGCTAGAATTTCTGTTGCATTAGATTTTTACTGTTTCAGTCAAAAATTGGTTAATGCCAAGAGAAGCATGGCTAATTCCTTATTTGGAAGTCGATTAGTAAAGAGAGAACACTGTAAATATATTTAAGCTATCACTTAAATTATTGTTATGAAAATATGTTTTGTATTTCTTATTTGTGTTACTTTTGTATTTTTTATTTGTGCTACTTCTTCTGTAACACACTCTCTCGGGCACAGATACAATTTCAAAACTCTGCAAAGTTATAATGTGAGAATATCTGAAAGGTTGGCATGGTTTTACTGATGAGATAATGGTAGGGCATAATTTCATTCAAGTGACTCTAAACGATGATGTAAAATAGCTCCCTCCCCCAGTGAATGCCTCTGCTTTAACTCAGCAATTGCCCACCATGCTCACAGTTACTGGATTTCCAGTGTAGGCCCAGCTTGAGAGCTTCCATGATGAAAACTACTAATTTCTATGGGATTTGCTTATGGTAAAATTATGTAAAAAATGAGAAATGGGTTATGTAGCACTATGAATTCCAAAACTGAAGGTGACTTAAATGTCCAGTTTCACTGATTAAAATAAGATATCTATATCTCTAAACATTTGAAAGCACCTAGCATGTTTTCCAGTTTCATCTTGTAGAACTGTGGACTAGAAAAAAGAAATTTGGTAAAACAGAAGTAACTGTGTTTTCTGGGATCTTTTTGTGTGTAAGAAATTATGTATAAATTAAATAATTTTTTAAATCTGAATGAGCATAACCACATGAGTATTTTTAAAGAGACTAAAATAAATGCTCCATTCTTGAAATAGTTTTGTTATAATTTTACTATAATAAAATGAAATATATTAATCCAGGTTTTAGTTCAATACTAATGGTAGCAATTCAGTGATAGCATCTAAGGAAGTAATGAATGTTAATCAAAATAAACGATTGGGTAATTCTTAAATCCTTTTTAAAAGGATTTTAAGTGATTCTTAAAACACTGCAGTGCCTTTCAGAAATTAAATTGCTTAAAGTAATAACTCAAGCTTTTATAATCCATTGCACTCTGATATTTCTTCTCCATGGAGTCTGAGTTTCACTGAGCTTCAGTTTGTTTCCTCTCTTCTACTGAATTGTCAACTTTTTTCCAAAAGTTATAATACTGCCTCATGTACAATAAAGTATCTCTTAGGAAAGACAGAGCAAGATAGCAATAAACCAAGGTAGTGAAGAGGTTCAGTCATTCATATAGAATCATAGAAGGTGACTTGCTTTGGTGGATTTGGACTATCTAGAGGAATATATGCTTATCCACAGTCGTGAAACGTGTGCCATGAGAAGCAGGGACAAGTGGGCAAAGTCCCTGTGTTATGGGGAGCAATGGCTGAAATGTAAATATGGGGAGGCCTGGCACAAGTGGGCAAAGTCCCTGTGTTATGGGGAGCAATGGCTGAAATTTAAACATGGGGAGGCCTGGCACAAGTGGGCAAAGTCCCTGTGTTATGGGGAGCAATGGCTGAAATGTAAATATGGGGAGGCCTGGCAGATTGATTACATCACCCTGCTGCCAACCTGCAAAGGCAAGTGCTGTTTGCTCATAGTGGTGGAAACAAGCCCTGGGTGATTGGAGCTGCACCCTGTGCCTCACACGCACCTCTAGGTCCATATGTACGTGAGTAGTTGAAAGGTGTAGGATCTGGGCATGATATAAATAGTAAAATATAAGGGGTGGCTAATGTCCTTGTTGCAGGAAGGGGCAGAGCTTAGTTTACCAGGAGTTTAACTAATAGTTTAGTTGGTGCTAAACCGCCACAAATATTTACAAAGTTAAATTTAACAATAGTAATTTTAGTACCTTGTTATTTTATACAAGTTGTCAAAATCATATTGGCTGCTCTATGTAATTCTGCTTTTCCACCTTTAATCACGGGTAGAAGTAAGAAATAAGGGAAAATAAAGTTAATTTTTTTAAACAAATATTTTAAATAGCTTTTTCTAAGTACTGGGGTTCAGTTTTTCCTCAAAGTAATTTTTGATTTTCCATTTTTTTTTTTACAGAAAACCTTGAACATTTCCTGTAAAAACCTGGCCCTCCTCTTTCACAGCAAGTTCCATTGTGTCTCAAAACTTTCAGCATCTTGTTCAGCACAAGGTAAAAGCTGAAGGAGAGTCTAGTGTAGCTGCTATATGTGAGAGATAAAGAGATTATCTGAAAAAATGTAAGACCCAGCTTAGCTGATTGCTGAGTGTCAACCCATAAGTGTTTTGCTTCCCATTCTCCATCCCAAATAAGAGCATATAGAGCTAATGGAAACATAAAAGTAGCTGAAAGATAAAGGAGAAATGTGTTGAAAGTTTTAAGTGAATCTAATGCAAATGATGAGGCATGATTTTGTCAAACAAAATGCTGAAGCAAATGCATGTATCTCTAGTGAGTATCTCTAAGTCTGTGAGGATGAAGGCTTTTTTCTCATACTAAAGAAAGCTTATTCTTTTGAACTTAATATATTCTTCCTATTGAAATGACTGACTTTTGCAAACAGATTAATAAAATATTCCCCTAGTATATAGGAATATAGATTGATAAAGAACTTGCATAAAAATGTATTTTTTCACTGAAAATATTGCAGATGGGCTGTAAAGAAAATTCAATCTTATTTATCCCAAATAAAAATGAAATTTATTGTTTCAGTCAATATTTATAGGTAGTAACATGTCATTTAACTCTTTCATGGTGTGAGGGGTTGTGTTTGTTTTCTCTTAAACATGGAATGTTGTGAATATACTTGCTTATTTTCTGAAAATTCACCTACTGGTCAATTGTGCATCTTTTCAGTAAAATGGTGACTTCACTTCTTTCTTCAGATATTTTAGACTCTAATGATATTAGAAGGCTGAGGACTTAATTATTTGTTAAGTGGTTAATTCAGTATTTAATTTCTGGATGTCTCAACCCTAAAGCAGAATTCAGATTCTTACGGCAGAAATTGTATTCCTTGTAGTGTGTGAGTAGAGTGAGTATTTAGCTCTTCAGACTATGAAGAACTAAACACCAGGAACCCTAAAAAGGAATATTGCCTGAAATTTCAAGCCCCTTTATGCTTAGATAAACAATTCTCATCTAGATAAATTATCTGGCCAGCCTCAGATAAATGTCCTGAAATTATCTCCTCAGAGTAGATGAGTCTATCTCTTATTTCAAACAGAGGAGAAAGTTCTCTCAGCCTTTGTAACGTGTTCAGTGATAGTGGTGGCAGTGAGAGCACACTATCTTTGATTTCTACATTAATTATTTTAGTATGTGGAAACATGAGCAAAATTATTTCAATTGTTTCAGCTTAGTAGGTATAAATGTAGAGCAAATCTCTCACACTTCTAGATATGGATTTGAAGCATATGGAAATAGGCTGAGCGAGCTGGACTTGTTTATACTGGAAAAGAGAAGGCTGAGGGGAATTTCTCAATGTCTGATGGGTGGTGGTAAAGATATTCCAGTGAATTGCATAAAATTCCAATTAAAGAAAAAATTACTGGGCAGTAAAGCACAGAAACAGATTGTTCAGGAAGGTTATGGAGTCTCCATCTTTGAAGGTGTTCAAAAGCCATCTGGATTTGGCGCTGAGTGACCAGCTCTACAGGGTCCTGCTTGTTGGGCGAGGTGACCTACATAGGTGCCTACCTTGGCAATTCTGTGACTCTGTTACTCTCTAATTAAATAGAACAGAACACTGAGCTCACTGAACACTCTCACTTTGAGCTTCCTCTGGAGTATTGGTGCTAACTTTGTTGTAAAGAAATAACAGCATGCTCTTTTAGCATGCTAAACTTGCAAAGCTGCATTGATATAAAACAAAAATTGACTCCAAAACAGACTGGTCTGCATACCCAGGACAGTGAGTACAAAAAAAAAATGCTTATGATTTCTTAAGAAAATGGCTAATGTTTCATCTAAATGCTGGTTTGATGTCTGATCCAAAACACAAAGATCAGAGCCTTGTAAATTTGCAAAATATCATGTTAGGAGCATATTGAGCATTCTTGGCATTTGGGAAACAGAAAAAAATATGTGACTGGAAAAATCTGTCAGAATGAGTACCAGCCTTTTGTTGTGTGTGGACAGAACTAAGGTTTGATCTTCCCTCTGAAATAATGAACTTGATTAGTTCTATGAATTTTTAATTATAATTTCAATCAGACTTACCTGGAAAATTGCAAATGTTTGGATATTTTTTATCCTAATACAAGACCTTTTTATTAAATACAAGATATAACAGTCTTGCACGCTCGTAAGATGTATATAAATTTTTGTCTGAAAAATATATCTGTATATTTTTGTCATTCCTCTCACTTTTATTTGGTTTGCATAGGTAAGTCTTGTGTAATCTTTTTTTCACTAAGGAAGAAAAAATTGCTCAGCATTATCATCATAATTTATCCCACATGTTGTTGACTTTCTTTCCAGATATATCGTCTGGTGTCAGATGGCCTAATTTGTTACTTCTGTTCTATAGGAACCAAAATAGTATCTAAATTGTGGTACATATTGCACCAGTAAAATCATTAGAAAGAAAAAAACAACTAATCACAGGATTGTTAATGTTTTCATTCTAGATTCTTGAATTTTGTGTCTGTGTGTTAGTGAAATTCCTTAAGAACAGATTTGCTTTTACTAATAGATTGTAGTCCTAGATTCACAGAATGATTGAGCTTGGAAGAGATCTCTGGAGATTGTTTAGTCCAAACCCAGTGCTCAGATCAAGATCTGCTCATGTCTTTGTCTGGGATTTGAATATGTATGGGGATTGAGATTTTACAACCACTTCAAACAACCTCTTACAAAACTTGACTGTGTTCACAGTAAAAACAGCGCTTTCCTATGTTCAGAAGCCATTGGCTTTGTTTCAAAATTTGACAATTTCCTCTTATTCTGTAGTGGAGCCACTGAGAAAATTCTGAGTTCATCTTCTTTGCCTCCTTCCATTAACCAGATCTTCCTGTGTTTTCTCTTCTCTAGGCTGCACATTCCCAGCACTCACAGCCTCTCCTCATATGACAGATTCTGTAGTTCCTTAATCATGGCACTTTGCTGATCTTATTCTAGTAAATCCATGTCTCACTGTCTTGGGGGCCCCAGGTCTGGACCCAGTACTCCAAATGTGTCTCACCAGGGCTCAGTAGAGATGAAGGGTCACCTTCTTTAAACTGCTGACAATGCTCTACCCAATGCATCCAGAATGCTTTTTGTCCTCTGCCACACCACACAGCTGGCTTATGTTCAGCCTCTAGAATACCCAGGGCCTTTTTGTTCTAATTGTGTTGGGAGCACAGCACAAGCTGTACTGAACAGCAGTGCTACTGAATATTGTTGTCATGTCTTCTACTACTCTGTACTCTGATGTTTTTACAAGAATTCTGAACTTTTCCCTAGAAACTGAATGTTACAACTAGGACTTTCCAAAAAGTCACTTCTATGTTAAAATAAAAATTTACCGGTTTGAGGATGCTATTAGAGGTGGGGATTTTTGAGAAATACATTGTTCAAGACTGAAACCATTTCTTAGCAAGCCAACTTGGTGTTCTAGTTTCCCTGTAGGTTTAGTAACCTTCAATGAATTTCCCATCCACTAGTCTTGCTTTGAATACATTTGAAGTTTTATCATCCACAGTATGCTGTGAGTGGATAGCATAAGCATAGAGCTAGAAGCTGTATGAGTCACTTTACTTATTGGTTGTTTTTGTTTTGAATCTGCCATATTTCATTCAAGGTATCTTTTTAAACTGATGAGACAGCAAATGAGTCAGATTTAACAGTTTATATTTTAGAGATGTTTCTCACTCTCTCCTAAAGTCCCAGTCATCTCTTTAGACTTAAGAATCCTAAATTATTACTCAGCCTTCCCCTGTACAGAATATAAAACATGGAGCACCAGGTTTTTACAGGAAATGTTCAAGGTTTTCTGTAAAAAAAATGGAAAATCAAAAATTACTTTGAGGAAAAACTGAACCCCAGTACTTAGAAAAAGCTATTAAAAATAGCTTATATAAAGACATATGATAGTATGAGTTAGAAAGAACTTTTTAAAGATCACCTATTCCAACACCCTTGTCCTGAAGGGGCATCTTCAACTTGATCAGATTGCTCAGAGCATTATTCAAGTCCAGAATACATAAATAATACATTTAGGAAATCTTCATTCATGGCTTGTTTCTTCAAGAAACAGTGCTATTTTTGAGCTTTAAAGCAAGTTCTTGGACATAAAAATGTCTGTTTCTTCTCAGTGAAGAATAACTATGTTCACTAGCACATCTTTTTGAAACTGATTTGAAACAGAAATTATACCATATTAGTTTGGTACATGTTAGTTTGGTAGTCTTGAGAGGGATTGGGTTTCCCTACATGGTAATTACTGTGGACTTAGTGTATTTGCAGAGAATGTTAATGTACACTGAGATATGGGGCACTTTATCTTCTGGAAAAAGATTCAGATTCTGAGATAATTTTACTATGTTTCATAAGATGTGAGGATTCATCTGAATTCTTGTGAACTGGATGGTAATTGAAAATATGTATTTTTTCTTCAAATCCTACCAATAACTTTTTTCCATTTTTATCCTTAATCCACCTTAGTGAAAATATCCCAAAAGTCCTTCAACGAGAAAGTTATTACCCATCTAGAACTTGACTTCTAAATACCAAATATAGATCTCTATTTTCAACAAGAGAGAAAAATTACCTGAAACAGCCTTTGGTATACTTCCATATGGCACAGCCCCCTCGTATTTCTTCTGGCTTTATTCAGTATATAGAGCATGTCTGAGCTTCATGCTTCAGGAAAAACAGGCTGTGTAATAGTTTAATTTAGGCTAGCATAATTTAGAGCACTGTCAAGACAAAATGGACACGGATTTTATTGGATTGAAAGGGCTGAAATCTTTGGATTCATTAATGATGTACCTTCCTTGAACAAAGCTTAGACAGGCTTTTATCTTATAACTTCAGTGTTTTCTTCACATAAGTATTTAGAAAATTATATATATATATATATATATATATATATATATATCTCAAATTATTTCTATCAGCTTGCAAAGAGTCACACATAGAATCACTAGATTGGAAGAGACCTTCAAGATCATTGAGTCCAACCCATGCCCTCCATCATTTGCCAACAGTCCTGGCTCACTGGTGAGGTTCCAGATGACTGGAAAGAGGCCAATGTGATTCCCATTCACAAAAAGGGTGGGAAGGAGGGAAGGAGGATCCCGGTGATTATAGGCCTGTTAGCCTGATCTCTGTTAATGGAACAGTTTATACTGAGTATCATCACACAGCCCTTTCAGGACAGCCAGGGTATCAGATCCAGCCAGCACGGGTTTAGGAGGGGAAGGTCGTGTTTGACCAAGCTGGTCTCCTTTTATGACCAGGTGACCTGGCTGATGGATGCAGGAAAGGCTGTGGGTGCTGTGTACCTGCACTTCAGCAAGGCCTTTGACTCTGTGTCCCACAGCACACTCCTGGAAAAGCTGCAGCCCACAGCTCGGACAGGAGCACTCACACACACAGAGTTAGGAACTGGCTGCATGGCCGGGCCCAGAGGGTGGTGGTGAATGGCGCTGCATCCAGCTGGGGCCAGTCACCAGGGGTGTCCTCAGGGGTCTGTGCTCAGGTCATTTCTGTGCTATATTTTTATTGATGGCATGGATGAGGTGACTGAGTCTTTCATGGTAAATTTGCAGATGGCACTAAGCTGGGAGTGTGTGTTGATCTGTTGGAAGGTAGGAGGGCTCTGCAGAGAGACCTGGAATGGTTGGATGGGTGAGCAGAGTCCAGTGAGGTGAATTTTAATAAGTCCAAGTGCTGAGTCCTGTGTTTTGGTCACAACAACCCCCTGCAGTGCTCTGAGCTGGGGACGGTGTGTTTGGACAGTGCCCAGGCAGAAAGGGCCCTGGGGGTGCTGGTGACAGTCGGCTGAGCATGAGCCAGCAGGGAGCCCTGGTGGCCAAGAAGGCCAAGGGCATCCTGGCCTGTGTCAGGAACAGTGTGGCCAGCAGGAGCAGGGAGGTCATTCTTTATAAGAAGAACTATGTGTTTCTTAGAAAACTGGTTTTGAATCTGAAAGTAAATTAATATGCCATAATCATAGAATGATTAGAATAGGATATGCTGCTCCTTTTCATTCTTCCTGATCATTACCTTTCCAGAAGAGCTTTCATATATTTTGAAATATCAAGCAAGAAGAACAAAAAATTTATCTTTGTTTTTGCCTTCCTGCCTGACCAAAGTACAGGAAACCTGATAAGGCCGTTGAAAATACATCTTACATGGGCTCCCTGATGCATGAATACATCTCTATGTTCTTACTGTTGTTCAGAATCAGGCATAAAGGTAGGTGCAAAACATGGGCAGGATGTTTAATTTGCACACACAAAAATGCATTGCTTACTGTTACACTATTTTGTGACTCATTTACTCCCCTTCTTTTGGGAGGAGTATTAAAGGAAAGCAGCAGCATATTTTCCCAGAGTAGTTGAGGGCTGACTGAAGATTGAAAGCCTAGAAACGTATCATAAGGTTAATTAACTCTATGCTCGCTCCCAAAGCCCTAGGTCTGAATTTTTTTGTCTGTGTTTGGAAAATTACAGATGCAATTTTTTTTTAAGCATTAGGAGGAAAGGGTCTCTTTTCCCTTATTCTGTTTTTCAAAAGTTGTTGAAAGAAATGTGGCCTGACAGAAAAAATTATGTCTGGAATGTAAATCAAAAATAAAATATTCCTCTTCTAACCAACAAAATGTTTGATAAAACTATGTAACTGTGATAAAGCAAAGCTAGAAGTGGAAACTATTCTGAAGCATTATATCATTACCCATAATGAAAAAAGATGCATCTTAAACTTTATAAGAGAATATGTTATATATATAGGAGAAATAAGAGGGCAAGTATAGTAGGGCCATAAGGCTGTTTTATTTAAATTATTTATCCAATGAGAATAAAAGAGAGACAGTACTTAACAGTAAAAGAAAAAAAGAAAAAAAGCCCAAGAACATCACAGTATTTTAAAGGGCAGATAAACTTAAGGTTTAATTTATATGCAATAGTACAAAAATGAATTTTGTTTTCACTGCAGATATTAGGTCTATAGAGAGCATATTCTTTTGCCCATGCCTGACTATTATTAAATACCTTTCAACTTATATGATTTTAGCTTCTTCATAGGAAAAGATTTTACCATTTAGTTTAAGTAAAATTGGTTTAAGAAATGAGCTGCCAGTTCAAAGTTGCTTATTCAAAGCAACTGAGCAAAAATGTCCTTTCCAAGAAAGGAAATGAAAGTGACTTTTTTTCCCCCTAATACATATATGAGTCCACTATTTAACGTTCCAGTAATACGAAGGGAAAATTGGACTTAGCTTCTCTCAGAGGAACAGCAGTCAGCAAAAGCCTCTTAGTCCTCTTAGCCTGAGGAATGTGTGTCTCTAACAGATTGCCAGAAAAGATTAACTGCTGCAGGTAGCACAGCTGCTGGTTCAAACAATTTTGATCTTTTTATATCTTGTGCTCATTCTGTTTCCACATGGAATTGGTTGGCTTGTTATGGAGAGCCGCAGGTAGCACAGCTGCTGGTTCAAAAGATTCCAGTCTCCTTATATCTTCTGTGCATTGTTTCTGCATAGAACTGGCCCAGTTGTTTTGGAGAGCCCCAAGGAAACCACTTTACGAAATAGTTTGCTAACCTTTTCAAGGAGTGAAATATGGTCCTACTTTTTTTGTCTTTGTAGTGGAAAAGCTTGTTCATCAAAACCAGTATTTACAGTAGTTTCTTTGCATAGTTTTTCCTAGGAGAGTAAAAAGAGATACCATTCAAAAAGCCTAGTTTAAGAAAAAAAATAAGTGTAGGTACTACCATGCCTACCTATTTCCCAGTATGTACAGTCTGTGTGTTACATTTTAGGTTTTAAATAGGGTTTATGAAATCTTATGATGATTGGATGATGCTTTTATCCTAACCAGCCATTTAGAAGGTAGATGACTAGAGTAAATTGTCATCTCATGACAAGTCAAGAGAAACAGGCAACTATGTAATCACCCATCTTGAAATGGATTGATAAATGGCATTAATTTACATTGTGACATGCCTATCTCCCTGCTCCTGAGTTTTGCAGCTCTAAGTGAAAGGTCTTACTCCTAAATAGCTAAAGTTACATGATATAAATCCCCCATTAGTGATTCAGAAATCAAAGGCATATTCTCATAGCTGAGCCCTGTACTGAAAAGCCTAAATGTTACTGAATGCTCTGTGATTTGTAAAAACATATATAAGTTGTGGGTGTAGGAACAACCATAATTTCTGCATGTGAAATACTAATAGTGAATAAACTTGGCTATATGGTCAAAGTAATAAGGTCATACACTGCAGGTGACCTTGCCAGTTCAGTTCAATGGTTTTTTGGCCACTTCCGGACCTTCTTCAGTTCTGCTGTGTCAAATTTGCTTTGACCAAAATGCTTGTATCATTCCTCAAGGTGCAGTTTAACTTTCCACTGAAAAAAAATTAAAATAAGGCAAAATATTGAGGAGAAGCTGGTGGTGTAAATAGCTTTTAGTTTCTTAATAGTTCACCAACATGATGAGCTAAGGATTTTTTTCACTACTTTATCTATGTCCCCTCTAAATATAAGGCAGATTACTAAATTATTTTATCAGACATTCCTCTCTTCCTTCTTTGAAGAGAAACAGTTTTGAGAGGTTTAGAAAAATTAAAGATAATGAGATGATGACCACATGTTTTCTGGCCAGCATAGCTATCTGGATGTGCAAAAAATATATTGCACTCCTCTGCACTATTATGAAATGTCTAAGGTATTCTGAAGTCTAGATGTGTAATTCTGAAATGAGGATTGCACTTTGAATTGGCACCATTTTATACTACATATCTTCACTGACAGACTGAAATCACATTTTACATTTGTAGTACAAGAAGATCTTTGTGTGATGACTAAGGTTACTTGATTGAGGAAGAAATTAAAGCATTGTCAACCTGTATTCTCACTTAATTGCAAGATTTAGAATATTGTCTTCATCTCTTTGATGAAGGGATGTATGGACTGAGAAATGAACAAAAGTATTTAGTCCAATATATGTGCTCAGCATTATTCCATTCTTTTGCAAATCCCTGCTGAGATCTGGGTTTAAGAGTGCCAGAAGACCTACACAATACACAAGAATATTGTATTCATGCTCCCTATTATTGATACCAAAAGATCAATCTGTCCTTTCTCAGATAAAACCTAGGAGACTGCAGTAAGTCTGTATTAGTTTTGGGTAGTGGATGCCCATAAAAACAGGGAGAAGGAGAAGTTACTGCTGTGCTTGACTCCTTTTCTGTTACAAGATTCATTATGGAATGAGTTGTCTCCTAGGATATGTGTTACACTAAGCATTAGGGGAATGAAACATCTCATTACTTGGTTAAGTTGGTCAATAAAATTGTTATAAATACAATTAGATTTTTTTTCAGGAACTAGATTAGGGAAAATTCATTTCCAAGGACTGAAAATGACCCAAGAGGGGAAGTCTTGTCCTATCATTATAGTTATTCAAACTGCAGGTGAGTTTTGATATATTCAAGAGTATTATTTATGAGACCTTTTCATTTATTGAGCAGCAGGTGTGCAGTTTCACAGATACCATCCCCATAGATTAATAGTCACTATGGGCATGCTGCTATTTTTTAGTAGTTGATAAGTATAAACACAAAAGAATCAGGTATAAAATAAACTCTAAAGAATTGGCTATTATTCCACAATAAAGAGAAAGTGGCTGGTGAGGAAAGTGTGCCAGTGATGCCTTCTGAGCTGAAGGAAATAGTACATTCTTTCTCTTCAGGGCAGTTTGTGTCTTTTCTAATCTTCACTAGCTGCGCCGATGTTAATGACCACTTTTCCCCAGACCTCTTTTCCTAATGTTTTTCATCCACAATTCTTCAAAAGTTTCAAAAGTGTGAAATGCCAGCAAAATATTTCACATACAGACAGAATAATAGTGAAGACAAAAGAGAAACTATAATAAGCATCTGCTGCAGACCCTGAGGACTGAAGAGAGCAACAGGAAAACAAACAAAAACACTACTGGGCAAGTATTAAAACTCAGGACAACAAGATAATTTGCTCAAGGGTAACTACAATGAGCTGGACATCTGTTGGGTAACAAATACAGGAACCTGCAAAACATCAAAGGTATTCTGCAATTAACCAAAGGATAACTTCATGATCTCTAAAGTAGAGGATGCAACCGTGAAGGCAGCAAATCTGTATTAACTTCTTCCAAGCTGGTGTCATTGGAAATCACTTACATATAAGATAACTTGTTGATAAAGGGCCACTTTAATTAAAAAAAATAATAGAATAGAATAGAATGATAAATATAAATTTGCGGCTTTAAAAACAAGTGTTCAGATCCCTACATATTATATGAACTAACACAAGATTACTTTCTACATCTCAGTTGAAAATTCAGATGTTATCATAAATGTGTTTTTAGTGTATTAATAGTTCCTCTCCCTTTTTCCAGCCATTCTTAAACAGGCCTTGTGCTGATCTATGTCTGGATTTAGTGCTTTTCTTAGCTCGTGCTCTTTGTCCCAGCAGATCATAATTCATTTTTCTTGTCCAACATGTCCCCATTTGTTTCCCTAATCCTATCTACTTACTTTACACAGATTTTGTTTCTCATTCTCACATTCTCTCTTAGCAGATGCACTCCAAAATTTGTTCCTCATGTCTCTCTGACTCCTCTGCATCACTATGAAATTTATTTTGCTTCATTGAGAAGAGAAACTAATTATGTGTCAGACCTTGTGTCAGACTCAGACCTTGTGCCAAGCCAGAGCATTTAAAGTTCTCTTTAACAAATTCAGATTCTTAGTACTCTGAATTTAGAGCTGGAGCATGTCCAATGGCTTTCTGAAGGAAGTAGAGGCACAGTATAGTAAATGACATTTTAGTCACTGCTGTGACCTGTGAGAAGCTTGGACATATTAAATGATCATATAGGCACAACAGTAGAAAAATTCAATGAAATAACTCATGACTGTGCAGTCTTTAGTAGCTTGGCTTCTTATAATTTGGCCATAGTTTGGTCAAGTTCATGAAGACAAAAGAAGAAAGATAAATAGTATAGAAACTACCATTCCAAATATCAGCTTCTGCTCCAAAGATTGGAGGCATTGAAGTTTTAAGGGAAAAGACTGCCAACTTTGTTACATTGACCAAATTATGCCTTTTTTCTTAACTCACATGTCAAAGATAGTTGAACAATTTCCGCTGAAGTTTTCCCAAAACACACACCCTAAGCCAACACCAATCATGAAAAATTCCAGCACAAATGCCAAAAGCTGGCAATGCTTGAAGCAGCTTTAAAAGAATTCTAAATAAATTTGACTACTAGCTTGCTTCCAGATGGTATTGATGGGAATTCTGCTTTTCAGAAACTTTATTGTTTATATTTATGTTTATATTTATCAGAATTTTTTCATTTAAAAATTCTATTCACTCAAGATATTAAGTAAGGTTTTATAAACTAACAGATTTCATTTGAAAGTATATGTATGTGTATTTTAAAGGAACTTTAAGATGTTTGATGTACATCTGTAGTGACTGCAGCTATAGTGTAGAAAAATCCTTATTAGATTTAAAGTCTGTTAGCTGAAGGACTAATCATTAGCTGAAATTGAAGGACCAAGAGCAGTTCAAGCACAGCACCAGATAGACCTTGAGAAGTTCTGACCATTTAGATATGCAGGTGTTCAGAGTTTTGCCAGGCTTATTTACAGCTAAGGAATATCTTGTTTTTTGAGTTGTTTCTAAAAGATAATTGGAATCACTGATCATGTAGGTAAATAAGCAGAAACGTAAGGATGACAGAATCTGACCTTGCCAGTTTATAGCATAAGACCAAAACCATAATTTAGGGAAAGCTATTCTTTTAAGCAGTGCTACTTTAACCAAGACTGTATTGTTGATGTTATTAACCTTTCTTAAGACCTTTGAGAAAAGAAGAAGATCTGAAGATGCACAGTAATTTGAAGAGTATGTTATGAACCTTATAAAAGAGATCAATTTCAACAACAAGCTGTCATCTACTGGCATAGAAGTAATGAAATTGGAATAGCCCACTGGAGAGGCTACTGATGTTCCAGTTAGTCTTCATATAATTGAAAGAATTTGGCCGTGATTGAAGCATAAATTGTATGGATATTTTTGTTAGGAAACTTGGCAGACTCCTTTAGGGAATTAATTATCCTCTGATGGATACAATGACAAAGTTCCGTGCTATATTTCAGGAATTTTATTTCTGGGGTTCTTCTGTCTTACAGCAAAGAAGGAGCAATACACAACATATTTGCTGTCTGTCACTGCAAATTTTTTCTTAGGTATCTGCTGTACGAAAAATGATGACATAGCTCAAATAATCTATTTCTTTCACAAAAATGAATTTGTCTTTTTAATTGTCAGGGTGTTTTAAAAAGATTTTTAATAATAATATTTCAGATTTTAGGATCTGCTAGTCACCCCTGTGCCCTGAGGAGTCATAAAAACATTTAAGGAATTAGTGATCTCTCTGTAGAGTCTTGTGAAAAGGTCATGTATTTTAAACATGGAAAAGAAAGCCTTTGGTCCTCTAAAATCTGTAGTTTTGTCAAATGAAGTGACTTTACTGTAAGGTCAGAAATGAAAGTTTCAAGTTTGGCTAGATAATTCTGCATGGGTGGGGTTATTGACACTTTCTACTTATTTTTAAGAAAAAAGTGCTTAATCACATGGGAATTTAATCATTCCCCATTTGAATTCTGTCCTACAAAGCCTGTACTCACATCCTTAATTTTCACTTGATTTTTGATCCCACACTGAATTCAGTTAAGTTAACAATTACACTAAACCTGATAGAGAAAGCCTGTTTGGAACATAATTTCATTGAAAACCTTCAATAGATAGGAGACAAAGACCTACTGTTATTTTAGATATGCTAGAAGTGAAAACCTACTTTTTATCCCTTTAAAAATTTAGTATATATCAGTTCAACTTAATTGAGGTGACACTAGATTTATTCTAACATGAATAAAAGTAACAATCCTCACCATCAGAGGATTTATTTAATAGGGTTAAACTACAAAAAAGAAGAAAGAGCATTTTTTTTCCTTAGAGGCACCTCCCAAAGCTTCCCTTACTTTTAGAGAATGAGAATGCAACAAGACCCTTTTGATGGTTTTTTGAAATATACATTTGAAATCAAATGGCAGCTATCACTTCGAGGGTGGAATTAGGATGAAAATTCCTATTTTTAATTGTGTGCAGGTATAAGAATGGATAAAAAAATACCTGCTTCAGGCATTTTTAAATATTCAGATATAACCTGAGACAGTAAGAATTTTTCAGCTTAATGATGAGTTATAATACCAGATTTTTAAAAAAGAGGACAACAAGATAGTCATGATGCAGCTATTATGCAAAATAATCCACACATTGCAATTAATGAACTATTTTTCAGATTGTTAATATGTGCACACAGTATAAATATGGTGCTGTAAATATATATATGCTGGGTATCTGGCTAAAAGGATATTGTAATTTTTCCTTTTCTATCCCAAGGGTTTTTGAACAGGGAAAGATACCAAGTTTAGATAAACGCTGAATTTAGATGATTAAATACATGAACCTTTTCTCTCATTTGTATGACTTGAATTTTTTTTTCTTCTTGTTTACAGACATTAGAAAACATTTTTTGAAAAAGAGGGAAGAAATAACTTTAATCTAGATTCAATCTATTAAGCCTAGATTCCATTTCTGTTTGACTGTGTAGGTGTAACTTCATGAAACTGAGTAAACCATTACCTAGTAAGAGTCTCTCATGAGGAAAAACCCTGTTGTTTTTGAAGATATACATATTATCATTTTGTTTCACTGATTTAACTCTAAGAAATATTGTGAGTACAAATTGTCCCAGACCTTACACTTTATGTCTTCTATCCTTGATTTTGTGCTGGCCAAAACTGAAAGTTTTCCCATGAGTCTAAATTAAAATCAAATCCATTTACATATCAGTTTCTCAACATTTTGATTTACGAACTTCTGACCCCCTGTGAAGTTTTTTGAGTTCAACTCAGCTGGACACGCATTTCTATACAATGTTGAAAATAGTTTTATTACTTAATACTGATTAGAATCAAGAACATTAAATAAAAGCCTTCTTAAAAAGTGGTTAGTATTATGATTCCATAATCCTCTGAAATAAATGTATTCGCACTGTTATGTGCTGTTTATAAAGCTTGGTTTCTCATAAAATTTTGCTTCAAGACACTGGGGAAAAAATGCTTTAAAAAACCATTGACTTATATCAAGAACACTGAAAAGTAAAACTGCAATTCCAGTCTCTCTGACTTGCTGCTCTTATTGTATTTTTAAATTTCCTTTTATGGCATTGCTTCTTGCTCTGTCATTAAGTATTTCATACAATAAATGGACCATGCACTTTTCTGCACAAGTCATTATTAGAAGTCATTATTAAAATTATTATAAGTTAAAAAAGGAATAAGGTATAAAATTCATACTGGGTAATCATGACTAAGCACTTCTGACTTTCTCAATAAAATATCACAGAATGGGTGAAAATAAATGCTTGGTTTAATAATTAGAGAAAATTTAATTTTAGTAAATCTACTTTTGAAAATTAGTTCCACTGAGATTTTGCAAAAATAGTGTTTATCAAGATATTATTTCTCAAATGTTTTGTATATGCCCTCAGCAACTTCAATACATTCTGACCATGAGTATAAAGTGTATTTTTTCCACTAGATTTTACCTAAATATTTGTTCTAAAAAGTGGTGTAGCAACATGATACCCTAAAACTATTTCCTGAGGAATACTCTTGAAAGAGAATAGCCTACTGCAACATTTTAAGCTCCTTTTTTAATACCAAAATATGTATTTTTGCCTGTTATATCATGTTATACTATTTTATTGATGAGGTTCTGAATACTTTTTAATGAACCTTTGCATATTTTTTACTCCTGAAGATCACATCAGGTCTTTAAATAAGTTGAAAAATCCTTAAATTAGTTGAAAAGAAGCTCCCTTGACTTTAATTTAGCTTTCATACTAATAATTTTTTTAGGATCCAAAGCTTACATCTGTCTTCAGATATGGGGCATATTATCTGATATATTTATTGCATTTCTTTTCAAAACAGGCCTATAGATCATTACTGAAAAGAAATGTGAACACACTTTGTTTTTTCTTAATTTTCTTGAATCTGTTAGCCACTTTCATATCCCAGTCTTATACCAACAATGTAAATTATTTATTTAGCATTTTGTTTTCCCAGTGTCTGTGTTGAATTAATCAGAAATAAAAGTTTCCTGGTGTGACTAACATAGTTTCCAGTCTCAAATTTATCAATGTTAAAGAATATGCATGATTTTATCAGAGTATTTCTGAATACCTCTGAAGGTGTGTTGGCTGACAGCCTTAGCTTAGGTATTTAATTTTGGTTTAAATCTCTCTATAGTCATTTTTCTCTGGAATTACATTAATTAATATTTATTGTCCCTGCTATATTATTTCAAGCATTACTTCTTATCACAATGGTTGATTAATTTTAATTTTTTTCCTTAGTGAGATAGTGAAAATTTGTATCTTCATTAGCTTACATTTATTTTTCAGACTCTGATAAGGTGTATGTATTCTTCAGTGGTTTCCTACAGTTTTAAGTCCCTTCTGGTGGAGTGTTTAATTTTTCCATTGAAACCCTTTGTTTTGCCCAGTTTTATAGTTGTTCCTGATATTTTGCTTGCCTGCAATTGCACACATTTCTGTGAAGTGCCTTTCCCAAAATGAAGTGCTACCTCAGATTTCAGGTCACTGGTAGTATGTAAAACTGTGCTGTTACTTAATGGAATTAGATCTTCCTACTTAGGAAGGAATCTGTAATTTATGCTTCACTGAGGCCTCCTTTCTAATTCCCCCACATCGTTCAGATATTTTTTTTACAAAATGATGAAACAGACAGGACTAGACAGGTTTAGGGATTCTTTGGTGAAAGTCTCCAAGCCTTGTGCTGTTGCAATGTTTTGGTAAGAACCTCTGTCACTTTGTTTTTCCCCTCAATAAACTACTATGTGACTTAAGTGTAATTTTTCAGTGTCTTTTAAGTGTTGATTTTCTACAGAATTGGCATAATTGCATTTTTTTATTTATACTTCTTAATTCAATCAGAAAAAAGCATTTATTTTCATAGGAAATGTCAGTTTGCAGTGAAAGCCACATCAAAACCATGTGCAGTGAGATTTCTGGTGGTGAAATTCCTGCTGGGGCTATGTTAACCACGGATGGACTGTACTCTGTTTTACAGTGAATGTTTTTTGTCACCCAGCAGGTTTCCTTTCAAGTAAAGAGAAGCAAAGATCAGAGAATCTGTATTTAGACCCTAAAACCTGGGCAAAAGAAAAAATTCACCTAAAAAAAAAGAAATCACATAGCAATATAACCTGCACAAGGGCAAGGCACACAGGGAATGGCTCTTGTAGGAAACTTGGGGGTAAGGGGGGCTGCCTGCTGCTGCTGCAGAAGGGAAGATATCACAGGCTTTTCCTTCTCTAAAATTCTAGTTTTGAATGACAACTTTCAGCTACTCCTGGAAAAGGGGTGCTTCAAACTTTTGCTTTCAGCTCATGCCTGGTAGTGGCTGGGAGCTGGTGGTAGGGAGCAGGTTAGAAAGGCACAGGCCTGGACAACAGGTGCCTGGAGAGGATTGGAAACCCTGATAAACCCTGAAAGTGATATGGCACAGGGCAGGGCTCCTGGCACTGACCACAGCAGATACAGACAAAAATTATTATCTACTGTTTGAAATCCAGACTGTTTTCAGCTCCTATAAAATCCAAAACAATGGGCCATGACCATGCGTGTCTTTGTGCAACTGCTTTTATCTGCTTTGGTGTCCCAGGTCCTCCCTCCAGGTGGGGCTTCAGGTGTGCCAGTGAGTGACAGCCATTCTGGGCTGCACTGGAGGCTCCAGGGAGTGGAGCACATCCCACTTCTCACAGACCATGCACTGCCTTCCCTCACAACCCCTAACCCTCACTTCTGTTGTTTTGAGCCAGTAAAAATTTTCTCCAGTCTTTCACACCTGGGAAACAAACAGCAAGAATTAGAGGTCTGCATGTGGTCACAGCACTGAAACGTTTCTAGTAATGACACAGACTGGTCCCTGACTGGCAGGGGGGCATCTCTGCTGAGAAGAACTTAGGGTTGCTGATAGATGCCAAGCTGGGCATAAGAGAGCATCTTGTCGTGGTAGGAAAGCAGGCCAACAACCTCCTGATGTGTAAAAACAGGAGCACATGTAGGAGGTCCAAAGAAATGAATGTTCCTTGCCTTCAGTAAAACTTCATCTAGTGACAAGGATCTATTTTAGGTCCTTTGACAGATGGCAAATTCTTATGAACTACATCAAGTTCAGGCAAGACACTTCATAGTGGTGAATGTTGTCAGGGTGAAACACAACAGGCATAAACTGAAGCAAGAAGTCAACAAGAGGAGCAAGACTGATCTAAGTGAACAGCGCTTGCCTTGAATGAAGTGATGTTCAGCATGGGATATTTGGGAGAGTGAAACTTACATGAGATTTGAGCTGCCTTTCTTTCTGTCAGACAAAACACAATCGCACTGACACTGAATGTGAGACTACTGAGAAGTGTGGTGTATTTATGATTTTGGCACTTTTATCATATCAGTTGTTATAAAGAGAAATTCAATACTTCAATTTTGCAGTAGTTTTTGAACCATGATTCCAACTGAGTTGAAAAGGAAAGAAATATGACGAGGCATTTCAAAATAAAAATGCGACTTTAAAGACTAAAAGTGAGTCTGCTCAGTCTCAGGAAGGCATGGAAGGGGAAGGGGACTTCTCTGGAAGTCCCATGCCTGCCAGTATCTGAAGGGAAGGTGCCAGGAGGCTGGAGCCAGGCTCAGCTCAGTGGTACCAAAGCAGTAGGATAAGAGGCAATGGGCAGAAACTGATGCTCAGGAAGTGCTACCTAAATGTGCAGGTGACCAAGCACTGGAGCAGAGAGGCTGTGGAGTCTCCCTCACTGGAGATATTCCAGAACCATCTGGACACAATCCTGTGCCGTGGGCTCTGGCATGGCGCCTGACTCATTGTGTCATTCTGTGATTCTATGATATTTATCTGGTCCCTTTGCTACTATGAGTGTTAATGGGAATATGTAAGATTTGATGAGAGTCTTTAAATTAAGGAGGTTCTAGAGGATCTGATTGATTAACTTGTTTGTTTCAAAGGTAATCGAAAGTTTTAAACATCTGGATGGTGTTGTTAACTTTAGAGTAGTTTATCTTAATTATCTTTCTTTTTGTGTATATTACTTTTATTTAAATAGGCTGAGGGAAGAAGTTGTCTAAGTTAACAACAAAGGCTGATTTCACTTAATTTCTTTTTGTGAAAGAGCTGCAATAATGCAAGAAAACTAGGCTGCTCCTTAGAGACTAGCTGTACCACAATTTGGCTTTTTTCTTAAATAGTAGCTGAATATCAATTAGAAGTATTTTTGTTTCTTTTGAATTTATCACTAACTTAAGAGAGCCTAGCTATTTCTATTAACATTTTTTCTTCATTCTTATGTTTTAACATTACTTCATTAGAAATAATCTTTCAGAATATTTAGACTAATGAGAAACATTTAACCAGTCATTCAATTTTTATAATGATGCAAAATATTATTTTAATCTTCAAAATTAATTTGAAAGTCTCAAAAGCAATGTAGCAGAGATACTTTTTTAAAAGTTATTTAAACTTGTAGTAACAAAGCATCATTTAAATAAATATGGCATAACTCGATGACTTTAGTGAATTATGATTTTTTAGAAGATTTTGTATGCTTTCAATAAAAAAACCTAGAGTGAATTGCAAATGAGAAAAAAAGAGTAGTAATAAGTAGGGTGTAATATTCACCATAAAATTTTAATGTCTGTGAAGAATTAATCCTTCTATTGTGACATTTGTATTAAAAGCAGGAATGTGGCAATGCATCTGTTGATGACACAAAAATGTGTGGTGTCCTAAAAATGTGCAAGAATGTTATATAGATAAGTGAAATCAAATATTATTAGTATAGGAAATAAAGTATTACATTATAACAAAAATAATATAAATGTCTGCTCTAAATCAGGTGGTGATTAGGAAAGAACAGAAGAAAATATTTTGATCAGCATGTGGCTGAGACACCATTATAACTCATCACTAATGGCATTCTAATTCATTATTTGTGAAAAACAATTTCAGTTAATATCTTTGCAGAAATTACTGTGAAGAACTACATATTTGAGGAACCAAAAGATGATTCATCTTAAGACTTTATAATTTTTACAAAACATTTTGGAAAAAGAGTTGAGATTCAACTGCAGTGTTGTATTACTGTGGATTCTGTGAGACCCTGTGTCAGATATCCAGCTTTAGTAGATATTCCTCGGTTCCGAAACATTTTGTGAATATAATGTAAGGTCGGTGTGAATTTCTTCCTAAGGCTGCTGGAAATCACACAGCTTGCTCTGCAAATGTTTCTGTATTTTAGCAAGGCTTTGTAGAGAATAGTAGTGCTGAAAGCTGACCTTTGAAATGCACTAAATTCTTCTGTGCTGTCTTTTATGTGCAATTTATCACTACCCTGTGGATCATGCAGCATAGCACTTTATTTTTTGAGCTAGTCATGTGGTCTTCCATAGCACTATTCAGTGTCTGAGACATTGCCCAATGTAAATTTCGTATCTCATTTCATTCCTCATTTTGCATTAGCATCCTTTGCTTTTAAGCTGCTTGTTTCTTAAGGAGTGAATTTTTATATGCATCTTAGTCCTCTCAGCTATTACTTTATGAAATTTCTCTTGCCTTTCTTTTCTCTTCAGCTTTTCTCAAGACTTTCTCATTTTTTTTCTCTTTTTCTTTCCTTTAAGATACCAAACTAGGAATTTTCATCTATGACCACAATATTCTTCTGTATTCACATAAAGGAATAGAGGCCTAAATATCAAAATACTTTTCATCTTCAATATTTCTTGCATTTTATAATTTCCTTTACGTGTTCCATCTACCCTGACTAATACTACATTCAATAACTGTGAACGATTAAATCGCAAATAAGAGTAATAGCAGAATTAATGTTAATATTTCTTTTCTAAATCTGAATATATGTTACAGATATTCTAAATATGAATATATGTTGCTCCCTTATTTTATATTGTATTCTTATAAAGACACAGACTGCTATTCAGAAATTCTATATGTCTCAGAAACAGATATTTGATATATTAATAGATATTAAATATATATTTGAAGAACTGGAATAATGGAAAAAGATCTTCATCCAGATTGATTAAACCATTAACATAGAATTTAAAAAATGTAGTGATGGGAAGCAGAGGTGGTTTCAGAGAACTCATTTCCCACTAATTCTTTCACTTGTTTTTAAAAAGATTTCAGGAGAAGAATGGTTGGGGGTGGGGACGGAAACAAACCAACCAACCAAATAATAAAATAAAAAACCAAACAAAAAAAACAACCCTTTTTTATGTTCCCAGAGAAGAAGCTATAACTATTGAGAATACCCTAAAGTGCTTCTTATGCTAAAAAAATAACAGATGGTATCTTCACAACTTTCTTTTCCACCTTTCATCCATTTTTCCAGTGCCAACAACATCCTTTCTCTTTCACACACTTTGTTACTGCCCTGCCCTTGTTGAATTCCTTGTCACTTTTGTATGAGATGCTTGACTTTATAAAATGTCTGTGAAAAGAAAAAAGAGACAGATATGTCCCAATGGCTTACTCTTTCCTGCAGTATGGGATAGGTGCAGTTCCTTCTGTACTCACTTTATTTTTACTTTTTTTTTAACAGAATACTTAAGATTGTTTTTTATTTACCTGATGGAACATGCTGGGGGAAACAATGGAGTTTTTGTTCCTTGACAGTTAATGGAAACCATCTTTTATACATCACCCTAATATGATATTGCCAAGCAGATACACACACATGAACTGCAAAGCTCTCTGGTGTCAGACAGCACCAGCTTAGCCTGAAGACTCTGCAGAAGCATGGGCTGTGATCCCACTGAATTTCATAGTGACGTCTTAATATATATCATATAATTATATATGATATAATAATATATTACTCTCTTCACACAACTGACATGGAAGGACTACATATTTAGTTTATATATCAGGAATATTTCCTATTTGATTTTCTCCTACATTATTGTTTTCCATTTGACAGCAGTTTTTTCAGCCAATGCTTAGACTCACCACAAAGTTTGATATAAAAAACCAAAAGTTCCGCCCACTCCATCCTATTTCTGAGTAAAGTAAGCCAAGAAAATGGTGGTTTTACTGTAAAAAGGTTCAGAAAGCTCAGAAAAATCTTGTTTTCAGAGGAAGTAATTTACCAGAGAAAGTAAAATACTTTCCCACACAAGCTGTTTGTCACTGTATTTATGAGTAATTCTTTCACAGTAATGCATGCAGATATTGTTTTTTATACTCAAAATTTTTTTTAAAAGTAAAATGCAGACAGTTACTCTATGTACTAGCTGTGGCTGGAGCGGAGTTAATCATCTTCACAGCAGCCCTACATGGTGCTGTGCTTTGGGTTTGTGGCTGAGCAGTGTCGATAGCAATAATGTGTGTCATTTTCCCCCTCTGCACCCTATTTTCCCCATTGTGAGTAGGCTGGGGATAGGCAGGAAGCTGGGAACAAACACAGTTGGGACAGCTGACTCCTGCTGGGCGAAGGAATATACCACACCCCGTGTACATACACCAGCAACAAGAATGGACCGAGGAATAAGGACGGAGGAGTTTTGGCTTCCAAGGTGGCTCTTTTTCAGAGATTGGCAGGGTATCAGTCTGCAGGAGGTGGTGAGTGCTTGCCTTTGCATCACTTGGTTTTTTTCTCTCTCCTTCACCTATTAATCTGTTTTTGTCTCAACTAAAATTTTTTCGTGATTGCTCTTCTTGTTTTGTCCTCCATCCCACTGGGGTTGTGGTGGTTGAGTGAGCAGCAGTGTGGGTGCTTAGCTAAGAGTTAACTCATAATCTACATATCTACATTTTTGTAATATGAAGCTTCAGTTTTATGAAGGGGAAGAACTTGGTTCTCTCTGTGCAAGAATCCAGAAACGCACCTAAATTCAAGTCTGATTTTGAGGATGTTATTCCAGGTGTGTGATGGGAAATGAAAGTGATTGTTTAGATGTTTAAAGCCAGGAATGTAGAAGTACTCCTGAATTTTGCCCTTATCAAATGTATTTCCAGGACAACGCTGAAAGTGGGATGCTTGTTACAGAATCTTTTGTAAACTGCTTTAATGAGTTCCAAAATACACATGCATTCATAAATATGCATGAGGAAAAATAATTTAATTCTTTACAATTGTGCTGCATATTTGCATGGTGATTAACAAATGAGCTCTAGGCCATGCATTGAAACAGCCACGCAAACAACAGCAGCAATATGATCATTCTTTCCCCTCTTATCTAGTAAAGGTGCACACTCCAAGATCATTAAGCTTCCTATGTGAATAAGGGACATGGTGATCATACTGATTTCCATTTAGTTCAGTAGAAGCATGAGCTATCTTTTTCCCATGTATTCATACATAAATACACACATAAACATTTTCTTTTCTATTTATAATAAAGGTTTTAGCTATATAGATGTTGTTTAAAATGTTATTATTTACAGGAAACTGAAGAAAACCTATATGTCCCTATGAGAAAAATAAATTATCTCATAGCATAAAAATAAATTATTAATCTCCTCTGTTGCTCCCCAACACCTCACCAAACTTACTTCTGGAGCAAATTTCTTTAAATGATACATCTATGTATTCTCTGATTTCAGAGCTTATGCACAAAAGCCTCAGAGAGGTGCATTAGAACGCAAGCAGTAGATATGTAAAAAATAAAGCTACTTCTTTTTACAGCTTATATTTATATTGGGAAGAAAATAAGATAAAGATGACAATGTTGATACCACAAATAAAATAGACTCGTGCATTTTTTAAATTTAAAATTTTTTGCATGAAACATATGAGAAAGTATATAATATACTTTAAATATACTCACAGATTAATGATACAAAGTAAAATAAAAGCAATAACTTACATTCTGCAGATCTTGACCTTGCCAACATGACTTGAAAAAGCTGGCAAAAAGGTTGTCCTCTTGTTGAATTGTTTGGCTCATGTTTTATGCACAAGCATGCTTTGCCTTCAGATTTGGCATGAATGTCTTCCTGTTTCCCTCAGGGACGAATGCATCCAGGGCAACAAATAAAAAGGACAAAGTCCCACTCTCTGTTACAGTTTAAGATAACCTTCATGATATAAGCTCCTACCACAGATCAGAATCTTTCTTTCTACCTGTCTGTGTCTTTTTTGTTTCAGATCTTCATCAAAAATCCTTTTGCAAGAGTGTGGGACAGTCAGTTGATTTCAGGAGTGGTTAACTATGATCTGCATTGTGTTTGGGAACTAATTATAGATTATTTTTCCTGGCCCTTTTTTGCACAGCTGATGTTTGGCTCTGTGTTCTGGCACGTGGCTTTTGGATGCACAGTGACTCGGTGGAAATGGCTTTCTCAATGTGCTTCTTCCTGAGTAAACTTAATCCGCTTTTTGCCTTTGTCCATTACTTTCTCTTGGGAAGCACCGATTTCATGTCACAAACCTCAAAATTTTCTGATTTTGATGGAGATTTTGAGCAACTTCACTGCAGACATATTTCAATCCTCTTTTACAACATGCTCTGCTCCAAGCTTGCTCTTGACGGTCAAGCTCCCATGTGAAGGAAACATTAGTCCTAAAGTATTAATTCCATGGTGTAGATACAAAAAAAATTATGCATGCTTTTTTTATATGTGTTTTATATGTGTTTTCAGCCTGATCCTTGATAAACTGATTATTAAAAAAAAGAGACTATTGGAATGCTGGGCAGTTTGTCAGAGGTGAACTGCGGAAGAAGCAGTGGTTTGTTTCCAGGCAGATCAATACTTTTTTGTTCACTGAAGCAGAATGCAATAATTAATACTGCTGTATACTGCCATTTTGTTACAGATAAAATGTTCTCCTTCTTTAATTCAACAAAGCCCATGGACCTAAACTCTAAACTCTTTCTAATCTTCTGCACATGTATTATAAATGTATGAACAGCTGTAAGGGTTTGAGTATGAATCAGTAAAAACCATTTAAAATAAATTATACTTAATCCATAGTTTGAATAATTAAAGAATAACAAAAGATCAATTCTACAACATAAGTTAGACATGCAGCATAGCTCAATCTTTAATTTTTCCAGTGTGAGATAGAATTTTCATCTTACTTAAATACAATACTTCCAAATCTCCTTTCACAGGCAATTTGTAAATCTTCAGTGGAATGCTTTCAGATGTAGATATACCTGAGATGTTGGAACATTTTAATGTTGGAACTTTTTCAACGTTATTCAAATCTCTTTGGGAAATATATATGAACACACTTTGTTAAATGAATATTAAATTACAAATCCCAAAGGCCTGTTGTCATAAACAGGAAAAAAACCCTAAAACCCCAAAAACCCCAAAAAACTTATTAAGTTGCAGCTTCACCCTGAAGGGACCAAAACTATTTTTTCAAATTAGCTATAACTAATGGGGAAGCCAGTTTGAAATGCAGTTTTTTGCAGCTAGACACCCATGTAAACACATAAACTGGAGACAATAGGATAAACTTCTAGCAAGTATCAACTGTATTAGAAATTTGACTGATGGGCTTTTACCAAGTAGAAATTGTGTGAATATTGGCTTTGAAATTAATTCAATATTGTTCCTGAGTATTCTTCTTTTTTTTTTGTCAATGTAAATCTGAGTTTCATTAATTTATTAGTGGCTAAGATGGTGTATAAAAACAATATGCTGATGATAAAGAAATTATATATTTTTAATACACAAAATGTCTTATGGCATAAGCTACTTGGTTTTCAGAGTAGGTATCCAAACCTTAGGAAGAATCTGTAAATTATTTCATGCCAGCACCCTGGTCCAGTCCCAGCTTGCAGGCTAGTGTGGGGCAAAATGATAAAAGATGATAAAATAAAAGAAAGCATGCATATGCACAAGACAGGATTAATCTGATACTAGCTCATAAATGGAGAGAAAGAGAAAGCCTACATAAAGATGCTTAGTCCACTTTTAACAAGAGTTACCATGTTTAGGAAGTCTGAACTTCTGCATTTGGTGTTGATTATATTCTTCTGCAATCAGATAAGTTAAGTGTTTCATTAAAGAAATTTCCCCTATATCTTTCTGTTTTAGAGTAAGATTTAGATATTTTTTCCTCCAAAAATCCTTAACGTTGTTTTTAGTTTCAAGAAGAGTAGATTAAATTGACCACATTTAAAATACACAGGGTCTTCTCTAAAAACTGTAAAATAAGGAATCTCATAGCACTAGTCCAGTATTTCATTCTTCAGTGTGGAACTCTGCATGATGTTAATGGATTACTATTACTTTGAAGAATACAAAGGTCTGTCTCAGAAAACTGTATTGTAGACATTGCTTTAGAGTGCACATAATGCATTATCTTGAAGAATTCCTCCAACAAAAACTCTATTGGGATGTCAGACAAATAAATTATGATGTTGATCTTGAACTTTGCAAGCAAAAAATAAAATTCATCTGTGGTGTCTTAGTGACCTGCTCTGCCTTAAAAATATGTTATTTAATTTGCTTTTCTTTTGAATGTGAAGCTTAATGGTAATAACATTGTCTGACTGCCCATTTGTTTTGCACACAGGAGGTCTGGTGACAAATAACACTGCTGATATTTTGTTTTCTACTCATCCAGTTGCATATCTATAATCACATACACACATCTGCACACACACACACACACACACACACACACACACACACACACACACACACATATATATATATATATATATATATATATATATATACACAATTAATATATTTTGTCTCTTGGGAAATATATTCAAAGATTTCTGTGATGTCCACTATCATCTCAGTGTATACAGAAAACTTTCTTCAAGTCCACATTATAAAGCAATTGCACATACATTTTTAACTCAACAACTGTATTTGGAAGATAATATCTATACAATGGTTGGGTTTGGGGGGGATCCCTGGATATCACTTAGTCCAACATTTCTCTTTGAAGTCACATCAGGTAGGACAGCTTGCTCAGTTGTTTATAAACAAGGGGAAGATCCTCCTGAACCTTCTCTTGTCTAGATGAAACAATTCCAGCTCTGTCAGCTCAGTCTTGTGTGTCAGCAATGCTGACTAGAGGGAAGGAACACCTTTCTGGCAGGAACACCTGCTGACATTGCTTTTCCTAATGTAGTCTGGGAGGCTGTTGGTCTACTTTGCCACAAGGCCATATTGTTAAAAAAAGTCACTATAGTTAACAAAATCTATAAGTGCAAATGAAGACTGTATTTTTTTAACTTTGAAAAAAAAACAGAAGAAAACAAAGTTAATTTTTAACTAGTTTAATGAAATTAATTGTTTCTAGATATTACATCCATATTTTTCAGTTTGGATTTTCGGTGAATAATTGATCTACAGAGAATGAGTGTACAAACTTCATTAGATTTTTAATATAATTGGGGATGTGTATCATGGTTTCCAACCATCTATCCAGTCCTCACTTGGTCTTTAAGTCAAAAACTCTGAAAGATGTGTCCCTTGCATTTTGTTCTTTCTCTTGGGTTCAGTTTTTAACACAAAGGTTTATAGTTTGTTGTGTTTGTCCTGGTAGACTCATGGACTTTTGTCCAGCTCAACTCTTCCTTTCAAATAGATATTGAGAATAGCTATTAAAAGATTAAACTGTCAAACTTCCTTCAGCATCTCTTCCTTCCTTGAAACATTCATATGGAAATATTCTGCCCCTTCAAATCATGTTCAGTGTTAGTTCAGTGCTTATATGCAAGAACAGAACGGAAGTGGCATGGCTGCATATAATTCAGTGTCAATATAATATTAAAACAGAGAAGAAAAAAAACCCAACCAATAATAAAATGGCTAAATGTCCAGTGTAATTGCTTGCACTGAAATCATTCTGCTTATGACCTTCTTTAAAGCTGGGGCTGTTGTAACTGTCATGTTTGATGCAACTGTACTGTAAAAGAAATGCTGACCCCGATGAGCTGTAAAATCTACCAGAAAAGGTGTATAAGGACACAGTACAGAATTGCTATGCTCGCTGTTCCAATATTTGGTTAAAACACAGGTCTAATGGTAGGTCGTTTTACAAGAGAATTTTAATTTCATAGTTTTCACAAGTAATAATAATATCAGCATAAAGACTTTCTGGTGCAAGACTGACCAATTAAAAAAAAAAAGTACATTCTTGGCCAGCATATTGAAAAGGTAGGATAGAAACTAAAGATAACATTGCTCTTCTTGCCCCATGCACCCTCCTCTCCATCTTTTCCAATCTGATGATTGTAGAAGTGACACGTATTTTATGCTTGATGGATGAAAAGAGACAGTAAAAGGCAAGATGAGCTAATAACAGTAAAGTCTGTATTGAATCAGAAATGTGTTGAGGTACTGAGAGGAATCAAGATATGGGCTTCAATCATTAGAGTTTGTCACAAGTGAGATTTGTTGGTTGATGTGCTGTCAAAGTACTGAAAGAGAAAGGTTTTATAACAAGCAGCTAGACATGCAGAAAAAGAAGTTTAGGACCCAAAGGACTCAGTATAAATAGAAGTTATAAAGTGAAAAAGAGTAATAAAGTTGGCAACAAGAGAAGGGCAATATTGATCCAGACTTTAAAAAAGACAAAACTTTTCCAGACACCTTGAAAAATTATCTTTATAGTTTTTATTTTCTTAAAAATCATTACTTTTAATAATTAAGCATTTCTTCACCTATTAGAAGAGAAAAACTCAGCAATGGTCAAGTTGCACATGACTGTGAACACTATTCTTACCCCATCTATCTGCCTTTAATGTATTATACATTATTTTAAAAATATGGACGTAATCCACTTCTGGATTGGTCTGAGTGTACATTTTCTTAAAAATACATCTCATTGCATTGACAAATTTACCTAATTTATAGCTATTGATAAGTCTCGTAGCACTTTTGAAAGTATTTCACTTTATTGTAATATCAGGTTAGTGTTAACGATAGTATGTTAAAGAAATTATTGATGCTTCCTGAGAAAATTTTACAAACTGACTTTCTGATTTGAGAGTTTATTCTTCCAGCAGAATTTTGGAATGTGCAGTGTTCTTCACAAATTCCTGCATGTTCCTTTCATCCACATAATGTATACTGTTATCTTTTACTTTACAGTGTTTACAATATTCTTTATACTTACATTTGATTTGATTTTTTTCCCAAATGCTAGTGATTGACACAGTGTGCCCTTCTCTGCAACTGGAGCCTTATTTCCCATAACGCTGCTCAGGTAATAGCCACTAGTGGAGGTTGTATGGATGTGCTTTGTCCTGATGGCTGCAGCCATTTCAGAAGACTCAATCTATGCATTATGAGGGTGTGATGCAGAGATTGAAAAATCAGACTCAATAAATGATTACTGCAACAGCAATTCTTAGAGCTCACAGAAAAAAAAGACTATCTGGAATTTTTTACCTGAGAGATGCAAAAGATCTGAGCCAAGCAGAGTCGGAGGGAGAGCTGGTCCCTAATAAAACCACAGTGCAATTATTTTTAAAAGTGTAATGGGAGAGAGATAAATCGCACAAATTGATACTTGATTTCAAGAAATGAAGCTATAAAGAATGATAAATTTTCAAAGATAGAATGAAGTTGTTCGAAATGCCTGCATGCAACATGAAGGCTGCTATAAGCCTGTTACAAGACTGGTTAGACTGTGTGCCATAATTCAAAAAGAAACCAAAGGGGTCCAAAACTTCATTGCACATCTTCCTGGGAAGGTTAAGGAGGCTGTTGCAGGTAATAGTTTGACCTGTAAAAAGTTGGAGAGCTTGGTCAAGGAGGGAAAAGAGAAATACATATAAAAACAACAGGTCAAATGTAAAGAGGTGATTTAGAGACCTAAACCAGAAAGGCCAGAACTAAAACTTTGCAAAGCATCGTCAAATTGACATCAAAACAGTACTTTTAATACATCAAAAGCAGGAAACCACATAGGGAATTGGTGAGGATGCTTGGTGTAAAGTGTATTTGCCAGTTGATAAGGCCATAACTAAAACTATCAATAAATTCTTTATTTCAGACTTAATCTTGGCTGAAGGTGTGGATCAGGGCCAACAACTGACCTTTACTTTCTCTGAAGCAGAGAGGTCAGAGAAGCTGGATCAGATTGAAGTAAATATACAGGAACTATTATGTCATCTAGACATAAGTCAGATGTCAAGAAATCAACAAAAACAGATGGCATTCAGTCAAGAGCTCTAAAATACCTCAAATATGAAGCAGCTGGTCAGCTAGACAAAGTGTATGACCCAGCATTGAAAACAGCCACCACCAGAGGACTTTGACATTGACATCATTAACTCTGCAAAAGCTGCCAAGGATGGGATTCTGTAAAGTAGAGATCAGCAACTGACTTTTGTCACTAGTTTGACAGGAGAATCTACAAGAAACTAAAGCTTGAGAATCAGTATGGCTTGTGTAGAGTTGTCGAGCCAAACTTTATGAAGGGGCTCAGTGAGCATAAATTATTTTTAGAAGCATTTCAAAAGATCCCATATCAAAAGGTACAAAAGGGAAAAATATATCAGGGGATTGGAGAAAGATCCTTCAGTGGATTCAAGATGATTAAAGGATGAGATGCAAAGGGTTAGGACATAATTATCTCTCTCTAGGGTGGTTTCTTCAGAACTGTCAGTACAAACTTTGTTCAGTGACTTCACCAGTAACCTGGAGAACACTCATGGGTCCTCCTTTAGGCTTTTAGGTTGTCAAAAGTATCACAGTCAAAGAACTGCAGATGAACCTCACAAAACTGAGACAGAAGGTAGAAAGGTGGCAGATGACCTTCATAAAAGTGAACATAAGGAATTTTTAAGAAAAAACAACTCAACCTCAACCACAGTGATCTTGGAACTGGCAGATATGAAGCAATCTTGAAACCCTCATTCCCATCTCTCTGAAATCACTGACTTGACGTGTCCGTTTGGTAAGAAAAGGCTGACAGGATTTGCCTGCATTTGCAAAACCATGCAGTCAGAGGATTACCTGAAGGCACATCCTTCACTAAAGGTTCACTAAATGCTACCATATCAAAACCAGGGGCATGCAGTGAAGTTTACAGGAGAATAGCTCAAAACAGCCTCAATGATATACTCAGCAGGTACCAATCTTCTGAAGAGAGCTGCCACAGCAGGCTGTGGAGACAGAAAATATTAGAAGGCTCAAAAACAGATTAGACACATTCTGGGACAAAGGGTTCAGAGATGGGAACTAAAAGGATGTACCCTTATGAGCCCTAATTTTAGTTGCTGTAAAAGCAAGAATATGAAGAACCGGTGGCACAAAGGAACAAGAAAAGAAGTAGAGCTAGTAACACTAACGTTGTATATAAAAATAGGAGCATTAGTAATTATTCTCCCAGATCTGGTCTGGAATTCTCTAATAGAGTGGTGGATTAAAAGGATCCCCAATAGGTTATCTAGTTTATTTTCTTTGACTAATACAAGGAAATATACCTTCACCTGTCGTGGATATTGTTTCTTTGATGCTGCAGGTACTACATTCCCTTCCAATTCAGTCTCATGACTAATCATCTTAACAGCTGCAATTCTGTTTCCATGTTATTTAGTCAAAGTTTGTCCTTCCCTATTGGTTCAATCTATTTGGACATAGAAATAATTTATTTTCCATCATGTCTTCATTAAGTATTTAATTGATGAATATATTGAGAATATTCCAAACATTTCCATTTGGAGCAAATGGAAATGTATTAAATTACAATGGTTATTTGCATGTGACTGATCAATTAGTCTTATATTATCTTGCAATATCATGATCATGTTTTTGGGCATCAGAAGGTAAACTCATAAGAAGCTCATTTTATTGTCTCTTAGTCAAGATTTATCTTTTGGCTGCTTCTTCCAATCCTAAATCTGCTGTTATAGATGAGGTTGGCTTGGCAATTCAGTGCTTACAAGGTGCTTATAACTGCCCAGTTTTTTATCATACATGTACTTATAAGTTTGTTTATTTTTCTATTTTTGAGCTAAAACTTAATGAAGGTGGTTAAGGCTGTAATTCCAGGGATCTCAGCCTTAACACAAGGCCTCGGGGGCTTGCAAGCACTTTTAATTATATTATTTTCCAATTGCCTTTCAGTAGAATATCACATAGTTAATTGAAGCCTTTCATTAATTTGATATGCTTATTATATTGTCTGTATTACACCTTTTATTAGAATGATCTTAAACAAAATCATGTACTTTCAAAGTTTAAAACATTTTTATATGGTACTACTTCTCAGTTTCTTAGAAATAAAATCTGTAAAAGTGGAACTGGAAAATATATATCCAAGGGTGAGTTATTACTTGCCAAAGGTAAATTTTTGCTACTTGCAAGATGTCAAGTATTTCATTATAGGTAAACATTCAAGCAGAGGAGAGACATGGGCTAATTGATAGGGATCCAAAAGCAAACCATCCTTACCATCGAATATATAGATCAACTTCTTTGATTGAGATATCATGGAATTCTCAATAACTAAATGAAATACAGCAAATATGTCTCTATTTAAAGTGACTTACTTCATAGGGAAAATACTGTATTTAATATGTTTATAAGGAAAATATCTAGTCCAGCACATAGCACACAATTTTTTTGATTTTAAAAATGTTATAAATAGAACATTATTGCCAAGATAAATATTCTAGTTAAAGTTCTTCACAGTTAGATAATCACAGTTGAGGCCTGTGTAAACAGCAGGCTAAAATCTCTAAGAATATATCATATATTTGCAATCAGTAAATTAAGGGCTTTGATAGGGCATGACCTTATTACTGTCTAAGTTGTGCATTCATGTTTTCTTTCCAAAGAGGATAGAGTTTGGTGTGTGTCCTGTATCCTTCTCTTAGTCTGATATTTAGTTAGTATAAAATAGGGCACATTTTCTAGATAAAGGACCTTATAAAGCTGTCTTAGTTCTCTTTTTCTGACCAAGAAATGGTCTCTGTTAACAGGAAGAGAGATGAAAGTACAGACATAAACCAAGATTAAAAGGGAGTAAAAATATCAAGACAAATTTGAAAAAAAGTTAATGTTATATGGTGTTGAACAGTCAATAAAACTTAGGATAAAATGCATTCTTGATGGCAAAATACGTTGAAGAATACAACCACTCTATGTCTATTTGCAGCAGCATTTCCAGGGCTGAAACAGACACCTGTTTCTAATCCTGTTGCTCATAGATTTAACTGAGAGTTCTTGTTAATAATCATATGATGTAGTCTATAATTTAATAAAATTAGGCTGAAATCACCAACTTTTTTCAAACAATATCCTCCGCTTGTTGGGTTCTGACTGTCAAAATGGGTCCAGATTGTAATTTAAATGAGTTTGTCTGATCCATCTGCCATCAGACACATCTGCTTTTTTGTTAAAGTGACTATTTTCAAATAATTTGATAGATCTAACAAAATATTTATAATTCAGAAGAAAAAACTTCTATTGTTTTAATTATAAAGTAGTTAGACAACTCAAAAATGAAGAATTGGTCATTACAGCTCAATACGTTTGTAAAATGGTTTATTGAAATCTTCATTAAGGAGAAGTTTGTTGTAAAAACAAATCAGATGGAGCTCTCTTTGTTTAGTTTTGTGGTGATTATACATCTGCAATTGCTAATAAATTTGAAAATTAATGCAGCAATAGAAGAATAAATATTCCCTACATATTTTAGTGCACTTAAAATAATTTATGCAATCACATGTGATGATTTTCAGTTTGCGTCCTCTAAGGGGAAAATAAAAACCAAACCAAAAAATCTTTCAACAGACTAAAGTATTACACAGAAAAGATTTTTTTCTTGTTTATTTGGAATAAATGTGAATTAAAAGTGATCAACCAGTACAAATTTTGTTAATAGAACTCCACAATTTTCTTTCACTGTGGAAGTAATAAATGATCATGCTTTAAGGAGGGGGGGCAAACAGGAGATTTACCTCAATAATAGTTTATTAAATCTTTTTCAACAGATATTAGAATCTAAATTATCAGAGATTCAATCAATTTTTTATACCTTGCAGCTGATCTCAGTTCAGATTCTGACTTGTTTTGTGCCACTCCTCTTGGTTGCTTTCTGAAACAATTATTTTATGATGATGTTAATTTCATCTGTAGGAAAACATCTTCATTGGTTGCTGAGGTCCAGGGAATGAAATCTAAACATAGTCTATGTATAAGAAACTAGCTACAAAAGTCATGTCCTAAACTGTCATTTCCATAAGTGGCCTTATTTGTGCAATCATTTTTGTATATGATATATTCCCATATTTTCTCTTTGGGAGGGTGAAGAGAAATGTGTGACTTCTATACAGCTAATTAGAGATATTGTCCTAAAGGTACTTTTTCAAGTCTTGCTTGGGTATGGTTTTAGGGAATGACTTGTCGAAATGGAACCAATATGAAGAAACAAAATATTTAAGAAGTGATTCCAATAAACAGAAATTATTTTGGGTGAAATAAAAAAAAAATCTTTTAGAATAGGGTTTTAATATTTTCTTTTATTAATAATGAAAAAAATGAGAAAAATTCAAAAATTAAGCAAAGTCCTAATCACAATAACATTTCTGCAAGACTCTCAGAATGTACTCCCATGCTACATTAGGAGGAGAGTAACATATGGATCAGGTACAACAAACAGAATTATGAGTCTGGAGAGAACATTTTGAACTTCCCAGTCCCCAGCCTAAATCCACTTCTGTGGCAGATTACTTTTATCTGAATAAGTTTTTGATCTAAAATTCTCCAAACTTTCTCAGAGCCTGTGATAATGTCCCAAATGTATCTTTTCACTAAGATGTTAATTAAAAAATACTAACTTGGGTGGAGTTAAAAGGCAGTTAAAGGCACTGAAATACAGCGAAGACACATTTTCGGAAAGACAGAGAACTCATAGAGTAAAATTTAATACCTGAATTGCTTTTCTGTAGGGCAATAAAAAAAAACCCCACATTGTTTATATTTGGGTGACAGATCAGGATAATCAATTTGAAGCCATATTTTTAGATTAAATTACCTCATTTGATTTCTTTGGCTCTTTACTGTGTTTCATCATATCAAAAACAGTCATATAGACACCAAGAGTGAGAGCTGTCAGTGTTTATAGTTCATCATTGCAACAGATTTCTAGAGATATTTTTTTATTAATGTTTTCCACCTCATTTTCTTCTTTCATATCAATATCACAAATCCAAAGAATTCCTCAGTGAGCTTTATCTGTGAAATAATAGTAAAAATGAGAAACAAGAACCTCACTCATATGTTTATGATTCATACAGATCTAGGTACAGCTGTAGAGACAGTCTGTTTTGACTTATGGTCTACTGAGAATTAAAAACCAGTGACAATTGCCTTAAAAACTACTTCAGGGAAAGAAAAAGTTTTCATAATCTACCATTTTGTAAAGAATCTCCTTGCATTGCAGATTCTAGACCTTGTGACCATGGAACAAATACCCATGTAATGATGAGAATCGTTAGAAAATGTCAGGGCTGGAGCACCCCAGAATACAGACATTTGTGGTTAATTTTTTAACTTCTTTTATTTGCAAAAATGGTGCCAATCTAATTCACTTAGTACTTTCCTCCTCTCAACTCTCTTCACAAAATTTTCCCCACCTCACTTAGCTCTCATAAAGGACGGATTTCTCCCTTTCTGCTTTGAAAAAATAATGTAAACTCATTTACTCGTGAAGAATTAGTTTGGGTATACACTACCCAAGTGTAGTTTGGAGTCTCTATAAAATCAGTGTTTACAAGAATCCTGAGCCCCCTTCAGAGAAATTCTTTAAGGGCTGCTGTAAATGTAGACATCAGTATGTGCAGAGCTATTTCTTTTTCACATCAGGTAATTGCCTGACACACTCTGCCCATCACTCGGCTTATTTAGTTCCTACATTTATGGTATGGATGAATACTTTGCATTCACCGTCATTTTTCACAAACCCTCCTTTTTCTTGTTGCCTTGCTGGCTGCATCTACAATTTTAACTCCGCTAAGTTCAGCTGAGTTCCTTTTCCTGCCACGTCAGACTCATTTTATTACTTACCCAGTGGATCTTCTCTTGTCCTGGGTCATTGCTTCCACTTTTTTTCCTCACTGCTACATCGTTGTTTTCCTGGTGATCTCTTCCTATTCTTCCTGGACCTTTGCATTATTTCATTATTTCTGTTCAAATATACCCTCTCCAGGGACTCTGAGACATCATTTCACTTCATCCTTCTGCTACAAATATACCACTCCCTCAGCTCTCTTTTACTGCTTACTTGGAGATCCAAAGATAAGAGTATTAATTAGTACATGTATAATCATACTTATTGTAGGAAATCAATCAAATTGAATGGTTTGCTCAGAAATTATGAAAAGTGGGGACTACTGATTTAGCTTAAAACATTCCTTCTTCAATTTTTCCCTTTTGTCTGTGAAAGAATTACATCAACAGTGGGGGAGAGGAAATTTTATTGCATGACAGAAACCAGAGAAACAAACTCCAACAGGGCGCTGCCTGATGATTGACAAAAGAAAGTTGAAAAGCATTGAATTCTTTCTTATTTGTAGTAATCTGTGCTTTTGTATCTGAGAATGTTAGGTAAACAATGGAAATAAATGTGATTTGCAAGCAGATGATATTAGTCTTTTGGTATTAACTCTATGACTTCTACCATGGGTAGACTTGCTTTTATAACAAAATGAATTGCACACTGAAGACTAGAAGTCCATGCTTCTCATTCGTGCTTTTATTACTATTTTAATTTAAATTAAGCATTATTATTGCAATATATGCCCTTATTTTTACCCTATATTTAACCTTATATGAACAACTGCTGCTTAAAATGCCCATATTTTTGTTCATTCTGAAACTTGAAGACAAAAAAAAAAGCCCAGGTACATAATAAACTCTTCTGCTTGTCTCTCTCAAGTATTTTGAGAGACTTTTAGCTGCTGTAGTGCAGTACTCACTAGCCTCTAGTGTCTGCACTCATCTTGTTCTTTAAGAGAAGAGTACATTTATAATGGCTTTAATAGGATGAGTATATTAGAGTAGCTGATAAAATTGTTCAAGGATTATGACATCGTACAAAAGGATTTGCTACAAGGTGACCTGCAAATATATATTTTGATATTAGAAAACCATTTCACAAACAAGTTTTCACACACCTGTAGCAATAATTAAGAGTTAAAATCCACAAAAATCCTATTAATACACTAGAGAGGATAGTATCTCATGACAATTCAAATGCACACCTCCATATATTCATTAATTTTCTTCCCTTAAACTATTCCACCACATTGTCAAATTTAGTCCTCATGTTTCTACTGTATTTTATGAACATCATCAAGAAAACAGCTTAACCCCTTTATTATATAAGTAAAATGTTCATTGAATGCTGAAGGATCTTGAAAAGTTCTATGAATAATACTTTAGTGGTACAGAAACAGTAGTGATGCTTTCAATTATGGTTGTAGGCTTTCCATTTCCAAAGCTGGGAGTGCCTCAGCAGGAGGTACTCTGATAATTCAGAGGAAAAATTGCAACAATCCAGATGCGTATTTTAACTTTTATAAAAAAGCTGAAGTAAGGGAAAATATATAAACCCATTGAGGGGCTGCTTTTTTTTCTTTTATGCATGTGAATGTAGCAGAGAAAATTCAAATGAAATATTATCTACCTTCTCTTACAAAAGTTTTTGTATCCTATATGAGGCCAGGTAAGAGAAAAATGTATTTTTCAGAAGACACCCACTTATTTGGCAATTGATTTTAAAATACTTTTCCCCCTAAAACTAAGATTCTTCTGGTATGTCACAACTTTCTTTTTATATCAGTTGCAAATAAGGTGCTTTTGGCTTCTTTTAGAAAATATTTTTGTCATTCTCTTTCCTTTACTTATCTGTATTCTAATGCAATTTTTCTCAGTCTTCTGACCCTTATCAGTCTCCATGATGGTGGTCAATATATTCCAAAACGTTGTCTTCAAGAATGGTGAACACTTGGTACTTAATAAAAACACAGAAACTCTAAAGCGATCTGCTGCTTCTTCTCCAAAACATGCTCTAGGAATGCCATAGTTCCTCATAAATTCCTGAAAAAAACCTGCTTTTGAAACCTGAAGTGTGAGATTTTTAGCCATTCTGTAATTAATTTTTTTACTGATTATAAAAATACCTTACAGCAAAGAATACCTGCATAACAAAGTAACTACCTGTCAGGCTATCTGAGAGAAAACAATCCACGTAATTCTACATTAAATTTTTACCTTTCTTTTTCAATGAAACAGAGGGAGGAATAGTACGCAAAACCGATAGGAAGTTTGGAATTTTTAAAAATTATGTGTAATTTACACAGATGCCTTTACCACGATGGTTCAGCTCCTGTGCTAACTAATACTTACAATCTGTAAGTCTTCAGATTGTACATTTCCAATTCTTTAAGAATTCTTCTAGGCAGAATACTCACAGATATCCATGAGTTGTCCTTGTGCACACTGTGGGCTATCTTTCTTCACTGCCAGTCTATTCCATAAAGATCAGAAAGCGCATATAATGCATAGTAAATATAGTAAACTAGAATTTTCTCAATATGTTTTGTAAGAAAAGAGAACCTGGTAGAAAAGTGGGTAAAAAATTACATTATAAATATGCTCAAAAAAGGAATTTCAACAGGCAAAGTTAATTACATAGGGTAAAGAATTAACCAAGAGTTTGTGAATGGAGAATTGCTTTATCCTTCCAGGTTCTCACTGAATGTAAATTGTGTTTATCTACCTTTGGTAGAAAGACAAATATGTGATGTGCGTCTTTTAAAAACCCAGGTTTCCATGCTTGTATCAAGTCTTCCTTTCAAAGCTGATGTACTGAAAACTAGAACACTAAAACAACCTCTAGATTTTAATCAAAGTCAAAATACTGTATGTTAACTCCAAAAACAGATTTGCAAAACCAGCAGCTAAAAACAAACTAAAGTAAGCTATTTTCTTTTTAAAACTGTAAGCTTAAAAAGTCTTTGTTTCTGTTTTCAACTTGT